>NW_026596046.1:13959434-13961934 GCF_907164565.1 Psammomys obesus
CACACACACACACACACACACACACACACACACACACACACACACACGTAAAGAGAGAGAGAAGCAGGGGAGGGGTTGGATGGGTGGGGAAAAATTATGGAAAGGGTACAGCTAAATATGTACATTTAATCCTTTATGTGGCTAATAAGTCTCCATCTGCTGTGCTGTGGCTTTATAATACTTCCTTTCAGCAAATTGCCACCTAGTACAGGTTCTTGGAGGCTTGTTGCTAGGCCATGTGTAAATCGCACTGTTGAGTTATCTCAATTCATTTAAAATACCACCTACATTATCTTCCCAGAGTACAGTATCTTTCTTTTTTTATATGCTTGTTGTATGTTGCCATCCTTGAAGTCTAACAAAAATAGCTACAGAAGGTACCGTTAGTTCTAAATGGGCAGCCTACATGAGTCACATAGCAATCTGATCTGCTTACTGAGTTTTCTGACAGTTTGAAAAGAGAAACAGCCTCATGCTTTCCATTTCCATCACTCAGGATATCTCCTGGTAGACTTGGATGAAGGAGAAGCCTGGGGTCTCTTTTCCAATACCTGTTTTCTTGTGCTGCTTTGAAAATAATAACTTCTGGGAAATGTGCCCTGGCCAGTTTTATTTCTTTTTCTGTGTTTGTAATATCTGTGCATATACATTTTAAGGGAAGAAGTAGACCTCAGATATCATTCCTCAGACCCCATCCACCATGTGTTTTTGTTTGTTTTGTTTTGTTTTGAGAAAGGGACCCTCAGTGGCTTGGAACTTAACCAAGTAGGCAAGGCTGACTGAGGAGCAAGCTGTGTGGATCTGCCTTTTTTCACCTCTCCAGTGCTGATACAGAAGTGTGTGCATAACTGGATTGTTGTTTGTGTGTTTGTTTTACCTAAAACATGAGGAGGCTGTTCTCTGGCTTCCCCGTCCCCAGCACAACATACAATTCAAACATACATGGATTTTGGGGAATCAAACTTAGTCTTGATGCAAAGCACTTTACCTAATGAATTATCTCTCCCAACCCAGACTGTTCTGTTTTGATATTATTAATTTGCTTATTAACTTCTTTTCTTCTGTTGTATTTAATTTTTTTCCTGAACCATCTAAAGGCCAATGTCTTTTTAAGCAAATGGGCTTATAGAATAGAGAGTTGGGCTTTGGTCTCTTCTTGTTGAAGAAACAGGTCACTCTGGATGACCTTCTGGCCTTTGGAGATTAGACCAGGGCCTGGGCCGTTCTGGAGATGGACAGTGCATGATGAGGAGCCCCAGAGCCACAAAGTGTGCAGTCTTTACTTGACGGAAGAAATGTGCTTATTCTAAAGAGCTTATTAGTGTTTTCTTCTTATTCCATCCTTGTAAGACCAGAGGTTATGGAAAGCCCCAAAAATCACATTAACAGAAGGGAGGAGAGAAACCATATATGAATCTGTGTATGAGTCCTTCACTTCAGAATGTAAAGTGAAATTAAAACTAAAAATTGTATTGTTATAGTATGTCCTTCATTTAAGGGGGGGTACTGTTGTGTAGTTAACAAATGTATTTGCTTTTCACAAATCTCAACTGTTTTGTGTGCTGAACACTGTAATAGAAACCAGGATTCTGCCAAAAATGGGTAAAGATTTAGACTGTCACTCAAGGTTTGTTGGGAGAAACAAATGAACGAGGCACTGACGTAAGCCAGGTGGACTTGAGAGGAATTGTCTTTTGTTTAGGTCTCACTCTACCATGCCCCTCCTACATCTTGAATTACACTGTCAGACAGTAAGTGGAAATATTTTAGTCAAGAATTTTTCCGTTGACAACATTGCTTTTCTTGAAATAGGCAGTCAGTGTTTTCATTGCAATTCATAGAATATGATGTGCGTGTCAAGTGTTTCTCTTTTGTTGTTTGTTTTACCATGGAGCAGTTCCTGTCCATATGCCCTTGTGTACAACACAATAGTCTGTTTCCTTCTTAGGAGTCATTATGTTTCCCTAATAGAATGATGGAAATGGGTACTGGAGCTCTGGCCATCCTCTCTCATTAGTGCTTGAACCTGGTGCTGTGTCTGCTTCACATCAAATCCAGTGGATTGGTTTTCTTGTCTGAAATTGTGCTTGCTTCTTGGAGTCAAGAAAGAGATGAAATATTATTTACTTGGCCCTTTATAATTGCTGTTGCAACTGAATCCATTAAAAGGAATATCCCACAGCAGGCAGAATGTGTATATGTTTTAGTTAAGGCTGTGCTCTATAGATTTTTTTCATTGTCTACCCTTACCCCTCTCCCACAACCCTTCAGGGTTCTGTGAAATTGCCTGAGATGCTTGCCATTGATGAGATGTGGTGGGGCATGCCTTTAATCCCAGTACTCCGGGAGCAGAGGCAGGTAAATGTTGAAGCCAACATAATCTACTTAGAGAAATCAAGGCCAGCCAGGGCTACAAAGACTATGTCAAAAAGAAAGGAAGGAAGAAAGAAAACTTATGTATATAGATGATGGTTGTCAACTGCTCCTTAAGGTCAGTTAA
>NW_026596046.1:13963412-13979499 GCF_907164565.1 Psammomys obesus
TGTGTGTGTGTGTGTGTGTGTGTGTGTGTGTGTGTGTGTGTGTGTGTAAATACAGATTTTCCATCCCCTGTACATACTGTTCTGGTAACTGCAGAAGAGAAAGAAAACTGAGTTCTGTCAGACAGAGAAGACATGAAATATCTCTTAATCTTACTTTTCGTTCTTTACTGTTGTGACTTGTACCTCTTTATGCTATCTTCCCCAGGATGAAATATCTTACTAAGTGAGATATTTCTTACTGTAGAAAATGTGAGGATTGCATCTTGCAAGTTTTATATAGTTGGCAAATAGCTAGAGGCTCCTACTTAGAAGTTGAGTGTGCTTCTAAATTAGTTTCTTAACTGATGAACAGAATCCCTTGTATGTGTGCATTTATGCACATTTATGTTTGGATGTCTCTGCACATCTTTATGTGTGCATTTGAATGCCAGAGGTTGATATCATAAGTCTGTCTTAGTCACTTTCCACTTTGTTTTTTACATTTATTTACTTTGTATATGGGTTTTTAATAAAACAGGTAGTGATGAAATAGTGCCTGTGTGTACACATCATGTTATGTCATGCATGTGGAGGCAGGAGGAC
The DNA here is from genome assembly GCF_907164565.1 of Psammomys obesus. Taxonomy (NCBI): domain Eukaryota; kingdom Metazoa; phylum Chordata; class Mammalia; order Rodentia; family Muridae; genus Psammomys; species Psammomys obesus. The sequence goes on from NW_026596046.1 coordinate 13,963,995, forward strand.
AACTTATGGAATTCAGTTGTTGCAAGGAAAAGGGTCCCAGAAATTTAGCTAGGTTTGTTGTTGTTGTTTTTGTGGGAGTTTTGTTGTTGTTTTTATTTCTTTTGTTTTGCAAGCACCTTTAACAGCTAATCAGAACCACCTACTTTATTTTTTTTTGAGACAAGGTCTCACATTGAGCCTTGAGCTCACTGATTCTGCCACACTGAGTGTTCCAGTCAGTTGCAGACATCCTCCTATTACTGTCCCTGCCATCATACCCCCACATAACACTGCCCCAATGCTAAGGTTACAGATGTTTGCCTCTGTACCTGGTGTTGGGGATCCAAACTTAGTTTCTTATGCTTACACAACAGCACTTTATCAGCTGAGCCAACTCCCTCATGTTCTTGATGTCAGCATTATCAAGGCCATAATTGACTGTTAAGTACATTAAATCTACTCTCAGTACAGGGACGTGCATGGAAGAGTCACTTATGCCACTTTACCTTTTCATCATTTGCTGATCTCCAGTGAACTGAGTGAGAAGTTGTTGCAGGTGGGAATGAGCCACTATGTGGGTGCTGGGAAATGAAGCTGGCTCCTCTGGAAGAGTAGTCAGTGTTCTTAACTGCTGAGCCTCTCTCTGGTCCCTTTAATGCTTTTTATATGTGTATATATTTTCAGGAAGTTTCTACAGTAGTAAGTTTCCATGTGACCTATTTAAAATGTCTTTTGGGTTAGTTCTTCATTTCCATATTCCTTATCTGCTCTGCCTTCCTAGCTGTCTTCCACTTACTTAAGCCCGTAATACCATTATTTCCCTTTAACCCACTGCATCCTTGCATTCTGTCTCCCTTCCTTTACAGCAAGAATTTGTACTATTTAGCATATGGTGAGTGTTTCATAGAAAAGGGACTATAGAAAATGGTAGCAAAGCACAGACCTAGTCAACTATCAGTTTTCTGTATTGCTTCTCTGAAATCTACCTATAAAAATATATTTATTGCATCCCTTTCTTTTAAAATCTTATTTGCTAGTTTCATAGAAAAACAAAGCTTTAAGTTATGTTAGAAAAAAAAAAAGTTATGTTAGTTCGGGTACAGAATTAATACCTTGGCAGGAGTTGGTACTAAAACGAATTAGGTACTGGAGAGATGGCTTATTGGTTTACATACCTTGATGCTCTTGAAGAGGGCCTAGATTGGGCTCCCAGCACCCACATGATTGCTCACATCCATCTGTAACTTCAGTTCCAGGGAATCTGACACTCTCTCAGAAAACCTCCTCAGAAAACCAGGCATGCACATACATACATGAAGATAAAACATGCATACACGTTAAATAAATACACCTTAAAAATTTAAAAACCAGGAAAAAAGAATGGAATGTTCTTTGTTGGTAACCTATTACTTTGAATACTTAGGTTGAACCAAGAAGGTTCATTACTTTTCTGTCTGTGTAGTTTTTGAATGGTTGCCTTTGTAGTAGTAAAACATGAGTTCAAAGGATGTTTAAGGTTTATCATAAAAGCTAGAGGCACAAAACCATTAAGCATTAACACCCAGGAAAATGCTGCTTATATGAAATGTAAGAACAATAAACCAAGTAAATAATCCTGTGTTCTTTTGCATACAAGTAGTGTTTTATTATAATATATTCATAGAGGAGGCAGAAGAAAGATGTTAATTGTGGTCTTATAAATGGCAAGTTGGAAGGACAGAGCAGCAACCTTACATATGACCCGATGCATACTGTATTAGGAGATCAGAGGTATAGAGACCTCACTTGGTAATACAGCTGGGCTGAAACTTCTTGGGGTCACCTCCTTTCTCAACTTTCCAAATTGCATAGATTATCTACATGAACCATGTTGTATGGCTTAGTTTTTCATTGGGGGTTAAGGGAACACAGAGTTTATTCTGTTTGCTGATTAATTTCTTTTAGGATAATTTATTAATAAGGTCTAACTACTAATACCATTTGTTTATAGTGGCCAAGTAGATAGCCCTTTTCTTTAGTGCCTCTCTGCCTGTCAGAAATTCATGGAGTATTTAAGTTTTTTTGAAAAGTTGCTTTTGAGATTGATGAGATAGATCAATGAGTAAAGACACTTGTGCAAGCCTGGCAGCCTGATTGTGATTCCCAGAACTCAAGGTGAAAAGAACCATCTCCACGAAGTTGAACATACACACTGTGGCATGCACACCCACACATACACACACATACTTGGATATAAATAGCAATACATTTTTAAAAGGCCTTTGAACTGAGACTACCTATACAGTTCCTAAAAAATAGAATTCCTACCTGAAAGATCCTCTTCAGGCCATCAGAGGCATCTGTCTGTCTGTCTGTCTGTCTCTCTTTTTCTCTGTCTGTCTCTGTCTGTCTGTGTCTCTTTCTCTCATAGGGTTTTACTTCCTGTAGCAACAATTATCCTGTAGTCATCTTAGTTTGAAAATTTTAATTGACAAATTCAAGAAATAAACACGTTGCAAGTTTTAAATTTGTGTACTATGCAGAGGAGTTTGGTAAAATTTCATGCCATCTTGCTTCAACCTATCCAAGATGTGAATTTTCATTTGTTGTGTATGTCTGTCTATGGGTAGCTTTAGGCTACCCACCCATGCTTCACCTAGTGGCTCTCTGTGCTATCTGATAAACTACCACAGTATTCTAGTGTGTGCTTTTAAGCAACCAATAATGTACTTGCAGTGGCCCCAAAGTAAAAAGATTAACTCTTGATAACATGTGGCAGCTACAAGGCAGATAGGAAGATACACAGAGTATAGCTTAGGACTGATCATGGTTTCAGTCATTCAGTGGAGATTTGTAACATACCCCTCGTAAATAAAAGGTGGCCAGCACTATTTTTATGCAGGAACCATTTGTTGAATGGTAAGAAATTCACATAGTTGGGAGTAAGTGATATGAAGTTGGGAGTAAAATGATATGAAGTCCCATATCATTTTATGGGACTCATGCAGCTTTGATAGTGGATGGATAGGTGCTTTGATGGTCGGCATTAATTGTTACCTTGACACACTTGGGAAGAGTCTCATGAGGGATGATCTGTCTTGGGCTGGCCTGTGAACAAGTCTGTGGTAGAAGGTCTTGATAATTAAGCTAATTGATGTAGGGAAGACCCAGGCCACTGTGGCCAGCATCATTCCCCGTGCATGGGTCCCTGGACTCTATGAGAGTGGGGAAATGAATGTGAGTGTAAGAGCGTAAGCAAGTGCCCATGTCTGCATTTCGCTCTGATACCAACTATGGATGTAATATACTAGCTGGTAGTCCTTTCTCAACCTCCCCATAATAGTGCGGTGTAGCCTGGAATTGTAAGCTGTTGTTAACCACCTTTTCTCCTAAGTTGCTTTTTGGCAGGGTATTTTATCATGGCAACAGAATCAAAACTAGGCCAGGTGCTTACAAGTTTTAAGAGTTAGAGGAAGGACAAACCATGGGTTTTTGTTTGTTTGTTTGGTTGGTTGGTTGGTTGCTTGGTTTGTTTTTTTTGCCTTAGGTGTGTTATGGATGTGATAGACTTCGAAGGGAACTTAAATATGTCACTTTTACATACCTGGGGGGAAATATGGTTGTATTGCAGGCATGTGGGTGGCATCCAGATGTGAAATCTAGTATGACTGCAATTTAGAAGGCTTGGAAGTAGAGGTGAGAAGAAAGGCCAGAAAGATAATTACAGTGATAGGCTTCTCTCCCTGACTCAACCTCTAGAGCCAAATGTCCTTTATCCCTTGGGTCACAGTGATATTTAGTCTTCTGGGTAGGGATTGTTTCAGGAATATTTTAATTTCAGTCCAAATTAGGCACTTGGGTATTAGCTAGAAAAAAAAAAAAAAACAAAAAAAACTGTAAATATCTATCATTTCTTTTTTTTCCCTTTGCCTTGAATGAAAAGCTCAAACTCTTTTTTTTTTTTTTTTAAGATTTATTTATTGTTTATACAGCATTCTGCCTGTATGTGCGCAAGCAGGCCAGAAGAGGACACCAGATCCCATTATAGATGGTGGTGAGCCACCATGTGGTTGCTGGGAATTGAACTCAGGACCTTTGGAAGAACAGCCAGTGTTCTTAACTCTGAGCCATTTCTCCAGCCCCAAGCTCAAACTCTTTCATCAGTGTTTATCCTAACTTTAAAAAACAAAACCAAAAAAACCAACCACATCTTACTAAATAGATGCCGCAGGAACTTCTGCTCACCACTTATCTTCTCCAGTTATCAGGGAACAAAAATGTTGGAGTTTTTAGTGTGTGTTTTTGAGACAGGGTCTTACTGTATAGCCGTAGCTGTCTTGGAATTCACCATGAAGACCAGGATGGCCTGGAACTCACAGAGATCCACCTGCACCTACCACAGAGCTGGGATTAAGCTCTGCCTTAATGTGCCCTGAAGAAACGCCCCCTGCTGTCCTCTTTACCATGCTGTAAAACCTGTGCAGTGAAAGGGTGATGGTCTGATTTCAGCAAAGATGTTATATTAGTCAGGGTTCTCTAAAGGAACAGAACAGATAGAAATAACACATATGGAATTTATTAGAGTGATTTACAAGCTGTGGTCCTAGTAGTAGTTTAACTATGTCTGTCTCTTGATGGAAAGGAGAGGGATCTGGTAGTTGTTCAGTCCACAAGACTGGATGTCTCAGCATTCCCAGTCTGTTCTAGAGTCCCAGAGAAGTCCTAAGAGAGCTGTTGGTTTGCAGGCTACCTTGGAATTCTGAAGAAGTAGGTCCTAACACCAGTGAAGAAATGCTTCAGCACATTCAGAGTGTGGGTAAGCAAGCAAAACTCAAATGCTTCCTTCTTCCCTGTCTTTATGTGGGCCACCACTAGAAGGTATGGCCCAGATTTAGGATTGATCTCCTGAGTTCAAATGATCTGAATTAGAGTGGATCTCCCACCTCAGATAATCCAACCAAGAAAAATATCTCTGCTTAGTTAATTTTAGTTAATTCCAAATGTAGTCAAGTGGACAAACAAGATTTAGCCATCACAAATATTTTGTTCTTTCAATTCTAATTTGATGGGATTTATCATAATTTTTAGCACATATGTTGTTGTAGAAATGAAAATGATTTTAATGTTTATTATTATACCATATGGATTATTAAAACAGTTATGTTTAACTTGCTGTCATATCAATAAAAAATACAAACACCTGGTAGATTTTCAATAAGCCTTATTTCACTTGGGGCTGGGTTGATATTAATCCCCTAACTACTTTATTAGCTCCCACTCCCACATCCCATGCTTTTTGCTCTAATCATTCATACCTGGGCTACTTTTTACCCAAAATAATGTAAATACTTGCACATGCTTTCCATCTGGGCTGCCTCAGAGTACATTTCTCCTTTACACTAACCCATGGTGATCTCCATTTTCTTTACACTAACCCATGGTGATCTCCACTTCTTCTCCTCCCTTGTACCTGTCTCCCTCCTTCCCATGATCCTTTTTCCTCCCAGCCCAAGAACCTTAGCTCCACCTACCTCACTTCTGTCCTGCCCAGCTGAGAAGGTAACTTTATTTAGCCAATCAGGCTAATTTTGGAAGCAAGGTTCATAAATGTTATTTCTGGTACATGATAGTCTGCTTGTAAAATAGAACAAGTCGCTGCCAGGGAGCAAAATATTTAACAGTCATATACAAAGCACCAGACCATGCTGTAGCAATGTGTTCCCTTGTAGGCTGACTTAAAATACTCTTTTTTAAAGTGGAGAAGAACATTGAACTCATGGGCACGGGAAATAACTTCCTGAACAGAACACTAGCAGCTCAGGCTCTAAGATCAACAATTAATAAATGGGACCTCATGAAACTGAAAAGCTTCTGTAAAGCAAAAGACACTGTCAACAGAACAAAACAACAGCCTACAGACTGGGAAGAGATCTTCACCAACCCTACATCCAACAGAGGACTAATACTCAGAATATATTAAAAGACACTCAAGAAATTAAACACCAAAAAAAAAAATAAAATAAAATAATCCATTTAAAAATGGGTACAGAGCTAAACAGAAAGTTCTCAATAGAGGAATATCAAATGGCGGAAAAACACTTAAAGAAAAGTTCAACATCCTTAGTTATCAGGGAAATGCAAAGCAAAAGATTCCATCTTACACCTACCAGAATTGCTAAGATCAAAAACTCAAGTGACAACACAAGCTTGTGAGGACGTGGAGAAAGGGGAACATTTCTCCATTGCTGGTGGGAGTGCAAACTTGTATAACCACTTTGGCAATCTGGTGATTTCTCAGAAAATTGAGAATAGTGCTACTTCAAGAGTCAGCTATACCACTCCTGGGCATATACCTGAAAGATGCTCTACTATACAACAAGGACATTTGCTCAGCTATGTTTATAGCAGCTTTATTTGTAATAGCCAGAATCTGGAAACAACCCATATGTCCCTCATCGGAGGAATGGATACAGGAATTGTAGTACATTTACACAATGAAATACTACTCAGCAATTAAAAACAAGGAAATCATGAAATTTGCAGACAAATGATGGGAACTAGAAAAGATCATCCTGAGTGAGGTAACCCAGAAGCAGAAAGATATGCATGGTATATACTCACTCATAAACAGATATTAACCATATAATGTAGGATAATCATACTAAAATCCATAGACCTAACAAGGAGGAACCAAGGGAGGATGCTTAATTTCCTGTTGACACAGGATAGACACCGGAAGCAGTGGAAGCATGGAAGAGGACAGGAACCTATCATAGATGTCCTCTGAAAGACTCCACCCAGCAGGGCATCGAAGCAGATGCCAAGACTCACAGCCAAACTTTAGGCAGAACGCAGGGAGTCTTATAGACAAAGAGGGGATAGAAGAACGAAGAGGGGACAGGAGTGCTCTACTAAGGAGACCAACAAAGCTAAAACATCTGGACCCAGAGGGTCCTGAATAAACTGATGCACCAACCAAGGACCATGCATGGAGAAGACCCAGACCCTCTCCTCAGATGTAGCCCATAGGTAGCTCAATATCCATGTGGGTTCATTAGTAAGGGGAGCAGGGTATGTCTCTGACATGAACTCAGTTGCCTGCTCTTTGATCACTTCTTCCTGGTGGGTTGACCTTGCCAGCCCACAGAGGAAGAGGATCCAGGCAGTCCTGATGAGACTTGATAGGCTAGGGTCAGATAGTAGGGGAGGAGGACTCTCCCTTTCAGTGGACTAGGGGAGGGAGATGGGGCAAGGAAGAAAGGGAGGGAAGGAGGAACCAGGAGGAGATGAGGGAGGGGGCTACATCGGGATATAAAGTGAATAAAATGTAAAAAATAAAATACTTTCTGATAAGACAAAAATATAACAATGCTCAGAATAAGGATTGTTCTAATACGCCACGACAGTAGTACAAATACTTAACATACATTAATTTCTCAGAACAGCTTCTTTTATTATCTACCATTATTTTAATTTCCATTTTGTAGTTGAAAAACTAATTTCCTCCAGGTACTCTGGCTTCAGCATTAACCTTGTTCCATTTTAGCCTAACAGACTCACTAGCTGCTGTGTCATCCCTGTGCTTCCTCTGGTGTGTTATGAGCACTTGAATGTATTTCAGTTGATAGTCATTAACACTTTTTAGTTAGTTCATTGACTGATTTTTTTTTTTTTAAACGAGGTCTCAGATAGCCCAAGCTTGCTTCAGATTTTCTGTGCAGACTAGGTTGGCCATAAACTTCTGGTCCTTGTGTCACTACCCACAAGTGCTGCTAGTGAAGTGTGTACTGCCATACCTGGCTTTCCCCTCTTTCAGTATTTGTTTGTATAGCAACTTCCTAAGAACATTCTGAGGTAAAGAGTTTTGTAAGAAAAGCTCTTGAAAAATTTTCACAACACTGAAATATCTATTTTGATTGACTACAATTATTAAAATAGTTACATCACTTTTCCCATCCCATCCCTTTCTTCTCTCCTACCTCTCCCATGTCCCCTCCTCTCAAATTCATGGCCTCCTTTGTTAATTGTTGTTATATATGTATATAAACACATAACTATATAAATACAGCCTGCTGAGTAAGGTTAGTGTTGCTTGTATGTGGTTTCAGGGCTAACCTCTTGGTATTGGATAACTATTAATGGGGGTCCCTCTGAGCAGTTGATAGTTACCTGTAAATTTTCATCTACGGTTGGAGCCCCATGAGATTTCTCCTGTCACCTTAGCGTGTCGGTTGGTATTTTCATTGTTGCAGTATCGTTTTGGCAGTGTGTTGCTGATAGTGCAGCCCTCTGTCATAAGACATACTCTCTCAGACTTCTTGTTCTTCAGGCTTTCACAGTCTTTTTGCCATAATATTCCCTAAGTCTTAGGTATGTAGTTGTCTTGTAGATGTTTCAGTCGACCTTGGGCACCTGTCTCAGTTAGTGTTTCTGTTGCTGCGATGAGACACCATAACTAAAAAGTAAGTTGGGGAGAAAAGAGTTTATTTGGCATCTACTTCCATATTGCTGCTAATTATTGAAGGAAGTCAGAACAGGAACTCAAACAGGGCAAAAGCCATGGAGGGATGCTGCTTAATGGATTGTTTTCCCTGGCTTTTTCATCCTGCTTTCTTATAGAACCCAGGGCCACTGAGCCTGGGATGGCACCACCTACAATGTGCTGGGCCCTCCCCTGTTGATCACTAACTGAGAAAATGCCTTACAGCTGGATCTCATGGAGGTATTTCCTCAACTGAAGCTCTTTTCTCTCTAATGACTCTAACTTGTGTCAAGTTGACACAAAACCAGCCAATACAAGACCCCATGGTCAGTTGTTACCAGTACTTTGAACAGTTGTAACTTTCTGTAATGATCTCCCCTAAAAAGAAACTTCTTTGATGCCCAGTGAGAGCTACATTTATCTGAGGATATAAGTATTTAGAATGTAGTTGGGACTGTATTGATATAGGAAAGGAATAGAAGTAGGTTCTCCTCTAAGATCTATTACCACACTAACTCTGGGTAGTTGGCTAGGTTTATAGTATTAGGCCTTCTATCTTCCCTTCCTGTTGAGCTGTCTTTAAGTCCAGTTAGACAGCTGTTGGCCAAAATATAAGTGCTTTGCTGGTCATTGTTGTGGACAAAGTGTCACAGCTGGGCAAGACTATTGATTGCTTTCCTCCCTTGGTATGGTACCTTTGATCATATCGCCCAGTACTAGTTCATAGGGAATAGTCATTCAGGTCTTCTCAGCTTGAGAATTGGGTTTTTTGTTTAGAAGACTCGTGAACCCAGGACCACCATGTATCTAAAATGAACCTGACAGTGAAGTCATACAGTAGGTTTTTGTTGTCATTTTTCCCATGGAGGACTTTTCTTTTTGCTTTTGTATTTTGGACCTTGATAAAAAGAGCAAGCTGTACTTCTGCACTTTGGAAAGCATGACTGTACTGTGGTGTTTGCCGGGAGCGATGAGGAAAGTCTTCCATGGGAAGCTGAATCATTTCTTGGCTTCTCTTATGGAATGACTGTACCAGAGTTATTTCTTCTTGCTGTGAAGAGAAAAGTCAGAAGAACAAGTCATTTCCTAAAGTAATGCATATTGAATTTATATGGGATTCAGTTTTTTTATTTGAAGGGTTGTCTGTTCAGAACTTATCATTTCAAATTGAAACATTTTGTTTATACTAGCACCAGTGTGTGTGTGTGTGTGTGTGTGTGTGTAAACCCACAAGCTTTTACACATTGTCTTTTCTCTCCACGTCCTGTTTCCATGTGGGGGTCCATGGAGATTACAGGTCCTTGCATTTCTATGACCAGCTTTTACATGGATTCTAGGGATCCAAACTCAGGTTATCCAGTTTATGAGGCAAGCACTTTTGCTTGCTAAACCATCTTTCAAGCCCCAAGTTTACATTCCCACCAGCAATGGAGTAGGGTTCCCCTTTCTCCACATCCTTTCCAGAATGTATTGTCACTTGAGTTTTTAATCTTAGCCATTCTGATGGGTGTAAGGTAAAAAAAAAAAAAAAAAAAAAATTTCAGGGTCGTTTTGATTTCCATTTCCCTGATGACTAAGGATGTTGAATATTTCTGTAAGTGTTTCTCTGCCATTCGATATTCCTCTATTGAGAATTCTCTGTTTAGCTCTATACCCCATTTTTTAATTGGATTACTATTAAAGGGGTCTTAGGAATATGATATAGTAGTAAACAAAGACATAATCTCTTAGTACCTGGCTGTTATGTCTTAGTGCATTGGGCACTCTTGAGAAAAATGAAAGAAATGATGTTGGTTTTAAAGTGCTCATCTTCTACTTAAAGACAAATCAGGCAGGCAGTATCTGTAAATATAAGGAAGCCACCACAGAGGCAGGGCATCATCCTGAGGGCTATAGTACTTCAAAGAAGAGCTCTAGGAATGGCTAGCTACAGATAAAGAGAGCTGAGTTAGTAAAGTAGGATTTGAGGGGTAATTTTTGATAAAGGTATACAGAAAAAGGAGAGATTCCTAAAAGTTCAAATGAGCTGGGGAATTAAAGTAGGGTGAACCACATCCTAATTTCAGAACTTGGAGACACCAGCCTTTTATACGCTTACCTTGCAGAATAGTGAAGAACATGGAGCAATATGAAATTTAGACAAGGAAGATGAGACTGTATGAAGCTGAAAAGTTTTCTTCTTTCTGAATTAAAGCACAAATCAAATCACATCAGCTGAAAAGTCTTGACTGGCACCATATGCTTCTACAGTGTAGGTTCCTAATACTCCCTTATTAGTCAGAATCATGTGGGTAGATAGATGTCTTAGTCAGTGTTCTGTAGCTGTGAAGAGGCACCGTGAACACAGCAACTCTCATAAAGGAAAACTTTTAATGGGGGCTGGCTTAGAGTTAGAGGTTTAGTCCATTGTCATTATGTCAGGAAGTATGGTAGCACGCATGCAGACACGGTGCTGGAGAGTGGCTGAGAGTCCTACATCCAGATTTGCAGGCAAAGGGAAAGACACTGGGCCTGGTTTGAGCATTTGAAACGCCAAAGCCCACCCCTAGTGACACACTTCTTCCATAAATCTGCACTTCCTCTAACAAGGCCACACCTTCTAATAGTGCTACTCTTTGGTGACCAAGCATTCAGATCTGTGAGCCTGTGAGAGCCATTCTTACTCAGACCACCTCAGTGACATCTTGATCTTCCACTTTCCTCCTTGACACTCACCTGCTAATATATAATGTCTTCTCACGCCCACTTTTTCTTTCTGTTTGACTCTCATCTTTATGAGACTTTTCTAATTAAACTTTTATTTATTTTGCTGAAATTCTGTATTTCATTGATACTACCTACCTTTATAGTCTTGTGTTTTTATTGTGTGCTATTATTATTACCATAATCTTGAAGATTTAGAAATCTTCCATATTTTATGTATTTCATAATACTGTATAGAGCAACTCACCTACCATTAAACACTTTTGAATGGATAAAACAATTTAGGCCATTACTGCTCTACTAATTGATAATCTCGTGTTGTGCATGACAGTATACTGTTAGGAAATTCTTGTCCATAAATATCAGTATAGTTTCTTTGTACCTTGTTTTTTTTTTTTAATAGAATGCCATTTATTACTTTTATGAATGATCATATAGAAGAAGGAGTGTTTTATTGGCTCCTTCCTTTTTCCTTTTCACTGCTAAATACTCCATATGTTGTGCTTCTTTCTAGTTAGCATAAAAATTATCTGTGCTTCCAGCCAGTGTGCATTCAGGTGTTTGCCTTTGGTTCTGTGTGTCACAATCACTTTGACAGGATTAGAAGGGCATGTAGCATGGTGAACACTTCATGTTCCTTGTCTTCTTCCTCTGTTACTCTTTATTGAATTCTCAAATGAATTACCAGGACCACAGTCCTACAACACCTACCATGTAAACATTGGTGAAAGATACTTACTTTTGGGCCTGGAGAAATGGCACAGAGGTTAAGGGCACTGACTGCTCTTCCAGAGGACCCGGGTTCAAATCCCAGCACCCACATGGCAGTTTACAACTGTCTGTAACTCCTAGTTTGATGCTCTCATATAAACATACATGCACGTAAAACACCAATGCACATTAAAAAAACAAAAACAAAAACCCCTTACTTTCTTTGAAGAAAAAAAAAAAACATCCTAAAAGAAGACCAGCAATATTTCCAAGAGGCAGAACTTGAATTTCCATCACTGAAACATTTAAATCCAACCCTATAGCTCTACCAAAGACTATGTATAATATATTTGGGTCTGAAGTGTCCCCCAGAAGCTTAATAACTCATTACCTAGCTTGTGGTGATAGTTATTTACTTTTTATTACTTTTGGAAACAGTTTTTATTTATAGACGAGCTGGCCTTGAAGTTGTGGTCATCCTTCTGCCTCTCCTGAGTGCTGCCATTATAGACACATACCGTGTGTCCGGTTTACATTGTTTTGAAGGCTGTGGAAACCTTTAGAAGAGTGGTGCTCAGCCTTCCTAATGCCTTTAATACACTTTCCCACATGTGGTGACCCCCAACAATAAAATTATTTCATTGCTACATCGTTACTGAAATTTTTCTACTCTTAGAATAGTGAGGTAAATATCTAGTATGCTGGCTATCTGATAGGCGATTCCTGTTGGCAACCCACAGGTTGAGATTTGCTGCTTTAGGAGGTGAGGGCAGGCTGGCAGAAGTAGGCTTTTAGAATGGTTCCTGGTTCTGGTCCGCGCTGTCAGTTTTTAGTTCCACCACCATGAACCCTGCCACTATATACTCCCATTTCCACCGTTGGAACCTTTCTGCCATGCCTTCCCCACTGTGGTGTATTGTTATCTACTGAGCTGTGAGTCAAACAAGCTTTTCCTGTCCTTACATTGTTTCTGTCAGGTATTGTGGTCACTGTGATGCAAAAGCCCTACCATGTCCAATGAAATACATCTGTGCTTTGATTTCCAAATTTGTATACCTAATTCTTAACCATTCTCCAGACTTTTAGACACAAACATTGATTCTGCTGCTTACCACAGCTCCTCCTGGGCATCTCTGTGATCTAAAACTGAACTTACCCTCTCTCCTCTGATATCAATTTCCTCTACTCCATCTTGCCTTTTAATTCATTACCCAGGCAGAAATCTAGGCAGATATGACACTTGGTTCTCTTCATTCTCTGGCCCTCAGTGTCCAAAGTCATATTATTGCTAAAAATTTTTAACACTTAATTTCTGCTCCTGAGCTTCACCCATCTGAATGTAAACCACTGCTGTCCTTCATCTAACTGATATAACAACTTTGTAATTTATGTTCATAGCACTAGTTTATCAGTGTGTAAATAAAACAAAACAAAAAACCAAACCAGATAACTGTTGTGGAATTTGAAAGGACCACTTAAAATGTGGAGAAAGCATAACCTTCTTGCTACTTAAAAGGGAAAAGGAAAGGAAGTATATTATTTATGCTTGTTTTGTTTAAGTAAAAGTTCATAGTTACCTAAGGCAACGTTTCTTCATCTGAGAGGAAATTCTTGTCACTGGTACCACTGCCAGAGGTGGAAAGAGTAGATTGTGCTTTGTTTTGGTCAGTGTAGACTGCCTTGTGTGATGCTCTTTATGATCAGAAATGGAAACATTTAAAGTAGGAGTAAATGCAGTTTGTAGTTGATCTGATGGGACAGACTTTGGCATCTGATTTCAAATGAAGTTCATAACCAGACAGAAATTGTTAAACAACATAAATGGTGTCTTATTTCCCTGTCTAAATAGTGGTGCTAGGCTGGGTATCATGGATCTAAAATACATTACTAATCTCAGTAAAATTAGAAATTTTACTAATTGTCTTATGTTTTAAAGACCTATGTCTCAGGGTTCAGTTGGCTTTGTAGCCAATAGATAGCACTCTCTTGAGTGCTTTTCAGGATGAGGTGGGGGGAGTGTGATGGTTTCACTGGGAAAAGTGTGTGCTGCCAAGCTGGTGACCTCTCAGTTGGTTTCCTTGGACGCCCATGGTAGAAGTCTGCAACGTGTTCTCTAGCCTGCACAAATGTACACAAGAAACAAAGTAATAAGATATTTTAAAAGAGAACTTATAGTGTCCTTTACAGGAAGTTTTTAGTGATAGGTCTATGTTCCATTGCTAGCCTTGCTCTTATTATAGAAGAATCACATCAAGGAAGAACTGTTATATAAGTGACTGAATCTAGGTTTAAAATAACCTGCTGTGGACAAACGCTAAGTTAAGAGACATGAAAGAATTTGACACAAAAGGATGAATAGGGAATTTTACAGTAAAAATCACAGGGTCATGGAGCAGGAGAGATATCCTTAAGAAATAACTCAAACTGAAAAAGTGAGCTAATTTTATAACAAGTTTACCTTCCACTGTTGTGACGCTTCTACTAAAGCCAGTCATCGAAGTTCCTGCCACCTTGATAGATTTTTGTTTTGAGCTTACACATTGTAAGAAGCTTTGTATGTAAATTGGGGCAATGTGCACCCATTTGCATGAGACACACCTGTGGGAGTCATAGCTCAGAAAAGACATTTTGAGGAACATGGTGATCTTCAAATATTTAAAATGCTGCTGAAAGAGACAACTATTTGTTACAGAGGAAAGAAGTGGGGATGGGTATACTCAGGTCCTCTTTATTCAGAAGCCGTGCAAGACAGTCGTCAGCATCCAGACTGCCGGTGCTGTGTAGTTTAGGTGTGTTCATTCTAATCTTTGAAAGATATTTCCATAATGAGAAATTAAAACTGAAGTGTCTGAAAATGCTGATATATCAAATCTCTTTAAACCAGTGACATAAAATAAGTCTAAATCATTACCACTTTTATTCTAAAAATAAATCTGTCCTTGTCATTTGGCATTTATTTGGAATCAGCTATAAGAATATTATGGGAAATGAACTCTTCAAATTTTAATTTATGCTTCCATCGTTTTAGTTTACTTCTTTTTAATTTCTGGAACTTTTCAAGTGACAAATTACATTTGTATTGGAAAATCCAAACTGATTCACTATGTGATATTGTACAACCGATTTAAACTTTGGATGCTATAATTCATCTGTACAATAGGAATTAATACTTCTTATAATACCCCCTTCCTGCCTGTCTGCCTGCCTTCCTCCCTCCCTTTCTTCCTTCCCTACCTCCCTCCTTCTCTCTCTTCCTCTCTCCCTCTCTTTCTTTCCCTTGACTTTTCTGTCTTCCTGACTTTCCTGTTAAGGGTTTTTTATTAGGTTGCCAAGTCCACCTTGAAATCCTTGCCTGAAAAGTTCTTTCTACCTCTTCCTCCAGAATAGTTGAGGTCACAGATGTCTGTTACCATACCTGGCCAACTTATAAGTCTTTCTTAGGAATAAACAAAACTTGTAAATGCAGAAGCATCTCTTAGTGAACAAGAAATTCAGCCAAGCATTCTACTAGTTTAATCTTGCTTCAGAAAACATGTTCTACACACTGAACTATATGCTTTTCCAGTGGAAACTCCATCATCCTCTTTTTTTTCTCCTTCCTTTCTTTCTTTCTTTCTTTCTTTCTTTCTTTCTTTCTTTCTTTCTTTCTTT
>NW_026596046.1:13979509-14050858 GCF_907164565.1 Psammomys obesus
TTTCTTTCTTTCTTTCTTTCTTTCTTTCTTTCTTTCTTTCTTTCTTTTTCTTTTTCTTTTTCTCTCTTTTTTCTCTCTTTCTTCCTCTTTTTCCTCCCGTTCCCCTTCCTCTCTTTCATTCTTCCTTCTTCCCCTTCATTTTTTTCTTCTTTTAATTTTTTTTTTTTAAGATAGGATCTCACATATACAAGACCGACCTTGAACTCCTGATCCTTCAGTCTCCAGTTCCCCAAGTGCTGGAGTTACAGACCTCTGCAACTAAGCCTGGCAGCATTTCTTCCCTCTTTATTTCAGAAAGCTATTGGTTGATTTAACATTTGTGGACTTATTCTGTGAGATTTGATCCTGGTAAAAAGCATTTATTTGTGAAGGGACATTTCTATGAAGCCATCCATCTTTTGGTTATTTCAGTTGTTGATATTGTTAAACAATTTGCTGCTTTTAGCTAGACTCTATATGTGGTGGTCTCCTCTACCCTTGCCTTGCAAAGGCAGTAAAGGGTTCAAGCAAAGGAGATGTTTCCTGTCACTTGCTACTAATATCCCTTATTTTACTGATTGTACCTTTTTGAACCTCAAGTCTGTATCCAGTGAAATTCCAAGGGGGAAGAGTAGGGCTCCTCATGTTGCTTAAACACCAGCATTTGGTGTATAAAAGGAAATCCTGGGTGGAAGCATTGCCTTTGCAGCCTTTCTAAATAATTCTTTCTGTCCCTGCTCATTGACTGTCATATCTCATTAGAAGGAATCTTTATTCTAATTAGACAAGTATTCCTCAAGTAGAGGCTGATCAATTTTTTTTTTTATCAACAAATGTGTAATGCATAGATGAGTGTAGGCTATTAGCCATGGTAAAATCTTTTCTTTCTTACTTAAAGACTATAGGTAGAGAATAACATCTGCAGTATGATTTTCAGAAAATGTCTCAGGCTCATTTCTTTGCTATTCATTCATCCATCTCCACCCTTCTGAATTTCTTTTTTTTTAATTTTTTATTAATTACACTTTATTCATTTTGTATCCCCCCATAAGACCCTCTCTCCTCCCCTCCTGATCCCACCCTCCCTCTCCTTTCTGCATGCATGCCACTCCCCAAGTCAACTGATAGAGGAGGTTCTCCTCTCCTTTCTGATCTTAATCTATCAGTTCTCATCATAATAAGTGCTTAAAACACATCTTAGCATTCAAATAACAGTATTTAGTAATTAGAAAGAACTTGGGGTGAGTCTCGAACTGAACTACTTTTTTTGTTTATTCCAGAACTCTGAATCCAGACCATCACATTAATACTTTCCAGCTTGCTTAGGGACACAGAAAATGGCTCACCTTTTGATTTTAACTTCAGTGCCCCATGTTCCCAACCAAGCTGAATTGATCCTTGTGGGTCAAACCTTATTTATTACTTTATGTTCACCAGAGAGAGACAAGCTTTCTGGCCCTTAATGTCAGGATTTCCACTAGGTGGCACCCTAATTCAGAGGCTTTGCTGTAGGCTTCCTTCAAGCTTTTGTCCTAACTGGAACCAAAGAACCAGTATTTGTCCCGAAATCTAAACAATTTGGATAAAGTATTAAATCCTGTAAATTAAGAAAATTTTAACTTACGGGCAGAAATGTGGTAGTTAAAGTGTGTGAAAATTCTTAGTAGATACTTGTGCTAGAATAATTGTGATTACATGTTAGGCCCATGGCCTGTGGTAATCTAAGAGTGTTTGGTGTTCCTTGTTGTAGATAGAGGGTATGCTAACAATCACAGAGAAGAGAGAGAGAATTGATATTCCTCTTGTATGTGCTTACAATCTGTGTGTTTCTTGCAACTTCCCAAACTTGAAGAAACAAAGAAATAGCCTTAAAATCTCCTTTAAATTTGTAGCTTTCAGTTCTGGTTTAGATGTGAAATGATTGGTTGCTGTGTTTCAAAATCCTAACAGAATAGCTGTTCAGTGGTTCCAGATGTTTTTGATAAAAACTTGGAATTGTAGCATCAGCAGCAAAAGTACAGACTAAAGATTCTGTCTTCCATGGGGAGTGCCAGGCACATCCAAAGAGGAAAGCAAACAGACTTTCCGCCCCACCCAGAGCATTTTAATGCCCCACCCAGAGCATTTGTTCTCCGAGAAGAAATAGATTAGCAAGGACAATTTTAAATTGTCCTTTTAATATGTTTATATGTGCAGAAAAGAAAGAAAAAAAAATCTAGATTTCTACACAAAGCCAGCAGACAAAAAGGTTAATCTACTTATTTCAAACAGTCCTCTGTGTAGTAAATTGTAATGGTTTTGAAACATTTCTTTCTGATTATGTAAACTTTCCAAGGACGAAGACCATGGCTTTTTGTTTGCTTCTTCTGTAAGGCACAGAATGTCTGTTAAATTGATATAGATTATCTTTATTTAGTTTGATAGAGTTGGTATAGAAAAGCTTTACAATGATTAAAGCATCTCTGATTCCCTAGAGAGATGCCTGGGAACTTGCAAGCAGGAAACATTTGATTCTAATTAGAACAGAAGGGAGAGGCAGTGAGGAATAAACCATTTGAAAACAGAGGGGAGACAGCTTTGTGTTCATTGGGAAGAGGGGATTCTAAATCAAAGCTTGTCGAAAGTCAATCCATAAAATATAATAGGCAGTCAGTTTTTCATACACTAAAGCCTGTCCCTCCAGGACCTTTGGATCTATGCCCTTGAATCACATAATATGAAAGTATTTGTAAATTCCTGGCCAAGTTCCCATGCTTTTGGTTAGCTTAAGCAAGAATTTTATTTACAACTTCTTAATCTCTTTAATTGTCTTGTTTCTACTGTATTTAGCATCCTTTATACTGAAAAGCAGCACATTTACTGTAGATGGTGCTGACGTGGGAGAGCAAGCCTTGCTGTCTAGAGGCATCAGAAGTAGGACATTGTCCACCTTCATGCCTTAATGTACCTGTGAGGGGGTCAAAGAGATTAGGTTTGTGTTAGATAGAGCTGGGACTGTATCATCCGGCTAGACAGATGGATGAGAGGAAACACTTGCAACCTTAGCTGGGTTTGCTCTATTCCTTTCATTTAAGTGGGCTAGCAGCTTTAAACACCTGGCCTGGGGAAGTGGTGACTCATCAGCCCTTCTTTACCCCTTTTACAGCTTCTAAAAGAAAATACCTTTCACCGACTTTGCCTGCAATATTGACAGAAACTGGGATATGTAATCTCTTCTCTTTGTTTCTGTTGTCATTTAAAACTGTACATTCACATTCTCAACATCTTTTTAAGGGACTGTACTTTATTCCCCTCAAAGAGAATGTAAAACAGCTTCTCCTGGAAAGAGTCAGTGTGCCTTCTTTTCCCTTTTTTGGTTTTGTTTTTGAGACAGGATCTCTTTATATATATAGCCCAGGCTATCATTGAACTCACTGTAGATCAGACTGTCCTTGAACTCAGAGAGATCAGCTGCCTCTGTCTCCCTAGTACTGGGATTAAAGGCATATGTCACCGTTCCCAGTCCACCTTAGGGTTTGTTTTTTTTTTGTTTTTTTTTTTTTTTGAAGGTTTTTTGTTGTTGTTTTGGTTTTGGTTTTCTCTTTCGATGTTCTTTCACCTCTTTTCTGCTTTTTGCTTCTTCAGTTCCTCTTCCTCCTTACCTTCCAAAGTTTATTACAGCTGCAGAATATCTGAAAATGGATGACTAGATCTGTTCCTGAGGAACAGTAAGTTAGCAACTGGAAAGGTCTGGAGTATCAGGAAAATAGGCAAATGAAGTTAAAGTCCTGTACAGGGCCCAGTTAATGTGAATGACAGATGTGAAGGGGGAGATAACTCAGCCAGTGACGACTCTTAGTCACGAGAGTACTAAGAGACATGCGTACATTCATCCTATGCCATCTCTTTAACTTTCTTTAAAGCTTTCTCAGACCCCAGATAAAACAAAACCTTAGCTCTTCATGATCTCTAAACCTTACCAGACATTGTTATAGCCAATTGTACATCCTAGAGACATAACTCTGAAATATTTGGCTAACATTTTTCTGATATTAAATCATTGCTTTGCATTCTGCAGGGAGATGCAGTATATGATTTGGCTGGATTCAATGTTCTGTGTTTTTCTTGAATAGCTAAGGCTGTTGTACAGACTTGTAGTGTTTAGGATAACGCCGCCTTTCTTTATTAGCATACTACTGACATCAAAGGAACTGAGGTTGCTTCTTGCAGTGTCTGACAGATCCTTTTTCACTGGGGACTTGTGAGGAGGAGGAGCAGAAGGAAGCCTGGTGGAAAAGGAAGCCTTGTTTTTTTTTCTCTTCGTCTGTAGATGAATCATGTTCCCACCACTGCAATTAGGTTTTCAAACCTCCAAGGCTGCTGGTGCAGATCTGAAAGGGCAAGTAATGACGATCTTGAGAGAGCAGGGTAAAGGGTGTGGAGGCTTCCAAGGGACGGGCTAGCTAGCGGCAGCCAGCTGGGGAGGGAGGGAGGACGGACATCTGGAGGAGTGGTCTGTTTTCCTTGTACTGTGCCGTCCTTAGATATTTTCAACTTAAGTCAAAATCCAGCCCTGCTACCGAACGAGCTGGAGACTGGCTGAAAACTGGATATCTAGAGAGTATTTCCAGCTTTTTTTTTTTCCTTTTTTCTTTCTTTCTCCTCCCCTACCCTATATAGGTTTCCTTTTGTTTGTTGTTTTAAGGAATTCTCTCATGCCATCCCTTTGAGATAGGCACTTTTTTTTTTTTTTAATCCTTCTCTCTTCCTGGCAAAGTGCATACGGAGTTTTTATTACTGGCTCTGGATCTTCTGGATACGTGTGCCAACCATTATGCTTAGCCAGTTTGTTCTTAATTTTTCTACTGGAGTTCTCGGCAGTGATGGAAAAGATCTGTGCTTCTCTTTCAGTCAAGATGTGCACAGCAACAGTCTTAAGGCAGACTGCTTATATTATGAATTATAAAGTCATCATTGCAGTGCTCTGAAGTTGCCCGAAAGTTCTCATTCGGTTCACAGAATTGGATTCTGTTTCCTCCCCACCCCCATTTTCTTAACCCAAGAGTTTTCTACATAGAGGAATCTGGAAGTAGAAGTCTCCTCCCGCCCACTGTGAGAAATTTGGAATCTTGGACCTGTGTGAGCACATTGGTCCCTCGGTTCAGTAGGTATACGTCTACATTTTGTCTCTTCTGCGTCTGGACAAAATGTATGAGCGGCACAAGAGGCGCTATAGCCTGTGTGACATCTCCAAGGTGGACAGGACAGTCGATGTGGTGTTGCTGAAGGTAAGAAGGGGTCACAGTTCATATAGTCTGAAGGGTTCCAGGATGTCTTCTCTGTATCCAATAGCTATGTCTTGGTCCTTCCTAAACTGGGGTAAAGTTTGAGAAAGCCTGGGCTAACAGTGATAGAAGAGCAAGAAGGGCTGATTTTAAAATTCTTTATAGGAATATCTGAACAGAAGCAGTGAGACAGAGAGAGTAAGTCTGGATCAAAGCACTTATTGCTGAAATACAGTTTTACTTGCTCTCAAGTAGAGTTTGTGTTCAGGAGATTGTCATACTCTGAATGGAGTATGACAAAGGAGGAAGTCACCCTCAGAGCTGCCCTTTTGCTAGATGCCTCTATATTCTGTCTCTTGCCCCGTCCCTACACCTCAGTTTTACCTTCTTTTTGCCTGAGTCTCTTTCTCTGTGAGCTTCCCTTTCTGCTTCTCTCTTGGTCCTTTTGTCTGTGTGGGTCTTTCCTATCTGTTGTTACCCTGCTGTCTCATTCTTAGTTTTCTAGGGGAAGGAGAAGACAGTATTCTTTTGGAAGTGTCTCCAGTCAGCCTGAACACTACTGTGGCTAAGCTGCCCTTCTCATTTAGTTTGACTTTTTTTTTTTTTTTTTTTTTTTTTCTGTAGCTTCTGACTGTTGATAAGCTGCATTTGTTTGATTTCACATCATTAGTAATGTTAGGCGGCTAAGCAGGAAGGGGGTGGAGACTCTGGACAGGCTAATTGTTCACAGAAGGCATCCTTGAATCTAAAATTAGTAAGGACTTCTACATTCGGTAAGGCTGGAGTCTGGGAATGTTGGATAACTCATGGAGTGCTTTTTGGAAGTTTAGAAGTTTTCTGGCAAAGGCGGGGAAATTGGAAGTCAACCAAGTACTTTACAGATGCCAAAAGAACCTGAACAGCTAAATTTGGGAGTGTTGAGTGGGTTAAGTAGAAAAAGAGTAATTTTGCATAAAGTGCTAATATAATGTCTGGGTTAAGGAAACAGTGGAAGTCTGTTATTGGTGTGTCAACTCAATTTAGTACCTAAGGTAACACATTTTCTTTTATTACATTTTGTTCATGTATGTGTAACATGGCTCACATGTTGTAGTCAGAGGACAGTTTGGGGGGTTTGTTCTGTCCTTCCACCTTGTGAGTCCTGACAGTCAAACTCAGGTCATCAGGCTTAACAGAAAGCACCTTTACCTACTAAGCCACCCTCTCCCACTTTGAGCTAAGCTCTTACTAAACTTTCTAAAGCAGCCTAGGCTAGCCTAACATTCAGATCCTCTTCTCTTGGCCTTTCAGGTATGGGTTACCATATGTGGCTCTCCCTAAGAGAAGCTGACAGATGAGCTCAGAAGCCAGTGAAATCCACACTGGGTGCGGCACTAAGAGGAGATGTGATTTGTGGTGTAGTGGTGTCATTGTCCCTCCATAATCACTCTCAGGTGGTTTAACTTGCCAGGCCTACTTTGTAATTTGGTGTTTTGAACTTGTTCCAAAGATGATGTTGGTTTTAATTTCTCTGAAAAGTCATTTCCTCTGAGCGATAACAATTACCTTTTGATATTTTGACCTCTTATATAATAAATTTAGAGATGTTACTTTCTAGGATCTTTATTTTGTGATTTGACAAGCAGGAAAGGGCTGAGCATAACCATTCTGTGCATTACAGCAACTTCTTTTTTCCTCTCTTCTCTCCTCTAGCTTCCCTCCTCCTTCCCCCTCAGTGTGTGTGTGTGAAGACAGAAGAAAGCAAAAGAGGCTACTATTTATGTGGCATAAGTGAGAAGGGACAAGAAATGGTTAGAGGGACAAACAGTAAAATACAATGATACACTTATTAAAATGCCATAATGAAAACCATTATTTTATACTTAAAGGGGCTGGAGAGAGGCTCAGTGATTAAGAGCACTTGTTACTTTTACAGAGGACCTGGGTTTGGTTCCCAACATACACGTGGTGACTCACAGCTACCCCTAACTCCAGTACCAGGGCATCCAGTGCTCTCATCTGATTTTCACATAGATCATGCATGTACATGGTACATACATACATACATACATACATACATACATACATACATACATACATACACACACACATACACACACACACACACAGAGGCAACACTCACACATAAACAAAATTTTAAAAGTTAATAACATTAAGTAAAAAGGAATGCTAGAAAATATGTAGTATCATACAGTCTAGTCAGGCATGAAAGCTTTATATGAGTAAAGTTAACTCAATTCAGGCTTCTTAATTTGGAGACACTATTTTTATGTTTCTTTTTTCTAAGAATTATTTGACTTGAGAGTTATTTGTCAGACAGTGACTATTTTGCCCCATTTTCTATGAAGAAATACTAGAAATATGACTGAGAACTGAGTGCTAAGTCTAAGAGATTAGACTCATAAGATTAACAGTAAGCAGAGATACATGTACAAACTGTGTGATAGGACAGAAACAAGAAGGGTGCTTCATTGGGGGCAGCACTCCAGAGGATGATAATATGTTTATATGACGTATGAAGGAAGATTCTGGAAAGAATGAACAGAGTCCCTGAGGAAGAGAGAAACTGATGGGCGCAGCCTGATAAATGAGAGCATTCTGCATAGCAAGCAGCAAGTTCATTGTAAGACTGGAGCCAGAATTGATGTGCAAAGGCAGGCAGCCATGGTGGGGATCCTTTCTCACTTTGCTTTTAAAAAGATTATTCTGGCAGTGTGGGAATGTATTAGGCTACCATGATGGGAAGCCCCAAAATAGTCAAATTACTTTGTGAAGTGAAATAAAGAGAGAACAGATACTGAGACATAGCATTGAATGTTTGCATTCTTAATTGTCTCTTTTCACATACAAGAAAATAGATGAATAGCCACTAATTTCCCCTATACATCACACTCCATATGTAATCAATGTTAGAATGCAGCCAATGCATTTTCTTGCTGTCCTGGGCATCCTTTGACCTAAGGCTTTTTATTATATGAGTGTACACACACACACACACACACACACACACACACACACACACACACACACGTGCATTATTTTCTGTCATAGACTTGTATTGTAAGATTTAGACATTATATTTATTAATTTTTCAAGTATGGAAATTTAATTCTTTCCCAGTATAGGAATTCTTTTTATGACACTTTACATAGGTACAAGACAGCAAGTGTTCATTTTGCCTCACAGTTTATATCAGCTTTTCCCTATAATTCTTTTCCCCCCTTCTCTCCCTCCCTCTCAGAAGTATTCTCCAATTACTTTGACATTATTTTTAATTTCAATTTTTTTCTGTCAGCATTCTAATTTTATTTTGGGAGACTGGGGAGAGGGTCCAGTCGATAAAGTGTCTGGGTTTGGGTGCCTAGAACCCATGTAAAAGTCGGGCCTGTAAAAGTACACACCTGTAGTTCCAATGCTGGGGAGACACAGACAGGAAAATCCCTGAGGCTTGCTCACCAGAGATCAATAGGGTCACTGAAATACTGTGTAAATTGTCAAATAGAGTTTGGTTGAGGAAGACACCAACATTACTCTCTGACTTCTTTACCTTTGTTCAGACATACACACACAGAAGCATTACAGTGGATGCATGCACCACTTAAATTCTCAAGACATCATCGATACATTATCACCGCACTTTTACATAGACGTTTACTTTTTACATAAAGATGGTCATTTTTCATGTTCATCAGTGTACCTACACATACAGAATGAGATATTTTAATCCTATTTTTTTTTAAATGGTTTTACTCACTTAACCCTGATTGGCATTGAACTTGCTTTATAAACCAGGCTGGTTAGAAAACACAGAGATATCTACCTGCTTCTGACCTCTAAGTTCTCGGATTAAAGCTGTAGTCCACCAGGTCTGGCTTTAATAGATATTTCTTGATTGAAATGAATTGATGTTTTAAGATTTGCAAATACAGATTCATGAGCCTTGTGCTAACATAAGTTTTAATTGTGCTAATAATTTTAATGTAAGAATATAGAAATATCAAGGTTTAGATTGTGAGCCTTTCACTTTGTTATTCCACACTTTGAACTCCAGTTCCTAACCATTGACATTCACATAATTCACTTTGAATTAGCTTCAACATTCCCCATATGTGTTATATACCTATACTTTCTGTGGCTTACTTTAAACTCTGTTCTACATTATTTGTCACTTCTGTATAATTCACCTTGTCTTATCTGTCTGCCAGGTCTCATTAGCCCAAGCTAGCCTTGAACTCACTAAATAGCCTAGGCTGACTTTAAATGTACTACCTTCACCCCCCAAGTGCCGTGATTACAGTTGTGTATTGAGCCTGACACTATTTGTGTAGGTTTTCTGGAATTTCATAAATAATAAAACCTAGCTGGATAGTCATCCCTGGTCCTCCAACCAAGAATGCTCATAGACATCCCTCTTCCTTTGCATATGGCATTCCTCCCTTGCCTCTTTCTTGATACAGACCTGGCTTTCTGACTCTTTGGATAAATGGTTTGTAACTATGAATCATGTATTTAAAACAGGATATGAAATAATAATATGAATAATAACTGTTGGCAGGGGCTCTTTGGTACCAGCATGCATTTTTCCCTGTTGTTCCTCAAGAAGCTACTGTTGATTGATAAGAGCCTTCCATAGTCAGACTGTGGCAAATGAGAGAATTCCTAAAAGACAAATGTTTGAAGCTTACTCCCAAACTAACATACCAAGATAGAAGAGCCCAAAAATGTGTGACCAGACTTGTAAATATAAGATTAATGCCTGACATAGGGTAATTTTAGGACCCACTTATGTCTTAGTAGTTTAATAAGTTTGAGTAACTGGAAAGTAAAAACCTATTATTAATAGTAACATAATCCTAATGTTACTGAAGATTTAATGAGAGCCAGTTTTGTAGCTAGCAGTTCAGATGCTAGTTTAATAGTATTGGGTTTTCCAAGTGTTTTCAGTATGACAAATGAAAATACTTAGAAAGTGTCATGCTCAGTGCTTAGACAGGCCATAAGCTCATTAGCTGAAGCTCAGAAGGAATAGCCTGTCTCTAGCTCTAGGGTATTTTCCAGAGAAATCCACATCCTTTAAAGGTTTGTGGGTACATTGTAAGCAAAACCGAAGGACATATGGAAGTCAGGACTAACTGCAACCAGATGTAGTTTTTCAGGCATAATCTGGTTACCTGACAAGATTTTTTGACTCAGGTGTTGGCTTATGTGTTAAAATGGTGGAATTTTACTTCCTTTTTTTCCAGCCTTATATTTTTGACTGGATTGCCTAAAGAAGGTTGTAAAGGAAATAAGTATTGATACTGCCTGGGAACAGTGGGTGTGTTACCTTAGGCTGTATTATTAGAATGTTCAGTTACAAACAGTAAGTAAACCAACATTGCCAGAAACAAGATAATGCAAAAGTATGTACCTCACTTTTCAAACTGGTAGAATCTCAGCATGGGTAACTCAGGTTATCCCAGAGGTCCCAGGCTACACCAAAGGAATGACAAGAATACCAGGTTGGACCTGATGTTTCTTTTATTTTTATTTTTATTTTTATTTTATTTTATTTTTTATTAATTACACTTTATTCATTTTGTATCCCCCCATAAGTCCCTCCCTCCTCCCCTCCCGGTCCCACCCTCCCCCCCTTTCTGCATGCATGCCCCTCCCCAAGTCCACTGATAAGGGAGGTCCTCCTCTCCTTTCTGATCTTAGTCTATCAGTTCTCATCAGAAGTGGCTACATTGTCAGGGTTCTAGGTTATCTCCACGGATAGTCCTTGGTTGGAGTATGAGTCTCTGGGAAGACCCCTGTGTTCAAATTTTCTTGTTCTGTTGCTCTCCTTGTGGAGTTCCTGTCCTCTCCAGCTCTCACTATTTCCCACTTCTTACATAAAATTCCATTCACTCTGCCCATCAGTTGGCCATCAGGCTCAGCATCTACTTTGACAGTCTGCACGGCAGAGGCTTTCAGAGGCCCTCTGTGACAGGTTCCTAGGTTGTTTCCTGTTTTCTTTTTCTTCTGATGTCCATCCTCTTTGCCTTTCAGGATGGGGATTGAGCATTTTTAGTTAGGGTCCTCTCTTTTGCTTAGTTTGTTTAGATGTTCAGATTTTAGTGGGTTTATTCTATGTTGTATGTTTATATGAGTGAGTATATATCGTGTGTGTCTTTTTGCTTCTGGGACAACTCACTCAGGATGATCCTTTCCAGGTCCCACCATTTACCTGCAAATATTTCATGATTTCCTTATTTTTCATTGCTGAGTAATACTCCATTGTATAGATGTACCACAGTTTCTGCATCCATTCTTCAGTTGAGGGGCATAACAGTTTATTCACTTTGTATCCCAGCTGTAGCCCCCACCTTCATTCCCTCCCAATCCCACTCTTCCTCCCTCCTCTTCTCCTATGCCCCTCCCCCAGTCCAATGATAGGGGAGGTCCTCCTCCCCTTTCATCTGACCCTAGTCTATCAGGTCTCATCAGGACTGGCTTCTTTGTCTTCTTCTGTGTCCTGGTAAGGCTGCTCCCCCCTCAGGTGGAGGTGATCAAAGAGCCAACCCATGAGTTGATGTCAGAGATGGTCCCTGTTCCTATTACTGGGGAATCCTCTTGCACACTGAGCTGCCATGGGCTACATCTGACGGGGGTTCTAAGTTATCTCCGTGCATGGCCCTTGTTTGCAGTATCAGTCTCAGAAAAGACCCCTGTACTCAGATTTTTTGGTTCTGTTGCTTTCCTTGTGGAGCCCCTGTTCCCTCCAGGTCTTTCTCTCTCCCCCTTCTTTCATAAGATTCTCTGCACTCTGCCCAAAGTTTGGCTATGAGTCTGAGCATATGTTTTGATAACGTGCTGGGTAGAGTTTTAGAGGCCACCTGTGATAGGCTCCTGTCCTGTTCCCTATTTTTTTCCCTCTTCAAATGTGAATGGCTAAGATCAAAAACTCAAGTGACAACACACTGGAAAGGATGTGGAGAAAGAGGAACCCTACTCCATTGCTGGTGGGAATGTAAACTTGTACAACCACAAAATCAATCTGGTGCTTTCTCAGACAATTAGGAATGGTGCTACCTCAAGATCCAGCTATACTATTCCTAGGTATATATCCAAAATATGCTCAGGTATGCAACAAGGACATTTGCTCAACCATGTTCATAGCAGCTTTATTTGTAATAGCCAGAAGCTGATGTTTCTTATAGTGTACCTTACATTATGCTGTACTCTACATTCACTGTAACTAATAGAATTTTGGAGTACTGAGCCCCTGTGGTGTCTGACCTGGTGTCTGTGACAGTACCTGTCGGCAAAGCAAAACCAGTAATGTTTCTTAGCTGAAGGATAACTAGTGTGTTTTGAGTAACTTCTTTCTCCAAATTATACAGGTATTGGAAATCTATTTCTAATCTTTACCTACTAAGTGAAGTTTCTGAATCATTTTGAACTACTCTTCTTTTCCTATCCATTGAGTCATTTGCCCATTCTGTATTTTGTTCATAGCTCCATGCTTGCACAAGAGCAAAATCTGAGTGGGGAATCGCATAGTCATCATATCATCTTCATTTTTTATTAACCCTCCAAATACTAGCAGTGTCCACATTGATCTGAAACCTACTCAACTGGATTTTAAAAATAACAAAAAAAAAAAAAAAAATAGTATAGTGCAAGGAACCAGGTTATTTTTTTTTTAGTATGTAGACACCTTGGTTGTAGAGATAATTTTGGAAAAAAAAATTTAGTTGATGACTGAGCATTGCTTTAATTAGAAATACCTATTAACTTTTGATCTCCTGCATCACATGTGTCAAAAGTGTTACCGCATGTGCTCAGTGCCTGGCATTATTTCTGATCAGGAACAAGTGTATGAAAATATTTCTAATGGAGCCACATAGAGTAGTTTTTGGTTGCCATGAGAATGAGCCTGTGAAGATGAAGACTGGAACTGAGAGTGGTGCAAACCTGTCTGTCACATCAGTGAGTGTGAAATAGAGCAGAAAAAGGAGGTGCTGTTTAAACTAGTTTATATCTCTTGAGCAGCTTCCTTTACATGGTAATCAGAATATTCTTCACTCATGAATATGATATGCTTCTCATTGCCTGTACACAGGATGTGGTTGAAAGTGCTGATGCGTGTTTTAACAGTCTTTCTTCACTCACTGCAACTTGGAGATTGCCCTCTGGCTAATGGCATTGACCATGACTGGTAGCATCTGGCTCAGATTACCAGCTATAATTTTGGCTTTGTGGGATGCCTGTCAACTTTTGTTTAAATAAGTTTGCATCTCTTAACTGCTGTATATTCACTTTTTACTCTGTGATATAATTTGCATAGTTTACCATTTTAACTATTTTGGGGTACACTATTTTGGGTTCAATGGTATTAACAGTTATACTTTTTATAACCATCACTACTAAATAGCTCAAAACATTTCCACTTTCCCAAAGTAGAACTTCATACCTGTTAAACAATAAATTTTCATTTCTCTCTGCCCTGGAAACCACCATTCTGCTTTCTTTTTGGGTTTGACTGCCCTGGGTGTCTTACATAAATGGCGCCGTGCAGTATTTGTTCATTTGTGACTATCTTACATCACTTAGCATAATATCTTTGAAGTTTGTACAGGTTGTAAGATGTGTCAGTTTCTTTTTAAGGCTAAGTAGCATTCTTTGTAACATCATATACTTTGTTTACACACACATACACAGACACACACACACACACACACACACACCATCTGAGCTATCTTAACTGTTCAATTGTTGTGAATTGTGCTGCTCTGACTGTTATATGTAAATTGAACTGCTTTAATCTCTGCTTTCATCTTTTAGAGTATATTTTCAGAAATGAAATTGCTGAGCCAAGGTAATCATGTTTTTTAGGAATGGCTACGTTGTTTGCCACAGTGCCTCTAACATTTTACATGTTCCTACCACCAGACTTCCAGTTTTCCTGAATTCCCAAGTAATGAATTAGATAATGATTATGAAGTGATGGCTCATTCTGGTTTTGTTTTGTATTTCCCTAATGTACACGTTTGTGCTGTTTGTATGTTTGTTTCTGTTTTATTTTGTTTTGCTGTTTCTATTTATAAGAAGCCGGTGAATATGAGCTATCTTAAGCTGATCTTAGCTGCACATGTGTGTTATGTAACAGTCTTGGCTCTCTACACACTTTTTTTTTAACATACTGCCTCAAGAATATGTTAAACTAGACCTTTTTCACCTTGTTGAGTCTTTTGTAAAACATGATACATCTCAGACTCAACATAATTAAAGCATGTATCATCTTCTTTTCCTCCAGATTCTCTGTATGTGTTTATTGTGGCTCCCTCTGCATCTCTCTTTTTGTGGATTCTGCCTTTTCCCCAATTTTCTGTTTACATCTTTTTATATTCTAAAATAAGCCTGCCCCCATTTGCATGTGCTGCCTCTAGACTACAGTGGTTCAGATTTATCTTCTCTGTTCTTTGTCTTCCATATGCCTCCACCTATTCTCCAGTTTCCCATTTTGATTCTATATTTCCATAGTCATTTTCTCAGTACAGTACTGAACCTGTCAGTCACCCTTGCCTATCATCCTAGAGAGTAAAGCACATTTTCATTTTAGCCCTTTCTCCTACTATTTGCTTAGTATAAATACTTGTGAAAGTCACTGAGATTTTTTTCTTCTTCTACTAAATATCTGAAGCAAACATCTCTAATCTGGATTATACATGCAGGCTCCAGAGTGTCAGGTTGTGATACACGGGGTGCATGTGCCCAACAAAGCCACTGTAGCCTTCCTTAAATTCTTGGCAGTCTAGTCACTTGTAAGTCTTGTGAAGTGCCCCCTTCCTTTATCTGAAAATATCTTTCTTTTCTTACATAATATATCCTAATTACGGTTTTCCCTCTTCCTATTTCTCCCATCTTCTCCCCACCTCCCTTCCCATCCATATCCACCTGCCTTCCCATCTGTATCCACCCCTTTCTGTCTCTCCTTACAAAACAATCAGGCTTCTAAGGGATTAAAATAAAATAAGATAAAACAAAAACTAACACATCAGAATACGACAGAACAAACAGAGTCCAAGAAGAAAAGGCACAAGAAACAGATATAGATGCAGAGATCCACTCATTTGCACATTCAGGAATCTCATAAAAATACAAGACTGGAAGCCATAATGTATAGTCAGAGAATCTGTAGGGTGAAAAGAGAGAAAAAGAAGAAAATGTAAATAAAATTAAAAAAATAATAATATTTTTTAAAAAATTATGAGACAAGGACATTATGAGAGAAGACTCCAAAAATGACATTGTGTTTGTTTCCCCTTGGCCATCTACTGCTGGGCATGTAGTCTACCCTTAAGAGTAGATTGTTTTTCCAGTAAGACTCCCTTGGAGAAAGCTAAATTTCCATTTGTAAGTGGTTGTAAGTTAAAGATAGCGCCTCGGTTAGGGTGTGTGTCTACTTCTTTCACCTCTAGCAGTCCATCTCATGCAGACCCTTTCGGACGCGAAGCATTCTGACTCAGTCTCTGTGCTATGATGTCTCTTAACTCTTTTTCACATGTGGTTAGGTTACAGACTATTGTGAGCTACCATGTGAGTGCTGGGAAAAGAATTCAGATTCTCTGGAAGAGCAGCCATTGTTCATAACTTTTGAGCCATCTCTATAGATCAGTAGTAGCTTTTTTTTTGGAGTTAATTTTTACTTCTCTGTAACAGTAGGCACAATGGGTAGAGCTTCCCTTTTAGTTTTTTCCTTCCTTAACTTCTGAAAATGAATATCTCACAGGTGGGTGACTTCTAGGTTAGTGTGTATAGTGTGTGTAATCTCTGACTCAGCCCACCTTCTATAACGTGTGTGCATGTGTATGTGCCTGGCTGCCTGCTTGTCTGCCTGTCTCTCTTAAGTATAACACTTGTGACCTGATTAAAAAAGTCTGTAGGGCTAGAAATTTTGTACACAGTAACACCCATTGTCTTCATCAGTACATGGTGCTTACTGTACAAGATGCTGAGGCAAATTTATTGACCACACTGACAAGCTTCTCACATAAACTCTCAGTTCTTTAACTACCGTAGTTTTAAATTTGGTATAGTAATCCATCATAGAAGGTGTTTAACAGTTTTTTTTAAGGGAAAGAAAGAAAGTATAAAGCTACTACGATGGGCATCCCCTAGTACCTCCTTTCTCAAGAAAGTAACAAAATAAAAAAATATTTTCTACTTTAATAGAAAAACATGCTTCAGGGGAGATACAAGGCCACTTTTATTATTATGACAAAAAAAAAATCACAGATCTGAGCAAGCATGTTAGTAGACATGTGGCAAAATTGCGAAATGATATAGCCACTTTGGAAAATAAGCCAGACTTCCCTAAAAGTGAAATCTAAGTTATCATGTGCATAATTCAGCAGTCCACTTCTAGGTGTATCGTCAATAGAAATAAAAAACATCTGTCCCCAAAGAAGCTTGTATAAATCATTTGCTTGAAATCTTCATAGTATTATTATTCATAGCAACTGGAAAGGCAAGACAACCCAAATGTTCTGGAGTTGATGAATAGATAAGTACAATGTAGGAATATCCATAAAATGTAATATTATTTGGAATTAATAAAACACTGATATTGCAACATAGGTCAAGCTTAGAAATATTTTGCCAAGTAAAAGAAACATCACAGAAGCCCAAAGAGCACCTGGCTCCATTTATAAGGGCTGTTTACAGTGGTCAGATGAAGACAGAAGATGGCGTAGTGCTTATTTAGGACCAAGAGGAAAAGATTGGAATGTTGGGTTTCATTCTATTGCCATGGCAGTGCTCTGAAATTAGATGATGGTGATGATTATGTAGCTCTGTGAATAGTCTAATAATACTGAATTATATAGTCTAAATGACTAAGTTTTGTGGAACAAGAATTTGAATAAAGATGTTAAAATGCAAATTTTTACAGTTGCACATGCTCATCTGCATACATGTTCTCACACACACATACAAAGTAAACACGGTGCATCCTGGATTGTCTTCGGAAAAGAAAAAGAGCATGAGTGGAAGAGCAAGTGAATCCAGAGAACTGGTTTTTTTCTTACCTTTAAAAAATATTTTTTGTATAATATTTTTATCTTGTTTCCCTTCCCCCAACTCCTCCCAGATCCTCACCACCTCCTGACTCACCTAACTTCGTTTTTTTTTTTCCCTCTCTCTCAAAGAAAAAAAAAAAGGAACTTATTTTGTGTTGGCTAACTACTCCTGCACATGGGCCCTGCCCTGATTTATATACCCGGTGGCAGTTAGTTCATTGAAGAAAACTAATTATCCCTTTGCCAGCAGTTACCAAGTGCAGTTAGCTTCTATGTCCACCTACCCCTCTGGGTGCTAGGACCCTGACCGGCTAGAACCTTTGCACATCTTGTGCAAGCTGCCACAGCCTCTTGAGTTCATATGTGTCTGGGAAACACTGTCTCCTCGGAGTCACCCACCCCCTCTGGCTCTCACAGGCTTACCACCTCCTCTTCCTCATAGATCTCTGTGCCCTGAGGGGTTTGATGAATACATCATACCTGTTCCAAAGTCTCTCTGTACATTGTGTAGTTGTGGGTGTCTGTGTTAATTCCCATCTACTGCAAGAAGCAGCTTCTCTGATAAGGGTTTAATGAGTACCTAATGAGGGTCTATGGGTACAGCTGTATATCATTACTCTTTTTTTTTTTTTTTCTCTGTTCCTTTAGCAAAGTAATAATACTAGGCTTTTCCTTTCGGCCCATGACTTAACTAGTTCTATATTCTTGGCCTCTTTAGGATTTTTAAGGTCCATCTCATAGAATGGACCTTAATTAAATCCAACCAAACATTTGTGCCACTATAGCACCAGTTTGTCTTGCAGGCAAATAACTGTTGTCAGCCTGGGGTGTTGTAGCTTGGTGATATTGTTAATTACCTTCTGGTAGCTTGCAGAATGCTTTCCAGGACCCTGAAAGCTAGTCAGTAGGCATGAAACTTTTATCTAGAGTTTAACTAACAATGCTGTACTAATGTTGGTTTTTATATGAGTTTTTTATATTAATTACAGTTTATTTACTTTGTATCCCAGCTGTAGTCCCCTCCCTCACTCCCTCCCAATCCCACCTTCCCTCCCTCATCTCCTCCCTGCCCCTCTCTAAGTCCACTTATAGGGGAGATCTTCCTCCCCTTCCATCTGACCCTAGCTTATCAGGTCTCTTCAGGACTGGCTGCAGTGTCTTCTGTGGCCTAGCAAGGCTGCTCCTCCCTCAGCAGGGGGGAAGGTCAAAGAGCCCGCCACTGAGTTCATGTCAGAGACAGTCCCTGTTACCCTTTTAATACCACCAAATGTACCATCGTAATATCAGGATGTTGGAAAAGAGGAAAGAGAGAAAGAGGAGTATACGGGAACTTCCTGTACTGTAGTTGCAAAGTGAACTCATTATAGTAACATGCTTCTTTCTCTCAATACAGTTATTATTAAATAATTATTAAATAACATTAGAATATAACCATAAAATTAAATTTGAAAAACTATAAAAAAGTTCAAAGGAATATTAGTTCATGGTCATTCAAACATAATTGACCTTAAAAGTTCAATCAAATTAGGGGTATTTTGCTACAAAAGTATGATCATATTGGTATATTTTAATGCCTGCGTGTTTTTTTGTTTTGTTTTGTTTTGTTTTGTTTTTTAATAATACACTGGTTGTTTAAAAAATGTGGTGTAGTTCTAAGATTTTAGCTTTCTTACGCTAGTAAGTTAACTTGTGTCTTAATAGAACTGTTTGACACACACACATCCTTGGAAAGAGTCTAGAACAAAAGAGTCAACATTCCTACAGATATGCATGAGGCCATTTGAAAGACTGTTTCTTAAAACTAGTATGTCTTCATCACATAATGTATCTCTTAAAGAGATTCTATCCTA
The DNA here is from genome assembly GCF_907164565.1 of Psammomys obesus. Lineage (NCBI taxonomy): Eukaryota > Metazoa > Chordata > Mammalia > Rodentia > Muridae > Psammomys > Psammomys obesus. The sequence continues at coordinate 13,998,650 of NW_026596046.1, forward strand.
TTTTTATTATCATGAATTGTTGCAAAATGGAGTACCCACTAACTGTAACATGCCCGTGCCTAAAATGAGAGAAATACCGAGAGCCAAGTGAATACATATTCAAGATGAAGAATGACTCTTTTGCACTTTGGCCGTGGAATAAGGATGGCTTTGAAAAAGTTTAAATTCTAAGACATGCAATGGTAGGCTTTGCCAAAAAGTTGGCTAAAAAGAACCTTGGGGATCCTGGAGATGGAAGGAGCAGCATTGTAATTCAAGGATGCTAGTTTCCATATTCTTTACTTGCTATTTGAGAATCCTCTAAGCTTTTTAAATTTCTGTTAACTAAGAGGTTTTTGCAACCTCTTTATGTTACAATAATAAAAGTGGCAAAAGCAGTTTTTGTTTTTCCCACTTAAATTTACTTTTATATTGAAGTATGATTGGTTTGGTAACTAGCAGAGAAACTTGTCTAACAGTAAAAATGAGATGCAAGTTAAAAATCAGAAAATTCTCGGAGCTACAACTTGGGTTTTTTTGTTCATTTGTTTTAGTTTGGCCATAGCTATTTAATTTTTTCAAACAAAATCTGCTGGCTCTGGAAAAATGGCTCAGAACCAAGAGCTCAGAGTGTTCTTTCAGAGTTTGCTTTACAGCACCCATGTCAGGTCTCTCACACCCACCTGCTTCAGGGAATGCAACACTCCTGGTCTCCTCAGGCACATGCATTTATATGTGTACACACACACAATATAGTAATACATCTTTTTTTATTAGTTCCTTGAAAGATGTGGGTGATGTTTTGTAAAGTCAGTGACTTTGATTACTGCTAGTTGCACATGCCCAGATTACCTTTCTGGAGGGGATCTTCTTTATAATGCCAGGGAAGCTACTGAAGCTGCATTCCACTTTTATCACATGTTCCTGCTGCTTTTCTTTTCTGTACTAATGAAACAGCAGAGATGAGCAAATGGTGTTCATTTATATGTGTCTAAACTTGCAGTTGCTCACAAGTAATTTCTTTTTCCTGTTGTCAAAATTAGGAAGAAAAAGTGTTGTTTAGCAAAGTCCTCATCTAACTTTCTGTGCCTTAAATAAAATTCTGTATTTTTATCAGCACAGTAGTTTAATATTTTCACATAGTGATTGCAAATATAATGGATATATGCTGTATTCTAGAGGCTACTAAATAAAATTATGGCCTTGTTTGGCATTCTAATTACTCGTCTGTATGATAATTTGTTTATATTATTAAGAATTTCAAAGAGGTTAGAAAGTTAAAGTGCTCGTAAAAACTAATTTGTAATTTATAATTTTGTTGGGGCTCTAATTTATATGTAAAATGTTCACTGGACTAGGGATATAGTTCAGTGGTAGACCACTTGCCTATGCGCCACAAAACTCTGGGTTTGATTCCTAGTACCAAGACACACATGCACGCATGCACACACACATTTTACCTTTTCATTTTGGTGAGTTTTAGTAAGTATTAAATTGTATAGTCACTATTCCATCACATGGGAGGGCATTGATTCAGCCAAAAGTTCCTCTGTCTTGTCTTCCCTTCTTATTGTTAACCACCGATATGACTTGGCACTAAAGCTTTGCCTTTTCTAATATGGTATACAGGTTGAAACATATAGTAGGTAGGCACCTGTTTCTAGCCTTTGCCATCTACCTCTTAGCAAGATCCATGTTGTTTTAATCAGTAGATCATTTATGGATGATGATGGATGCTGCATGGATGGATTGAGGTTATTTCTCTCAATCTGAATTCATCATGAGTTAAGCTGCCATTGAAAAGTCTTATGTGAAACTATGTGGGGGCCTGGCAAGACTGTTGAGTGGGTAAAGGTGCTTGTTGCCAAGCCTGATAACCTGAGTTTGGTAACAGGCATTTATATGGTGGTGTGAGAGAACCAATGGCCTCAAGTTGTTCTCTGACCTTCCCCCTCCCCCATACAACATACAACATGGCATGAGTACGTAAACACAGAGAGAGAATTTACAAGAAAGATTTTGCTTTTATTAATAACTTTACTTTATTCCTGAGTTGGATGTAAGTGTGTATTTGACATTATAGAAACTGTTAGCCTAGTTTCCAAAATTTGACTATCTTTTCACATGAAATGCTGATGATGTTTTCTCTCCTTTACTACATTCTGGCCTACACTCTGTACTATTAGTCTTCAGTTTTATATGTTCTATTGGACATGTATTTGCATGATTTTAGGTTTATTTTAATTTTTTATGTGTATGCCATGTGTATGCAGGTACCCCCAGAGGCCAGAAGAGGGAATCAGATTCTCTGGAGCTGGAGTTATAGGCAGTTCTGAGATGCTTGACATAGGTTTACTCTGAAAGAGCAGCAGGAGCCCCAAACCACTGGGCAATCTTTCCAGACTCTTACAGTTTTCACTTACATTCTCCTATTGAATGACGCTGCCTAGGACTGCTTTATTATGTATATTTTGTACTGATGCTGTTTTTTTTTTTATTAATTACACTTTATTCATTTTGTATCCCCCCATAAGCCCCTCCCGATCCCACCCTCCCTCCCCTTTCTGCATGCATGTCACTCCCCAAGTCCACTGATAGGGGAAGTTCTCCTCTTCTTTCTGATCTTAGTCTATCAGTTCTCATCAAAAGTGGCTGCTGTTTTTAAAGAAGCTGTTTATTCTAATTTCTTGCCTTTTTGTTCATTGTACTGTTCCTTTTCCCATTGAAATAACTTAGCATCTTTTCCAAAATAAGTTACTGACTTCAGTTCTTTTCCATTGACCTTTGTTCAGTTTTATATTAGTACTATACTGGTTTGATTAATGTGGCTCTTAAAGTCATGTGCATGATTTTAGTGTTATAACTAGAGTATCTGATTTGTAAATGTGCTTTCTCTATTCACGTGAGCCTTTATTTTCAGTGATTATTTTTCTAGTTCTCATGGTGTAAATGAAACTTTTACATTCTTCCCTAACTAAATTTCTTGGCACTATTGTAAATAGTATAGCTTTTACTATCCGTTTTAGCTTCTGCTTATCTATTGTCAGTACATAAAACTAATACTGATTTGGAATTGGGAGAGTCTTGAAATTCTATCTCACAAGCCTGTAGTCACTTATTCTAGTACCATTTTTGTTGTGTGGAATTTTCTGTTTAGACAGTTAGGTCATCTTTAAATAGTTTCACTTTTTTTTTTTTTTTTTTCCAGTTATGTAGTTTGTTTCCTGTTTAGTGCACTGACTAGACCTCCAGAGCAATACTGGATAGAAGTGCTGGATAGAATACTGGATAGAATACTGGATAGCAATACTGGATAGAAATACTGGATAGATGGACACAGGGTGTCCATCTTTGGTCTAATTCTTGATTCCAGATGAATGCACTTAGTGTTGTTAGTATTATTAGGTGTGATGATAACTATAGGGTTGTTTTGTTGTATTTTTAAGAATGCCTTTTATCATGTTGAGGAATTTTTTTATTAGTGTACTGGTAATAGTGTCAATTTTTACCAAATTATTTTCACCTTTTGTTATTCCTCAGTTTGTGAGTTTGTGGGCCTACATTGAATTTTTAAATTATTTCTCAATTTTTTGAGACTAGAATGTATTTACATCATTTCCTCCTTCCCTTTTCTTCCTCTATTATTGCTATTATGTATATATTTTCCTTTTGCAATGCTACAATAATAACCTTTTGTTCTTAGAATTAACCTACTTGTTCACAGTGTACTTATCATATACAGATGTTGCCTAAGTCAGGTTATTAAAAATTTTGCTGGTGATTCTCCATTTCTATGAGTGATCAGTGTTTTTCTGTCTTTATCTGGTTTTGATGTCAGAGTAATCTGGGCTCAGAAAATAAGCTGTGAGCTGGTGTTTGTCTGTTTCCTGAGTTTATGTAAAATTTGTGGTATTTCTTCCTTAAACATCCATGCCTGTAGGCATGGGGTTCCCTTTGAAGGGAAGTTTTAAACCATAAATTCAGTTACTTGAATGAATCCTGAAGCAATTTATGTCACTGTGAGCAAATTTTGATCATTTCTTTAAACTTAATGAATTTTACACAAAAGTTGTTTATAGTAGTTATTATTCTTACAGTGTCTAGGGTCTGTGGTTTTTACCTTGGATTCATGGTTCTAGTGGGTAGCTAGTAACTTTCCTCATCAGGGTACCTAGGGTTTTGCTGACACTATTGACTAACTTTTCTGACTGTTGAAATTACCTGTTCTCCTAATCACTCAGTTGTGTTCATTCTACGGTTTATTTGCTGCTTTGATTTGCTGTTTGACTTCTTTCTTTTATTGAAAATAGTTTTTTTTTTTTCCTCACACAAGATATTCTAATTACAGTTTCTCCTCCCTCTATTCCTTCTAACTCCTCCTCCCCTCCCCTCCAGATCTACCTCCTTCCTATCTCTCATTAGAAAACAAACAGGCCAAGCCTGGCAGTGGTACCACATACCTTTAATCTCAGCACATCCAAGGCAGAGGCAGGTGGATCACTTTGTGAGTTCAAGACCAGCCTGGTCTACAGCGTGAGTTCCAGGATAGCCAAGTCTGGAAACAAAACGAAAAGTAAACAAAACAAACAGGCTTCTACAGGATAATAATAAAAGAAAACAAAACTAACACATCAGAATAGGACAAAACAAACAGAAGGAAAAGAGCCCAAGAAAGCACGTGAAACATGTAGTGACACAGAGACCCACTCATTTTCACATTCCAAAATTCCATAAAAACACCAAACTGGAAACCATAATATATACCCAAAGAACCTGTAGGATAAAAAAGAGAAAAAATACATATAAATAAAATAAAAAGTAATAAAACATTTTTAAAAATGGAAAAATTTGTGGCGCATCATTTTTGAGACAAGGAACCTCCAAAAATGCCATTGCATTCATTTTCTTTCGGCCACCTACTAGTGAACATGCAGCCTACCCTTAAAAGTAGCTTGTTTGCCCAGTGTTCCATTGGAGGAAATTACACTTTCATTTGCAGGTGGTTACCAGTTGGAGATGGCTTGAATAGGGGCATGGGTCCACTTCTTTTAGTTCTAGGACCCCATGTGATGCAGGCCCTACGCATGTTGCCTCAGTCTCTGTAGTATCATTTTTTTTTTTTGAACTTTTGAGATCTTTTTCATTTGAAGGTAATCTTAATGCTATTAAATTCACAAATGCTATTTTTATTACCCAATCCTAATTATCTAAAACACACATTGCAAACATACAAGTATCCATTCTCTCCACATGTCAGTGCCCATTCATTATGGTTTTGGAAATGGGGAGAATAGATTTCCCTTTAAGTTGCAAGTCAGTAGGTGTTTCTTTACAGTTAACTTTAGCAAAATTCATACAAAATAGTAATTAACAATGATCTTCTTTACTGGTTAACTCACAAGGAAACACCTTCAAAACTACATTTTGTTAAAGTTTCTGTACTAAAATGTAGAAAAACTGAACTACACAAATATTGAAAAGTTAAAAATTCCTTAATTTTTTTATTCCTGGTACCACTACCACAATTTACAGGGCAATATACCTGATGTAATGAAAAGAAAAAGAAAAAGACAAAGCTACAACAGATAAAAGACCTCAGGAATGTACATCTAATTGACACTACATTGCATTAATCAATAGCTGCACTTTTTGCAAACTGTGGCTATGACAGTCCTGAACAAGAAGGGTTTCCTGTTTAAGCTGCAGTAACTTTTCTGACTATGGATCATCGTTCCTCCTATGGCAGATTTTTACAGTTCCTCTAATGCATTTGGGACGACTGTCTCAAAGTAACCTGCAGCTTTCCTGACAACTCCTCGCTCTCTCTCCTGCTAAGAACTGTCGCCTTTTCTGCTGTTTTTTTTTTTTTTTTTAAACCTTCTGCTACCATATGTAGGATCATTTTTATGCTAGCCCTGTTGTATCTATAAGGCGTCATATTCCTTGGTGTCCTCCATCCCCTCTGGCTCTTTACACTCTTTTTTTCTTCTTTTTTATATAATTTGCATTTTTTTATATTAATTACAGGTTATTTACTTTGTATCCCAGCTGTAGCCCCTTCCCTCATTCCCTCCCAATCCTACACTCCCTTCCTCATCACCTCCCATGCCCCTCTCTAAGTCCACTGATAGGAGAGGTCCTCCTCTCCTTTCATCTGACCCTAGTTTATCACGTCTCATCAGGACTGGCTACAATGTCCTCCTCTGTGGCCTAACAAGGCTGCTCCTCCCTTGGGAGGTGTGGGGGAGGTCGGGGAGGTCAAAGAGCCCGCCACTGAGTTCGTGTCAGAGACAGTCCCTGTTCCTCTTACTAGGGAAACCCACTTGGATGCTGTGCTGCCGAGGGCTATGTCTTACAATCTTTCATCCTTCTCCCCTTAGGGGAGGGATTTAATAGAGACATCTTTTAGGGCTGTGTGTTCCAAGGTCTCTTACTCTCTGTATAATATCTGGCTGTGGGTCTCTGAATTTGTTCTCATTTGCTGCAGGAGGAAGTTTCTCTGATGATGACTGTGTAATGCATCAATTCATATGAGTATGGTAGACTATCATTAGGAGTTATTTTATTGGTTAGTTGGTTTGTTTGAGACAACTTTTACTGTGTAGCTCAAGCTGGCCTTGAATTCACAGAGATCTTCCTGCCTCTGCCTCTGAAGTCCTAGGATTAAAGTGTGTGGGCTACCCACCACCTGGCTCTCTCCATATCTATCTATCTATCTATCTATCTATCTATCTATCTATCTATCTATATTTTTAATCAGTAATATATGTATTTATACCAGTAGTATTTGGTTTTACCGTAGGTCATTGAGTTATCTAGTCTCAGGTTCTTGGTCGCCCAAGCAGTGTTGGATTTTCAGTCAAATCAGATGTTGGTCAGTTACTCCAACAAACTTGTGCCACTGTTTCATTAGCATAGATATCTTGTAGGGAGGATACCATTATTTATACAAGGTTTTGTGTCTGGGTTGGTGTTTACCTTTCTCTTGGAACTTTTTTAGTGAAGCATTTGAAAATGGTAAACACTACATGAGTGATATCCCACAAATTTTTATATGGAAATTTTAATTTGTATTCAGTTCAACATATTTTCTTTTAACATTTTTTATCTGAGTTGTGGGTTACTTAGTATTTTCTTTGCAAAAACTTTTTTTTCTTTTTTAAGATTTATGTGGGGTTTCAGTCTTTTGCTTTGGGTTTCTGCGTTAATAGTGTTGTGGTTAGAAGACAAACTTTCTGTGATTTTAACTGTGTCAGTTATGTAGCTCATCTTACGTGTCAGTTATGTAGCTCATCTTACATTTCTATTTTATTTTGAGTTTTTTTATGAACAGTCCAAGTGAATTTGTTAAGAATGTGCCCCGTAGCTGAGCACAGTGGTGCATGCTTTTAATCCCAGCACTTAGGAAGGCAAAAGCAAAAGGATCACTATGAGTTCCAGGCCATCCTGGTCTACAAAGCTAGTCTAGGACAGCCAAGGCTACATAGTAAAACCCTAAATCAGAGAAAAAAAAAAAAAAAATGAATGTGCTCTACTGCATGTTCTATGTGTTGCTTAGGTCAGATTGTTGGATGTCTCTGAAGTTTTTCTAGATCCTTGTATCAGTGTTCTGTCAGTCACTGAGAATAGAGTATTGAAATATTTAATGTTAATTTAAAAACACATATTACTTAAATATTAATGAAATTAGGAGGTTGCAATGATAAGGTAGTTAAGCAGTGTGTCTTGAATGGTGGAGCACATTTGACTTTTTCAAGTTTTGCACACTAACTCTCACCGTAATTCCTGCTGTTTTTTACCCTTCTGAGCTTGCCTTCTTTGGTTTAACAGAAGTGATACAAACTTCTCGAAGTGCTTATGATGATTTGATAAGAAAACCTGCTGAATTCTTAACATAATACCGGGTGTATAGTTATTCTTAAATAGGAATTATTTTGTATATTTTAAGTTCTTGAACTTTGTGTACTTTTCAAAATTGCAAGTTACAATGCCAGATATGTGTTTTAGTATTATTTTTCTTTTTATTTGTTAATTTTTTAATTTCACTTTTGGTCGTTACCGTATCTTTCACCATTGCTTTTGTATGCTATTATTACTGAGAATATTTTCAGAGCTTTTAGCTGAGTGTAGATTGCCTTGTTTATATTAGAGTTTTGTTTTCTTTCTTGATATAATTTACCTACCTTGCAATAAAATACTAACGTTCAGAGGGTATGAACAATACATAGATTTTTCTGGAGCTATTGCTCCAGAAAGTTACCTGTCTGTCTGAAACAGATTGTTTTTCTCTTCCAGATCAACCGAGAAAGCTGGTGTACCATTGAGCCATGCCCTGAATCAACATCTCTTTTAGCTTCCAAACAGAGCTCAGGTAGGCATGTTCATAGTCCTGCTCTATAAGAAATAATCTGATATTATGATATAGCATTCCAGAGTGCATTATACACAAACCAGGTAGGTAGGTAGATACATACATACATACATACATACATACATACATACATACATGCATGCATGCATGCATGCATACATACAGAGAATTTTGTAAGCATATGATTTCACAATTGAAATAAAAGCAGAAGAGGTTTCCTTAATTTTGTTTTAGGAATTATTAGTAATTTTAGTGATTATAAGGCTATGATTTGTTAATCATTTGTAAAGAAATCTGGTCATGTAAAATTACAAATGAATCTTTCTGGGGACCCAACCTATGGTTCTTATGTTGTCTGTGTTGATGCAGAAACAAAATAACAGAAGCTATAAACCTCAAAGGGAATAAGAAATAGTGTCTTCTAGAGCCAAATTTAAGTGACCATAGCCCAGGAACATGGATTTAGTATACCCCAAATTCCATGTTCCAATGTAGAAGTTTCATAAAAATTTTAAAACAATAAAACATAAAAATTTGTAAGTGAAGACACCTTTTAAGAAACCTCAGAGAGGTGGCTACAGCAAGATGGCTGATGCTCTGCCATAAGCCTCAAATGTCATCTGATGATTATTTTAGCTTTGAGGTTGGTGGGAAGTAGTAGTCTGCTTTGTTTCTAGATTTCAAAAGATTTGTATGTGTTCATCACATGATATTAGTTTCAACATAGAGGTGGACAAGGAATGGCTATTCCAGGGGCTAAAGCTAACCTGGATAAGGTAGTTAATCTCTGGACCTGTGGTATTCCAGCTTCCACCATATGACTGCAGTCCTAATCAGTGTCTTTGCAGACACAGCTTCTTCCCAGGAAATCTCATTGACAGCTGCGTACTGGAATCATATAGGCAAGAAAGCTTTGAAAACACGTGATGCCTTGGTCTTGCCCTTAGCGATTCAGATTTATTGGGCAGGGATGCAGCATGGACATCCACTAAAATCCTTTAAAGCTCCTGTTGTCCTGAGTAGGTAAAACTGAGAAGTGTCAGGAGTCTTCCTTACATGCTCATGACAAATTAGTAACAACAAATAGAGTTACGATCTTACCTGATAATTACACTAGGTAGGAGTCCTAACTTCACCCCATGTTCAACCAATTCTGACATAAGATACATTCCCCAGTGTCCGGGTTCCACTGTCTTCCATCTGTAAAGTGTTAGTAGTTGCCTCACCAGGGGGTGTTGCGCAGCCATCCGGTTGAGTGACCATCTTTGAATTCACTCCTGCGCTGGTTTCTAAGCTGCCAAGTGAGCAAGAGTACTTTGCAGTTTTGAGTTCTCCAGTCTGCTTCACCAACAAAGCCTCCATTTATTGTTCCTGTTTTCACTAATCTGCTCTAGAAATTATCAAATCCTTCTCATTGGCTGACTTTTTTAAGAACAGCTTAGCTGTAGGTGTCTTGCAGCAGTATTTACATCAAGAATAGATTATCCTAGTCTTTTATACCCTGAGAGATTTCCTGCCCATTCTCAACTCTGGCTGTATTACAAAGGAAATATTAAAGCAAATATAGAAAGTGTTTTCTTCTGTATTTTTCATACTCTTTGAGAGTGCTGTTTCAGAATATTATGTTATGCTTGTATTCAGGGCCTGCAAATTCAAAGGTGTTGGAAGTAAAAGTATACCCACTCCTATGTTTTGGTTCCTTTAGCTATTAGGGTCTTTTCTGAAAGTATAACCAGCCACAAAAGAATGGAACTTCTGCCAAGTGGTTATTGAGTGAAGTCTTGGACTTTGAATATTCAGAATATGGAAGGACTTCTGGACATGGCTCAACTTACTCCTTTAAGGAACTGGGTTTGAAGAGTAGTCTTTGTCGTGTCAGAATTGTGTGGATTGTCGAAGTAGCTTTTTACACTTTTAACTTTCAGAATAAGCAGTGTGGTCACACGTTCAGGCTCAAGGAGGCTTGGATGTGTCACATACTGCAGTGTGCTGTACGCCGGTTAGTTACTTCATTTCTAATTTACTCTTCCCTGTCCGTGTGACTCTTTACTATTGTGGGAACCACCCCATTTTACTGCTTTAGAAGTGAAGATCTACAGGCTTAAATTACATGGCATTTTTCTTTTAAGCAAGATCCATCTAAGCATTCGAAAATCGGTGTCCTTTGCCCTTTTTACACTTTGTATTTTAATATATTTCACTTAATTCATTAGGAAGGGAGTGTAGGAAGGAAGGAAGGATTCTTTTTTTTTTTTTTTTAATGTCCCAGCACATGTGACATGGATGTACATTAAGTTTTCCTTTAGGGATCCCTACAGCTGATGAAAGTCATGGTGGACTGGTAATGATTTATGATTGTTCTCTTCTTGTATTCCCATTTTCCCTCCATATTATTCTTTCCTCCAAATAGCCAGTTTGATCTCACACATTAACCTCCTCTTATCCCAAACTTGGTTTGTAGCCTTGTGCTAACTTGGCTTTATGTTGAGGGTGAGCTACTCCTATCAGAGCAGAATCTGTGTATTTTTCATGAAAACATATTGTGTGGGTTTCTTTCTAGGCTGGCATTTAGACACAGTCGTTAAGTTGCCAGCTTGCCCTCCAGCAGCTCAGCATAGTTGCTGTGTCAGCCCTTTCTTTTCTTTAGCCAGCGCCTCCATTTTCCCCTCAATCACAACATGGAGTTTTAGGGGGGTTTCCAAGCAGTAAAAGGGGCAGGTATAGAAATATCACAAACCCACCCGCTGTACTGTTGTTGTGTACTGTATAGAATGGGGGAAAGGCGTAGAATACCTATCATTTAAGGTCTTTTCATACTATTTCCATACAGCCAACATTCTGAAATTATCTGTTAAAACCATAATTGTGACCGAAAAGATTTAAGATTAACTCATAGATCCTGCCTTACTTGTTATGTGTTCTTTATATAATTCTGCAATGAAAATATCTCTTAATGTGTTCATTTGTACCACAAGATTATGAATAACCCATTTTGCAAGCATACACTAAAAGTCTTCTCAGAACCTAGCCAAATACCCAACAGAAAAATTAGTAACGTAAAAATTGTAATTTTACGTTACAATTACAGTTATGTAATTGTAAAAGCAACTAGTTAGACTGTGTCCTTTCTAACTGTAAATATCTAAAATGGGAGAAAGGCTGGGAAAGCAAAGAGGTAGGTGAACAATAGAGAAAATGACTGAATGTTGTTATGAAACAGAAAGTGGCTTTTAAAAAAAATAGCCATTGATTAAATAAATGTTCTTTTTCAGAATGTGAAAGCTTCTTAGATGTTGGACTGGGCACAGAATGTACCTCAAAAGAAGCTGTGCTTCAGAGAGAATCGGGGAGTGATTCTGAGCTCTTTCACTCACCCAGTGATGAAATGGACAGCATCATCTTCTCAAAGGTACTGGATGAACCTTCTTCTCATTTTTGACCAGCTACTCACCTAGTCTCATTTGGCCCTACTTAACCCTCTTTTCTGTGATTTTCCCTTTGTGCTGATTGTCATCCCATAACTTTAATACACAACTCTAGTTAGTGGACTGTAATCCAAATAGGCCATGTATTCTGAATGACTTTGGGGGTCTTATTTTGTCTTTCCCGCCTGGTTTTTCCTCCATCCCTCCCTCTCTTCTCTTTCTAAGTGTCAACAAACAACCTTGCTGGATCACTCACAGAGGCATGTAAGTGTTCTATTAAAAGAAGGAATTGCCAGGGCTTAGAAAAGGGCATTGGCCGTGTTTGCCAGATTTATTTTCTGAAAAATCATGACTGGTTACATGAGGAGTTTGAAGCTTGCATTGAAGTCAAAAGGCGTGGGAGTTCCTTTAGAATGAACTAAGTCAGATGACAGTGAACACCCTTCAGTGGTTAGGAAAGGACCACAGCTCAGACTGTATGATGTCATATATATAAACTAACCATAGAGTCATTCTGATTAATGTGTGGATGCCTGAAACTCCCTGCTAAGCCTGGTGAAGTCATCTTTCATCCAGACTGCTTAATTGGAACTTTTTACCTCTATGGTAGAGAACTTGAGATTTTTCTCTAGCAAAGAGCTAGGGAAGATGGAGATTGGGAAGCTTGGGTTTGTTTTTGTTTGCAGCAAGTTCTGTTTTGTTCTTTAAGAGTGAAGACCTTTCTCACAGCAGAGAAGGCAGGTCAGGCTATAGTCAGTTAAATGCTGCAAGTGGTTTTCCTAACAGTGAGGACTGAAGGGGCAGAAATGTTGTAGCAGCTTGAAGAAGAGTCTTCCTTATTTTATAACTTTGAAGAAGTGCTAAGAGCAGTTTTGGTAGTGGAAGATTAAACTCTCCCAAGACAGTGTGATGTTCCCATGTCTAACTGTTATGGTAGAGGAACAATGTCACAAAATTTTAGAATTCTCGTCTTTTCGTTTTTGTCCATCAGCCCTCATCTCCCATTTGCTCTTCCCTAACCTTTTTGCCTTGTTCCTTTGATTGTCTTCTGAAGGGTCTTGGAAAGATTTATGGTGCGACTTTAGGATTTCTATCTTGTCATGCTTGTCAGACATGGTGGTACATGCCTATAATCCCAGCACTTGGGAGGCTGGGGTAGGAGAACTCTGAACTTGATGTAGTAATTGGCCCAGTCTTCCAGGGTTCAAGAAGGGAAGATTTGCCTTTGAAGTTACATAGGAAGAAGAAAACCAATGTTGGTTTGTGGATTTTTTTTGTTTTTGTTTTACCTGCCTGCCTTCCTCCCACATTCCCTTCCTTTTCTTCCTAATCTTATAACAAATACATTTTTAAAATTACATTTCTGGGGAGAAGGGATATATGCCTCAATGCTAGTATAGAAGTCAGGTTAAAAATTCTAGCTTTAAAATTGTCTTATAATGACTGGAGCTGGGTAATGAATACGTAAGAGATTATCACATAATTATATATGCCTGTGCATCCTAATAATAAAAAGGTCTTAAGATTTTTTTTTTTTTTTATGTCTAAGGGTGTGTAGCACAGGGTGGGGATGAGGGCTGCTCTTAGCAGGTGTTGGATCTCCTGAAGCTGGAGTTAAAAATTGTGTGCAATGCCAAACATGAATTCTGGGAACTCTGGTTCTTTGGAAGAGCAGCATAGGCTCTTAACTGCTGAGCAATCTCTCCAGCTTAAGTTTTGTTTTTTAAGTTGAATAATCTTTCTTCAGGAAATATTTGCTTGCCTATCTCTTAATATATAACATGTGAATAGTTTGTTCCTGGTGTACCCTCTGCGCAGAGAGATAATTTTTTCTGATCACTAAATTTCATGGTTTGCTTACCAAAAACAAAACAGACAAACAAATGAAAACCAAAAAAGCAGAACTTTCTGTACTTTACCATCTTACTCAACCTGCTAAAAGCATGCAGAAGGTACTTCATGAAAAGGACCTTTGCTAGATACTGCACATTTTTTCAAGGAAGATTAGATAATTTTTTTTTTTAAAGCTGAAGCATACACCTCGGACAAACTTCCACCTACATTGTAAACTGGAGTGCTTAGAGAAAGGCCAAGCAGGGTGGATGAACTTTTACCTCTTCATGCATGCATGAGAATGTCCAGATGGCCTGGGACCAGGTCAGGGTGGGGGTAGGGATGTTTCTTCCTTTTGTTCTTCCAAAGCAGTGAATGATCAGGAGTCCTTGGAATAACTAATTTTTCCATCATTGATAAAAGTCAGTACTAGTTAATAATAAAGCACCAACCTGAATTTTTTTTATGTTATGTTTATCTCATTTCATATGTCCAACAATCAGATAGGTAGTTTTGTCCCTTCAACCATACAAGAAATACAGGTTTTGATTGGTGTGCTAGCTAGTTTTATGTCCACTTCACCCAGGATAGTATCATTTGAGCAGAGAGAACCTCAGTTGAAAAAATGTCCCCTACAAGATTGGCCTGTGGCCAAGCCTGTGCTTCAGTTTTTTAAAGTGTTGATTGATAGGGAGGAACAAGGTCACTGTGGGTGGGGCCACCCCTGGGCTGGTGGGCCTGGCTGTTATACAGAAGCAGGCTGAGCAAAGCCTGTAGGCAGCACTCCTCCGTGGCCTCTGTTATCAGGTCCTGCCTCTTGATTCCTGCTCTGTTGTAGTTCCTGCCATGGCTTCTCACAGTGTTAGACTGTTACGTAGATGCAAAGTGAAATAAACTCTTTCCTCTCCAAGTTGCTTTTGGTCATGATGTTCTATCACAGCAATAGAAACTCTAAGACAGTTGGTAAACAAGTTTGTCTAAAATGACTGGAAAACCGAATAACAGAACTGAGATTTGCAGTGAGGCTTGACTCTCAAGTTTCTTCCTGTTCTGTCACATTGCTTTCAGTTTCTTCAGTATAACTCTGAAAACCAGTTATTTAAGTCAAGACTACCTTGGTAGACAGACCACCAGCTCTGCTTTCTTAAAGTCATTCCTCTGGCTGTTTCTGCGGTGTGTGCTCTGCAGTGTTACTTACAGTGTCTTCCCAGGGCCTTGTGTTCTTCTCTTTCAGTCTTTTGGGGGTTGGAGGGAGTCTTTAGGCAAGCCATTGCAACACACTTTTCTGCGAACTGTGAGTGGTATATTAGGTCACTTCCTGCAGGCATTCATTTATCTCTGGCCCTTAAGAGGTCTCTTTAACAGCATGCACCTCCTGGGAAATGTGATTCTTTGGTGAGTGTTAAGAGCTTCATGTTTATTCTTACAAATATTTTCTGGTTCCTAAGGTCATTTATAGATCAGCAACGTAAAAGTTGTACTTTGTTTTTAAAGTGAGACAAAATCCTGTTACTCATTTTGGGCTTAGCTGAGAAAGAAAGTATGTAATCGTAAAATATAGTTGGTGTCATTCACGCTACATAAAAAGATTACATGATTTGGGGCATGTGATGAGTGAGCTGGTGTTTTTCAAGACACTAGTGTGTTTTCTATAAAATACAAATAAATGCTTGTTGAGTAAATGAAGGGCTATTCATTCAGCAGTATTAAACATGATCCCTTCAGGTATACTAACAATATATAAAATGTGTGGCAGTTTTGTCTTTCTTATGTTTAGCAATATAATGCTTATCTTTATGTAGATACATGTATAAATATATATAACTTTTTAAGAAAGCTAAATAGGTTACCCCCTCATGCCATATTATAAAAACACAGGTAAAAGAATAGAATTTTTCAATTTTGCAGGGAGCATCCATACACTTACCTTCCAGTTGCTGTCATTTTTAATTATGTTTACTTACTACATAGCTGTGTTCTGCTTATACCAGTCTAGCTAAATTTGATCAAAAAAAAAAAAAAAATTACAGGTATGCCCATAGGCATCATACATAAATTCCTTAGAATCATTTTTTTAGTAGTTGATGGATTTGGAGGGAGATAAATATATATAATTTATATAAAAATTCAGTTACTTTGGGTTTGTTTGTGTGTGTGTGTGTGTGTGTGTGTGTGTGTGTGTGTGTGTGTGTAGCTTTGGCTGTCTTAGAACTCCCTCTATAGAACAGGCAGCACTGGAACTCATAGAAATCTAGCTGCTTCTGTCTCCTGAGTGTTTGGATTAGCTCTTTCTTTCTTTCTTTCTTTCTTTCTTTCTTTCTTTCTTTCTTTCTTTCTCTTTCTTCCTTTCTTTCTCTTTCTTCCTTTCTTGTTTGTTTGTTTGTTTGTTTGTTTGTTTTGGAGACAGGGTTTCTCTGTGTAGCCAGGCTATCCTGGAACTCACTCTGTAGCACAAGATGGCCTCAGACTCAGAATTCTGCCTGCCTCTGTCTCCCAAGGTGTGCACCACCACCACCTGGCTGAGTTGCTTTTGATAAACACATTTGCCTGGAACTGCATGAGCACGTAGACTATGAGCATAAGTCTTTTTATATGACATCCCTTCTCAGTGACCATTCAGCCCTCCAGAAGAAACAACAACAAGATTCTCCACCACAGATATTTTCTCTGATAGAAAGTCATATAAGTAGATTTAAAGAATATCATTTCTCCTGTACAACCCTAGGAGTGGGATTTAAATTTGTAGTCATGCAAGAAACAGACTGTCTCACAAACTGGCCTTCTAACTAGTGTTCTCACTAGTGATGTATAAGACTACCAGTTACTCTCCATCCTTAGTAACAAACACAGTTGTTTTACTGTTTCTGGTATCCATGCAGTGTTATCTCATTATGGCTTTGATTTGTATTTCCTGACAACTAGTGATATTAAACAGATTTTCACGTGTCCTTTGGCAGCTCATGTGTCTTCCTGTATGGAGCATCTGTGCATATCTTTGCCCATTAAAATAATTGGATTATTTGTTGTTACCAAGGAGTGGATGATATATATCCTGGATACTGCTTCTTTATTAGATTCATGACTTGCAAATACCTTCTCTCGTATCACTTGCCTATTGTATCACAGTGTCTTGGTTAGTTAAAATTTCTAATTTGATAAAGTATAATTTAATAGATTCTTTTCTTACTGCTTGTGTGTCCTCCCCTGATTTTTTTTCTTTCCCCCTATTGCTGTTTTGCTTTAAGGAATTATAGTTTTGGCTTTTATTTTCAGGACTAAGATGTATCTCACTATTATATTGGTAACTGTACCAACAGCTTCATATATCTAGTAGGATTCACCCCGAGCTATTTTTAAGATCATCTAAAGAGCTTAAAAAGTGGGGAGGAAACACCTAGCTCTGCCAGCTGAATAGTAAAATTAGAGTCTTGAGGTAACCTGTTTTCTCATCTCTAAAGTGGAAATTTTAGAGGTCATGTTTCAGTGAGAACAAACTTAGAATAAGTAAACCTCAGAAAATAATCACAGCACTCACTGGGGAAGAGTCTCTGTTGAGGATACAGTCTTGTCAGATTTTTGCCTTTTTAAAAATGTATGTGGAAGCTAGAAAGAATGCTCAGTGGTTAGGAACATTGACTGCTCTTCCAGAGGACCTGGGTTCATTCCCTAGCACCCACATGGTGACTCACAGTCATCATTACCTCCAGTCCTAGAGGATTTTGTGTCCTCTTCTGGCTTACATGGGCACCAGGCATGCATGTTGTACACAAACATACATGCAGGCAAGACACCCATATATATAAAATAAAAATAATTTAAAAAGAGATGATGTATTATGGCAACAGGTCACAAATTTTTCTCACTTTTGTTTTAATATTGTACCAAAAGATAGATACTTGAGTTTGACTTGTTTGGGATTGGAGACTGGGAATATATATAGTTCAAGGGCGGAATGCAGGACTGGCATATGTAGGGCACGTGCACACACACACCAACCACCAAGAGTATGTTGGTGGATGGCACTATTTTATTTCTTCAAGAAACATGTTGTTGTTGATGTTAGGTTTTTGCTTTTTTTTGTTTTTGTTTTTTTTTTGTTTTTGTTTGTGTGTGTGTGTGTGTGTGTGTGTGTGTGTGTGGCCATGGAGAGATGGGTCAGTGGCTAAGAGCACTGTCTGCTCTTCCAGAGGTACTGAGTTCAATTCCCAGCAACCACATGGTGGCTCACAACTACCTATACTGGGATATGATGTCCTCTTTTGGCATGCAGGTGTACATGCAGTCAGAGCACTCATAATAAATAAATCATTTAAAATTTTTATATATTTTTAATTCTTTATTAATTACACTTTTTTCACTTTGTATCTCCCCTGTGGTTCCCTCCCTCCTCCCGTCCCAATCCCTCCTTTCCTCCACCCTCTGCATGCATGCCCCTCCCCAAGTCCACTAATAGGGGAGGTCTTCTTTTCCTTCCTTCTGATCCTAGTCAATTAGGTCTCATCAGGAGTGGCTGCAGTGTCTTCTTCTGTGGCCTGGTAAGGCTGCTTCCCCCTCATGGGGAGGTAAAGAGCAGGCCAATCAGTTCATGTCAGAGACAGTCCCTGTTCCTATTACAATGGAACCCACTTGGATACTGAACTGCCATGAGCTACATCTGTGCAGGGGTCTTAGGTTATCTCCATGCATAGTCCTTGGTTGGACATCAGAAGAAGGAGAAAAGAGGGAACAAATAAGGAGCCTGACACAGAGGACCTCTGAAAGGCTCTGCCCTGCAGACTATCAATGCAGATGCTGAGACTTATGGGCAACCTTTGGGCAGAGTGCAGGGAATCTTAGGAAAGAAGTGGGAAACAGTAAAATCTGGAGAGGACAGGAACTCCACAAGGAGAGCAACAGAACCAAAAAATCTGAGTACAGGGGTTTTCCCTGAGACTGATACTTTTTAAATTTTTTTAAATGTCCTTTTTAGTCTAGGTACCAAGTGACAAAGTACCTGTTATTCTAACCAAGAGTCATTTCCATGCTAGAAACAGCCATCTTGTAAAGAGTGTGATAAATAGAAGCTTTAACTCAGAACTTTTGTTTCCTACTGTGCTCTTCTTTAGTGTTTTAACTCAAGCTATCCTGAAATTTCCGGTCTTCCTGCTTTACTTCCAAGATTACAGGTTGTGCACCATTATGTTCCACTAATGACTTTATTTTACTCTTGAGTCGTAGGATTTACCTAATGAGCTAGTTTTATTTTTCCTGAACTAGTGAAGGGATTCCTCAATATAGACATCAAGATCTTGCTGTCATAGGTTTTTAAAAGGTGATTGAAATAACACAATACTAGGTCTTGTGAGTCAAAGTAGCTTGGATTCAAGTCTTGATCTGTCAGTGTCTTCTCTCTCTATTCATCTCAGACTTTATTTAAAAAGCAATTTAGGAAATTGGATTTTTCTGAGTGAAGGTAGGCTGAAGCCCAAAAAGGTATAAAGGTGCCTTTCACAGGTGGTGGTGTGCTTCTGGTTATAAGTGTTGTATATCCTTTAAAAAGACTCTTTAGTTCAGAGCTGTTTTCCATTCCAAAGCTGGAAGAATGCATTAGTTTCTTGTGAGTTTTAATCTTTCTTTTAAAAATTATATGTCTTCACTTTTTTGCTACATTTTATTTATTAAATTATTGTGTGTTTGCATGGATGTGTGTGCCATGATATACTTATGGAGGTTAAAGAACAATTTGTAGAAGTTACTTCTCCTTTGAGTAGTTTTATCAAAGCCCTGCACCAAAGTCTGGGCTTGGCGTCACACATTTTTATCCCAGTACTCAGGACATAGAGGGGCTCTGTGTGACATTAAACTTTGTGAGTTTAAGGCGGGTCTAATCTACATAGTGAGTTCCAGGACAGCCTGGAAAACAGGAAAGCCTGTTTTAAAGATTTTTCTTAATGTCACCAGATGTCTTGATTAGGAATTATTGTGAAAAAGGGAAAAAAAATTCTGCATGCCTTTACCTATTTCCCTGTTCCTTGCCTAGTGTGAGACCAAAATAGAATATGAAATGAAGCTAATCTCGCCTTCACTTATCAATCATATTGGTGCCTCTCAGTAAACAAAGATGCCATGCTACTAGGACGAGGTTTGCATAATTCCTCTTAGGTACTAGAGGTTAGCCAGAGAAGAAACATTGTCACCTTATCAAAGGCCTTATTTTCAGGATTATTTTACCTTAATAAAGCCTTATTTTCAGGATTATTTTATGTGATTTGGCTTCAGAACATTCAACCAATTCTCAGTGATGTGAGAAGCAGTAGTGTTCTTTATGTTCTTACAGCAAACTTTTGGTGAAATTAAAAAGATTAGGCAGTTTTCAGAAGTAAACAGCAGTCATACTTGGCTTAGGAATAGTAAATTCTCAACCGTATTGTAGCTGTGCAGGCTGGCTTGTTTCAGTTAAACCTTTGAAACATAGTGTGATAAGAGCTTAGAGTTTCATAAAACAGAAACCCTAGGGACTAATGGTTTTCTTCTTTTCAGTTGATGATGGTGGGCTGAATGAACTAACTAGGAATTGTTTTTCTTCACTAAAAAGAAAAAGTAATGGGTCTTCTATAGTCTGGTACCTTTACTAAAATGACAGAGATATAGAACATTCTTCTATTGCAGTGGTCCTCAACCTTCCTAATACTGCGACCCTTTAATACAGTTGCTGTATTAAACTGTGGTGACTCCTAAAAATAAAATTGCTTTTGTTGCTACTCCGTAATTGTGATTTTGCCACTGTTCGGAATCATAATGTAAATATTTTTGGAGGTAGAGGTTTGAGAAAGGGGTCACAACCCACAGGTTGAGAACTGCTGCTCTATTGGAAGCCAGGGGACTTAGAATCTAACTGTAGTCAGAGACTTAAAAAAAAAAAAATCAGCTTAAAGTCAATTATTAGTCTTGCCTGTGTCCAATCAACTATGAAACATTGACTTAGTCTGTGAGAACAGGGTATCTGTTTGGCTCTGTTGGTTCAACTCTGTGTGCTCTCTCTATTCTAGCCTGAGGAAGAACAGTTGCTTTGTGATATAACAGGATCCAGTTCTTCAACAGATGACACAGCTTCCCTGGATCGACATTCTTCTCATGGCAGTGATGTGTCCCTTCCTCAGACTTCAAAGTTAAACAGGTTCAGAAATCATCAAAGTTCCGATGGCTTTTTAAACCATGGAGCAGGGCCTGAGAGTCGAGAGAGTGAAAGTGAGCCTACTGGCTCTGGCGAAATGGAGGAGGAGGAGATGGACAGCATCACTGAAGTGCCTGCAAATCGTTCTTTTCTGAGAAGCTCCATGCGCTCTCTTTCCCCTTTCCGGAGGCATAGCTGGGGACCTGGAAAGAATGCAGCCAGCGATGCAGAAATGAACCAGCGGAGGTAAGTTGGGAGCCTATGTGTTTCATAGCTCAGTGTTTGTTCTCTTCTGAGAAGTGTCTGGATTAGCATTGTTACTGATTAAAAAAAAAAACCTCAGGCGACACTGTGGTAGAGAAAAGGTAACCCAGGCTTTGAAACCAGGCAGATGTGCATTCTGACTGCAGCTCTATAACTTCATTTTAGATGATGGGTAAACACTTGAGCAGTATAAGCTTTAATTTTCTCATCTGTAAAATACTTCAGTATTTTTGTGATAACATAAACTATTACTATCACATAGTGAATATTTAATAAATGATAAGGCTTCTTACCTACCAGGTTAATCACTGAAGTTCATGAATCTGGAAGAGAGAATTCTGTAAATTTTTAATTAAGTAAATATGAAATCTTATAGTCTTAACCACATCTAAGAGGTTTGGTGTTTTCTGAGAGTAAAACCATATGTTTCTTATGTAGAAATTTGATAAAGTCTAAATAGTCAATGTGTAGTTCTCAAGATGGCACAAGACTCATGTCATACACTGAAATTGTTATTTTTCTGTGTGTCACACAGCTTGGGGATATTTACAAGTAATGCCCAGCGTTAGTCCTTCAATTTGGCAGCAGCCTATAAGAAGTTGGCTTCTGACCTGACTGTTTTAATTCTACAAACCAAATACTTTAACAGGTTACAGTGTGCCTGCCCCAGGGCCACTTTAACTGCCTAAAGAGATGCTCCAGCTACAGTTGCTTTTTTTCCCTCCTCACTGCATTATGGCTATTAGTACGTGTAATCTTAATCACAGTTATCACTTTTTTTTTTTTTTTGAGACAGTCTCATGTAGACAAGGATAGCCTGAGTGTCACTGAGTAAGCTAGGATGAGGATGGTCTTGGACCCCTGATGTTCCTGCTTCCACCACCCAAGTATTAAGATAACAGGCATGCACCACCATATACCCAGATCTTCGTTTGTTCTTTTAAATTTTTTAATGTGTATGAGTATCTTAACTGAATATGTGTCTGTACCATGTGTGTGCCTAGTGCCCAAGGAGGACATCGTATCCTCTAGAACTGGAGTTACAGACAGCTGTAACTGTAACCATACGGTGAGCCATCATATGAGTGCTGGGAATCAAAACCAGGTCCTCTAGAAGAATAGCTAGTGCAGTGAAGTACTGAACCATTTTCCGGCCTTTCGTTTATTCTTTTAATCAGCCAGCACACATTAAACTTTTTTTTATGTCTGGCAGTGTCCTATGTTCTGGAAAAACAGATAAAAATGATATTAGTCCCTGGCCTCACAGAGCTCAGAATCAAACTCTGTACTTCACTGGTTTGCTAGTTTTTTTCAAACTCTTTGTGGCACATTGTCTTACATTGTTTTTTAATCTCAGTGGTTCAAGTCTTATTTTTCCCATAGTGGCAGAATGGAAGACTGTTGCAGACAGTTTACATCATCTACAGTAGAGTCCTGGTTTCAAGTCTCAGTCAAGTCTTTGTACAATTCCATATTATTCCATGGTATGAGGATAGTAATCTAAAAAAACAAGCAGTGCTCTTTATCTTGCTGTATTGTGTTTATATACTTTTGACATCTCAGATTATATAAAAACTAATTTCTAAAGGCTTTCCTTCCCAGCTTTATTCATACTGTTTCCTTTTAAAGCATTTGTACAGACATGAGGAATGATCCTCATACGCAGAAAGTACTCCCTGAAGCCTGAGTAACTTCTTGATAGGACATGTTTGCCTTAGATGGTGAAGGACTGATGAGAGAATAGGTGTTTATTTTACAAGTATCCATTCTTCTACATAACTCACTCTAGATCTGTTTGTAATGACAGATTGCAGAGATCTGTATGTTTGAATCATGTAGCTCAGATGAAGACATTGAGGTCAGATTTAATGACTTGCCCAGGATTACAAGGTGATCTTAGACTTGTTAGCTATTTGTATTTTAAGCCTGTATATCATCTGTTTGCACTAGTGTAAAGGATTATCTACTGCTGTCTTAATATCTTGAGATACAATGCAGTAGTTTTATCACTTTAGTAGTTTGACTAATTTGTGTATTATTGTTACCTGAATTTTAAAGCCTGAAGAAAACCCTTTTGAATGTTTAGTGTTTTAATGGCACATATACTCTCACAACTTATACTAATCTTCATTACTTGTCATCCAATTAACTACTTGGAGTACAGAGGAAACAGAAGCGACCTTTTTGTCAGGTTTGGGGTACTGATTTTTTGTCATTTCATTCTTTCAGTCTCTTTTCTCCTGTGCTATTTGTCTTTGGGAATTATGTTTCTTCCCAGTGTGATCTCTGTTTTGTGCATTTGTGTATCATTGTAGTTCACCTCCATTACTGACCTCTTCCATCATTCATTTTCAGTTCAATGCAAGTTCTTGGGCATGTTGTCAGGAGACCTCCCATTCATAGGAGAAGGTACAGAGTTCACTAAATTGAACTAACCATGTCATCTCTGAGCATGTACTAACAAGCATCTCATCTGGTTACCAAGATTGGACAACATTTTTAAACATTTATTTCTGGTTCAGGCAATAAAATATAGGTGCCTATTAATTGCTATGTCCACCTGACAGGAAATATAAACTAAGTCCCTTTTTCTAGTCCTAAATTTATAACATGCACACCCACTTGCTGGCTCAAATGACTTTGTGTAGGAGAATTCAGGTTTTCTTCCATATTGTATATAGCTCATGGACTTTGGGAGATATTTTTCTTCTCTCTGTCTCCAGAAAAGAGAAAGAGACAAGAAAAAGAATACCTTAAAATACATTTGTGCTTATTCACACATAGGTTCTAAAATATTTTTAATTCATTCTTGAGTAATATGAAGAAAGATTTTTGTTAGCTAGCCACCTGGTAATATTTTCAGAAAGCAATCTGGCATAAGCTGAGACCTATTTTTGAACTGCTTTATTATTATTATTATTATTATTATTATTAAGCAAGTAAAAAATGAAGCTAATATTTTTAAGCTAAGAAGTTGTTTTTATTTAAAACATGCTCAATTGCTTCATGTTTTAAAAACTTTTGTAGAGCTTTTATTGCGTTTTCTTCCATTCTTCCATTTAAAAAATCATTTTCAAATGTATCCTTCTTTAATTCCATATTTTATGGGAAATTTTGATCTTAAATTCTTACACTTTTATGAACCTCAAATGGTCAAGGTATTGGGTTCTTCAGGAGAACAAATTCTTAAATGCCTTTCTCAATAGGTAGTATCTAAAACCTCTGTGTATTTGTTGTTCTCTCTGGTAAATGCTCTTCATTGTGAACTAACTGTAGCACACACCTGATTACATAGTGAAGGATGACAAGCCACTGCCTGCAGCCCACACCGTACATATCAGAGCCATGCTTTGAGCTTACAATGCAACCGAAGTGAAAAATATTTTTGTAGGAAGAACATGACTTATAACCTTAAAACTTATGAAATTAAAACATCCCAACAAGTATTAAAGAAGATTGTTCTCCAAAATAAACTGGACTTCCTAAGTTTCAAAGCCAAAGAACCTTACGATTTTGGAGACTCTCAGAAATGCACTTTAATTATGAAAGTAGCCAGGGAAGGCTTAGATCATTTGCAACTTGCTGGATCCTGTGAAGCCTATGAGCTATTTTTTTTTTTTTTTTTTTTTGGTTCTCCTGTTCTGCATCTTATATGTTTTTCACAGCATTCTCATAGTCTCAGAGTTAAGAAGATATTTAAAACTCTACAAAGAGATTATTCTTATTTTTGAAAAATGATGATTTGGCAGTGTATATTCAGTTAATGATTTCTTTTGTTTTTAATAAGAAATCAAAGCCAAGCAGGGTGGCTCACACTTTTAATCCTAGCACTAGGGAGGCAGAAGCAGGTGAATCTCTGAATTTGAGGCCAGCTTGGTCTGTAGAGCAAGTTCCAGGATAGCCTGGGCTACACAGAGGAACCCTGTTTGGCGGGGTGGGGAAGAAATCAGATACTTAGTTATCCAATTGTAAGTTTAAAGGTTAATAACATCACTGGGTGATAGTGGCCACACCTTTGATGCCAGCACTTGGGAGGCAGAGGCAGATATATCTCTGTGAATTTGAGGCCAGCCTGGTCTACGAAAGGGAGTCCAGGACCAAAAAAAAAAAAAATTCAAAGAATAGACCTCTGCACCTTTGAACGTTTGTAAATTACATTTTACTTCTGCTCACACAAATAAGTTTGAGTTAGTCTAATCCTTCTTCCCAGATGAGAGATGCCTCAAACTATGTATTTCTCCGTTTCCCTTTGTAGGCCTTACACTGTTATTTAATCAGACGTTAAATGTCTCATGCTATTTGAAACAGCAGTGGAGGAAACTATCAGGGCATCTTGCCGTCTCCTGGTCTCCTTTCCTCTGCCCCAAGTCTTGTCTACCAAGTCCTTAGAGCTTGGGGTTAGCCCACTGAGTGGTTCTGCACTCTACAGCACTGCTTTAACTGTCAGGAGCTCTGTGTTGTGTTTGTTGTTGCTTAAGACAAAAACATGGCACTTAGAATTTTAAGGGCCCCCCCCCCCAAAAAAAAAAAACAGTATTTTTCTTTTTTTAGGTGGCAGCACTTGTTGATCAAACCATCTGCCCTAGGACCAGACCTTGGGCACGTGTCTTAAGGAACCAAACAAATAAGCAAACAATCTAAGATCCTGGCCTTCTGGTATAGTTCTAGTCACAGAGTTCCTATTTAATTTGGTTAGCTTTCTGCCTGTCGTATTTGTTTAACCTTTCTACTCTAGAGTTTCATCTTCTGCTATATTGCATAGGATAAACAAGGAAGCAGGTGATCAAATGAATGTGTTTTTTTTTTTTAAATCTTAAGGAAAATGAATACAAAATTAAAGTATAAAAGAAATTTCTATCTTAATGCTATAGAGTTTGAAGAAAGATAAGTCTGTTTACCAGTATAAAACTCTAAGGAAGGTATGACCTTTGTTGTATTTGCTTTATCTTAAGCAGAAAAGCCTAATGAATAGCTTCTAAAGAAATATGAGTTGAGTATTACATAAGATTCATAAATTTCCTGGCTTATCTGGATCCTTAATGAAAACATATGGGAAAAAATACTGATATCTCAGAGAGGACTCTGAGCTATGTGTAGTGTTTCCTTTCCGTGCAGGCCTAGGAGTTACTGCCCTGAGTCGAGGGATGTGAGAGTGGGGATGAGTTCAGAGAGACACTTGGCCATTACAGTGGAATTTGGAACACCTCTCTGGGAATGTCTGCAGAGGAAGCCATGAGTGGGGTCCTCTTTTCACCCAAGGATTAGTAGAAGACATTCTTCAGTTTCAGTTGGAGTAGTTATCCCATAAAGAGCTCACATGACCTTTCCCAAAACAGTGTCTGAGTGGACACCAATGGAACAATGTTAAATTCCTGTGTTTTTTTTTTTTCTAGTCTTTTCCTAAATTTTCAGTGTTACATTCCCAAATTTTTAATGATTACATAAGTCTACTTCTATGTCCTTTCTTTTTAAACTAAATAACCCAAACCTATTTCCTCTTTTCTCCCTTCATTTCTTGTTTCTACCTTTGATGTCATCTCCAGTATGAGCTGGTGTCCCTCTGGTGTGCAATACTCGGCTGCCCTGAATGCTGACTTTAATTTCAGAAGGTATAGTATTACATGTCCAGCCACCAAACCAGGAACCATAAAGTAAGACTTCTGGCTTTGGGCCGGCTTCCCTGTGGCTGGAATGCACACGGGCAGCCTGCAATATCTGAGAGCATAGTATCCTGCTGCCGCCTTCGCTATGGATGCCGCCAACCCACTTGCAAGAGTATGCGTAGGAACAGCACCCACCGCTGCATCGCGTGTCTCAAACAGCAATAGACTGCCATGTTTTCTGCATGAGCCTTCTATCTGTGCTATACACCCTTGTCTCTGTTCTGGCCTTTCAGTGTTCCCAGATCCTTAAGAAAACAGTGAATCAAAGCAGCTAATAGGCCCTGGTTTCTATTATACTTTCAAGTCCTACATTGAGGTTCTGAATTTAGATGCATCATCATTTCATATTTGTCTTTGAGTTAGGCAGCTAGATTTACTTATTAAAATGTTTTCAGGATTAAGTTTTGTGGTGAGCATAGATCAGGTTTTCTTGGGCTTTTTAGATAATTCACAGTGGAAAACTAAATTTCTTCACTTAGCTAAACTTTCTTCTTATGCCTGATGCTAAAAAAAAAAAAAAGGGTTCTAAAGAGACATTTTGTTGCAGTTCGTTTTGATTTCTGTTGTCATACTGAAATAAGAACAACAAATTTGTTAATAGTTTACTGCTAGAGAAAATAGAGACATATAGCTTCAGTTCATAAGTAACTTGTGAAGAAAAAAAAAATTACCCTTCAGGGCTGCCATATATGAACTAATTGTAGCAATTAACTGTACAATTTTCCCAGAACAGAAGTAACTGTCTGTGTGTGTGTATGTATGTATGTATGTATGTATGTATGTATGTATGTATGTATGTATGTGATATATATCCCAAATACAATTCCAGCTGGTTGCTACCTGAGAACAGTCAACTACAACTGTATGCTTCTTTCAAAGAAGTTCTTTCAGTGTAATTATAGCAAATGTGTGCTTATTTTACTTAGCAACTCCAAAGAGGGTAGACAGCTAACCTTCCTCTTTAGCCCCTGTTACTTATAGGCAGTAACTACAAAATCTGTACCTCCAAACTCCCTTTTAAAATTCCAAACCCTGTTTACTTTTTCAGCATTTATGATCTAGTGCTTTATGTGCCTGTCTGCAGCTGATGATTCTCACTATGCCATCATCTGGCCAGGTGTGCACAAATGGTATTGCTCATGAGTGAAACCAGAGTTTTCTGGGTAAAACTGTACCCAGAAAGTTGTTGAGTCAAGCAAAATATAATTGAGTATAGTTTTATGAGGTCTGTATGGTGAGCACACAGCAAAGTCACTCACTTTCCATTCTCAAAGCTCTTTATGCTTGTGTTTTGTGACATTTGGCATTAGATAACTTAGATTTTGGAAAAATTAATTTTACCACATCAATGACAATATACATGTATAAAAAATGAAATAAATATGGTCTGTCCGTATGGTATATTAAAAACCAGCTGAGAAAATGATGGTATCTGGTTCAACATTTTGATAAGTTGAATGAGGTAGAGAAATAAACATGTCTAGCGTTGTCTCTTAGCATCCAAGACCACTGGTGGGAGGGTGCTGAGTGCTGTTCATCTGCTCCGTATCATTGTAGGTACTTTGCGTAAGAGACACTGAAATAAATATATCAGTTAGAGGGATTTTTGTATTCTCCCATTCTGAGATCTATGAACAGTGACTGAACTCTTGTGTTCTGTGTTCAGTTTCAGTCTGGAAGGCTTGACAGGAGGAGCTGGTGTTGGAAATAAGCCATCCTCTTCTCTAGAAATGAGCTCGGTAAACTCCAGTGAGCGCAGAAACCCTTTCAGTGCTGAGGAACAAAGAGACTCATTGATGTCACTTTCAGAAGAACATCTGGAGCCAGACCAGAGACAGCATCATAGGATGTTTGATCAGCAGGTAAGGCTAAAATAGGTATGTACTGCTAATGGGGGTGGTAGTGGAATAGTATCCCCAAATATGATCTCATTGTTTTATGCTTTTTGTTAGTATAAAGCTAGAGCTGTCATTACTTACTTATTAAATAATATCGTCAATTCTAGCAACAACACATTTTTATCATTAAACATGAGTATTTAAGAAAACACCAGTTGGGTTGGAGAAATGGCTCAGTGGTTAAGAATACTTAACTGCTCTTGCGAAGGACTGGCATTTCATTCCTAGCACCCACATATGTGTCTCACAGCCATCCGTAAGTCCAGTTCCAAGGATCCAGTGCTGCCTTCTGACCTCTAGGGGCACCAGGCATGAACAGACAAAACATGCTATACCAAAAAAAAAAAAAAAAAAAAAAAAAAAATTTTAAAAAACACTGTTTTCAGAAAAGAATACATTAATCTGCACAGACTTAAATATTCTATCACAGCAAATGTTTTAGGATTGGAAAGGTATTTAGGATATATAGCTTCCTTTATCTGTCTCTGTTGTTCTTTTACCAGCTCATTGTAAATTGAGTTTTAAAGTGTATTGCATGCCATTATTAAATTTAGCAATTTGAAAATCCATGCCCCAAGGTTATTTCCTAGAGAAAACATGTTCTTTGTCTCAACCATACTGTTCAAGAAGTGCCTGTTTATGCCCTCTATTAACTGTGAGTTTCAAGCCCCTATAAGTGAGTTGTCTAGTGCCACATAACATTTAGACGTGATGGCTGTTAGCCTCATTATTTCTTCCCATGACTTAGAAGTAGGGTTTTAATGAGAGAATATTGTAACTTTCTTAATGCTGTTTGTGTGACCTTTTCTGAAACAGATATTCCCAGAAATTTGACAGATGACACTGTCTTTTAGTAAATGATACTAATTACCACTATCTTTCTGACTTAATCTTTCTAGATAAAGTCAACATCTAGATAAATATCGGCATTTTTTGTGCTGTGTTGTGTGTAGTCTTCCTAGAACTTTCATCTTACCTTTAGTTCCTCTTGTGCACAACCTCAGAGTGGGTGTTATGTTGCATGTATCTTTCTAATCTAGACAAGTTGCCTGCAGCCAACTTCCTCTTGAAAGTCTCTGCTGTTCTCTGAGGTCATTCTTCAGATCTCACAGTTGTATTTGAAACATAGCAACTGTTTGCTTCAGATTCCATGGTTACACACGGAACAAGCTCTAAATAATCGGAAGTCTTTGACCCAACTGGGGGCGGGGGTGCATGTTAGGAGTAGATCTTCAGTGCCTCTCTGTCAACTTATGTGAGTCATAAAGAGGCAGATTTCATCTTGTGAGACGACTAGAATGAGCTGTCTCAAAATGAAAGATGTATGAGTCCCTTATCACCAGAAGTAACAGTCATTCCTTTGGGGATGTTAAAAGGAGCCTCTGCTTTTGCTTGGGATACATGGCTTTTAAAACGCTATGAATTTAAATTGCTGGTAACTCTGCTGAGGAAGTTACTAAATTGCAGTTACCTTGTGTTCATGTAAAATCAATCTAAGAGGAAGTAAAACAGATTTCACTTCTTCCCAAATGCATTGCTGCTTTGCTAATGTTCTTGAAATGCTTTCTACTCAGATCTCAGTTTCCAACTCTTTATAATCAGAGTAACCACATATCCTACTGCATGTCTGTAAAGATGTTTCGATTTTCAAAGGAGCAGTGCTCTATATAGTCTGCTACTTCTGGTGAAGTTAATTACCGATTATTTGTCCCGCAGATACTTGCTGAGCCCTTACTCAATTTGAAACATTGTTAGATGCCCTGAGGAATGTAAAACCACTGTGAATGGTGAATACTCATCAGTTTCAGGTGACAAATGGAAGGCTTAGAGAAGCTGAGTAACTTCTTAGATGAGTCACTGTTAAGCGGCAGAGGCAGACTGCATTCCAAGTCTTTCTTTACTAGGTTGGGTTAGTTAATTCTGCACATGTCTAAATATATGAACATGTACTTAGAACCCATTCTTCATTTTTTTTTCGTAGACATGCCACAGGTCTAAACAACAGGGATTTAATTACTGTACATCAGCCATTTCTTCTCCATTGACAAAATCCATCTCATTAATGACAATCAGTCATCCTGGATTGGACAGTGAGTATACTGTTTTTTAAAAATGAATGCATTTTAACCACTTTTCCAATATATTTTTTTTTAACCTTCGGATCTTACTAACTTTCAGATTTTGTCTGCTTCTTCTGACTAATGTAGAGATTAGCTTTCAGCTCTTCCTCTTGCTATGTAAAAATCTTTTTGATACATACATTACATTCATTATATTCTGGGGTATAAATATGACACCATTTTAAAAAGTGGTTTTGAAATAATTTCATACTTCAAAAATGGGTACAAATGACTCACTGAAAAATTATCTAGCAAGAAAAATGTGGCAAAAATAGTGTGAGGAATTTGTGTGTTCTTCCCTCAAATTCCCAAATGTTACAATAATTCATATTTTTCCAGAATGCTCCCTTTCCTTATCATTCCCCTTCAGAGAGTAGTTTTCTTTACCCCTAAATAATTTAATGTTCCTTAAAAGCAAAGATACTCTTTCTTATATTATTGTAATTATCTAAATCAGGAAACTAATTCTGGTCAGATTGATCTAATAAAGACACAATTCAATTTTTCTCATCTTTTCCTGGGTCCTGAATCCAATCCAAAAACAGATGTTGAAATGAGTATTTATGTCACAGGAGGCTCCTTAAATCTGGAACTATATCTCAAGTGATCTCTGTCCATGCTAAACTTGACAGAATACAAGCCAGTCTGAGCACTCAAAAATGTCAAGCTTAGGAGACAAAATTGAAGAACTTTTTTACTTAAGCAAGTACAAGAGAATTAAGTCTGAAAGTGACTATTAAAGCTGCAGATGCAGGTCAGATGGTTGTAAAGTGGAATCCATGTGACTCTATACCTGACATTAGTGAATAAAAGATTACAAGCAGGTAATTGTATAAATCTTTTCCACCAACCTGTTCCTTAAGGAAGCTTCTTTTTTTTTTTTTTTAAGAGTTATTTATTTTTTTTATGTATACAATGTTCTGCTTGCATGTACACTTGCACACCAGAAGAGGGCACCAGATTTCATTATAGATGGTTGTGAGCCACCATGTGGTTGCTGGGAATTGAACTCAGGACCTCTGGAAGAGCAAGCAGTGCTCTTAACCTCTGAGCTATCTCTCCAGCCCCCAGGAAGCTTCTTTTTATTATTAATATTTATTTTTATATGTATGGATGTTTTACCTGCATCTGTGTCTGTACAGCACGTGCGTGTTGTGCTCACAGAGTCCAGAAGAGGGCATTGGCCTCTCTGGAACTGAAGTCACAGATGCCTGTGAGTTGCCATGTGGCTGCTGGGAATCAAACCTAAGCCTTCTGGAAGACCAGCCATTGCTCTTAACCATTGAGCCATCTGTCTAGTACTAGGAACCTGTTTTGAAATTGATTTTCAGTGAGTGATTATCGTGTGAGGTCATGATGCAGAGATTAAATCTGAAAGGGAATAATGTTCATGTTCTTCACTACAAGGCTGGGTATTCTGGAAACTAAGCACAAGCTCCTGTGTCTGTGAGGTTTTTTCAGTGTCCTCTTAAAATATAAGTCAAAGACCTGGAGATTAATATAGCTATTCTTCACTCATGTGTTGTTCTGCCTTACATCTTGGCTAAGTGGATGTTTAATCTTACAAATTTTCACAGTAGAGGAATGGTGTAAAGGATGATACTCTTGCTGTGTAATATGAGCACCTGAATTTAGATCCCAGTGCCTACATAAGAAGCTAGCCATACTCTCATGCTTTTCTGTGACCCTAGCATGTTCTAGGGAGAGGAGGCAAGAAGACCACTAGAGCTTGCTGCCTTCTAGCCTATCTAAAAAACATGAACTCCACGATCAAGGAGAACCCGACTCTTCTGGCGTCCTGTGTGTGCACACCTGAACATAAATGCACACACATGCGTTTTTTTGAGGGTGGTTGGACTTGTTCAGCAGTAGAGTTCAGTTCCTGTTGAGCATGCATGAGGCCCTCCATCTCCCACGTTCTGAGATTGCAGGCACACATCATCATACTGAGTTTACAGTCAGTTTTTTTTAAGATGGTTTAGCTGATGTTTTATATAAGTAGATAGAATGACTGAATGACTGTTAAAGAAAACTTTGCCACCTCAGTCACTTCAGCTGTTAAGTAAGGATAATGTGCTGTGGCTTTAATGTGAATTAAAGTCATCAGTGTACTTCCTGTTGTATAATGAGCACAGAATCCTGTAGTTCTCAGTGACCCAAAATAGTGCCAAAGTCTTTTTCTCTGACTGTGATTCAAGCAGTTTTAGAAACAAGAACATTTTCTATCATGTTGGGAAAGAACCCGAAATTATTGGAAAGAATATTCTTTATTTCACACAGACAGACAAAGTAAAAGTAATATTTCACTGCGTTGGCGGGAGCTCAACCTCGTAATCTGATGAGGCTGATATAGCTTTCACATTAGGTACAGGGCATTTTTTTCTGATTTGATTTAGGGCCTTAAGATTCCCAAAAGATGTGTTCCATTCTGTGTTTGTTGGGTTTCTGCTGCCTGAAGACTGTCCACATACACACAGGTGAGCGAGGAAACGAATGAGTCTGATCTTCAAAGAATAGCTCTGCCTTAAAGATTATAGAAAGAGACCCAGTATATTATCTGCATACACTATGAAGAAGTAAGAGTGAGGTAGGAAATTTGGGATGAGTGTGAAGAGCAACAAACACTTAACCCTGAGCAACATGTCTTCGAATCTAACAAGGACATATTTTTTAGGTGATTTGTTAAATTGTATTACAACTTTTCATGCTCATAAATGAATATGTAAAGAAATACATTGTTAGGTGGACAGTGGTGGCACACGCCCTTCATTGCAGCACTGTGAATTTGAGGCCAGCCTGGTCTGCAAAGTGAGTCCAGGACAGCCAGGGCTACACAGAGAGAAGCCCTATCTTGAAAAATATAAATAAGTAAATATATACATACATACGTAAGTAAGTAAATAGCAAATAGTTAATTTTGATAAACTTTCCTGGGATCCCAAAGGCCATTGACATTATTCTGTTTCCACCTAGGTTGGAGGTACCTTTTTCTTTTCCTGGCTTTAATGTTCTGCATGCTCTAATGTCTTTCTGTCAACCTACTTCTCAGCGCAGCAGCACACGAAGCCTTTTCTGTCAACATTTCTCCGCTCCTCCTTAAATCTAAAACTCTCTTTTCTTTTGGCTCTTCTTATTCCAGTGATGAGGAGGATCAGTTGCATAGTAAGTAAGCTGATTTGGTGTCTAGTGGCTCTTCTTCAAAGTCTGGCTAACTTTAAAAACGCTGTAGGCTTTAATGCACATGCCTTTAATCTCAGCGGCAGAGGCAGGCAGATCTCTCTGAGTTCAAGGCCAGCCTGGTCTACAAAGAGAGTTTCAGGCAGGACAGCAAGAGCTACACAGAGAAACCTTGTCCCGAAAAACAAAACACAAGAAGCAAAATAAAACAAAAATGCTATAGGCTTGTTAATAAACTAAATTGTCTGAGGGCTTTTATCCCTTTGTGTGCTATCTTGTATATTCCTTATATGCTATTTTCTATTAGGCCCTTGAGCACATGCCTTTGCAAATTGATCTTGATTAGACCAGTGTTTTGCTCTTGTTATATACTAATACTGATTGTTTCAGTGGCCTCCCAATGCCAGTACAGGAGTCTTTCCCAAACACACCTCAGGCATGAGGGCTGTATTCACATCCCACTTCTGCCCTTTTTAATACTGAGTGTAAGTTTTACAAGACTTTTTGTTTTTATTTTAATTTCCATTATCTTTTTTTTTTTTTTTCTGTCTTCTGGGACAGATAGGTCAGGTATATCTATCAGTGTAAGTTTCTCTTCCAATCTTTTTCTATAATTGAAAAAAAGAAAATCTATGAGATTAGATCCCATAGATTAGAAAATAAGAGTTATGTATTTTTCTCTCAGTTTTGTTTTTCTAAACTCTATCTTATGCTGCACTCCTCTCAGTGAGTTACATGATCAAATTAGTAAGTTCTTAGTAACTGGTATGAAATGTTTTGAGAAATCAGTTTTAGTATACTTGCAGTGTGGCTGAGACTTCTTTTATTATTGACTTCAATTTTAGAGGACTTCTAAGATATTCTAGGACTTACATTTTTATGGGAAAACTTTCTATTATGAAGTAATGATTTGTTGTCAGAACTAATATTATGAGTGTCTAATACTTATGTTCATATCATTGTTCTTCTACTTGCTGACCTGAAGTAACAGCAGTGTACAAAAGTGGCTGCCATTTCTCATTGTCTTTTAAAAGAAAGTGTCTTTGGCATTGAGATATTATGTAGTTTTAAATGGTAGCCTCATTGGTATTTGTAGACTTTTCACTTATTAAAAGATGCTTGACAAAGAAACAATCAGATGCTTAAATTTTATCCCTTGTAGGAGGCAGAAAGTTGCAAAAATTGGTTTAAATTTTGAGTGTTCTGTTCTCAAATCTCTTTGATTCAAAGTATTGGTAGTATTATAGGAAATAGATAGGTTATGCTAAGAAACCAAAACCTCAGTAAAACTTCCTTATCACTAGGAACAGATTGTAATCCCAGAACATTACTGGTCTCCCTAGAATCTTAAAAATACAGAAGCAAGAGTATTTTGAGTCCAGTGTGCAACATTTCTCAAACCATTTTCAGTCCAAAAAATGTCAGTGAGATTAATGAGGAGGGAATAGTCAAATACATTAAGAAGCTTGGTTAAGCAGCTTTAAAATACTAACACATTTTGAAGTCCCAAGCCAGTCTTTGATAGACTGTACTTCCCAAATAAATAATTAAGAAGCTATAATAACATGTAAGACCATCTATGCTCCACAAGATTCTTGTTGCATAGAACACATTTTGTTGTATGTCTGTTCAGTGGTTGCAGCTCAAAACTCCTAGGTGTATAGAATAGGCCTGCATGTTATTTTTTGTCTTAAAATAAAAATATGGTTGAAATGTTATTTATCTGCAATAATAGTTAACAAGTTAATGACCAGTTTATTTTCTTCTGTTTGTAATTTTGTCATGGAGATGACCCATGTTATCTTATACTCTTGAAGTCTCTATACTTGAGGAATTTCAGAGGCACTAATTTTGGTAGCAGTGGTAAATTAATCTGGCTTTTTTTCCCCCAGAACCACATGTAAGATAACATAGTAACTGAAATAAATTCTTTTCAGCAATAAAAACATTGAGAACTCTTAGAATTGCTGCCATAGATTCTCTTGGTACCTAATCACATATGTGTTTAGTTTTCATATTTTCCACAGATAACCAGTAGTTGTTTCTTGTATCCAAGTTTTTTTTTTTTGGGGGGGGGTATTTTTCTGCAATAGAATTTTACTTTTATTTTGTATAGTTTACTAGAGTGATAACTTAATGAGTTGCTTAAATGTGCAGTGCAATCCTGCAAGTTTTAGGAGAATTGAGTGCTTATATCATTGAAGGCTCCTGAATGGGAAAAGTTGTAAAGCCACTGTTTTAATCCAATCTCTCGTTTAAAGCTAACTAGAGTATCAAAATGCTTATAGTTTCACAACTAGATTCTGCGGAACTGGGAGGCAGATACTTCTTACTTACCAAGCTATTGTTGCCAAACATGGTAAAAGTGTTGGAGGAACCCCAAGTCTCTGGGCACAGGGAAACAAGTTCTGAAGAATTGCTTTACTGTTTAATAAAAATTACAATTTTATATTTAAAATATAGTGTAGATTTGAGGTTAAAGGCTTTTGAATGGCAGTAATGTCATTGTGGAACATCTTCAAATCTCTCTGAAATTCAAGTTTTACTCATTATTATGAATTATTACCTCAGAGGCTCTCAAAACTGACCTCACAGAATAAAGTGTGTGTGTGTGTGTGTGTTTTCTCTATATGGTAACAGTAGTTAGTTATATATGAGTTAGATATCAACTATAAACGATCACATTAAAAATTGGAAGCCATTCACCTTTTGCTTGAAGGCTTTGCACGATTCAAAATTTTCAATAGTAGTTCAAATCTTTGTTTTAATAGTATTTTGTTTTCATTTATCTTTTTATTTACCATATTTACTTTTCATTTGTTACTATGTCTCATAGAGAAATAATTATATTGTTCCCTTTCTACTTATTCTTCTGCTACCCCACTTATCCTTGGAATTGTAGTAGCATGGTTCCATTTCTTACGGGGAGGAGGAAGGATGTATCTGCCCGTTCACTTCATCACTGACCACTTGAAAAAGACCTAACAATTTGCTCCCCTCATTGCACAGTTGAGGAACTGATTTGGAGAAGTTTTTCCCGTACTAGAGGTAGAGCCTGGGCTTCTTAGCCAGCTCTTATGGCCTTCTTATTCAGGAATCCATTTCCAGGAATTCTCAGGAGACTATCAGATAATATTTTACTGATATATATCAGATAATATTTGGATAGAAATTACTTCTTTCATACTGTCAGAAAAATGGCCCATGGAACTAAGCATTTATTAAAGACAGAACATAAATATATTTCACCTGTCCCTAAGCATAAAAACTAATGTTTTCAGTTACTCAGATCCTGGATTAAGTTTACTTTCTTCATGAAAAATTTACTTCCTGTTGCTTCCTTTTTCCTCTCTAATTTAAAGATTTCCAGTTTAATTTCTTCTCCTTCTAAACTTTCTAAAGAGTCGCCATGCACTGACTTTTTTACCAATGCACTTGTAGGTCATAACATCTATCATCAGGACAAGATCTTTGTGTGCTAACTTTACCTCTACGGTTTTTGTTTTCTAGATTCGCGGCATTTCCACAGTACCAGTGCTAACTTGACTGAGAGGTACGATGCGTTTAGTTTCTAGGTCCTTTTGCCAAAATGAAATGAAGACAATACAAGTGATCTTACCATGTGTAATTAAATATTTTAAGTTCTTGAGCTCACCCAGGTTCTGACTTTTTTGAATGGCAAGTTTGAAATAATTAGAAACTATTTTATGATGAAGGCTTTATTTTTCTTTTAAAATACACTCAGTCACTTTACACTCTTATTCTTTGTATTTTCTTTATGATAAATATGATTATTTGCTTTTATTCACATAAAACATACTGATTTTTAACATACGTTTATATATTTGGCTTATAGAGATTTTTAATTTTTGGATGAACTTAATACTTTGTTTTATAGTGTGTGCTTCTATGGATGGACACACCTGTGTTATCCTGTATAGGTAAACTTTTATCTTCTTAGCCATTTAAACCTTTAAAGCTGAGGGTGGGTGGCATGGTTCAGTGGTCATGCTGAAGATTCATGAGGCTCTGAGTTCCAGCCCCATTCCAAAAAGAAAAGCTGTGTGTACTATTTACCTCTGCCCATGTAGAATTGAGGTTTTCTTTTCCTTCCTCCCCATCTCTTTTCTTTCCTTATACTGGGGAACAACCCAGGCATTTGTGCATACTAGGTAAGTGTTCCATCATTGAGCTTCATTCCAAATTGAATTGATATTTTTTTACTTGACAACATACACAAAATCCACTTTGACTCATCATTTATGAATCTGTTTGTGTTTATGCAATTAAACATTGTGATTTAGTATAACAGGACTTTCTTTGGAGCACCAGCTCCCAAATAATGACACCGAGACTTTTTATTAATTATAAAAGCTTGGCCTTTGCTTTGGCTTGTTCCCAACTAGCTCTTAACTTAAATTAACACCTTTATGTTAATCTATGTTCTGCTGTGTGGCTTGTTACCTTTCCTCAGTCCTGGCAACTGTTCCTCAGATTCCTTCCCAGAGCTCTTATCTTTGCCGGAAGTCCCACCTTCCTTTCCTGCCTTTGCCTTTGCTGTAGACCATTCTGCCCTTTATTAAACCAATCCAAAGGTGAGGGAAGTATATGTTTACAAAATATGATGCAGGTGCTGAGCAATAACAAAATCAAAGTCCTGACAGTACTCAGCTCTTTGGTGGTACAAAATTAACAAAGACAATCTTAACACAGTGAACAAAAAAATCACCCCAACAATTTAGTGTCATTGGATTTCTGATTGTTTTAAGTTGCCCTTAACTTCAGGTATGATTGTGGTCCAGAGCCTTTCCAGTAAGTGTTTCTCTTTATGCTGCTTTCATATATTTATCCTTCTCTAAAGCAGTGGTTTTTATGCCATTACTCTTAAAAATGGACTTCTTTGTGTTATAGCCATCACATTTATAAAGGAGGCTTTTGAAAGAATCCTTTTATGGTTCTGCTTACAAATGCATTCTAAAATGGCTGGTGTAAAATACCCAAGCAAATACCTTGATGAGTTCTTTGTCCTTTATAATATATTATTATTTATGTCAGTACGCTTTAAGAAAATCCACAATTATAAATTTCCTAAAATCAAAACACATCCATATTAGATGAACTTAAATTTTATGCATATTTCTTGAACAAGTAGATCAGTATCTCTGGAATGAATCTGTCTACGTTTTGCCTGAAATGTACTTATTCTTCACCCCAAAGTTGTATATAGATTTCTGGATGGCCATAGTTTGTCAGTAAGATCAGAAAAGATTTATATCCTCTGCTGTTAATGGGTTTATCCTTGTCCTAAGATTCTGTTTTGCCAGCTTTCTCAGCATGTACCCTGCCATCCCAGTGGGTCTGTGGATGTCCTTTCAAGCAAAGAAGTTGATATACCCAATGCTATTTTTATATTTAGTTCCAAATTTGTTTTCAAAGTGTATGCGGACATTCAGTAACCACTATCTCCTGCTTTCTCAGCTCACCATTTAACTTTTCAGGTCCTGAAAAAAAAAATTATATCTTTTTGTTTTTATTCAGTATAACAGAAGAAAACTACAGTTTCCTGCCACCCAGCCCCTCAAAAAAGGATTTTGAAGTGAAGAGTGGGACGAAGGTCAGCCGCACCTTCAGCTACATCAGGAATAAAATGTCCAGTAGCAAGAAGAGCAAAGTAAGTATCTTTTGGGTGTTCTCTGTATGACCACCTCAATCAGTCACCACCTGCATAGGGAGTGACAGGGTATCAATGGGAATAACTTCAGAGCTACTCTGGAGCAGTCTGATGTCTGAAGAAAAATAGCAGCAATACAAGCAGTGGCCAGAAGTGCTGTCACTGTTCTACGTGCCAGAAGTTGCCCATGCATCAACTTACTGTATCCTTTCAAGAACCCTGCTGGTATGGGTCTTTCCTTTCCTTGGGGGATGCCTGTTTAATGTGGAGAAGAGGTTCAAACCCCAGTGTCTCTAGCCTCACCCTATACACAGAGCCACAATACATAAATTATTAAATCATTGTTAAAATCCAATAGGAAGATTTTATGCTAAGATAAAAAGGGGTGTGTGTGTGTGTATATATGTATGTATATATATATACTTATACACAAACACACATACTTATATAAAGTTACTGTGGGCAACTTTGCTAAAATTTTTTTCTTATACAACTTTCCTTTTTTATGCTGCTGGGAATTTGTTTTAAAAAAGATGTGTGTGTCTTTTAACTGAGAGTATTGTGTGTGGCCTCGATCCTTGCCATATTTCCCATACAACATAAGTGCTGTCCATACAGCACATACATATATATAAGGTATAGAGGGAAGGAAGATATGCTTCAGAAAATTACAAGAATTTTTAAGTCTTACTTAGATGTATTTCTACTTGAAAGGATTTGTTGTGTATCCTCTTTATTAGGTTGTTTCTTTTTCCTGTTTCTTTAATACTTTTTTTCAGGTTTTTTTTTAATTTATTTATTTTTATTAATTACAGTTTATTCACTTTGTATCCCCCCAAAAGGTCCTCCCTCCTCCCCTCCCAGTCCCATCCTCCCTCCCCCTTCTTCACGTATGCCCCTCCCCAAGTCCACTGATAGGGGAGGTCTTCCTCTCCTTCCTTCTGATCTTAGTCTATCAGATCACATCAGCAATGACTGCATTGTCGTCATCTGTAGCCTGGTAAGGCTGCTCTCCCCTCAGGGGGAGGTGATTAAAGAACAGGCCAATCATATTATGTCAGAGGCAGTCCCTCTTCCCATTACTGTGTAACCCACTTGGACACTAAGCTGCCATAGACTACATCTGTGCAGGGGTTCTAGGTTATCTCCATACCAGGTACTTGGTTGGCGTATGAGTCTCTGGGAAGACCCCTGTGTTCAAATTTTCTGGTTCTGTTGCTCTCCTTATGGGGTTCTTGTCCTCTCCAGATCTTATTATTTCCCACTTCTTACATAAGATTCCCTGCACGTTACCCAACAGTTGGCCATAAGATTCAGCGTCTGCTTTGATAGTCTGCAGGGTAGAGCCTTTCAGAGGCCCTCTGTGGCAGGTTCCTAGGTTGTTTCCTGTTTTCTTCTTCTTCTGATGTCCATCCTCTTTGCCTTTCAGGATGGGGATTGACCGTTTTAGTTAGGGTCCTCTCTCTTGATTAGTTTCTTTAGATGTATAGGTTTTAGTAGGTTTATCCTATGTTATATGTTTATATGAGTGTGTATATACTGTGTGTGTCTTTCTGCTTCTGGGACAGCTCACTCAGGATGATCCCTTCCAGGTCACACCATTTACCTCAAATTTCATGATTTCCTTATTTTTCATTGCAGAGTAATACTCCATTGTGTAGATGTACCACTATTTCTGCATCCATTCTTCAGTTGAGGGGCATCTGGGCTGTTTCCAGCTTCTGGCTATTACAAATAAAGCTACTACAAACATGGTTGAGCAAATGTCCTTATTATGTACTTGAACCCCTTTTGGATATATGCCTAGGAGTGGTATGGCTGGATCTTGAGGAAGCGCCAGATTGCTTTCCAGAGTGGTTGTATGAGTTTGCATTCCCACCAGCAATGAAGGAGGGTTCCCCTTTCTCCACAACCTCTCCAGCATGTGTTGTCACTTGAGTTTTTCTTCTTGGCCATTCTGATGGGTGTAAGGTGAAATCTCAGGGTCGTTTTGATTTGCATTTCCCTAACGGCTAATGACATTGAGCATTTCTTTAGGTGTTTCTCTGCCATTCGATATTCCTCTACAGAGAGTTCTCTTTTTAGCTCTGTTACCCATTTTTTAATTGGATTACTTGGTTTGCTGCTTTTCAGCTTCT
Organism: Psammomys obesus; assembly: GCF_907164565.1. Taxonomy (NCBI): domain Eukaryota; kingdom Metazoa; phylum Chordata; class Mammalia; order Rodentia; family Muridae; genus Psammomys; species Psammomys obesus. The sequence continues at coordinate 14,040,342 of NW_026596046.1, forward strand.
TTAGTTCTTTATATATACTGGATATTAGCCCTCTGTCAGATAAAGGGTTGGTGAAGATTCTTTCCCAATCTGTAGGCAGTCGTTTTGTTTTGATGATGGTGTCCTTTGCTTTACAGAAGCTTTAACCTCATAGTTCTAGCCTGTGGTAAGAGGTAGGTGATGAGATGAGACAGGAAACAAGGCTATCTGTGTTAGATTCGGGTCTTTCATCACCATTAAAGAACCAGTTGACCTCTTGCTTCTGCTCCTCTCCTTAGTCAAAATGACAACGCTCTTTTGCAATTGGCTTGGTTCCTTTTTCAGACTTGACTTCAAGATTTGATCTTTGGGGGCTCTGCTGTCTCCAGCAATGGAAAACTCCAAAAACTGCAAACTCATAGCTCTGCAGATTGTGATACAGTTCCCTTTTCCGGGTATTTGCAAGTTCCCTAATGGCCAGGCATATTAGTATGTCACCTTTCTAGTGGTTGTTAGCTAACTTTTAAACAAGGCCAGCTGCAGAACACAGTGACATTGTCAGTATAGACAGAGGTAATGAGAGAGAGTTATGTGTCCACTCTAACGCACAGATAAAATAAGTATCAACCTACTCTTTTTCCTAACTATTGAATGTTTCCCATTTTGTTTAAAAAAAAAAAAAAAAACATGGACATGATACTGTAGATATCACTAACTTTTCTATAAAAATGATGAACTTTCACCTTTTAAAATTTGTTTGGAGGTTTTTCTTTTTCTTCACAGTCTAGGGACTGAGTGGAGGGCCTTGAACATATTAGGCCGGTGCTGTAACCACTGAAGCACTACCACATGCTTAGGTTACTAGTTTTTGTCTTACCTGTCCATGAGAGGCCATCTAATCTTGCTCCGTTCAGCTAGTACTATAAGCATACCTTCTTTTAAAGAAAAAATTTAAGCACTTAATGAATATTATACTAAAATAATACGTATGTTTTATCTGAGTATAGTTAGAAAAATTTCTCTCTAAACATGTTGCCTGTATCTATGATAATACAGTTATAAACTTGGGTTTCTTATCTCATGTGACTGCTGTGACTGCCAGCCATCTTTGAACATTTGGAGTAGCCAACATTAGCCATTAGATAGTGAACATTTCACATTCCTAGAAAATATGTGCTGCCCAGTAGTGCCAAGTTTTTATGCATATAGTTATTATATAAGGAATTTAGTTACCAATCCTGCATATGTACCTTTTGAGAGTCCTCAGTAACTTGCAGAAGTTGCCAGATGTATATACTGAATGCTTTTTAGAAAGTTGGGAGACCTAAACAGGAAGTATAAGAGGAAGATGGGCAGTTTCTCCTTTTGTTGTACTGTCTTTGAGAGGCAGTACTGTTTCCTACTCATTGAATTGTGTTTATTATACATGTATTTAAGTACTTTCTTACATAGTACTGCTAAGCCACTGATTGTCTTTTTCTATTAAGCTCTCATTTTTACAAGGACAACTGGAAGACATTAGAAACATTTTAGACCAACTCCTAGACTGGCTCAAAATTTGATTAAAAAGAACCAACTTTCTTCCCAGCCGATATAGTTTCTGTGCCTTGTATATAAAAGAACTGTACCCATCATCCTTTTCAAGGTACCTTGTTACATTAGTTTTTCAGAATTGTCCAGTGCACCTGACTTCTGAAAGGATAGGTTTAGGAAAATGAAAAATGACTTACTTTCATAGCACCCTAGTGTTGTTGTGATCTCATCCATTTTAAATGTCATTAAATTCTTTTTCTACAGCATAGTTAAAGCATGTTCATAATGGTTAAATATAGACACATTAAATTTAAGAAAACAAACACCACTCACCATTTTACTGTGGACAACTTTGCTAAAATTTTTTTCTTATACAACTTTCCTTTTTTATGCTGCTAAGAATTTGTTTTAAAATAGATGTGTGTGTCTTTTAACTTAGAGTATTCTGTGTGGCCTCAATCCTTGCCATACTTTCCCGTACATGTATTTGGGAGTTACTTCAGTTTTCTTTCATTTCCTGTGTTAGGGTGGTTATCTTTACAAGCAACGTTTAAATAGTTAAGACTGTCTCAAGGAAGTAAGCAGCCTCAGCCCTCCCCTTGTGCACTTTCTCAACCAGTGTCTGGCTTCCTCTTATGGTTTGCTAATGGCAGCTCTGAGCTACTGAGCTGTCTGTCCTGCCGGCATGAGCGCCTCCTGTGAGAAAATATTTCGTGGCATGGGGGTCAAATCATGTCGGTAAAATGGGGTCGGCTTCCCGAAGTTCCTCTCATAACAGTGCGATTCACAGGACTAAAACATGGGCAGGTAAGAGCCCGACTTCTTCAAAGCACTGAATTATAACAACAGGAGGAGGCCGTGTAGTTTATTGTTTTGTTTTTGTCCTTGGAGGAACTAGTCTAGATTACTGTAAAGGGTGAAAAAATGGATTATTCACATCTGAACATTACAGTTCTTCAAAGAATAACCTAGCTGCCACAGAAAAGTGTATTGTTTTTGTTGTTTTGTAAACCATTGTGTATGCTTTTAACCTTGAAGCAAAAAAAAAATCAAAATCAAATGATTTTTACATTAACAATTTATACATAGAGAAATCTGCAGGAACAAATTAGTTAAAGGGGTTATTTGGATATGCTCAAGGTGTGGTAATTTGAGTTTTGTGCACTTTAGCAGTTACTAATTTATGTTCAGAAGAGTTTCCTGTTTTGAAAAGTGGTTTTCCTCCGTCCTTTCTGTTTACAGTTTTTAAAATACATCGGTTTGGCTTGTGGGGTTTGTTCTTTGTATTCCATTAAGGGAGAATTTTATGTGAATCATAGATTTTACAAATACCCCATTTCATGTATTGGGTGGGCTCTGACCTTTAGAAAAATCAGAAGATTTTAGTTCCTATTTGGTACTGATCATTGCTTTGTGACCCATTACAACTTAAGGGAACATGCCAACCCTTTGTCTAGTCATCAAGGAGTGCATCAATTCCAGCTTAAACAGCTGCTGCTCTGTGCTCCAAAATGTGTTGTTAGACCTCTCTAAGCCTCAGTCTTCTCAGATATAAAATGGAGATAATTAAAACTGTAATCCATTACCCTGTCCCTAGAAAATACATATAAACTACTTATTTCAATGCCTGGCATATAATAACTTTATCATTTTAAGTGTCATTCATCTATCCTCTCTGTTATAAAATGGGAAGCGTGATGTTCATCTGCCCACCGAATCTAGCTAGGTAATCTCTATACGTGGCACTGACAAGTGATACGTTTAGTAAGGTCACAGTCACTCACTCCAAGAAGCTCATTTCTCGGGTATTTTTTTAGATTGTAGTCCTAGTATAAAACAGTAGGTAAAATTCACCTCTGTGTTTTATAGCTTTTCATGATCTAGTTAGTTTGTAAGGGAATTATTTCACTAATCTTGTTGGTCAGTTGAACACCTAGTATAGTGGCTTTTCCTGTAACAAACATGAGGTAACTGTCAGATCTTAGGGTTGAAGGGCAACCATGCAAGAAGGGATGCCTCACAGTGGAAATCAAAGACAGCAGATCTTTGGAAGCCTTGTGCTTCCAGCCAGAGACAAGGCCTGCTCTTCCTGTTTCACTGGGCTTTGGGGCAGAGGAGTGAGCAATTAATCCTTGGGATTTCCCTACCCCGGTCCCCAGTTCCGCGGTTCCTTTTGAGAGGAAAAGAGTGCACTACAGCAAAGAAGGTGGTTTGGGAAAGGTTACTGCCAAGGCCTTCTTGTCTTTTCTACACCTCATGTTTTTTATGCTTTGTACTAGTATACTTGCTGCTGCTCCTGGGTTATTATCTCCTCCCTCCTCAAGTCAAAATTGCCTTTCCTTCACTACAAAAGATTGTGGTTTTGTGTTGAGTTAGGAGAGTAATTAAGCTGATGACACTCATTTTCAGTAAGGTATAAATAGTTCCTGTAATATATTAAATATTATACTTAATATGTGCTAGGCTTTGCATGTTTTACCCCTTCTTATTAAAAACAAAACTATAAATGGGCACCTTTCCCACTTTGCAAATGAGGTTACTGAGGCTCAGAGAAATAATTTGCCCACGTTCCCACCATTAGTAAAACTTAGAACTGACTTTATTCTTAACGTCTTTGCAGTTTTCTGCACTCCTCAGTAACCTCTCTGTCACCATTTGAACACTGAACCAAAATTAATATCTGGTAACCTACTGAGTTCTAATTAGTAAAAACTATATGTGAGGTTATTTAACAGTTTTGATTAGAGGAAGGAAGAAAATGTCATTGTTATTCAGGGACATACATGTTCCATGTAAAAGTTAGAGAGGAACCTCACAAAACTTTTTAAACTACATGACACTGTATTTCTCCATCATGCTGATCCCAGAGTTGATAACATGGTTCTTCTGCCCCCTTTCTGAATGAATCCTAAATTCAGTGTTTTCTATGTGGACTACGCTATACCTCACTGAGGAAAGAGCTTCCTGCCGCAGTCTCTACCCAGTGTCTCATAGTATAAACAACACCTGATGACTCAGAACTAAGTTTTTTTATTTAATTTTATTTATATATTTATTATAATTTATTCTCTTTTTATCCACACTGAAGCCCCATTTCTTGTTTCCTCCCAGTCCCACCCACCTTCCCTCTTCTCCTCCCATGACCCTCCCCAAGTCCATTGATAAGGGAGGTCCTCTTCCCCTTCCCCCTGACCCTAGCCTATCAGGTCTCATCAGGACTGGCTGCATATTCTTCCTCTGTGGCTTGGTAAGGCTGGCCCCCCTCAGGGGGAGGTGATCAAAGAGCCAGCCACTGAGTTCATGTCAGAGACACCCCCTGTTCCCCTTACTAGGGAACCCACTTGGAAACTGAGCAGCCAGTGGGCTTCTTTTGAACAGGGGTTCTAGGTCTGTGCATAGTCCTTGGTTGGCGTATCAGTCCAGAAAAGACCCCTGTGCCCAGGTTTTTGGTTCTATTGTTGTACTTGTGGTGTTCCTGTCCCCTCTAGTTCTTTCTGTCTCCCCCTTCCATAAGAATTCTGGCTCTGTGCCCAAAGTTTGGCTATGAGTCTCAGTATCTCCTTCAATACCCTGGTGGGTAGAGTCTTTCAGAGGTCCTCTTGTGGTAGTTTCCTATCCTGTTCTTCGTCTTCTCCTACTTCTGATGCCTGTCCTGTTTGCCCTTCTAAATGAGGATTAAGCATCTTCCCTAGGGTCCTCCTTGATGTTTAGCTTCTTTAGGACTATAGATTTTAGTATGTTTATCCTGTATTGTATGACTAATATCCACTTGTAAGTGAGTATATATCATATGTGTCTTTCTGCTTCTGGGATTTCACCTCACACCCATCAGAATGGCTAAGATCAAAACTCAAGGGATGATGCATGCTGGAGAGTCTGTGGAGAAAGGGGAACCCTCCTTCATTGTTGATGGGAATGTAACTTTGTACAACCACTTTGGAAGTCGATCTGGCACTTGTGCTACCTCAAGATCTAGTGTTGTGGGTTATTAATACTTACTATAGATTTATCTTTTAGTTAAGCAGCAGCTACTCCTAAACCAGCTGTATAACCAAATTACCACACAGAGACCAGGATTTATTTAATCAACCTAGAGCACAATGCTGGGCAATAGTTACTCCATCCTATACCTCTAAGCCCGCATAGTTTCCTACCATTCAGATTTCACCCATTATACTTGCTTTTTTAGTCATATCTTAGGTCTAGTTCATCCCTCCTCATGGTTCTAAGTCCTGTCCTGCTGATCTCTGTTTTCCCCACTCTTGCTTCCTTCTCCTCCCCTCTGGACCAGGATGTACCATCCTATTCTCTCCATTGCTCAGCATTGGGGTTGGTTGTTTTATTAAATGGTGGCATGTTTTCACAAACTTCAGACAGGTGATGCCGTGTCCAGATTGAAACCAGATAGTGGGATAGAGAAATCAGCATTTGAATGAACAAGGGTAAATTGTATACATTCCAGAAGAACATTATACCAACAATCCGGCTATACCACTCTTAGGCATATACCCAAGAGATGCCCCACCATTCAATAAGGACATTTGCTCGGCCGTGTTCATAGCAGCTTTATTTGTAACAGCCAGAATCTGAAAACAACCTACATGCCCCTCAAGAGAGGGACATAATGGAATACTATTCAGCAATTGAAAAACAAGGAAATCATGAAATTTGCAGGCAAATGGTGGGAACTAGAAAAGATCATCCTGAGTGAGGTAACTCCTGACTTTTTCTAATGGGAGGTTGCATGTTTGAAAATTAATAATATGTTGTCCAGAACATTGTTCCTCATTTCTGTCCACAAGAGGCACCACCACTTGCCATCTGTGCATCCATGTTAGGGAAGGCCTTCCAGTGCTCAGTTAACTGTTGATTGCTTCCTTTGGCAGGAAAAGGAAAAAGAGAAAGATAAAGTTAAGGAAAAAGAGAAAGAATCTAAAGAGAAGGACAAAGACAAGAAGACACTTAATGGGCACACTTTCAGCCCGATTCCTGTTGTGGGTCCCATCAGCTGCAGCCAGTGCATGAGGCCTTTCACCAACAAAGATGCCTACACATGTGCAAGTAAGAGACATGCTTCTTCTTTCCATCAGAGGAGGCTTTCTTGCCTCAAGAAAGCTGGTTTGTCTCTACTTTCCTGTGCATCCAACCCCTGATCTGTTCCTCATTTATGTGGAGAAGTAACTCTTGTATGTATTTTTCTTCTAATTTTAATTATGTAACATAAAAATCTGTATTTCTTTCAGACATCTCTAATTTCTGATTTTCTGCTTATAAACCACCTTCTATTGCCAGAAATCTGGAAAGTCAAAGCAATACATAGCCTCAAACCTTCAACCTTCACAGATCCTTTGCCACATCATATGCACTTAGTTTTATATGTGCCACACTCAACACACATGCATGCACATACATGCTCATGTAGTTTAGCAGTTTACAGATTCAAACTCAGGGCCTGGTATAGGAAAGCAGTCTAATTCTAAGTTACCTCCCTAGCACTTGGGCACTTATTTTTAACTAGTCCTCTGGAATATGATTCAGCCATTTGCCAGTATTAATCATGATGGCTACCAGATGAGAGTGTGTGCGTGAGCATGTATGTTCCATGCTTCTCCTACAGGACTTAGATAACAAGTGTCTGTGTCACAGCTACTTCATTCTCCAGTTACAACACAAAGGCAGCCATAAATATATTAACAAGAATGGCTTTGTTCCGGTGAAATTTCATTTACAGACACTGACATTTAAATTTTTGCATGCCATGTCATATTCATCTTTTCAATTCTTTTTAACTATCTAAAATATAAAAGCCATCCACAGCTCATGGACTGCAAAATCAAGCAAAAGACCAAATCTGGCACATGTACTATAATTTGCAAGTCTGCTGTAAAGCATTATTTCTCAAAACTGTGTCAATATACACATGGAAAGTAATTATATTTGTAAAGCACACCAATGTAAAACAATGAAGCTGCTTTGTTTAGAGATGTGAACTGGGAGTCAGCCGCTTTAGGCCCAGCACTGCTAGGAGGCTGTCTCATATTAGACCTGCAACATATGCAGACCAGACAGTGGCTAAGTCTCACACAAGACACTGTCATTTATTACACATTCTGGATAATCTGCTACTCAAAATAGTTAGCTTACTGAAATTGGAAGTGCTAAGAGTTTCTATGGGCAAATTTAAAGTTCTATAGTAATTTTGCCTTACTTCTTTTTTTTTTTTTTTAGTAAAAAAGACGTGTATGGAAACAACTAGCAAAGAACCTTATTGGTTATTTAATATTTACTATTGATATATCTTTTAGTTAAGCAGCGGTTATTCCTAAACAGCTCTATAACCAAATCACCACACAGAGACTAGGATTTATTTTATTAACCTAGAGCACAATGCTGGGCAATAGTTACTCCATCCTAAACCTCCAAGCCCGCATAGTTTCCTACCATTCATATTTCACCCATTTTACTTGCTTTTAGTGATATCTTAGGTCCGGTTCATTTCTCCACGTGGTTCCAAGACCTCCCTTCCAGCTTCTCCTCCTCTCCTCCCTCCTGCTTCCTTCCTCTTCCTCCCACTCTAGACCAGGATGTCCCACCCTATCCTCTCCATTGCTCAACATTGTAGCTGGTTGTTTTAATTGACAATTTTGAGAACAAATGGTGGTATGTTTACATAAACTTGAGACAGGTGATGCCTAGAGTAAGCATCACAATGCAGTGTCCAGATTGAAACCAGATGGTGGGGGAGAGAAATCAGCATTTGAATGAACAAGGATAAGTTGTATACATTTGAAAAGACAGAACCTGTAGCCTGTCTTACCTGAGTCAGAGCTATTTGAGAATAAAGTTTTAAAAAGGCGTGGTCACATACATTCTTGTAAATTAATGTAAAAGATATGTTGTATTCCCTAAGGTAATCTACAGCCCTATTTGTTTTCATCTTTCAAGGGGAAAGCACTTACCTAAATCAGTATGCATTCCTTCAGGCAAAGATCATACACACTATCAATATCTTCCACGTCTGACTTAACAGGAAATTGAGAATTTCATCATGTAGTACTAAGTTAATAAGTTTCAGGTAAGCTTTACAAAGCAAAAGACTATTTCTGCTCAGTACGTCTAGTATCCCCACAGTGATTGCTTTTCAGAACCCAGCTTCTAATAACTCTTTTTTCAGTGTTAAATGTCTTTTTTTTTTTTTTTTTTGGATTTTTTCCATGGATATAGTCTGCTTCTTGGTACTGGAATTAATTTGGTTGCCTACAACAGAAGTCAACAGCACCTAAATAAAATAATAAATAAATAAACAAACAAACAAACATGCATCATTAAAACATTTTTAGCATGCTGACCTAAGGCATTTAATGTTAAAACTCCATTCAAATTGCACTATACTTCATAGAGAGCACATTGTAAGAATCAAGCCTCAAGTTTGCCATTCTATTTTCTGGTTAATTATTAGTATGATTGGTATTGTGCTTGATCCATGGCTTCTCGAAAGAATTTGTGTAGCGGTCTTTTTCATTTTATCTAATGTAAAACAAGGTATTCATCACAACATGATGGTGAGCAGATGATGAGCAGTATGGCTGGCCCACTTGGGTGAGAAGCACCTTTCCTCCCTCTGTATACATATATACATAGGTATGTGTGTATGCACACACAAACATATATGTATGTATGTATATATGTATATATGTATGTATGTATGTGTGCGTGTGTCATATATATGACCAAGTCATATATGTGACCAAGTCACAACATGACAAATATGAAATCATATAGCTATGTGTCCAGCATCTGGGACACATAATGGTATAATGTGGGCCCCAGAGGTCTTGAGCAGTCTTACCCTTACAGCATTACTGCTTAAAACTCCTGTGGCCCTCTCTGTAGGGCAGGCTCCACTAATTAACTAGAACTTTCCTTGGTGGACATTCCATATTCCTAGGGTCTCCATTGCATCGTTGACCTTACCTCTACAATTTTAATGCATTGCCCTTTGAGGGGCTTTCTTTGAGGATCCTAGTTCTGCTGTACATCGCTGGATCTCCACACCTTCCTTTGAAATCAGGGTAGAAAGCCCATCATTCCATAATTCTTGGATTCTGCCTATCTACAAAACTAGCACTATGTGAATAAAGTCAAGGACTGCCACAAAGCTCAAGAGGTAGCCAGGCTCCCTTGAAACATGAATGCAGGTATCTCAGAGTGCACCTGAGGAAACACTTTCCTAATAGTGTACCAGTACCTTGTGCCTCAGATGTTTGGCATATAGTTACAGGACTATATACAGTGGCCTTGTTAAGTGTGATCTTGATTGCCTTGATCCAGTCCTTTCTTGGGACATGTGTCCCTAAGGCCAGCAACACAGTACTTCCTTAACAGCTAGTCTTGGAGTTTTCTTCTCAAAACAATGTTTTCAAGTGAATTAAAACCTCTATACCCTAGAGTTTGGAATGGGCAGGGTCCAGCCAGTTCCTGAGATGTCCTCAGGGTGTCTTTCCTATTCCTAAGATGTCCTTGACTTATTTTTAGTGGCTCTAGTGATTTAAAGCAGCTCCCCTTTGCTTGGCTTACAACTGTCAATTACAAAAAACGTGGGGGTGATAAATTTTGCAAAAATAAAAACTTGGTCCTAAGGAGCCAGTAAAGCCCACGTGACAGCCTGAATGCTGGACTGCTGCAAAATTTTCTCCACTCTGTTAGTCGGTTATTTTCAAATTCAGCGTTATAAGTCTCAGGGCATGCTCAAAATACAGACAAGTTCTCTGCCACAGTTTAAAATGAGTGCCATTAGTTTAGTTTAGTTTACAGTGTTGTCCTCACTACTATCAGAAACCTTGCCAACAATCTTCCTATCATTTCCTGTGAGCATTCAGGGCATTTATACTCAAAACAGAATTACCCACTAAATTATGCTCAAGTATCTAGGACCTCCTTGGGACATCTCCAAACTTTCTCAAATGCTCACAAACCAATTTATTATTATTATTATTATTATTATTATTATTATTATTATTATTATT
>NW_026596046.1:14050868-14063273 GCF_907164565.1 Psammomys obesus
TTATTATTATTATTATTATTATTATTATTATTATTATTATTATTATTATTTATTCATTTTATATCTCAATTGAAGCACCTTCCTCAACTGCACCCAGTTCCACCCTCTCTCCCTCTTTTCCCCTATCCCCTTCCACTGAAAGGGGGAGTTATCTTCCTCTGCCATCTGCCCATAGCTTATCAAGTCTCATCAATACTGAATCCTCTTCCTCTGTAGCCTGGTAAAGCTGAATCATCAGGGGCAAGTGATCAAAGAGCAGGCAACCGAGTTAATGAAAGAGGCACCCCCTGCTCCCCTTACTTGGGTACCCACATGGAGACTGACCTACCAATCAGCTACATCTTGCGTGGTCCTTGGTTGGTGCATCAGTCTCTGCAGGACCCCCTGGGCTCAGATTTTTTAGCTTTGTTGGTCTCCTTATGGGCCTCCTGTCCCCTCCGTGTCCTTCTGTCCCTCCTCCCTTCTTCCATAAGACTCTCTGTGCTCTGCCTAAAGTTTGGCTGTGAATCTTGGCATCTACTTTGATCCCCTATTGCATAGAGCCTTTCAGAGGACCCTTTGTAATAGGCTCCCATTCTCTTCCTTCTCTCCCACCACTTCTGGTGTCTATCCTGCTGGCAAATGGATGGAACTAGAAAAGATCATCCTGAGTGAGGTAAGCCAGAAACAGAAAGACACACATGGTATATATTCACTTGTAAGTGAATATTAGCCATATAATATAGGATAGCCATACTAAAATCTACAGAGCTAAAGAAGCTAATCAACAAGGAGGACCCTAGGGAGGATGTTTAAATCTCATTCACAAAGCAATTCTTAAAAATTCCTAAGTGGTCAAGTTAGCCATAGCTCTGAGCCTATTTCTCCATACCAAGTTAATTTTTATTTTTATTATTATTACTTTCATCTCCTGACAGAAGAAAAAACTTAAAGGCAATAATTATTTTATGTGACTTACAGTTTTAGACCATCTTCTCAGGAAGAGTGGGTCAAAGCAGAGCTGGTCATGTCATGATGTCAAGGAAACAGGAAAACAATGTCTTACTGGCTAGCTGTTTCTCTGAGACCCCAGCCTATGGGATGGTGCCATTTACATTTATGGGAGGCCCCCTGCTTAGTAATCTTGTAGAAATGCCCATAAAGAGTCACTCAGTGTGTCCTTTCTCAGTACAATCAAGTTGACAATAAAGAGCAAGAGGAAGATGGATCTCTGTGAGTTCTAGGCGAGCCTGGTCTAGCAAGTTCCAGGACAACCAGAACTACCTTGTGAGACTCTGTCTCTGAAGGAAAAAAAAAAAAAAAAGAAGTAAAAAAAGAGGAAGAAAAAAGTAAAGGGTGTGTTAAAAAAAAAAAAAGCTAGAAACTGAAACACCCAAGTAGAGCCAAGAGTTTTAGAGGCTAGAGATATAGAAATTTTTTCCTTCTAAGACCTTCTGCAGCAGCAAAGTCATTTTCTCTGGACCCTGATTGGAATTCTATTGTGGATAAGTCTGGGGTCTGGGTTTCTACCATCCTTATGTACTGGAATATATGAGTTAAGCAGTCATACAAGAAGTTTTGTGAAACGTCATTTAGGAATAGTGAAACCACTAGGATCCGCAGTTGAAGCAAAATACAGAACTACTGTATGGACAAAACAGCATTCCTGAGCCTACCATAGAGAGGTTGGGGGACTTTAGATGTCCTGTTAAGTCAAGCAGTACAATTAAAAAAAAAAAAAAATCAAACAGCAACAAAACCATAGATGCCACAGATGGAAGTAAACCAGCATTAGGAGCAATTAGCAGATATACAAGCAAGAAAAAAAACACCAACTGGCTAAAATGAGTAGCATTTATAATAGAAGAACAGATTAAACAATTTAGGCATGAAATTTCATTCAAAGGATCATTGTGGAGAATTTTCAGATACTCTAACATATCTGTATTACCAGCATACTCAGATTTATATTTATTTATAAAAGAAAAATGTGGCTTCTCTGTTTTCCAGGAAATCTTAACAGTTGCCAAAAGTTTTTCATACTTAACTCAGTGATTATATGCTTGTGTGTCTTTAGTGGCGGAGGTACTGATATTTTGGTACTGGGAATTGAACCGAGAGCCTCACATTTGCTAGGAAGACACTCTACCACTGAAGTGTATTGGCGGCCTTAGTATTTAATCCTAAAAGTAATGAAAGTGATGGTGTCTGCATGTAGTTCCAACATCTGGAGGGTTGAGACAGATGGAGCACCATGAGTTCTAAGGCCAGCGTAGGCTACATAGCAAGATCTTGTAACAGAAACAAACCAACGACTTACCAGATCAGTCCTCAGAGATCCACATGATAGGACAAGACTGTCCTCTGCCTTTTACACACATGCTATAATGTACACAAAATAAATAAGTTTAACTGTAATTTTAAAATGCTTAGAAATAAAACAAGGGCTTTGGTGGGTAAAACAGTTTTCACACTGATAAGAAGATTTGAGTTGACTCCTAAGAGCACACATAAATCCAGGTGTGGTATGCTCCCATAGTCCCAGGGATTCTTTGAAACTTGTGGGCCAGTGGCAAACAACAAATTGACCCTGTCTCAAACAAGCTAGCTTGTTCATGTTCTTTCCCTCTCCTCTCTCCCTCTCTTCTTTCCCTTCATTCTCTTCTGTCTCCTTCCCTTCCAAGCCTCTCTTCTTCTCCCTCTCCCTTCCCCCTCACACATACTTTATCACACACACACAAATGAAAAGTAATTCAACAAAGATCATTTAGAAATTTCCACAGATATTTAAAATGTGTGTGTGTGTGTGTGTGTGTGTGTGTGTGTGTATACATATACATATGTTAAATGGATCTCAAAATTCTGTGACAGGTTTTTTGATCAAGGTTGTTTATGTTAAAAAGTACTATTTAAAAATTCAATACAACCTTGATTGAAACTGCCTCTCCTCCCTCTCTCTGTATCTCTGTCTCTCTGTCTCTTTCTCTCTCTCTCTATCAAAAGACCCACCAAACTTTTTTTTTACTCTGTGGATTTTATTTTCATTTCATCATTTTCCTTGCTTTTCTTTAAACTTAGATGATCAATTGAAGCAAATAGTTTAGACTGAAGTTGTGAATACTAGGATAATATGTGTTTAATCTTCTGGACTTGTAGACAGACTCTGTTCTTCCTAGCTCCAGCACCCATCTTGTCACTGCTTTTAAAATCTACCCACATTGCCAGTCGTGATGGCCCACATCTTTAATCCTAGCACGCAGAGAGAGGAGGATTGCTGTGAGTTCAAGGCCAGCCTGGTCTACAAAGTGAGTCCATGACAGCCAGGACTGCACAGAGGAACCCTGTCTCAAAAAAAACAAAACAAAAAAAAAAAAAAAAAAAAAAAAAACCAAAATCATTGATCCATCTCACATCACAGACAACATCTTGTAAAGCAAAACAAAGAAGCTCAGGAATTATCAACCCTATAAGCATCCAGGATCCAGAAATATATAGTCATTTTACAGTCATCCCACATTAGAAACAAAGGAGTTCAGTAATTTAGCTACAGGTACTGCCGTGCTGTAAGTAGTGGAAGAGTTTTAATTATTTGTTGGAAGCAATAAAGCTTGTGTGTGACCATGTGCACCTGGCTTCTTTGGGGAAAAGAGTCATTAGACCAGAGGTTTAAAAGCAATGGAACAGTGTCTAGTCACCTTTACAAAAGACTGAATGTAACTGGCTGATTCTTCTGGCTTCCTGAAGGACAGAGACTGCAATACATATTTGTATGAATAAAGTCCCATATGTTGTCCTTGCAGGAAGTGGGAAATATGAGTAAGCCAGAAAGTCAGAATCTTTTTGTCTTTTCCCTTCACCCTAGTGCATGTTCAGGATCTTCCCAGGAGTCTCAGGAAATGGGAGCATCCCTGCAGTTAGTCATCTGCCTCCTAGGAAACCACTGTGCTTTCAGAAGACAGCAGCTTTTCTTTTTAATAAAAACCTGTTTTTCTGACCACTGGGTGGAACTTCCTATCCCAGACAGCTGTTCTATCACACTTTGAATTGTGTTTTAAAAGGATCAAATGTAGAATATGATGTCGGTTTATTATGATGGTTTATAGTGACTTACTTCTGTCATCTGCCACATTCATAAGTCCATCTACTTCCAAATACTAATAGATTGGTAGGATGGACTTTTCAGTGAAATCACTGAGACCATAGGATTACACCTGGACCGGTCTGTCATACTAAGTACAATCTGATGTGGAATAGCATGGAAGTGTTAATGATCATAGTCATAAGAAATAGTGAGCCAGCATCTCTGTGCTGTAGGCAGTCTACTGGGTTTAAGAGAACGCCTAAACCTCTGGTCAGAAATGTTTCAAAGTAAATGAATTTAGCAGAAACCCTAGGATTTTTTTTTTTCCCTTAGTCCAAACTGATCTCCTGGTTTAGGGTTAGTGGGGAAATAATGTCTTTGCAGTTCTTCATTTTTCAGCATGTAAAGCTGTGAATAATCAACTGTTCTTTCTGGTTGACACAAATAATTTATTTTCTGGAAAGCTCAGTGTAGTCCTTCAGAATAAAGAATTTGTTATGTTCAAAGTTTTAAATCTTGCCAGTGGTTTTATTTTGTTTGCTTTTAACAGATGCCAAAGACGATGAGATTATTGTTGGTTTGTATTCTGTGTTCTCGTCTTCTGAGTACTTTTGTGGTGGGTTATTTCTGTTGACTAAGGCAATAAACAATAGACCAACTGGACCCTAAATAGGAAACGTGAGTTAGAACTGCACGATGGTTGGGTTTTCCTTTGGATTTCCTTAGAAGCAGTGGCTTGGTAATGGGATGGTTTCTGAAATTTAGAATCAGTTTGTTTCTTCTGTGAGATAGTAAACACAAATAATTGCCTAAAGAAAAAATAAGATATTTTATTTAGGAGAAAATAAGGTAAATAAAGAGCTTGAACAATAAAGTCCATTCTTGATCAGCAAAAACACTTTGTTCCATTTTGTTTACCAGTATAAATTTGTCTAACTGCTGTTAGGAGCAGTTAGCCAAAATGGCTTAGCTCTTTTCTGTGGTTTCCTCTTATTCTGAACATCAGCACTGTACTTATTATAACACTGGCTACTAAGAACATCTCATATGCTTTTTGCATACAAGTACTATCAGTCCAGACCAGACAGCGCCTAAAAGTCCCCAATGATTTTAAACAAGAAGTTGCAGAAAGACTTCTGGAGCATGTGTTTTTGAGTTAGTTCCGTGGGTTGGTTGGGTTTTGTGTGGTTAGTTGGTTTGGCTTTGTTTCTGGTGTTGTTTCTTTCCTTTTTGTTAGAATTGGAGTTTTCCATTTTCCCATAGGAGAAAAATGTTTCTATTTGTTCTTAAAGGCCATTCTTCCATGTGTCCTTAAAAAGATTGAATTTTTTTTCCACCTAGATTTTTGCTACCAGTAGACAGAACAGCTCACTAAAGTGCTTGAATATTCCTTTCTTCAAAAGTCTGACAGCTTTTCTGCTGGGGGAAAAAAAATTATAATACATAACATTTCACCAAAGATTTATCATGGATGGTTCATTTAAAAAAAAAAAAAAAAAAGAACAAATAATCATTTGATTATTCTCAGGCACATAAATTTGCTCCATTTTCTTTTGTTGGTCGTCTCCTTGTAGAAGAATGGAAGGAAGGAAAGGGGATAGATGGATGGTTACAGGCTTTTATTTTCAATGAAATGGGGTTAAGTTTCAGCTCTAAACCTATAAACCACTGTACTTAGTGACTTACTTGAAGAAGTTTGAAAAAAATGAAATCATACCACTTACTGCTTAGGGAATGTTTTAAATAAAAAGAAGCCAAATCATTTTTTTTTCTTTTTTATAAAACATTTAAAACATGTTGGAGATTTTTTTTTTAAAGAGGTTTAACATAGATTTAAGCACTGCCATTGAGAGAGAAAAGTACTTAGGCAAAGAACAGTCTATAGACAAGTGTGGGACCAGCTTTCCAAGAGAGCCCAGATAAATTTTTTTTAATCTTCTTAACAACATGATATGGTTTGTGGCAGTGTGCTTAAAAAATATATTAGAGTTGTCTTCAAGTCTTGTGTTTTGAGCAGTTGTCTGTTTTAAAACACATGATACGGTTTTAAATCCCATGACTTTGGCTGATGTCCCTGGAGCTAGTAGTTTCTAAATCATTCACGCCTAGCACTAAAACCGTCCTATGGATTGAGTCCAGGAGCACTTGGTGATGAGTTTGGTATTTATCAAGTATTTTTCAAGTTCTTCAGTGTGGTAAACAGACAGCCATGTGAAATGTTTCACTGAGACTTGTGGCTATGACCCTAGGCATGGTAAAATTTCAGCCAGGTTGTGGGTTTAGAGACAGTTAACTGTGAAAAGTTATACTGGAAGCACATTCAAGATGTTACTTCTACTTCTGTATTTCATGAAGTAGAAATTGTTCTCAAATCTCAAACAGTGGCCCAAGAACATAGAACTGCTAATGTCTGTTCAAAAGTGCCCCCTTAAAAAGTGCACCACTTAGCCCTCCATAGGGTGTTGAATCCAAAAGGAAAGAACCAGGAGGGTCCCAGCTTGGAAGCAGTTTTGGTCTGGACTGTTTTAGTTTGTCATATTTACAGATCAGAATTAATGCCAAGTTCTCAAACCCGTCTCCTCTCATATTGCCTGCTGATGCCTCAGATATTACAGAATCAGAATAAAACAAAAGAAATGCTTCATTTTTTTGTAACTGTGATGCTGAAATTAGTATTTCAGTATACTATATCACATATTTGGTAAATTGCTATTTTCAAGGATAAGGGAATCTTAGAAGTTTTTGAGGGTTATAAAGTTATATGCACTACATTTTTTTTAACTTAAAAACTATTGATACAAAGTTATACATGTACAATGTAATAGGAACGTGTTGAACCCCAAGTCAAAACATAATAATATAGCTCAGTGGTGGAGTGGTTGCCTATAAGTTTATGAGACCCTGGATTTGAACCCATTACCACAGAAAAGGAAGGAAGGAAGGTAACATTTTGACACAATACTTCATCCTTCATTTTTTTAGGAAATAAACCTTCACAGTTAAACTCAAATTTGTTTTCCTGTGCCAGTCTTCCTTGTTCCCTCCAAATAAGCCCTTAAGTAATCTGTGGCTTACAATTCCATCTTATTTGAACAAAACTTAATTTTCACATTGGTTTATTGTTGTTGCCTACCTCACTTTGCAGTTTGCTTCATTCTCCCCGCCATTCTATCATAGGGAAGTGAAATACTGACCACATAGACGTAGCCCCTGGCATTTAGCTCATCTGTGGCACTCTTCTTACACACATACTTCAAGCTGTTCTACTGCTTATGCTATGGACTTATTTCCACTTCGGCCTAGTGCTGCAAGGGCATCCTTAAGTCCTTGTGTGTGGCACTAGGCTTAGTACCAATTCATAAATCTAGCACACACTGAACTTCATCAGATGTTGCGAAATGACTCTCCAAAATAAATGTGTCAATTTTAGATGATGAGTTTCTTCATTGCCATATCATCACAGTACTTAAATGAGAAATGTGGTTCTTTTGGTTTTGTAGACAAAAAGACCGAGGCCTGTGGAGAAGGAACTTATTCTAGGCTCACGGTAGTAAACAAAATTTAGTTTGCCTGCTATGTGTCTCCGTTCTTTTCTATGTGATAATAAGTTGACACAGTAACTTTCCAATGCAACCATGAAGGTCATGTCAGGGCATTTGGCTTAGACTCTGAGTCTACACATAGACATTTGTATAGATAATTATGATCCAGAAACTACACTAGATGGTTAAAAGATCCTCAGTGCAGGAGAAAATTGTGAGACAAAATTCCTGTGCAATGTGACCGCTAGTGTCCGGGAAGAGGCCGCTGACTGAACCAAGCAGGTATTGTAGGGAAAAAAAACTGCTGCAGAAGAAATGGGGAAGGTGTTTGCGATCTGGGTTTCTGGCAGTCTTCATAGCAGCAAGCTCTTCCTACCCTGCAGTCCTTATATCTGAAGCATCTTGACCTTGTTTGCCTGTGGTACTCTCTGAAACAGCTGTACCTAGTGAAATGTTGTCTGTTGCTGATTTCTTGAGAGCCTTTCCCAGGAGACACATGCCTCTTCAGTTGTCCCCAAAGACAGATCTTTTGCTTGTTTGTGCTTTGCCTCTGGCCTCTTGGCACAGCCTGTTTTTATGACTTCATCACAGCAGGAAGAGATGATGACCTTTCTGAGGCACAGAGTACATGGTTTTTACATCAATGGCCCTTGTAGGCCACGGGAATGGAAAATTAAAAATACTTTGAGATAAATTGTGTCATTGGTAAATTTGAATCTGTTTTGTCTCAGGAAGTCTTTCACATTCTCGAGTCAGTGTTCCCAGGGTGCTTTGGGAGAGTTGCAGTTACCTTTCTTACATAACTTCTTACTCAGGGAATGGAGTACAAAAGGCTCAGGATATTTGATCTCAAGAAGGACATAGCCTGGTAGATCTTCAGGTCCTTGTCCTGAAATGTTCACAGCTCCTTTTAGCAGCTTGGTATATTTTTTTTTATAATCTAAGCATAGGGGCTAGAGAGATGGTTCAACAGTTAAGGAGCACTAACTGCCCTTCCAGAAGACCCAGGTTCAATTCTCAGCACCCACATGGCAGCTCACACCTGTCTGTAACTCCAGTTCCAAGGGGTCCGGCACCCTCACACAGACATACATGCAGGCAAAATACAAAAGCACATGTAATAAATAAATAAACCACATATAGTCTAAACATAGCATCTCATTTTTTCAATCTTTTGAGATTATGTCATTTCCTCCTTCCATTTCCAACCTCCTAACTCTTTCATATAGCCATTCTTTTTTTTTTTTTTTTTCTCAAATTTAT
The DNA here is from genome assembly GCF_907164565.1 of Psammomys obesus. Classification (NCBI taxonomy): domain Eukaryota; kingdom Metazoa; phylum Chordata; class Mammalia; order Rodentia; family Muridae; genus Psammomys; species Psammomys obesus. The sequence goes on from NW_026596046.1 coordinate 14,059,734, forward strand.
GGCCTCTTTTCTCAGTAATTAATTGTTCTTAAAGATATGCGTGCTTGTGGGTGTGTTCCTAAATATATAAGTACGACCTGCTCAGTCAGTATAACGTTACTTGTATGTATGTTTTCATGTTTGAACATTTGGTGTTGGGTAACCAGTCAGTTGCTCTTTCCTGAGGCAAACTACCCAGTCTCAGCATTCCTCAGTTGCCTATATTTCTTTGTGAATCTTTCATAGTCTTTCCCTGTTCACATTAGTTTACCTGTAGTTGTTATCTTTGTTCAGCTTATGTCTAGAAAGTCATGTTGGTGAGGCTTTATGGGTATATCTTCTGACATCCTAGGAGTCACAATCTCATGGCAAATTCTCTCTGATCTTCTGGCTCTTAGAATATCTCCACCCCATATTCAGCAGTGCTCCTGAGCCTTGGGTGTGGGAGTTGTTTTGTAAAATTATCTGTTGGAACTAGGCTCCACAACTCTGTATTTTTGATTGGTTATAGTTTTCTATAATGACCTCTGTCTCTTAACAAAGAGGAGTTTCCTTGAGGAACAGTAAGGACTACACTTACCTTTGGGTATAGGGACAAATATTTAGAACACATTAGGGATTATGGCCTCTGGTTTAGTAAAGTGGTGGTTGTAGATTCTCCCCCAAGATCCAGTTACACAGTGCCGTGTGTAATTGGCTAGGTTTCTGTCTTGTTGAGTTGGTCTTAAGTCCAATTAAATAAATTGTTGGTTACTGCCACTGTATGCGTGCCACTTTTGAACCCTTAGAATTATCATGCTATGCTGGTGCATGTAGTTCATAGTCATCATAGCTTGGCAGGACTGTTGGATACTTTGTTCCTTTGAATGCCTGCATGTTCCCTTCTGGTACTGCCTCCTTACAGAAGAAACTTGCAGGTTAGTTCCAGCTCAGGGTTCTCTGGACCCTGTAGACATAATACCTTAATGGCAGGGATTTTAACTTTTAGTTTTGTTAGCCCATCAGGCTTCCTGTCTGATAAATTCCTGACTTCTTCTTTTGGTTAATCACAAATACATACGCTTTCTGGTAAAGACCTGTAAGATGTACTTTCTGTTAATGGTAACTTTTTTTTTTGTATGAGTGGAAGTCTATCACCTCCTTGAAGCAGTGGTGGAGTGTCAAGATTCCAGGGCCTGTTGTCTTTCTTGTTGTGACCTTGCCTTGTGTTTTCTTTGCAGGTTGTAGTGCTTTTGTCCACAAAGGTTGCAGAGAAAATCTGACCTCTTGTGCAAAGGTCAAAATGAAGGTAAGCTTTTAGAATGCTCAAAATCTAATGGCTTAAGAATAGCAAAATACCCACATGTTAGAATTTAGGTTGTCAGTGTTTGTTTATTTTAATTATTTGGTACCAGCTTACAGACCAAATTAATCTAAAAATAGTTGTTCACATGGTATATACTCACTTATAAGTGGATATTCGACATATGATAAGGATAATCATACTAAAATCTATATACCCTAAGAAGCTAAGCAAAAAGGAGGAACCTGGGTAAGATGCTCAGTCCTCATTCAGAAAGGCAAATGACAAGAACTTTGGGTAACAGGTAGCACCAGTGAGCTAAGGGTGGTAGGAGCTTCCAGTTTCGGGGCAGGGAAAATTAGAAAGCCCAATTGGAATAAAATAAAATTTTTAAGTCTTTGCACAAAGAAAAAATTTTAAATGCAGCCTAAGTCAAAATATACATCACTGAGCTGAGCAAATTTAGGCAAAGACACTAGCCATCTTCATATTAGATAGCACAATCAGAGGTCTGGGGATGACCATTATCATTTGGGAACTACTCAGAAAAGCATATTTAGGCAAAGACACTAGTCATCTTCATATTAGACAGCACAATCCAGAGTGAGGTCTAGGGATGACCATTATCATTTGGGAACTACTCAGAAAAGCAAACTCCTCAGTCCACTCCAGAATTGGAAATCCTTCCAGGGGAGGGGTTACAACAGCAAATTTCTTTGAGTAAGCTCTTGAGATGTTGCTGATACACATTCAGGACTGAGACCACTGTAGGTAATGTGGTCATTGGTAAAAATTCGTTGTAGACACATCTGGAAGTTCTTGTCATTTTCCCACAGTTAAGAATCTTCTGGAACCATATTTTTCTGTCTTCATTTTTTTAATGATCATAAGCAGGAAAGCAGGAATCTTCTATCAATTTATACAGTAGAGTGGGTGCCTAAGATAGTGTCAAATATATGATAGAGTCTTAAATTTTAAAAGATTGGGTGGCAAAGAACAATCAATGGGTACTCAGTGGCTATTGAAAGGGTAAATGTTAGTTCAAGATGCCCCCTTGAACTATCATCTCTGCTACTATCTCTGTCATTTACCATCTGACTGACCACTCAGTCTTTGAGTTCATGATTTGATAAGACTTACTATGAATACACTGGATTCTGTAGAACAGAATACAGAGAATAGCATCTCTTTTGCATATAGTTATAATCTATATGGAAGTATTCATTTTCATTGGAAGTAATCTATTTCCTTTTAATGATCTGTTTCCGAGTAATTGCTTCAGTTTGTAACTTCTCAAAGTATTTTTGTGTATGCCTCACGAATCTTAACTAAAGCTAGCATTCTACTAAGAATGCAATACTTTACAAATGCTAGTCATCAAAGAAACAGAACTAAACAGACCATGGACAGGCAATTTCTATAAGCCAGAAAAGGCTTTGCAGGTGGCTTTGGTGGGTGTAGCAAAGTCATCTGGAAGTGGAAGAATGCCTTGCCTACACAGATGACAAAAAACATTCTGGAGTCAGGGTGTGGACACACCCAAGCATCTGCAGTGCTTGGTGAGCCCAAAGGATGGCAAGTGGGGGTGGCCATGGCCCAGCACAATGTTCTCTTTTTACTCCAGGCTGCTGGAGACTTGATGGAGGATGTGTTGCCAGTGCAGTCTTCATGTATTTGCCTTCTTTTCTTTTTAGCAGCCAAAAGGGAGCCTCCAGGCACATGATACATCATCTCTGCCCACAGTCATCATGAGAAACAAGTGTAAGTAGCTCAGCACACCTCTCAGAAGTGTACTCGGACATTTTGTTCCAGATGCTTTTGTTTGCTTGTCATTCATCAGGGTGATTGAGGCCTAAGCTACCTGGCAAGATCCTAAACCTATTTTGTAGTACATCAGGCCACTGCTTTATCTTGCCACATTCATTGACTAGTAACTTAACCATCAAATCGTCCTTGAAGATGTCTGTCATTGTGTGCGTCAGCTGAAAGGTGGACTGGAGCCCACGTGTGTAAGCAGGTCACTCCCATGCAACTCAGTCTTCTCTTCAGCACCAGAAAAGTTGGTTGATTGTAGCACCTCACAGCAGTGTGACTCAAATGAAGTCTTACTGGCTAAACTTATATATAACCTGTGAAACTATATGAGTGATTCTTTTGTTGTTTTTTTCCCCCCAAGGTTCTCAACTATTATACAAAACTGAGTAAATTATACTTTACCATTCACAGTTTAAAACACACACACACACACACACACACACACACACACACACACACACACA
>NW_026596046.1:14063283-14078010 GCF_907164565.1 Psammomys obesus
ACACACACACACACACACACACACACACACACACACACACACACACAAACCGAAAAACTAAATGGGGGACTGGAAGGTGACTCAGGCAGATCTGCTGCCAAGCGTGGCTACCTGATCTCCTCTGTGTGGGTTTTCTCGTGAGAGTTTCACATATATAATGTACTTTAAGTACAGTCTTCCACTAGCTTTTCTTTTCTTATGGGTTTTTTTGATACAAGGTTTCTTTGTGTAGCATTGGCTGTCTTGGACTAGCTTTATAGACCAGGCTGGCCTCGAACTCAAAGAGATCCACCTCTGCCTCTCTGCCTCAGCCTTCCCAGTACTGGGATTACAGGTGTGTACCACTGTGCCTGGATCACCAGCAGCTTTTCTTACCTTCATTCTTCCTCCTTGTTTTTACCTTATCCATCAGTAATAGTCCCACATTTTCCCTTAAGTCCCCCCTTTTTAAATTTCATATGTTAAAATATATAAGTCTGATTTTGTAGAATTATTCTGCTGAACATATGTGCTCCAATTCCAGTCATTTTCCTTCAAATAATATAATTTCATTTTTGCTTTTAGCTGCATAAAATGCCTTTTATGACATTTTCCTGTTCCATACATCCCCTGATAGACATTTTAAGCTGATTCCATAGCTTGGCTACTGTGACTAGTGCTGCAGTAAACAGTAGTATGAAGGCATCCCTATAACAGGCTTGCTTTGGGTCTTTTGGGTATGCATCCACAAGTGGTATGGCTGGATCATATGGGAATTCTATTTTTAATCTGTTTAAACTTCATACTGATTTCCATGGTGGTTGAACTGAGTTCTGTTTCTACCAGCAGTATTATACGGCTTTCTTTTTTACTTGCATCCTCACCATAATTTGTTGATTTTTCTTCTCTCCATAATAGCCACTCTAATAGGATGAGATGGAATGCTGGTATTACAGTGGTTAAGAGTACAAACTCTGGAGCTGCTGGGCGGCTCAGTGTGTAAAGTGCTTCTTAGACAAGCATAAAGACCCAAGTCTGTGTTTGGATGTGGTGCCACATGTATGAAAACCTAGGTCTGGGAAGCAGAGACAGGCAGGAACTTGCTGTCCATCCAGTCTAGCCAAGTGGTAAGGGTTCAGCGATAGACCCTCTCTCAAGAGAAAAGAAAAGAAAAGAAAAACAAAAACTAGGTGGAGCTATTGAGGAAGACAGACGATGTTCCAACATGAGCTGTCCTGGGCAAGCACACATACACACAGGAGCACGGCTGTGGGTTCACGTTGCGTGGTGTTTGTGTCTTCCGCAGCCTTTAGACACGAGGTGTTCTTTACGACAGTGAGGGCTATGCATAGCATTCTATTTCTTCTTCTCACTGATAGTTCTTCTGTGTGTGTATGTGTGTCCTTCTCCCTCTACTTCCTTTTTCTCCTTTTTTGCACTAATTCTATATGATTATTTTTGCCATTATTCATATGGTTTTCCCATCAGAATATTCTGTTTTCCTTCTAGCCTGTCTGCACCCTCACTGTAGTCTAAAAACTACTGTTTCTTCCTTTGTAATATTTCATTTGCTCACTGAACATCCTTCTGAAACACTTAGGATATGCTGTGGACTACGCTTAAGCATATTACCCAAGAGGCCTACATCTTATATGTACTCCTGCAGCAAGGGCCAGTCATATTGTAGCATACCCTATTTCTGGTGTTCTGTTGTCTAAATAAAACTTTAATTGGAAACCAGTTATTGTTTTATTATTTAATAAAGGTATCTGCAATACTGTAAAATTATACCAGCCCCCATATCTTACTTCACTTAGCTCTTGACCCTCCTGGGGATAAACAGATACAAATATTTACATCTTTGGCAGGAGCTCACTTACCAAGGAAAAATAATTTAGTGCTCATGTGCTAGTTTGATCACTTTAGACTAGAGCTTCAATTTCTTGTTTGGTCATGTTAAGGAAAAATACTCCATATGAGAATCAATAACCTGTATGATATGAAATAGGTATTTTTTTTCTGTCCATAAATTCAGGAAATTGGTCAAAATACATACTTCCAAATAATGAGTAGGGCCTAGAGAGATACTCAGTGATTAGGAGCACTTGCTGCTCTCCCAGAGGACCTGAGTTGAGTTTTCAGAGGTTCAACCTACCTAATGTTAGCTAATGCCTCCTCAAAACAAACATTTCAGACAGTCTTCTTTGTCTCTATTTTCATGATCTCTACCTACATGGTGACATGTGCCTTTAATTCCAGCACTTGAATTGATCTCTGAGTTCAAGGATAGCCAAGCAGAAAGACCTCATCTTTAAACTTAAATAATAGTAATAGTAATAAAAGAGCTTATGTATTTAAGGCATTTTGTGGTTTTGTGGCTTTTGTTTGATAAGTCAGCACTAAGGATCTGGGGTTGGAAAGGTGATGCTTGGATTAATATCCTCTTCCCTTGCAGCTTCACAGCCTAAGGAGCGCCCTAGGTCTGCAGTGCTTTTGGCTGACGAGGCCACTGCTGCACCAATATTTACTAACAGACGGTCCCAGCAGAATGTCTCCCTCTCTAAAAGTGTCTCCATACAAAACATCACTGGGTAAGTAACGATTCCACAGTTGACATCTGGGTACCATATAATAATCACTACATTTGACACACACACTTAAAGAGTGGATGTGTAAAATAATGGCTTGGCACACATTGGATGATAAGGAGGTTGGAAGTTGTGTTATTGTACTGTGTTGATACTCATGCTTATAATGCAGACTGTTTATCGGGTGTTCCATTTTCAGGCTGGATTGCTTTAGGCATTTGTGCATGATCAGCCCAGCTTTTGAAGAACCTGAGTCATGGAAAAGATTATTTAATTACGAATATTCCATTGTAACCACCTCCGTCTTCAGATGTCACACCTTTGTACCATTCAGATGAACCTGGTTGTGCTTATTTTTTTTTAATCTCCTTTCTGTTGTTACCTCTGAAGGCAGTTTATTATGGTGGTGAAGCCTGGGCCATCAGTCCAATTAGGTTCCTTCTTGCTTGTTTGCATTGAGTTCCATTTGTAGCCTCTTAAACGTTGCTAAGGCCATGGGTTGTCCAGCATTGATTGTCATGTTAGCAAAGGGCTAATTATGATGCGACTGTTTGGGATAAAATGTCCTCCTGAGTCGTCCCTACTCCCCCATTCATCAAATATCAGTCCTCCAAAATGTAGGACTTAACACCACTTACATGTCTCCTGACCTAGATTGGATCAAAAATTTTTACTAATGATGCAAAGCTTGCTTTTGTTTGTGCTTTGTCACCTCTGTGTTAGCTAATGTCTCCTCAAAACAAACATTTCAGATAGTCTTCTTTGTCTCTATTTTCATGATCTCTAAAAGTCTTCTTTTCATAGTTGTAATGTCATCAAAATCATTGGCATTGTAACTTTGAAACAGAGTTTTAAAGAAAATTTGAAGTTCAGATGAGTTTCACTAGCTGTTGTGTCATAGAACAAACATTTACTTGGTACCTACTGTGCTAGCTTGTGAGTTAAGGTTAAAAGGCCCAAAGGATGTCATTTATCAGAGTGATCAGTAACACTCTAATTTTTAAGAAAGTAATGTTGGGGCTGGAGAGGTGGCTCAGTGGTTAAGAGCACTCACTGCTCTCCCGAAGGTCCTGAGTTCAATTTCCAGCACCACATGGCAGCTCATAACTGTCTGATGCTGTTTTCTGGTGTGCAGATGTATGTGTAGACAAAGTACCCGTCTACATAAAATAAATAAGTATACTTAATAAAAAAAATAAAATAAAATAAAATAAGCCTAAAAAAAGAAAGTGATGTGTTTTTTTTTTTAAAAAGTGATTTGCAATATTTTTGAAATAAATGTATTTTACGTGTACATGTGTTTTGCCCACAAGTGTGTCTGTGCCCCTTGTGCATGCCTGTTGCTTGTGGAGGCTGGAAGAGGGTATTGGATCACCCTGGTTGTGAGCTGCCGTATTCATGCTGCGACTCAAACTCAGATCCTTTGAAAGAGCATCCAGTGCTCTTAGCTCTTAGCTGCCCAGCTCCTAAATTTAAAATTTTTTCTATATAATGTGTACATGATTTAAGGAAAGACATTTACTTTGCTGAGTACCTTTCTTTTAAGCCTCAAAAGTTGAGCTAAAATTGAATTTGCAATGATAATGCTTACTAAACTTTTTAATAATGCTTCATTTTGCTATATACCTGAGTAATTTGTCCTGAGATATCATAAAACGTCCAGCAAACTGTCATCTTAGTAGAGTTTTTTAGGAATTCACTTAAAAATGTGTGAATTAGACAGTGTGTTAGAATGAATTTGACAGTATATCCTTCTTTTTGTCTTTAGAGTTGGCAGTGATGAGAATATGTCAAACACCTGGAAATTCCTATCTCATTCAACAGACTCACTGAATAAAATCTGCAAGGTCAATGAGTCAACAGAATCACTTACTGATGAGGGTAAGGGGCAACTTTGGCTTATGTTACTAAATCTTTGTAAAGATCCAGTGCACCTCCTAGCATACTGTTACCAAGTAGCAATACCTGCTTTTCTCCCTCCCCTCCCTGGAAGGAGTCTCTAAATTGCATGTAAAGAGTCATGCACAACACATACACTGGCAGTCACTCCTGCCCTGTTGGCTTTTCGTTGAAGGAAACGTTGATGTTAATGTAGGCATTCTGTAGTGCTGATGCTTTTCTTCCTCCAGACTCTGTATCCATTCAGTTCTGTGTCTATACAATTGTAAACCTCAGGTAAACATGTACAGCACATAAAGATATCAGAACTTCAAGCTCCAACTTCACAATGGAATTGTTTCACTCTTGTTCAGTTTATGTGACGTTTATCATTCGTAAACTTGACATTGATCCTGCCTAATATTGGTTATATTCTCCTTGAGTATCCTCTACACCAGTACAGAGGATTTGTCTTTTGAACTCATTTCCTCATAGAGGAAAATCCAGAATTTTAGGGGTCAGAAACCTAAGATCCTGAGGTTGCTTTTTTTGTATTTTGAGGAGTAGGTACAGAGATGAATGAAGGACAGCTGATGGGAGACTTTGAAAGTGAGTCTAAACAGCTAGAAGCAGAGTCATGGAGCCGGACGGTTGACAGCAAGTTCCTTAAACAGCAGAAGAAAGATGTGGTCAAACGGCAGGAAGTGATTTACGGTGAGATGCTTCATTGCTTTACTTGTATTTGATGTGTACTATCCAGCTTGCATACCAGTGGGGGGTTATTGAGAGGCAGAGAAACCATTCTCTGTTGCAGAGACTGGAAAAGGAGTTACCCTGTCCAACCTGTTTAAGTGGGCGATTGTTGGGTTGTGGAGAATTAATTTTTGAATATGCAGCATCATAAAGGTTTCCTATAAAACTACTGGAGTATGGAGACATATGGCTTACGTCCTTTAGTTCATTTTGCCCTAGATGCCTCATTCTACTGTCTCTCATATCAGTCGACAGTTCAAAGCATGCAAAAAATATAAAGTCTGTGAAAGAGATGCCTTCTAAAAAACGCCTCTTAGTTCTTGAGCTATACTAGAAAGCTGAAACAGCAATCATTTCTAGGAAACAGAGCCCAGTAAATGAAAGGAACTGAATCCAATGAAGATTTCTTTGGAAACCATTTAAAACTGTCTGAATTCAATATAGCTGTCATCAGAAAATGATGTTAGGTTAGTGCAAAGGCAGAGTAAGATGAGACTGCTTAGGGGAAGACAGTTGTTTACTCAGTTTTAAAGTTTCAGTTGGACCCTAACCTAACCTTACAAGCTTAGCTGGTGATCTTTGAAAGACCCTTGATCTGTCTTCTTGTAGAGCTGATGCAGACCGAGTTACATCACATCCGCACGCTCAAGATTATGAGTGACGTGTACAGCCGGGGGATGATGACAGATCTGCTCTTTGAGCAGCAGATGGTGGAAAAGCTGTTCCCCTGTTTGGCTGAACTGATCAGTATCCACAGCCAGTTCTTTCAGAGAATCCTGGAGCGGAAGAAGGAGTCTCTGGTGGATAAAAGTGAAAAGAACTTTCTTGTCAAGAGGATAGGGGATGTGCTTGTCAATCAGGTGAGCAGCGGGAAAGCTTTTCTCATGCAGTGGGGTAGCTGGGAAGCTTTGTAATTCTGCATCCCTACTTGTATATTCAGTTCCACCATTTTTCTCTTTAGACTTAACAAATTGACTTAATCTAAATGTCGATTTCATTTTCTGTAAAGTAAGGAAAGTAGAGGTAAAGTAGCTTATGCTATTTTTAGAAGGTTAAGTGTATATATAATGAAATATATAGTAAAAAAAAATTTTAAGTCCATACAATCATCAGAAACAATCCTGTTTAAGAAATAAAAAGATATATGGCTTTCCTTGTGGCTCATCAGAAAAGGATCTTACCTATCTCAAGACCAGTTGAAGCTTAAGCAATTAATTGATCAATATGAAGTCTGAAACACTTCATAATATTTGTTACATTTGCAATATATGATTTGATTTCAGTCCCACTCCAAAGAAACTCAGCACACAAGTATTTTTATCTTTTTCAATGTATGTCATAGGTAGCTTTTGATATTTATTTTTGAAATGTTTTTGAAAAAGGAAATGTTGCTAGTAAAACCTCAGCAGATAAGAGTATCACACATATGTGACTAGATCTTTCTCCCTCACCAAATCCCTGTTTCTGTGTAGATGCCAGAGGTCTAACCCCTAGAACAGCTAAGTGAGAATTGGATTGGGGCTGAGGGCAGTACTAGGGTTTGATCCAAGGGCTTCTCAGGCATGGTAGGTCAGCATGCTACCATTGAGCCACATCCCCACCCTGTATTCACTTGTATATTGAGGCTTTCTCAGCCTCAAGGAACTGGGACTACAGGCTTGGCCAAGAACTAGAAATCTTGTCCTCCTCCAGTATCCTTGAGTCCATATCCTACCCTTGATCATTTTATTAGTGTATTCAGTCATTCTAAAAGGATTTTCTGTCTATTAAATGCCAGGGGTAGAACTGCACAGTTGAATATTATGTAGGTCTCTGCCCTAAGGAAGTGTGTAAAAACAGGTGTGATGCAGATAAATGTGTGTTCAATGTGAGATGCTTGTGTTTGGCAAATGTGGAGTGAATAGTCCTATTCAATAATGAGCCTAATGTGGAGCCCGACAAATAAAGAACCATCTTCCCCAAGACTCTCTCTTCCAAACACTGTCCGCTTCTCTCTTTCTGCCTTCAGAACTGCATAGGTATCACATCTTGGCTTCTTGTTTGTAGTTCCTTATGTTTGTACACAACTATAGTAAGCCCTTTCATGCTGGGACTGAAACGTTAGTTCTGTGGTATTCATTTGTTGTTCTGTACATGATCGGACTCCACCTTTTAGGTTAATTGGTTTGTGGTAGTAGTACTGCCTCTCCGCTGTGAGTAAAGAAACCTACACTAGAAATTCTGAGAGCACACCGTTTAACCATTTGATAAAGTGCCAAACTGTTCGCCAAAGCTGCTGTACCGTTTAATCGTGGGGGTGGGATATTATTAGGACGCATTCTTGCATTTTACAACCAGATTGGCAGCTTTCTACAAAATGATGCCCTGAATTGTGGTTTAATTTCTGTTCTCTTTCCTGGGCAGTTTTCAGGTGAGAATGCAGAGCGCTTGAAGAAGACATATGGCAAGTTCTGTGGGCAGCACAACCAGTCTGTCAACTACTTCAAAGACCTCTACACAAAGGATAAGCGTTTCCAAGCCTTTGTGAAGGTACTGAACTAAAACACAAGCGTCCCCATTATGGTCAAAACTACACTCTGTCTTGGCTAGAGCCACCTCCTCACTTAGTGACTAACAATTTATTCACTCCCTTGCAGAAGAAGATGAGCAGCTCAGTAGTAAGAAGGCTCGGAATTCCAGAGTGCATATTACTTGTAACTCAGAGGATCACTAAGTACCCAGTTTTATTCCAAAGGATACTGCAATGTACCAAAGGTGAGTCTCCTTGGAAATTTGGATCTAGATAGCCCTGGAAACCACTATAGCAGAGCTCTGTCATAATCAGCAGGCCTACCAGAGTTTCTGCATTTATCTCAGTGGTTTTATTTACTTACTCATCATTCATTCATTTATGGGCACAGGTTCTCACTTTGGCCCAGACTAGCCTCAAATTCACAGCAATTCTTCCTTCACACCTCCAAAAAGTGCTTAGATTACAGGTGTGAGATAGCATCTGTAGTTTACTTGAAAACACCTTTTCATGGCTGTTTATTTTATTGCCATTTTTAGTTTTTTAAGACCGTGTTTCACTGTGTAGTGCAGTCTAGTCTCAAACCCATGATTTTCCCACTCAGCCTCTCAAGTGCTGAGATTATAGGGAAACAAAAACTCCAACTTTAAGGCTGCTAGGACTTAGAGCAGATTCAAGTCTGACTTGGGCAGCCAGTGAGGCCCTGTGTTGAGGCAAAAACTGAGAAACACCTGGAAACAAATTACTGCTAGAGTGTTCCTGGTTATGTACAAGCCCTGGACTTGCTTTCTGGAATACCAACTTGGAATGTGAAATTACTACAGTTGGGGTAGATAGATGATATCAAGCAGGGACCATCTGTTGGTTCTGTTAAAAGGTTAAGTGCCCTGAGCACTAGTTCTGGTAGTGCTAGTTGGACGTGGTCAGCAGTTCCCATCATTTCTTCCTGTAAGTGCTAAAATTGTTACTCTGCCTCATTTAATAAACATGTAGTGGTTTCTATCAGCTAATGCTTTTAATGTAAGCAGTTACATTAAAAGTTATGAGGCAATAACATTAAAGAGTAGTTAAAGATAACTGAGGAGCTGGTTACTCACCTTTGCTGCTCTCTGTCTAAAACATCAGTGTCTTTTATTTTGGAGCATATAATTGCATATCATCCACAGTGCTGAGAACTTCTAATGTCCTTTGGAATTAAACTTAGAGCAGCAGGAAAAGTAGCATGTGACTTGGTGCATTGGCCCCAATGTGAAAGTGTAACAGTAAGGGGACTGTGGTGGTGTAGACTCCCCCCTTCTGCGCTTGTGTGCAAGGAGCCATTAAAAGTAGAATTGGTCTTTTCTCCCAAGACAATGAAGTAGAACAGGAAGACCTAACTCAGTCCTTGAGCCTGGTAAAGGATGTGATTGGAGCTGTGGACAGCAAAGTGGCAAGTTATGAGAAGAAAGTACGTCTCGGTGAGATTTACACGAAGACTGATAGCAAGTCGATCATGCGGATGAAAAGTGGGCAGATGTTTGCCAAGGAGGATTTGAAACGGAAGAAGCTGGTGCGGGATGGGAGTGTGTTTCTGAAGAGCACAACTGGAAGGTTGAAAGGTAAGATTGCTTCCATGTCTGTGTGCCTGGGGAGAACAGGAAAAATCCAGATTCTTCTGTACTTCACCAACAGGTTTCTTCTTAGATAGCCATATCCAGACATTACCTGGGCAACAGCCATTTAATAATATGTCGGAAAGACTCGTTTCAGACAGCTTACAAAGGAAGGCCTATGAAGGACTTTGCAGCCAGTCCTGAAGATACCTGATAAAACAGGGTCAGATGAAAGGGGAGGAGGTCCTCCCCAATCAGTGGACTTGGAAAGGGGCAGGGAGGAGATGAGTGAGGGGGGGAGGGCTTGGGAAGGAATAAGGGAGTGGGATACAGCTGGGATACAGAGTTAATAAAATGTAACTAATAATAAAAAAAAAAAAGGAAGGCCTATGAAATGTGGCAATAAGGAACAGTACACTTAGGAAAACTGGCCAAGTGTGAGTTTTAAAACAAAGGATCAGATTAATACATACAGCAGACTATTGGGGAAGACATATTCCCCCAGAGAGGTACTAAATGGCTACTGTGGGATTGGAGTCGGTGGCAGAATTGTGAGTCAGGGGCTGTGAACCTATGAGGTTGACAATTTTTCATTTCCAAAAGACCTTCTGAGACCTTAGAGAAAGGCAAGAATAACATTTCATTATTACTTCATGATATTAGTGTCTTTCATTTTTCTCTAAAACAGAGTACATCATTAAAGATTTACTCATTCATTTTTATGAGTTCTCACATTTCATCAGTCACCTCCAATAATTTAAGGAAGTTAAGAGATTATTTTTTTAACTCTCATCAGTACATCTCACTTTTATGAAAATGGTGAGTTTCACCAAACCTTTACTGGATAGGCACCCTGTGTATGTGAGCTCTAAGTTTCCAACAGCTTCAGGTATTCCTGCCACAGTCCTGGATTCAGTGAGCTGAGGATACCGAGCATGCCACGGTTGCACTATTGTCCCAGTAGCATGCTGATCACAGAAAGAATGTTTCCTTCCCTGTCTCAGCGAAGGGATGATGCCTATAGGTGTCGCTGTCAGAGCATTCAGGCGCCCTTAGCATAGCTTTAACATGCTTAGAACATAGTTCCTGCCGGGCAGCTGCCCTCCAGCATGCAAGAAGGAGGTACTTGTTCTTCTGTGTGGTGGGCACTAGAATAAAGAGGAAGGAGCTAAGCCTTGAAGAATGAAGAGAAAGGTGTTGGTGGAGTCAGGAAAGCATGGAATTGGGAGGGCCTGGGAAAATTACATCTTTAGGACTCCCAGACGACTTCAGGAAGTGACAGGAGATAAGAAACTGCTGGGATCCAACTGCCAAGGTATGCCACATACTGAGGAGTTGGTGCTTAATACTTTTGCTGGTTGTGGGGCATGGAATTGTTCACATTGAAAGAATTTCACATGAAATAGATGTTTTGTGTTTGGGGGTTTTGTTGTTGTTTTGTTTTTCCAGACAGGGTTTTTCTGTGTAGCCTTGTATCCTTCACTGCCCTGGACTCACTTTATAGACCAGGCTGGCCTCAAAGTCACAGAGATTCACCTACCTCTGCCTCAAAGAGTATTGGGATCACTGGCATGCACTACCACGCCCACCTGTCTTTGTTTTGTTTTGTTTTGTTTTTAACATAACTGGGAGTGGTGCAGCGTATATCAGAAGTGACAGAGGCATTTGGAACTGGTGAGGGATTTCAGAAAGCATTGACCAGTGCCTGTACAGCAGTGAAGATGTGAAAAAGAAGCATGGGTAATTTTTAACGTGTCCCTTGCCAGTAGTCAGCAGTATTTCAGATACGCTGTGGTGAGCTTGAATTAAGCCCTTCCTTCCTTTCAGCCTTACTATACTGTGGTGGTCTGGGGCAGTGGCCCTTAGCCCTTTTCACTCTGTACTCTGAGGCCATCTTTCAAGCAGGCTGTCAGTTCAGAAATACCTGTCCTTGTCCTGAGGACCCAGATTTGCTAGAACTGCTGTTGCCTAAAGCCAGCACTTCATACTTTTCCTTTACATGACAGTTTATTCCCAAAATAAAAACAAATAGGTTCCAGCTGTTGGAATAAAGTTGTGGCTAAACCAGTAGAAGAATAGGTTTCTGGCTTGAAATGCCTGCATTGGGGAGAATGAGTTGAGTTTTAGTCATTTTCACATCCCAATAAACATGTGCCAAAAACAGCCAGTACTGTATTGGAGGGGTGGAATTGTTTTTCTCTGATCCATAACACTGGTCATATAAACCTCAGGATCCAACAAAGTTGAAAATTATGCTTTTAGACCTTATTTTTGGCAGATACCTGAATTATTTTAAAGTAAAACTTTAAATAATAACTTTAAAATAATAACTTATCAGAACTCATGATAGTGCAGGGAAAATTAGAAGGTGAAACAACTGCGTAAATCAGCCCCCACTGTTTCCCAAGGAGCCCTGTGAGGCTCTACTTTCCAGGGGAAAACCGAGTAAGGGTCAGCCTGGCAGTTCTCACCAGGTGGCCAGGACACGTGCGCTGTCCCTGTGTTTGCCTAAAAGATTGTTAGTCAAATCAGGAGTTGTCTGTCTTTATCTTTGTTTTGTTTCTTTCTTTCTTTTTTTTTTAAGCTCCTGGCTCCAATTAGAGATGTTGAATTGTTTGTTTTGTTCCATTTCGGGGATGGTGGTAGAACCAGGATCTGCTTGAGTGTTAGACACCACTGAACTACACACTAGCCTGTTGTGTGTAGTTTTGTTTTTGTGTGTATTTTTGTGTATTTTGTTTTGTTTTACCAAAACGGGGTTTCTCTGTATAGCCCTGGCTGTCCTGGAACTCACTCTATGTATCAGTCTGGCCTCAAACTCCGAGAGCTCTGCCTGCCTTTGCCCCCTGAGTGCTGGGATTAAAGGAGCACACAACGACTGCCCACCTCGTATGTGTCATAGTTAATATTCCGCAATTAGCCATAAGTTCAGACAAAACAGGGATTCTTTTGCTAAATTAGTCTTTTTAACATATGAAACAATGGGTTTCATTATGATATTTTAGTATACAATACATGGTTGGTTCACTCCTCCACTACCTCCTTCTGGTCCTCTTCTTGCCCCAAATAGTCCTCCTTCAGTTTTCATGTTACATATGAATAGTTAGTTCAGTTTAAATCTGCATATGAGAGGAAACATGGCATTATGTCTTTCTTACCTCCCCCATTACATTCTTTTTTCCACACTTGGTTTTGCTTTAATGGGCTGGAAGAGAGCCGACTACCAGCTGTAGAAGCTGAACTCACTTCTCCCTATGAAGCTAGAGTATGTCCGTGTGAGTGTTATGGTTGTTTCCTTTCTGTTGCTGTGGTTAGCAACGCTTACAAAAAGCAGCTTACTGTGCAGGAAAGAGTTTTATTACACTTCCATGTCACAGGACATCTTTGAGGTACATAAGGAAGGGAACTTAAGCAAGAACCAGGAGAAACACTTGTCTTGCTTATGGGCCCCTGCTTAGCTAGCTTTGTTACATAGCCCAGGATCACCTAGAAAATGCCACTACCTAAAGTGGGCTGAAGCCTCCCGAAGTAATAACAAAGCACTCCGCCACAGACGTGGCCACAGGTGTCTTTGATCTAGGCAGTTTCTCAGTGGAGACTTTCCTCTCGGATGACTCTAGACTGTGTCAAGGACAGTTTAAGCTATCTGGGGTGGGGTGGGATGGGTGAGGGAGTGCTAGTCTTTTGCTTATAATGTCTCTGGCCTGTTTTAGAAGGGCAGCAGGTAAGGGAATCTCAGATATCCCAGGCTAGTCACAAACTCAGCTGAGGGTCACCTTGAACTGATCCTATCACTCAACCTACCAAGTGCTAGGATTACAGGTGTGTACCACCACACCGTATTTTATGCAGTGCTGGGGATTAAAACCAGGTCTTTATGTGTGTGAGGGGAAAGGCTGTGTTTTATCATACTTAAGTCACTTGTGGGCACTTTTCCTGGCAATTACTATAGTGAGAAATTGGGAGAGCTTACAAACTGTGGCCGTGAATGTAGCGCAGGTAGAGTGCTTACCCAGCACGCACAGAACTAGGGATTTCTTCTCCAACACTAGTGGGTGGTGAGGAGAATGAAAAATATTTCATGGAATATGTTGCTAAAGGTTGTTTGTGATTTATCATTGGTTGAAGTTAACCTTTATACTTAAAGCTTTCTTTTCAGTACAGAGTAATGGCTTAGTTGGTTACTCACCTTTTGGGTGGCTTTCTGTCATGTAGTAAGTCCTGAATTCAGATCTCCAGAACGGATAGAGAAGCCAGGTGCAGTCATGCATTCCTATAACCTGGATGAGAAGAGCCCCAGTTAGAGACAGGGAGGATCCCCACAGCTCACTGACTGTCCAATCCAGCCAGAAATTACAAGTACCAGCCAGTAAGTGGGAGAGGGGGACAGAAAACCTGTTTTAGAAATAAGGTAAAGAGAGTAATGGAGGAAAAGACCCAAAGTCAACTTCTAGAAGACACACAAGTTCATGCACACATGCATGCATACGCATGAACGTGCACACACACGCACACACACGCACACACACACAGTGCAATACAGGATGTGTCTTTTCAGGATTGAGCAGTGAACCTTTTCTGAGATAAGGTTATGATGTGCCTAAAATGCATCTAGGATAAAAGAAATTATTGGCTTTGGCAGTCACTTTTTATATGTTTGAAATCTCTGTTTTGTGGGTCAAGTAATGTCCCTCAGAACATCCCAGGAAAGGTGGAGCTGAAAGTGACACATTGACTTACAAAGTGTGAGTTACTCATTTCTCCTTGTAGCAACATCATAAAGGACCTATTTTGGATCTGGAATTTACATTTCGTCCTCGTGTTTCTAAGTGAGAAATCTGGGGTTTCGGTGTATTTAATACTTCTTTTATACTTACTGCTGAAAATAACATTTGTCATAAGATTTGTAAAATGCTAGATAGTATAGTACATTAAAGATAACAAAATAAGTTCAAATACTTTAAAAATAGAATAAAGTGCCTCTAAAACCTACTGACCAGCTCTGAATCCTACAGAGTTACATAACCATTGGGGTGGGGAGGACTGGGGGTGATCTCAGGTACAGTTACTATGCATTACTGAACCTGATTTTATAAAAAGCTTGTCTTTCTCTTTCTACTTTTCAGAGGTTCAAGCAGTTCTCCTCACTGACATTTTAGTTTTCCTTCAAGAAAAAGACCAGAAATATGTATTTGCATCATTGGTAAGCTGAGTTGTTACTCTCTTCTGTTTGAAATGTCATGTTAAGACTAGCTAGGTTAGGTATAAAGTGTGACCAACTAGCATTATTATGTCTGCTGTATGGCTGTAGCTCACCTGTCCACTGAAAACCACTAACTGACGACTTGAAGTAATTTCTTACATTCCCTTTGATATTCTTTTGTGTGTGTGTGTGTGTGTGTGTGTGTGTGTGTGTGTGTGTGTGTGT
>NW_026596046.1:14078020-14099519 GCF_907164565.1 Psammomys obesus
TGTGTGTGTGTGTGTGTGTGTGTGTGTGTGTGTGTGTGTGTGTGTGTTATTACTCCTTCCCACTGCAAAATTATTTTTATATTCCTTCATAATCTTTTTGAATGCCCTGAACACTTGATAATTTGATCACAATAGAAATCCATTTCTGGAATGTATCTCCCAGATTGATCACACAGAAAACATAGCCAGAACCTTAATGGCCAGGAGCTGTTAATCTCCAATTTGGAAATCTCTTGTTCATATTTGAGTAGAGTGATGGTTATCTGAAAGGTGCGGGGGTCTTCTGGAGGAGAGTCAAATTGATTTTATTTTGTTTTTTAAGTCACATGCATTTAAAGCTGTCTGATCTTACCTTAGGTCAGAGTTATCTTTAAGAGCAAGTGTACTGCCTGTATGTCTTATGTTTACCTCCCTCCTCTGTCCAGGACCATAAGTCAACAGTGATCTCCTTAAAGAAGCTCATTGTAAGAGAAGTGGCACATGAGGAGAAAGGCCTGTTCCTCATCAGTATGGGGGTGAAAGATCCAGAGATGGTGGAGGTCCATGCCAGCTCCAGAGAGGAGCGGAATAGCTGGATTCAGACCATTCAGGATACAATCAACTCCCTGTAAGTGAGATGCTAGCCTTTCCCACTCTCCTAGTACCTCTATGTAACTTCCTGTAGACAGGGCAGTGACTATCTAACTGACATCTTAAACATTTTTTTGTTTGTTTGTTTGTTTGTTTGTTTCATCTTGCTTTATTTTGGTTATGTTAGGAACAGGGATGAAGATGAAGGGATTCCTAGTGAAAATGAAGAAGAAAAGAAATTGTTGGATACCAAGGCCCGGGAGTTAAAAGGTAAACTGATGGAAATGGTCTGAGATCTTTATCTGCAGTTTCAGAAGATGGCCAGTCTTTTCATGAGTCCTGAGATGTCTCAGTCAGCTAACTACAGAAACAAATATTTTCCAAAATTGAATGGTAATAAGAATGGTCAGAAATCTGCAAAGGAAAAAAGAGAATGCTATACTTTCAGTATAATTTTTTCAAGTGTTGAATGACCCTTTTAGGAGAATTGCTTGAGGGAGTAGAGGTGCCATTGAAAATGAACCGCTTAGAAGATCCTTAGGATAGCTTAGTGAGAAATGAGTGGGAAAGCAGACAGATGAAGAAATGGGGTTATTAATCAAAATGCTACTTCCAGCCTCAACCAGAGAAGCCTGTCTGCAAAGAACAGTGATGAGTGCAAGATGTATGATTGTTCAAGATGCTGAGAATAAGTTAGTGACAGTTAAGTGCTCAGCCCTGAGCAAGATATTTATACCACTCCCTCTGAGGCTCTGGGGAGCATGGTAGAAGAAGAATGTAAAAGATTCAAGATATGATCACTTTCCCCTAATGGGACTTCCCTACCAGGCCACAGGGGAGGAAGACGGACTCAGCCCTCATGTGAATAGATGAGCTTGGATGTCTGGGTAGGGGGGCTCTCCTATTCCTCAGAATAGTGGAGAGGGAATGCAGGAGGGAGGGCCCTATAATAAAAAGAAGAGCTTCAAGGTAGGGGCAAGGGCTGTGAGTGCTGACTTCTGTACATGGCACGGTGGTTACAGTCAGCACTTCACAGTAGCTATGGCTGCCTACAGTGGTCCCCAAGAGTCGATCAGGGATAGGGCCGCTACCCTTTCCTGCTGACGGAATTAAGAGGAATAGCAGTTGTAGTCTTAAATCTCCATTGAGGAGCTCATCAGGCTCCAGTAGATAGTTACAGCCCATGGCCACACTGACGATCCTAGTTAAACTCAGTATCAAAAAGAACAAATCAGCAAAGTCATGAATGTAGGATAATGACTTGGGATTGAATACCAGAGGCAGGAAAGAAGTTGGGGTAAAAGAATATACTTTATAGATGTATGAAATTGCCAATAATCAAACTTTAAAAAAATAGTCAGCTGAATGTGGGTGATGGGACAGAATGAGGAAACAGTTTTTTCCAAGCTGGATAACCTGGAAGATAAAGAGTGCTAACTAAGGAAACAAACTTTACCCTAAATTAAAGGTGAAGCAGCTGGAAGAGATTGATTTCTGACACCCTGAGAGTACTCTCTTGAGATAGTCACTTGTTAACTCAATGGTCTGATGTTCAGAAATAAAGTAGGACTGGGGGTGCTTGCTGGGGATTATCAGCAGACAGGAGGCTGTTGATAGTGAGTGAGAGCCCCAGGAGGAAAGTATATAAGATATAGAGGGCAATCCAGCTGTGCCATTCCACTGTAGATGGAGGACCCATAAGATGCCCTGTGGAAGAAACTGATGTCTTCAGGGAACACAGATGGGAAATTGTTTCAGAAAAGAGCGGGTAATTACCCATGCAGGAAAAGACCTAAAAGTAATGACTCTTTGGGTACTCTAACTAAGACAGCTGCAGGAAAGTGGAGCCAATGCCAAAGTGTGGTGAATTGAAAATAGACAGGAAAGGAGCAGAAACAAAATGCAGACTAGTTATGTCAGAAATGCTGGTGTTTCACATAATAGAACCCAGGGCAGTTTTAGAAAGTACAGAAGCTTAATACTGTGCTCAGGATGGGAGCCTTTTTCTGGCCCTTTCCCTAACTACCACAAGGTGGTGCTCATCTCTCAGTCATCTTGTGATCCCCAACTCCAGACAGTGGTTTCTCCATTTGCCCTGCAGAACAACTTCAGCAGAAGGACCAGCAGATCCTTCTCTTACTAGAAGAGAAGGAGATGATTTTCCGGGACATGACTGAGTGCAGCACTCCCTTGCCTGAGGATTGCTCCCCAACGCACAGCCCACGAGTCCTCTTCCGCTCCAACACAGAGGAGGCTCTCAAAGGAGGACCATTGATGAAAAGTGCAATAAGTGAAGGTAATTTACACACAGCACTGGCCTCTCTATCCTGTCCTGGAGAAATTCACATACTAATCTTCCTTACCAGTTTCTGCACTTACTATAGAACAAAACACCAGTATAAAAAACTTCCCGGTATCCCTGTGGTCAATCATCAAGTAGACATTGCTCATAACCATTCAAGCTAAGAAATAAAATGTGGCACACACCCTGAAAGCCTTTGTATGTCCCCATCACACTTAACTTCCTCCTGCCAGGAGCAGCTGCCCTAACTTGTATCAATAATATTTAAGTACTTTCCCTTCTTTCTGTTCTTAATTTTTTAAGTTACGTAAATGTATTTACTATGTATGTGAATGTGTATGGGTATACGCGTCCTACAATAAGCACTTAAAGGTAAAAGACAACTTAAGGATTTCTATTGTATCCACCATGTAGGTCCCAGGATTGGCTCCATGGTGAATATCTTTACCTGCTATCTTAGTTAGGACTATTATTGCTATGAGAAGAAACTGTGACCAAAAACAGTTGTGGGGGGGAAAGTTCATTTGGCTTACATTATCACATTGCCGTTCATCATCAAAGGGAGTCATAACAGGCATTCAAACAGGGCAGGAACCTG
Source organism: Psammomys obesus (assembly GCF_907164565.1). Lineage (NCBI taxonomy): Eukaryota > Metazoa > Chordata > Mammalia > Rodentia > Muridae > Psammomys > Psammomys obesus. The sequence continues at coordinate 14,081,491 of NW_026596046.1, forward strand.
GAGGCTGGAACTGATAAAGAGACCATGGAGGGGTTCTGCTTACTGGCTTGCCCACAGCCTGATCTTGTGGGGGCATTTTTCTCATTGAAGTTCCCTCTTCTCAAATAAGTTACTGTAGTTAGTGTCAAGTTGACGTACAGCTGTCCCACATACCTGCTGAGCTATTCTGCAAGCCCACCCTCCCCATCTTTGCCATGCACTTTATCTTTGGGTTAGCTGACCTTTTTGAACAACAGGTTGTATTTTTTCATATGGCACCTCTGTCCTCAAAGTCTTTCTGTCACAGCTGCTTTCAGAAGCTGAATCACTCAGACTTGATGAAATTGATGTGTTCCTATGGTGCTGAATTCTCTCATTGGGAAGCATTAGATCCCAGTTAGTCCTCTTTTAAAGGTAGTCTTTATAACTGTGGGTATCCTTTCCAAGGATACCCATGTTATAGAATTAGAATATCCTCTGTTGAGTCAGTACAATGGCTTAGTTTAGGTAAAGGCTGCAAAAGACCTGAGTTTGAGTCCCAGAAGCTGCATAATGAAAGGAAAGAAGCAATCCTGCAAATTATCCTGGCCTCTACACTTCTTGACCAGGGTGCATGTGCGAACGCCTGAGCACATGTGCATACACACAGAATCAGTGTTTTGAATGAAAAGTACATTAAAAAGAATATCCTTAATTAATATCCCAATCCTGCTTTAACACTGGTACTAGTGTACGAATGCTGCTGCTATTCCTACCCATACAGTTTTCACACACAACGCTGTCTGTCCCCCATCCTCCATCCCACTGTTGAACTGTGTCTACACATCTGGACTGGAGCCATTCCTATGCACTCTGCTCCTCGCCTGACCTGTGGTATTTGTTCTTTAAGCATGTTTTTATAGAACCTCATCCTTAGGTCAGTGTCCTCATAGCCCCATCAAAATAATATTTCTGACTTCTTTATTGATTTGTGCTTTTCAACTTGAAAGTGTCTTGAGTCCAAATCTTTTTAAAGAATGTGCCATGTGGTTACTTGTTATGAGACTCACTGTCTGCTTAATAATGTGGTCAAATATTTTCAATTTCAGAAAAAGTCTTGAATTGCAGTTCTTTGTATTCCCTCTGTTCCCTGGCTTCAGTTTTTTTCTTCAAGCCAGTTTGCCGTATCATGCAACTTTCTTGCCTAGGGTCATTATTTGTCACTTTTAATAATCCTCTACCTATTTATACGTCTTCTATTGAATACATTGCTCATATGTGTTTTTTTTTTTTTTCTGCGATTATTTTTTCTGCAAGTTCTGAATTTCATTTGTTCTACCTTTCTGTTTTGGGTTTTTTGTTGTTGTTCTGTTATAGAGGCCTTATTACAGAGAACACACTGACCCCAGCCTGTGTTTTGCTACCTTGGGCTCCTGAGCTGAGATAGCTAAGGTGCCACTACACCAGCTTTTCTTTTTTTTTTTTTTTTCTAACTTTAGCTTAAGTGATTTTGTGCTTTGCATTCTTTCTTCAGTGTTCATCTCATTTGTTTAATGGAAACATCTTTCTAATGTGCTCTAATTATCTATAGGAAGTTACGTTCCTATTTCCTGACTCTTTATATGGGACTTTACTAAGTATTTTTAGTTGTTTATTTTCTTCCTTTGAAATTTTTCCTTTCAAATAATGTTTCTTGCTGGTCATTTGGGCAAGTTTCTTACATCTATTTTTTTCTATTATATCTTTCTATTGTTTCTTATTGCCTTCTTAAAATTGGATTTTCCTTTCTGACTCTGACTCCCTCTGGACCTCCTTTCTCATCCGCCTGTGTTGCTCTCCTGCTCTACTTTCCTGTAGCTTCAGTGTCGTCTCCGTGGACCCTGCCCTAGAGAAGATCTCAAGTTAACAGTTAATGGTTGCATTGGGAGACTCGGGTGGTTAGGCTGTCAGCTGCCCCTGGGGCACACCTGCTGTCAGAGGAGCAAAACCCTGCCAGCTTTATGTTCTCAAACTGCCTCACTTTTCCAGGGACCTTTCAGCTGCTTTGAAACCACTCCAGAAACCACACTCCTTTCAGTAAATTACTCCGCCTTCCTGTTGCCTGACAGATTTTCAGGCCCATGGAAGTAAGGTTTCATGAAGTTTGTTCCTACGTTTCCAGTAGAGCCCCGCTAAAACGTATGGTGAACCAAGATCCTCTAGGCAGGAAAATTTACCTATTCTTTGGGGTTTTTTCTGATCCAGTCTATATATTGCATGTTGCCATGACTTTTGTTGTTGTTGTTTTGGGGTTTTTTGTTTTTTTTTTTGGTTTTTTTGTTTTGTTTTGTTTTGTTTTGTTTTTTGGGTTTTTTTGTCTGTTTGTTTGTTTGTTTGTTTCATTTTTCGAGACAGAGTTTCTCTGTAGAACCTTGGCTGTGCTGGACTCTCTTTGCAGACCAGGCTGGCCTTGAACACACACAGATCCACCTGCCTCTGCCTCCCCAAGTGCTGAGATTAAATCATGTACAACCATGCCCATGGACATTTTTTTCTTTTTAATTAAAGATAGCTATGTTTGCTTTTTTCCAGTGGAAATCCTTCAGGGTTTGGTGAGTGGAAGCCTTGGTGGCACACTTGGACAGTCTATCAACAGCCCTGTTGAGCAGGAAGTCATGGCTGGACCCATTTCTCTGCCCCGGAGAGCAGAGACCTTTGGAGGATTTGACTGTCATCAGATGAATGCTTCCAAAGGTAAGCCATCCATTATTCCTTTGCTGCTCACAGTGACCTGGATTCTGGTAGCCCTTCTCCTTTGCCCCTGCGCCAGTAAATGTCTTCATGAGAGTCTCAAATACTCAAGAATTTCTGTCAGAATCATGTTCATCTGGGACCATGAGGTTTTTTGTTTTGTTTTGTTTTGCTTTGTTTTGTTTTTCTGTTGTTCAACTAAGCTAGCTATAGCCAGAGGCCTTGAGCATCTCTAACCTGAAAAGTTGAAATCCAAACTGCTGAGGTCAAAACTTCCTGACATGTCTCGGTTGGGAACTCCACACTTGAAAAGTTGCAGTGAGACCCAAGCATGCTCAAAATTCTGTGTAGCATTATCTCCAGGCTCTGTGTATTAAAGTGTCTGTGAGGCATTCAGTAACTCTGACAAGAGTCCCATCTTCCAGCTGTCTATCATGACATGCATTCAGGCACCTGAGGTGAAATCTCTTCTGGCCCTAAGCATCAGATGAGAGACGCTAGAGTGTGCTTGCCGTTTTGTTTGGTTTTGTTTTGGACTTCATTTTCTTGCTTCCCATTATTGAAGTTGTGAATAATGGCCTAGTGCTACTGACTGGCTTCCTGGTCGTTTATTTTTAATTTTGATATTAATAGAATTCAGAACTATTAATACCCATAAACTATCCATATTGTAGGCTTGTCTACCTACAATTTGAAACATACATATCTGTATTTTGTTTAGGAGGTGAAAAAGAAGAGGGTGATGATGGCCAAGATCTCAGGAGAACAGAATCTGATAGTGGCCTGAAAAAGGTACGATTTTTCTAGAGAAACACTCATATCTGTGAACCTATTGATACCTCCTCGGAGTTCATTACCTTTTTTTAAATATTTTTTTTTATCTAGCTCAGATATAAGCTTGCCACTCATAATGAAATTCTATTTTCTAGAGAAAGCACATTCTTAGAGCAAACCACACAGTTGAGAGGCTTATATCATTGGCACTTTGAGACCCCTGGCTCAGAGTGTCCTTTCTACAGACCCAATTCCCCTATCCCTTAGTAGGACCAGTTTCATTAAGCAGCCTGTTTGATGCTCCCAAACCATCTCAATCTTGTTCTTTGGCTTTTTTTTTTAGTAAAACCTAGTTCAATTTCTTCTCTTCACACCTTCCATGGAGATGCTATGATAGAAAAGAAGGAAAGCCAGAAGTACAGTATAACTTAGAAACACATTAAGTATAGTATTTACATCAAGACTTTTATTTTTAAATGTATTTTTATTATTATTTTATAGGGTGGAAATGCTAACCTGGTATTTATGCTTAAAAGAAACAGTGAGGTAAGGAGTCTGTGAACTTCTTAGAGTATTTATTGGATTCAAAATATTTTTGTTTTGCTCTTACACATATCTCGTGGCTATCATTATGTACAACTGAAGAGTATAGATGTCCATTTTCTTGGATTAAGTCACTGTCTTGAGATTTTGCTGATGTGTTGCATACTGTGAATGAAGACTTTTCTGATTCTCTTGTCTCTGTCTCTCTCTTGACAAGGGTCTCACTATGTAGTTCTGTTGTCCTGGAATTCACTTTGTAGGCCAAGTTGCCCTCAGAGTTCTGCCCTCCTCTGCCTCCTGAGTGTTGGAATTAAAGGCGTATGGCACTGCTGAAAAAAAAAAAGGGAAGATTTTTTTTCTTTATAATGCCTTTTGCTTTTGTTCAGCTTTGCCTATACAAGAGCCCCCTTGGTATTAGTCAAGTGCCCACTGGGTAGAATTTTTAGCAGCTTTTCCTATAGTACAAAGATCCCAGAGGCCACAGGTCTAGAGTATGAGTTAAACTTGTGACAAATTCTCTGTAGTAATTTCTTATCTTTGCTGATTTTGCCTCTTTGAACCCTTCCTTTCCTGCAAGAAAGCCTGGTGTCCTCCACATGGAAAATCAGCCCCTGGGGTGCTCCTTCGGCAGCCTGCTATCACTAAGCCTGGCCTTGAGGGCCTGTTGAATCTCTTTCAGGGTTACTGCTGTTTCCCAGACAAGTGCTCATGCTGAACTTTGCATTTGTGTGTCCTGCACACTTGAACCCATGCTTTTTTAGGGTATTTCTCAAGGCTGCTTTTTGTAGTTCATTCTTCCTTGTTGCTGTGTATATTATCTTAAATCCCTGGGAGTTTTGTTTTGAACTTTTAAACTGCTTCCTCCTTCCTGTGCCCCCACAAAAAAATTCAGAGGATGTTGTATTATATTTGTTGGCAAAGGAGTTTGCTGAAGGACTCACTCTGATACACCAGGGCCTGGGCCCTGTAGGCTGCTGCTTTCTGTATACTTGTCTTGAAATGAGCTGTCAGCTGAGTTTTTCTATTTGGCAAGGTCCCCTGTACTCAGTGAGGAAGTCTGGTGGGAAGTAAAGAGCCTGGCTTTCAAACTGACTGCACGGCTACAGTCAGCAGGCTTCTGTGCCTTCTGTTGTATGATTCAGTGTAAGCAACAAGAAAGGATTCTCAGAACTAAGCTTAAGTGTTATAAAAAGAATAAGGCAAAGACTAGTAGCATAAATCATCTAAATTTAAGCACAACCCACCACTGAAGAGTAATAACTATCTCTTTCTGCTCTTCTCCCATGTAGCGCATGCATGGTCATGTGTGTGACCTCCTAGAGGTCTCTCAATGCAGCAGAGGCATTTTCCCAAGACATAGGAGCACAATGCCTGCTGCTGAACAACTGCATGTTAATTACCGCTGTCAGGTCCTAGAGTTGAATCTTTCTGGTGGTTAGTCCCTTTTCTACTTTTTTGCACATTATATTTGTTACATAGCTCTCTGATTTTCCTCACAATACCATATTACTGTGTGAAAGGAGGTGGGATATAGCCAGGTGTGTCTGTCCTCATTTTACTTTCACCAGCATTGAGCAATGCTGTTTTTAAATTGGCATTTTGTTGGTTTGATAATCTCGAATAACATTTCATGATTTGTGCATGTGTGTATGTGTGCTCTGTGGATTGAGCACACAAGGGTCTCACCCATTGAGGTACAGTTTCAGCTGCTGAATGTGTTTTTTAATGTTTTATGTAGTTGCTATTTGTAGTTTTTTTTGTAAATTAATATTTATTTCTGTCCTGTTTCTGAACTAAGATATTCCTTATTTTCTTTTGTATTTTGTTCTAGCCCATATATTTTATTTTATTGATGCATATCAGTGCTTTGCCTCCATGTATGTCTGTAAATTACTTGCATGCAGTTCCTGCAAATGCCAGAAGAGGGCAGTGTATCCTGAGACTAGCGTTACACACTGCCCTGTGGGCGATTGAAATAAAATGCAGGTCCTCTGGAAGAACAGCCATTGCTTTTACCTCACTGAGCAATCTCTCCAGCCCTTATACTTATAATTTAAGTGGGATTTATTGTGTTTTTGTTCAGTGTGTGTATGAGCCAAGGTTTCTAAATTAAAGTTTTCCAGAAATGACAGATTTTTTAGAGTTAATATTTTTTACTTTGCCTATGATTATTCATAAACTGAATATAAATTTTCAGCGCATTCTTTCTTTTAAACCTTAAGGTATGTACTATTTCTATGTCAATCATTTTATAAAGTAGAAGCTTTTATGTAGTACCTTTTAATAAGCATGTACATAGATGTACATGCGCAGCTCTTTAATCTTGGCTGCTTGCACTCGGTTACTCTCTTAGGTTCTTTTTGTTTTAAAAGATTTCATTAAAATGTAATGTCTTTTTGTGTTCTGAAGATGCTATAACCATGTGGTGTGGTAGATTCTGAGAGTCGGAAAAACTGAAATGAATGTTTATTCCCTTGCCAGCAGGTTGTCCAGAGCATCGTTCACCTCCACGAACTCCTTAGCATGCTGCAGGTACTTGCGTCATCCCTAGCTGTGTACTTACTTGTTCAGAGAATGCAGCACAGAGATTTTGTGGACCTCAATCTTTGGGGTTTAAAAGTTACTTCTTAGTAAATAAGCCAAAGAAGATTGGCTTCCAGTTAAGAAAATGAAGACATTACAATCTGTGGAACCTTCCCCAGAGGCTGTCTCACCTTAGAAACCTTTCCTTATCTCCCTCTGGTCCCTGTTTTGGGTGGCTTTCCGACGCTCTGTGGTGCTTCCCAGGGATGGCCCTCAGTCTGCTCTCTTCTTGAAGAGTTTACCTGTTTCTTTCCTCTCTCTTCCCTCTCCCCTCCTCCTCTTTCCCTTCTCCCTCCTCTGTCCTGCACAGTACACACTCATCCTACCCCAAAATACCACCCAAGAATTCTAGAAAACGTATGACCATGGCTAGTGAGATGGTCCAGCAGGTAAACATGCCTGCCTTGACAACCTGGTTCAGTCCTCAAGACCCACATGGTAGAAGAACTGATTTCCACAGATTGTCCTCTGACCTTTACATGCTCTCTTACATGTGCATGCCCACACAAAATAAATTGCCATTTTCTTGGGATAGGGTTTCTCTGTATAGCCCTGGCTGTCTTAGACTCTCTTTGTAAACCAGGCCGGCCTCGAACTCACAGAGATCAACCCTTGTCTGCCTCCTGAGTGCTAGGGAAATCACCACGCCTGGTGAAATCTCTCTTTTTTTTTTTTTTTTTTTTTTTAGCTTAAAGAGAAATTAGGTGACCAGGCTTGACAAAATTGAATTCCCATATCTTTGACACTTTGAGAATTGCCCAAAGTTGCCCTGGAGCATATTGTTACAAAACCCCAACTCTGTCCCAGTGCCTCTAGGGTGGGGTCAGGGAAAGTTCCTTGCAGGTGGCTCTACTCCAGGGCCTGAGTTGTATGATTGTTCTCTATGTCATGACAGGGTGTTGTGCTACAACAAGATAGTTACATTGAGGACCAGAAGCTGGTGCTGACGGAGAAGGTACTCACAAGGAGTGCATCCCGCCCCAGCTCTCTCATTGAGCAGGAGAAGCAGCGGAGCCTGGAGAAGCAGCGCCAGGACCTGGCCAACCTGCAGAAGCAGCAGGCACAGCACCTGGAGGAAAAGCGCCGACGCGAGCGTGAGTGGGAGGCCCGTGAACAGGAGCTCCGAGAACGAGAGGCCAAGCTGGCTGAGAGGGAGGAGTCAGTCCGCCGAAGGCAGCAGGACCTGGAGAGGGACCGTGAAGAGCTCCAGCAGAAGAAGGGCACTTATCAGTGTGATCTGGAGAGGCTCCGGGCTGCCCAGAAACAGCTGGAAAGAGAACAGGAGCAACTGAGGCGTGATGCAGAGCGGCTCAGCCAGAGGCAGATGGATCAGGACCTTTGTCAGGTACCCAAGAGCCCATGCCAGAGCAGTGGACAGGGAGGAAGGGTCTTGCTACCATGAAGACCAGGCAGTGACCGAGGGTGATTATAGGCTTCCTTCCCTAAGAGACACATGATGCTTTGCTTTACTCTGAACAAGGGGAGGAAGTGAATCTCTCCCTCAAAGAGATTGAAGAGGGTGGCAGATATGTTGGGAATATAGCACAGAGCAGTTAGTGAGTCCTTCAAGCTACCATTCTGGACCAAAGGAGCCTCGCATGTCTCAGAATGGCAGTTAACCCTTGTCTTATCGCACATGGTAAATCAGGCATGTGTCCCCACAAATAGGAAGGATAGAGGAACCCTTAGGACCTACCTGCCTGTGGTCAGGAGATAGCATCGATTAGCTCTGCTACAAGACAACCTGTTCTGAGGACCAGCAGGTGTCAGTGACAGATAGAAGAGCTCAGCAAGTGATAGAAGGTGGTCGCCTCTCTTGTACATGGATGGTATCTTGGGCAGGATAGCCGTACGTCTGCACTCTGTATAATGCCTGGTTTTCTTTAATGCTGTTGTATGTTCTCTTTTCTCTGTAGCTGCTGCTTGTTCAGGAAGGATTTCTGTCATGCAGCATTTTGACTGTGACATTACTGTAGTGAGATAATCTCTTTGCCCTGGAATGTGGGCATTGGAGGCAGATAGATAGCTTGGGAGTGTGCACATCTCCCTGTCTTTTAAAACTTGTCCTGTTGCCCTTTAATTGACCTTGGACCATGAAAGAGATGTCTCCCAGAGTCGGGGACAGTATGCTTTTTCAGAAGAGCCTCTCAAATACATAGCAGGGAGATCAAGTGGCACTGTTGCATTTTCGAGCCAAAGGGTGGATCCATTCACATCCCAATAAAATCAGCAGAACTTTGACAAGGGAGGCTTGGTTCCCGGGCAACAGAGAACACAGATGGGATGATGCTCTTCTGTTAACCCTCTAGCCTGGCCAGGTCCATAATCTCTTTGCCCTGAAATGATACCTGCATTCCTATGTGCATCAGCCTTTAAATTGGCAGCCATCCTGTTCCTTCAGGGAGTGGGAATTCTTTTATATGGTGCCTCATCAAAGACTCAAGTGTTGTCAGTATTGGAGGTAATGATTTAACATACTCATAGATAGTAGTTGGAAGGAAGCAGTTGCATGAAGTCCTGTTTTACTGTATATTCTTTAGAGTGTGCCCACTAAGAAGCTGACAGCTTCCAGTTTTAATACCTTCTCTTCTCTTGAACATGTGCAGGTTTCAAATAAACATGGAAGGCTGATGCGGGTCCCATCCTTCTTGCCCAATCCGGATGAGTTCTCCTTGCCACCTGCACCTTCCATAACCAAATCAGGGTCATTGGACTCAGAACTTTCAGTGTCTCCTAAAAGGAACAGCATCTCTCGGACACACAAAGATAAGGGGCCTTTTCATATACTGAGCTCAGCCAGCCAAACAAAAGTACCAGAGGGGCAGAGTCAGGCCCCATCCAGCACCTCCTCTTCCACCCGCCTTTTTGGGTTAGCTAAACCAAAGGAAAAGAAGGAGAGAAAAAAGAAGAGCAAAGGAAGCCGCTCTCAACCTGGTGGTGAGTTGTCCACCCTACGCTGTCTCCCTGTGGTCATGGCAGCAGCATTCCACAAGAGAGGGTAGTGATGGGTTGAAAAAAAAAAACAAAACACACAGTTCAGATGTACAAAAGCCAAGCTGGCCCCTGCCAACCAAGCCCACTTGCTAAGAGTACTTGTGCAGGGACTGCAGAGATGACCCATTTGGTAACATGCTTGCCATTCAAACATGAGAACCTGAATTATATCTCCAGAGATGGAAGCAGAGGTAAGAGGATCCCTGGAACTCACCCACAAGCTAGTGTAGTGATACTGGTGAGCTTCAGGTTCAGTGAGAGACCCTGTCTCCAAAATAGTAAATAATAATGATGATGATAATAATCTTCTGGCATCTATGCACATAGAGACACATGAAAAGAATGCTCGTGCAAGGGCTGGAAAGGTGACTCTGAGGTTAGAGTCACTGCCCTTACACAGGGCTCAGGTTCAGTTTCCCACATCCACATGGCAGCTCCCAACCACTTGTAACTCCAGGTCAAGGGTATCTTCTGACCACTGTGGGCTGAATGTCTGCATGAACCTGGTGTACACACATACTTACAGGAAAACAGGCATAAGTTTTTTCAAATAGAGTGCTTGTGCAGTGAATGTCCAAGGCCTTGTGTCCTAGGCCTCATGCCTGTGGAGTACAGTTTCCATTTCTCAAGCATTCTCCCTATTGGGGAGCCAACTCACCTGATTGAAGTCATTCAAGCCCTCCCTGTCCTGCTAGGCTTATTCTGCTAACCAATAACAACAGCAAGATTGAGTATTGAGCCTTCACATATTTGTTTGGCAAATTGGATCTCACATTTCCCTTGGTCCTTTGCTGTGCCTTCACATAAAGATTGAACTCCACTTCTGTGTGGGAGATTTGTATCTCTTAGGTTAGGCCTATTTACAAACATGAACACTAATCACTTTGCAAACTCTAATCGGCTTGTGCCAAAAACCACAGTTACCTGTCCCAACACAGGAACTTGACAGGATAGGAAGTGATGTCAGAAGGGCTGTGTTCTCACTCTTGTTTCTTGGTTGTAGATGGTCCTGCGTCAGAAGTTTCAGCAGAGGGTGAAGAGATCTTCTGTTGATCCTCTGCCAGGGCAGCCGCCTTCCAACCCTCACCTGATGGTGGAGCTGCTACCGCACCCCTGCTGCCCCTCGTGCACAAGTCTCTTACACTGGACGCCCTCTGCCCCTCAGCGTCCAGTCCTCCTGAGCTACCCCAGGTCCTGGACAAGAAGGAGCAGCACCTGTTGGGGGGTGGGGACGGACACTCTGACTCCACTCCAGCCGTGACTGTGACTACCCAGGACTTGGGTGGGCCTGGCCTTACTCAGGGTATTACACTGAAAGTAGTGACCCTAGAAGTAGGTAATAGTTTGAGATGTCAGGATTCCCTAAAGCCTCCAAATGAGGGCTAAAACTTTGCCTTGTGTTTTGGGGGAATACAACAAAGAGCAGATAGTGCAGACTTTGTAAACAGTGACCATCTCCGTGTGCACATGGAGTACACCAGCTGTAGAAACAGTCTTTCTTCAACATCAAGATAGCCTAGCCCAAGAGCAAGCACCTGACCGGCCAGGTGGCATGTGGATATTCAGTATTTCACCCTGTGGTCCTCTGAGATTGGGCTTCTTGCAACGGCCCCAGTGCATACAACACCCTTCTTTGTATGTATTCCTCATTTCATTGTAGGAATGTTTGTGAAACTAGCGAGAGGCCTGATGTGTACAGAAAACACATAGTGTGCACCGCCTGGAACTCCACACTCTAGGCTGAACTATCTCACTTCATCTAGATCAGGAAGAAACACACTGCCTGTCGTAGGGTGCCTGTCCTCATGCTCTGTCTGCTTGAGGACTCTTCACCACTGCCCCACTATGATGCTTTCTGGTCCAGTATGTTACTGGACCTCCCTGTGGGAAAGCATGGACTCAGTTGGTGCTCCCAGCACCAATGTACCCTGAGGCCTCTCTGGAGTTACTGGCTGAAAAGTGGGTTCCAGTGTAGGAGTTAACTCTGTCTGGTGGGAGAGGGCAGCTGGTCCTGAAGTATGGTTGGGTGCACAAGGCCGCCTCACATACGGTTTTCAGTTGCATTTTGCTTGGTTGTGCTCTAACCCTTGACACTGTCAAGTGCTTGCCTGTCTCTCTTCTCGCCCTCCGTCTCCATGTGTTGATCTGTGCATGCTTGAGGCTTTTCCCAGCTCTTGTGTGCAGGACAGTTCATTGGTAATGTACCCTCTAAGGCTCACGTACTCCCCATGAGGGGCACGCTGAGGTCTGTGCTTCACACGTGGCCTTCAGTTCCTGGTTTTGCCCTCAGAAACGTGAGGCTTTGAACAGTTATGCAAAAACAAACCTGTACGTTGGTGCTTGTTGGTGACCTGCAAGCTGGCCTTGCAGGTACAGATATTTATCTTTCAGTTTACTTGAAAGAGTTCTGGTTTAAATTTTTTAGCCTAAATTTGTTTTATTTATTTTGTGTTTGTGTTTTGTTTTATTTTATTTTGAAAGTGAACCAGTACTGGCCCAACAGTTTAAACCATGTTTTCAGTACAGGGAATGAAGTGTCTGTCCAAGTGCATGAAGGTCCCGAGGAAAACGGAGGGTTGAGACCGGAGCTGTGCTCTCCCTCCTGTGTCCATTTTTTTTTTTTTTTTTTAATAAGGGAGGTCTGTCCTTGGAGGTTTTAAAAATTGCCCCATCAGCTACCTTTACCTCCTTTTGATAAGGCTGGTTTATTTTCTACTGAAGCTATGTCGGACTTTCCTCAAGAACCTTAACAGCAAGAAATTAGTTGCTTCCTTCCCCAAGTCCAGGTTGGACTTCTCCAGCTGTCACAGCAGAGCCTGCCATGCCTCACATCCACCTCAGGGTTTGGCTGGCAGTCCTTGTCCCTGCCTCTGAATGCCCTCTCCGGGAGACTCTACCCTTCCACAGCAAAGCCCGTTTGCTTGTGGGGAGAGAACCTGACTCCCACCTAAACTTAACAGAAAATCCAACCAAACCCTGCCTCTGACCTGTGCAAAGGGAAGCCAGTGACTGCCTCCAAGTTCACTCTGATACACCCAGTGAGCCACTGTGCACCCCAGTGAAGCTTCATTCCTACCCCAGTGCTCTCTACCCCCACCAGCTATGTTGTCTTTTGCTTGCTTTGGTTGATTTTTAAAACCAGTTTCACTTCTACCCATACTCTGCAAATCAATGGTCAGGGACAGTTGGGAGAAGTTAAAATCAGAAGAAAAAAACACCCTGAGTGCCCCTAAGCTGTCCAGCTTCCTCCAGGAAGAGAACCATTTGCCAAGAACTGTTTAACCTGCCTGCACGTTCTGCCACCCTCACAACTGTCACGCTTGGGGAATTGCTGCTTGTGCTCTTGCTTAGGACCCTGAAGATTGCTGTCAACAGCCTTGTGTGAGATTCTCTTCTGTGAGAAAGGAGGTTCACTAGGGACCAGGATTTTGTTCTGTCTTATTCCCCATACTAGGAAATCATGTTTCTACATCAAGCTAAAGAAATTGTTGCTTTAGGGGACAGGTGGACATTGACCCCAGCCTTGTAGAATCTAGTAAACTTTCTGGAAGATTGTATCTTCGCAAAAATTGTAATCATCTCAGCAGTTGTCATCCCATCTAGGTGACATGAGCACTTTAAATGACCTCTCATCAGCTGGCTTCATTTTCAAGACAATCAAATCTGTTAACTGTTTTCTTAGACGATGGAGAGGATTAAAAAAAAAAAAAAAGCCCTTATAACCATCCCTTTCCTGTCCTCGTGAGTCACAAGTCACCCACAGGGAAGAAGCCCTTGCAGTGATTGACTTTTCAAAAGGTACGAGCCAAATCTTCTGAGGGTTACACCACTAATGCCGCCCCTTTAGTCCCCTACCCACCGCCACATTGGTTTTCTTCACAGCCTCATAGAGCAGTAAGCACAGATGTTGGACCGTTGGACAGAACCTTGGCCCACAGGCGGCCAGAGCTTGCCGTGAGTCCTCTCCACACAAGTTTTTGTCTCCTTCTCTGCCCCTGAGGTTCTTTGTGACCTCACCGTTGTTCTTGCCAAGGCTTTTGGAATTTCACTGGACCGAAGTTGCCTTTGACCTGTGCCCAGAAGACAGTCCTGGAGAATGGGCTTCCGTGCCTGGACACCTGAGCACGGGTACCTTTGGGTGAAGAGTAACCCTGGCCTTTCCTGCAGAGACCAAGGGCACAGTGTGTTTGGGTTTGGCTCCTTGTTTTCTTTCATGTAGCATAACATTCCTAGTTAACTAGAGCTTTGGAGTCTGCTGCCTGCTGGCCAGGTTTAGAAATGCAAAGTATTCTAATGCTGCCATAAAAGGGGGAGAGGGTGGCCGAGGCCTTTTCCTGCACTCATATGATTTAACTTGTCGAAAGATTGAAAGGTCCTGAGTTATTTCTCCATCTCACTAAGGTGTAAGGCGGGTGGCCCCCACTGCTGTAGTGTGCCCTGCCGTGACCCCAGGCAGGAGCCACTGCCATAGCCCACAGAGGGCCTCTGTAGGAAGCATAGAACCTATGCCTTAGAACCCTCCTAGCATCAGCTGCCCTGCCTTGGTTGCCACCTGCTGGGATGGGCCTAACCCAGTCGGTTTGTCTCAGGTTTCCTCCTGAGGCCTGGGCTCTACAGAAGGTGGGCAGGATACACCTATACCTCTGTTCTCGTTACGTTGTCTCCAATTGCTGTATGAACATTTCTGTACTAAGCCCTATTAAATAAAGTCGGGTTAAACCCAAACGCTGTATAGTAATTTGTAATTATGTATAAAGTAAAGCAGTTTTGAACTGTAAAGATTTTCAATGTGTTTTCTGGAAATTTGCCACAACATACTGGCTTTGTATTTTTATTTATCATCCTTTGTAGTTACTGGCTTCAGACTATTGTAAAGTCCCCCTTAGACCTTTCAAAAATAATAAATTTCCTTAAAAATCTTGATCTCTGCCGTGGCATATTCGTGGTAAAGGAATATTCATCTCCCCACCCTGATGAGCCACCTGTTTGTGCTGTTGGGAGCAGGGTGCAAGGAGGAGAGGGCTCCCACATGGAGTAAAGCCGGGCATTAGCCCCAAACCCCCAGGGTCACTGACCACTACCCTAAGTTAAGAGCCCAAGCCAAGTCAGCAGTGAGGTTCAAGATGCTGTGCTGTCGACATGCTCCCATCTTAGTTAGCTCAACCCTGAGGAGCAGCTGGAAAACCCAAGGAGCAAATCCTCTCTGCTTGGAACACTGGAAGCGTGTGCCAGGCAGGACTGTGACTGGTGCAGTCCCCAGACTGTGACTGGGGACTACTGTCCCCAGGCCTGGCTTCCTACTGCTATGAGTTTCATTCAAGCAGATCAGCAAAAAAGCCCTTTAGTTCTGAACATTAGGGAACCATACCATTTAGTGGTACAGAAGCTATGGGCAAAGCTCCCTACCATCCCACCTCTGCTGCCTGGTTCCCAAGAATCGGCAAGAAAAAGCCCTGCCAGGCTCTCTAAGGTCCCACTCTGTCCATGAACTTGGAATTGCATACATTTTTTTTTAGCAGAGGCATTTGTAACCTTAGCAAAAACGGCTCCCACTTGTAGTTACTTGAATACTGACCCCCTTTTCCACATCTGCCCTTGGCTGTCTCCAGCCCCTCCCCACTGAGCAGCCAGCTTGGCTCATCTGTCCCACCCCAGTGGGTCTGGACACACTTGCCTGCAGAACAGTGGTTCTTATGGATCAGTTCACCTCCACTGCAGCTTGTTCTGAGCCAGAGACAGACCCTTGTCTGGGAGTCAAAGCTGGCAGGAAACATACACAAAGTACAGGGCTCCGAGAACCCCGGGTGGCCATTCTGTGTGGTATGGTACACTCCTGCTGGCCCCTAAGGGAGGATATTGTACATAGGACCTCCACCACAGCACAAACATGATGTGTGAAGGTGGCCATCACAAGGGACAGCTCATGACAAGGGTAACCAGCTGTATCTTTTCTATAAGGGACCTGCAGCAAAGGCTCCACCAGGAAAGCCAGCATAGTATGACTGCTTCACACAACCAGACAGTAGAACCTAAGCCCACGGTGGGGAAAGGACATTAGGAAGCCACACAGACTAAATATCCAGGGAAGGAAGATCTTGCAGATGAGAATGACCGGTCCCACGGACTAGTCAAACAGGGTCTACCTGAAAGAGGGTGTGGAAATGATAGAGACAGAGACTCGAAGAATGGAGACCAAGACAGGTTTCTGATCAAGGTCTCAGTTTACTGAACATACAAACATTTATAAAGCAAAGGGTTATAAGCAAATTTTCTCACAGTAACGATACATCTGTGACACCTGGCAAGGTATTCCAGGAATTCACTCAAGGTTACACAAAGTTTGCTCTCTGGTTCCCAGGGTTACATGGAGCTTGCTATCTAGTTCTCAGGCTCAGAACACCCTGCTTGCAGAGACTACTAAGGACAGTCTCTGAGAAATGGAACTTTAGATAAGACCCAAATCTGCCAAGGCCAGAAGGCAGAATTCCAATTACCAGACTCCTTCAGAGAAAGGTAGGTTGATGTGCTTGGTTTTAGGATTTCCACAGCAACAGAACTGAGTAGCAGCAGGCTGTGGACATAAGATTTCCAGTACCAGTGTACAGCCCTGGGCCTGGAATCCATCTCTCCATCAGTCCCAACTGCTCTGCCACCCAAGGGTGCTCCTGAGGCCTTAGAAGTGGCAAGTGCAGGACAGGGAGGGGCCTACAAGGTAGTGGTGAGTGCCCCAGATCAGAGGAATGTGGCCCAGGCACTGCCTGTGACACCCCTCTGGGGTAGCTGCCAGCTCCCTCCCTTCCCCAGCCCATCTGCCATCCTTGCTCCCAGAGTATCCAAGTTACAGCTCTCCCACCAGCTTTCAGATGGTAATTACTCTACAAAGCTTCTCTTTGCAGCTTCTCCCTGGGAACCATCTTCCCAGCAGGGATCAGGGGGCTTCCTGAAACTGCCAGCCGAAGGCAAGACCTTCTTTCTCTCCTTTGTCTCCTTTGAGCCATCCTGAATTGCCCACTCTGCCCAGCCTCTGAATGAAGAGGGGCCTGGACCACCTCAAGCTGTGGTCCCAAGCTTTGCCTACATTTGTGCTATCCAAAGAGGAGGATGATCCTCTGAGCCAGTGTTGCCCGTCCTGATACAAGCCCAGCAAATGGTGAGACACTTGAGAGGAAGGCTGATACGCCAGCCTTTACACCAGAACACATGAGCGATGGGACAGTACAGACTTGCACCAGAGAAACTGGATACAAACCAGTCCTGCCCTGTCACTGCCGCTGACATTGGAGGATGTTGTATCCTGCTTCCGGTGGAGGTCTGATGAGAAATGTCAAGAAGCATATGACTTTAAAGTGGCATGAGCAGTTTGTGGCAACACTAGGATTCGTGTTCCCCTATCTATAAGCTCGTAGATGCTGGTCCAGCCCTCAGCCCGTCCGGAGTGCCTGGCACATAACCATGCTCTGAACACTTGTGGTTGCTGGGCCTGCATGGCACTAGGGACTGCTTCAGAACTCACACTCCTTCTTGCTCTCCAGGCTGTCACCTCCTCTAGAAGGCTTTCGGCTTGGTGGACACCAGCCTTGGTGTTAGAAGTCAGTGTCCTGTCAAGGTGTCCTGGGTCATCAACCGGCCCCTGGTTTAGTGTACCCTGAAATGCACCCCTGATCTGATAGATAGGCTGTAGAGAGGGATCCCTCTCCATGGTTAGAACCCCAAGTTGCATGAGGGACTATTCAGCAGCAGAGTGAACACAAAGGAGAACGGGGAACAACTATGCCCACAAGAGAGGCACAGTCTAGGCTGGGCAGGGTTTGGGTTTGGGGGAGCCCTTCAGGAGTCTCCAGAAGCAATGAAATGTGGGAGCAGAGGACACCAGGACACTTTGGTTGACCCAAGGCAAGCTACAGATTGCAGATTCTGATCTTAGCCCCTGCCTCTCAGACCTTGCTAACCTACTCTTTCCAATCTGCTATTGACCATCCCCCTGCAGGGTGTCTTCCTGCGGAAGGAAGTACCCACAGTCGGTTTAATATCACTATGAGTCACCAGTACCTGCTGACAAATAATGGGAAATATGGGTGTTCATTTTGTAACTGAAATTTTGTCAGGTAAGTGTGTGTGTATGTGTGTGTTGGCTAGTTTTATGTCAACTTGATAAAGGTTAGAGTCATCAGAGGAAAATTGTTTCCATAAGATCTATCTGTAAGCCATTTTTAAAATTAGTGATTGAAGGCGGAGGGCCCAGCCCATTGGGGATGGAACCATCCTTGGACCGGTGGCCATTCTATACTGGTGGCTACATTCTATAAGAACAGCCAAATAAACCCTTTTCTCCTAAAGTTACTTTGGTCATTTTTTTTTTTAAATCATAGCAATAAAAACTATAACTAAAACAGTATGAGTGTGTGTGTGTGTGTGTGTGTGTGTGTGTGTGTGTGTGTGTGTGTGTG
>NW_026596046.1:14099529-14107364 GCF_907164565.1 Psammomys obesus
GTGTGTGTGTGTGTGTGTGTGTGTGTGTGTGTGTGTGTGTGTGTGTGATATGTGTATATGATGGGGGGCACACATAGGCCATGGAGTGCACGTAGATGTTAGAGGACAACTTTGTGGAGTAAATTCTCTCCTTCCACCTTTACATGAGTTCCAGAGATGAAGTCTCAGGGCTTCAGGCTCATGCAACAAGCACCTTCACCCACCCACTAAGTCACCTCAGCAATCCCTGTTAGTTTTTGAGGCAAGGTGTTGATAAGCAGTTGAAACTGGCCTGAAAGACACTATGTAGCCCAGGCTGGCCTCAAACTCAAGTTAATCCTCCTGGCCTCGGCCTGCCAAGTGCTGGGCTTATGTGCCTAAACCACTATGCCCAGTTATTTTCAGACATTTTAAGCGCTACGGTGATTGCACGGTTCATGAAATAACCGGGGACCTGTACAGTGTGGAACTTTCTATCCCCATTACTGTATAAGTATAGGGTAAAAGGTAGGGCGTGCCAGCAAGGGAAGCCCTGAAACAGGTAGGGGCTGATGCCAGAAGAACCTGGTGACCAAGTTAAGTATGCACCTCAGCCATTTGGTGGCAGTGAGGACTTCCTCCCACAAGTGGATTGTAGTAGGTATTTTATCACAGGGTAAGACACGGGAACTTAGATGACTTCAAATGTTCATTTTTATGAGTAACACTCAAGACTTTTAATAATAGCTCTTTCCCCTAAAAACATGACAACTATGTGACTCTTGTGTCTTTGTAAGTCAAGATGGCCTTACAAGTCTGTCAAGTACAAAAGCCTGCTACAATAATAGCCCAAGCCTACCATGTACTGCTGACCAGGAAGACAAAAAGGCCCTGAAAATATCCACCATCTATCCTCATGACCACAGGAGACAATGGAGCTCCTGTATCAGACACATACCACTATGGAAAACCAAATTGAGAACAGGCAGTTTCCTATAGAATTCAGAATGCCACTTTTGTGGGTAGATAGATGAGTGAGGATACAGATGGACAGGCGGGTGATGGTGGGTGATTGAAGTGACATAAGAGAACAGAGAGACATACAAAGACATGCTGTGCTGCCATGCCTTGTCAATCAAATTCCAAAGATGTGGCCTTTTCAGTGGCCTGTGCTTTGCTATTTGCCTTCCCCCAGGACCGCCATTTTTTGTTTTGGTTTTGTTTGTTTGAAGACAGGGTTTCCCTGTGTAGGCCTGGCTGTCCTGGAACTCACTCTGTAGACCAGGCTGGCCTTGAACTCAGGGATCTACTTGCTTCTGCCCCCTGAATGCTTTAATGATTTAAGGTGATTTAAGGTGTGCCTGAATGCTGAGATTAAAGGTGTGCACCACCATTGCCCAGCTAAGGTCTATCCATTCTTAACAACTGTTAAGAATGTTCTGAAGCTTTTGTAGTCTGGGTAATGCCCTGATATTCTGGACAGGTGTCAAATGTCTTTCTGATGTAAAATAAAAGGGTAATGCGAAAGGGAGACACAAAGGATGGGCAGCCAGGGCAGTCACAGTGCTGAGAAAGGCATGGAGAAGAGTCCCTTGGGACTCGAGTCCACAGCACACAGCAGTCTCTGGAGTGGGAGCTTTGTGCCAGCCTCTTCTCCATAAGAAAGATGGCATCCTGATAAAGTCCTGGAACCCAGGCTGGCCTCAAACTCAGAGATCTGCCTTGCAAGGTTCAGGTCCCAGGTCTTCCTCCCTCCCGGTCCTACTCCAGGCTAAGGTGAACCTAAGTGGTCCAAGCAACTGGCATACCTTATCCTGCCTCAGCAGTGAGCCTTGGTCAAAGCAACTTGGATGCAGCAGGACTCTCTAATGTTCAGATCAACCAGAAATGGTGCGGGGTCACCCACCCCACCAATTTCTTGTGGTTAGTCTGAAGGAATTCTTGGGATGGCTGTGATGCCACTTGCTTATAATCCCCAGCACTCATGAGGCTGGTGTTTATCCCACCGGGAGAGAATGAGACCACGACCACAATTTTGAGACATATTCGAAGCAAGCTTTAATTAAATACTGGCCAGGATGATGGACTCTGGCCAGGTCCATTCCTGGATCCCAGAAAATGGCAATGGGTAACATTTTGCAGAGGCTTAAAAAGGCAAATCCATAAGGCCACAGTATTTCCCATCAGGTACAATAAGGGGCAAGCAAATATCCTGACGCACTCCCTGCCAGCATGCCTCCTACCTACAGCCAATCAGGGGCAAGCATACATCACAGTGTATTTCCTGCCCATGTACCTCCTCCCTACATGTGATCAACCACATCCAGTGCAATTGAGCCTAAAGAAACTTGAACAATAAAAAGACAACCTTTGCACAGTGCACAGAAGATCACCCCAACAGTCCCACCTTTTAGTCCAATAAAAGGCTCTTCTGTAACATCAGTAAACTATACACAATGAGAGCCATCAGGTAAGGATTACATTCGCAATGTCTAGTTGATCTGTATTTGCCAACCTTCAAGAAAGGATTTTCTTGGTGACTCCAAAGTTCTGTACCTAAATCATTGTCTATCATATCTTGTATTTATCAGACCAAAAACATCTTTTAAGACCTTAAAACATTTTCTTGGATCTTTTACAACTTAAGCTTTTATGTCTTTCAACCTTTATATACTTTACCTCTCTTTTGGAAGTTTCCTTTCTGAATTTAGTAACAAGGAAAACTCTAAGACTGTAACTATCTAGTCTTCAACCGCATCAGAGACCTGAGAAGGATAAATATTAACAGAGAAAACAGGATGTGCTGAGCAAGCAGCTTCCAAAACCATAGAATGACAGAGACTGCGGCCCCCTGGACGGTCACCCAAGATTCCTCTGCCGTTTTGGAGCATCCATCTTCAGCCTACTGGCTCAGAATATCTGACAGACTCATCTGTGAAGCAGGAATATTGAAGGACTAGCCTACATTGTCTCAGCAAAGCTTGGCAGTCGACTTCCTCTGTGTCCTGCTCGTCCATGGTTTGGACGGCATGCTGTCAGCAATTGAGGCGAGGGCAGTTTTGTCTGGTGGCACCTTTGCCACCATGCAAACCTATATGGAGGTTCTTCGATGCCCACCATCTTCTTTGAAGTAGTATGAGGGTGCTGCCAGGAGCAGGCATGTCTCACTGTCAAAAGAGCCTCTTATTATTAAGACATCATTAAATGCCATATTCAGCAGATCTCTGAAGAGTTTGAAGACCATCTATCTATCTCAGTATAACTGAATAGGCAAACATTACTTGTTTCCAACTACTTACTATCTGTTTAACTTTGGAAAGATCTGCAGGCGGCTAAATACAGTTTATCGCTGTAATTAGCTAAACCATTACCTGACATGACAAGTTTGATTGACTAGTAGCTAGAATTTTTTTAATTATCCTAAACAGCTTGTAATAGTAGCTTTCAAAAGGACTATAACTTCACATTACAGTTAAGGGAGTTGGCATAGGTACAATACCTAAAATGAGAATTGAAACATATATGCAGTATGTTGTAGCAAAATATATCCTTAAATTTGTATCAATATACAAAATTCTATACCAATGTAAAATATTTGGCTTCTTGGTGTTCTTTGGTTTAAAAGTAGATTCAATAATCTACCCTTCTATGATTCTTATATCCTCACTTTTTTTTCTTTATCAAATCTTCCCCCTTCCCCCTAACATTAGACAGGAGGGAAAGAAGGACAATGAGGAGAAAGAAAAAGATCCCTGAATTTAACCTCCTTTGTTTCCTCCCTGACCATGCCCAATAACAACTTGCAACCAATCCCCCTAAAGGACAACAAACATCCATCACCCACCAAAGAACCAAAAACCACCCACCCCACCTCTTGGGAAAGGGGATATTGTTCTCTTAAAATTACTTCCTGCCACCTGGGGACAACGGCACCTTTTGGGGGAGGCCTAAGAAAATTGGGATATTGGCCAAGTCCTAGGAGAGCTAGCTGCGTCATGTGCTGTCCAGTCTCTGTAGGATCGGAAGAGCAGGGCTTAATTGAAGTCTTGGCTGGAACAGGATGTGAGGCTAGACGGTCTTGGCCAGCCATTTTGAAGTTTCCCTGGTTACGGCTTTGTGAAGAAACAGCAAGTGAGGCAGTCTGTGGGGCTGGATCATCTGGGCTACTTGTCTTCTTTGGTGTCTGGTCCTTTTGCTCTGAGAACATACAAACTTTTAAAGGTAACATACATTTCTGCATAACACACGTATGGAATGTGCAGTATGTACAAATCAGCTAGAGGTGATTCTCTCTGCTCTTTGTTTGAGCAGGAAAGGCATCAACCTTTATAAGTCCGTTCGGAATGTGTAGCTAAAGTGTAATATAAAACTCCACCTATGCCATAGGAAAGGATGGCATGTAATAATAAGTCATGAGGACTTTGTGGCCAGCAAGATTTGTTGCATATGCATAGACATTCATGTCTTAGCCAGTCTCAGAGCAGCTCCCATGTGGAAGGATCAGCATATACATCACCTGGTCTGTTGTTCTTCCTGGTTTCTTTCTTCATTATCTGTAGCCAAGATTTCCAGGTCTCCCCCAGTCAAATCTAATCTTGACTAATTTTGAAGTAATCCACAGTTTTTCATTTCCTTTTGAAACAAAAGGCATAACCTCTCCCCGAGGCAACACATTTCCTGACTTCTGAAGTTAAGACATCCTTAAAATATATAGACTGGTTTAATTCAGGAGTTCTTTATACAGTCCAATGTCTCTCAGCAACTATTGTTTTTTGCTCATAAGCATTTATAATGTTTAGTTATTAAAGCACGACTTTATTTCTAGGAGATCCCACATCACCCTTCTGTTTTGTAAGCATATCTTTGAAGGTATGGTTAGATTTTTCCAGTTACTTCACCTATAGGATTCTGAGATATACCTGTAACGTTCTTCATGCCACAATATCTAAAATATTGTTGTATTCTAATGGATACATCAGCTTCAATCTGTAAAGGCATTTCCAAGAGAGCTATCGCCTTTAGTAAATGTGCAATCTCAGAATCAGCCCTTTTAGAACTCAAGGCAAAAGCATATTAAAATCCCAAGTATGAATCAACTGTATAATATATTGACATATGTACATACTTTAAATTACCAAACTCTACAAAATGAAACACATAAGGTATTACATGACATCATTCTAAGGTGACATCATTAAACAAAATTTGTATTTTTAACTCAGCATATAGACCTTCATCTAGTAACTGCTCCTTGACAATATAAAATTAATCTGAGAATTTTGGTTCATAGTTGAACCTCTTTATCTAGCATCTCTAATGGGCTGCCATTCTGTAATCTCATCACAAGGCGGTACCATAGGCTTTAGAGTAGATTCCTCTTAAGATTATTTTGAATCAAAGGATTTTCCAATCTCTTTTCTACAGCCTCATTTAATCAAAACAAAATATACAGGGTCCAAGTACCCTCTGTCACTGTACTCGCCATTTCTTAACATGAAAAATATTTCTTTTTAACCTCTAACTCTCTCCTTCTTTCAGAGACTTCACTTGATTATTTCCAAACTAATTATTTCTTTCTCTGATTTTATTCCCAGCTTTTCTTTCTTTAGGACTTCAGTACAATTCCAAACATACTTACCTGAGGTTCACCTGTGCTCGGGTCTTTAGCTTTTAGTCTGGGCATGGATTTCTTCTGCACCTCAGGTAAGCGCTCGATGGTGGCTGCTGGCTCCACACCCCTCATATTGGTCCATGCCTCCGCCCAACTCTGGCTGCAGATGCTGGACTACGCTGGCACCTCTGCATGTACCATGAACAAAGCCCCTGCCCTCTATGCAGACTCCATTTGTCTGCAGTCACTGCTGGCTCGCACAGTGACCTGAACCGAACTAGACCTCTGCCACTCCATGGTTCTGCTCACAGCCCGGTTCACCTGCTCACAGGCCCAGTTTGCCTGTAGCCACAAGCTGGCAGTCCCCCAGTGCCTTGCTTGAGAGAAACCATACTGCTGTGCACTGAGGCTCTGACCTGCTCCCTCTTAAAGGGCCAAGCCTGGGCCACAGTGTCAGCTTCCCGGGCACTATTCAGTCAGTTCTGCCGTCCTGGCTCTGGGCCACAGCTTGCCTTAGACCTGCACTCACAGAGTAGCGTGCCCGCTACAGCCTGCTGGCTGCTAGAACGGGCTGATCTGCTGTACCACACTTGGGAGAACTTGTGGCCGATGTGCACCTGGGTAGAGCTTGTTCTCAAGGCACTTCTGTCTGTCCCATAACTACTGATGCCACTTATTCCTTCCTGGACAAAACTACCACCATCCGTGGTGAGATCAGTGTCCTTGGCTGGTGAGGGGAACCCCGTCAGGTCCAGCTGGGTACACTAAATGACATCCAGCATCCAACCACAGGGGTCTTTGTAACAGCAGATGTAAAGCGCCCTTAGAAATTTGCAGATTTTCCCCGATCGAAAAGAACCCCAGCCAGGCACAGATGTGCTTGCTGTGGTACTTGCCCTTAAACCCAGCACTCGGGAAGGCAGAGGCAGGCAGATCTCTGTTAGTTGGAGGCCTGACTGGTCTACAAAGCAAGTGTCCAGGCTACACAGAGAAACCCTGTCTCAAAACAAACAAACAAACAAAAAACAGAAAGAAAAGGATCCCATAGGCTCCTGGGGTTCTAATTTGAAAGAGCTATGGCCTCACTATTCTCCTAACATCAAAACTGGTCTTGGACGGGGAAGGCCCTGTCTCCTATTGGGGCATTCGTTTTTCCAGTGCCCCAATCTCTTGCAGTAAGCACACTGGTCTCTTCGAAGGGGCTTCCTCCTTTTGCTGTATGTTGTTTGGCCGTGACCGACAGCACCACTGGAATATTGTGCAGTGATCATCCGAATCAGTTTCTTTGCCAGCAGCTCTTCTTCACTCTCTCTACTATCAAACACTTCCTGAGCTATTTCCAATATTTCTGACCTAGTCATTTTATAAAGTCCATTCATACTTAGGAGTTTCTTTGTTATGTCCGGGGCGGACTGCGCTATGTAGGTCATGTTAACCCCAAAGGAGTCCACTGGGTCATCTGGGTCTATGGATGTATACTCGCGGTATACCTCCAGGAGGCGTTCGAGAAACTCTGAAGGTGATTCCTTTGGACGTTGTCTTGTCTCTCTCACCTTGGAAAAGTCAGCAGGCTTCCGGGAGGCTCGTTTCATCCCCTCTAACAAAGCCTGGTGGTAATCACGGAGTGATCTCTTACCTTCCTCTGTTTTATAGTTCCAGTCAGGTCTACATCTAGGCAGGACACAGTCAACTACAACTGGCCTCTGTCTGTCAGTCAGTGCATGCATTCCAGGTACTGCTTTGGCTGCCTCAGCCAGAATCCGTTCCCTCTCCTCCGTTGTGAAGAAAATATGTAAAATAAACTGACAATCATCCCAAGTAGGAAAGTGGATGGAAAAGATGTAGTCAAATAAAGAGACCAGGGGCTTTGGATTTTTGCTGAAAGAAGGGTTCTGTATCTTCCAGTTAATAAGATCAGAGCTGGTTAAAGGCATGTAGACTATACAACTCCGGTTTTTGCTGGAAGGAGGGTTCTGTATGTTCCAGTTATAAAGATCAGTGCTGGAGAATGTGTTGCAAAGAGAGGACGAGGGATCGTACTGCCTCTGAAGAGGTTGCAAAGAATAAGGAAGTAACTCCCTATGGGATGTGGGCAGGGGACAGGACAGAGGTTGATCCAGCTGCTTGGTTTGGGGTTGAGGCAGGGGCTGGGGTGGGGTTTGGGGTTGAGGTCGGCGCTGAGTTTGAGGTGGGCGCTGAGTTTGAGGTGGGCGCTGAGTTTGAGGTGGGCGCTGAGTTTGAGGTGGGCGCTGAGGTTGAGGTGGGC
>NW_026596046.1:14107374-14112618 GCF_907164565.1 Psammomys obesus
TTGAGGTGGGCGCTGAGTTTGAGGTGGGCGCTGAGGTTGAGGTGGGCGCTGAGGTTGAGGTGGGTGCTGAGGGGGGTGAGGCAATGAGGAGTCCTGTTTTAAAACAGGGGCTTTGGGTATCTTCTGGTCCCCTGGTAGGGATCTCTGGGGGCTCCTTGAGATGACTGAGGTGGGGTCACCTTGGCCATTTCTGGGCATATAAATCTTCATCCAGAGGGGTGGCTTAGATGTTGCTTCTGCCCAAGGCAAAATGTATCCTATATGGGATTGGTGGCCAGGTGTTTCTAAGGCAATCTTTGCTACAGACCATGCCACCTGGGGGTCGAAAGTGCCCTTAGAAGGCCACTGGACCCCAAATGTGGGCCATTTAGATTCACACAAAAACTTGAGCTGTTTCTTGGTAATACCATAGTAGTATTTCTTCTTAACGGCACGGGTGTAAAGTTTATCAAAATTTTTCAATACACAGTTTAAGGGTGTATTAGGTTTACTAGTCTTATTACCCATTTTGTTGTCCAGTCACCCTAAGACCAAACCTCAGAAGACTCAGGACAATATGACAGAAAAGACAAACAGAACAGGACAGGGGGCCAAGAAGCAGGCGGGCAGTGTGATTTCTCAGTGTGGCTCCTAAGACACCTTACTGTCCCCAAATGGGATCACAACAGAACCCGATTTCATATAAGTTCAACTATGACTTACCAATGGAGGTCTCCTCAGGCAGGTGCCTGCGTTTTCTTTTGGTGGAGCCTTGGAAATTCTCAAAATGCAAAGCCCCTGGGAAGTGCTGCTCCAGTCCCTGAGGTTTGGAGGGAAGGGTACAGGTTCTGAGTTTGGATAGGGGGGTCCTGTGTCACTGGAGCCTCCCAAATACTAATCCCACCACCTTACTCGGGGCACAGCAAAGCCTGTGCAATGGCTGTCTCCTCTAAGACCAGATTCCACAGAACAGCCACTAGCCAGTTTCCCATACTTCCCTTATAGGACAAAAACCACAGGGAGGGAGGTTTTGCAAGCAGGCAAGTTTACAGAAAGTAAACAAAGTGTTAGGGACTTTCTTAGCTACGTGGGTTCCATCTTGTATATATTCTCCATTTTGTACCAAGTGAAAGGTAAATTCCCAGAAACAGCTTCAGGGTCAAATGACCCAGGAGAGCCTAACTCACGATATCTCACTCCGTGCTTTGGTGGTTAGCACCCAGCCAGGACTGAGACCTAGGAGCTGCTGAATGGGCTCTGATTGGCTGCCTTCGACCCAGACCAAGCTGTCAAGAGAATCATCTGATACTAACTGCTGGCTCCTAGTTTGGTTTTCATAGTGGATTACTTCCCAAATCCTCGGCCCCTCCCAAGGCAGTTCTGGAACTCCTCGGGAAACATCTGGTTAACAAACATTCCGAAGTTAAGGGGTCGGGTGCAAGCGAATTCCGAGAAACAGAAACTTTAAACTTCTACCTACTTTAGCCCGAGTCTCAAAAACGGTCTTAAACGGTTTCCCCGCTGCTTTCTAGACCCAAACTCCCGGACCCAGTGAACGGGGTCCGCCGTCCCGACTACGGCGGGCACGGTCGGCCAGGACTCAACCGGGTACTCACCGTACAGCCCCGCGCGCTGCAAGCCCCCGCCGCGGCCGCCGCCGCCGCCGCCGGATGCCCTCCAGCCCCGGGCGCGCTCTTCTAGCCCGACCGCGCAGGAGCCACCGAAGAGCCTCTCTCTCCCGAAAGCCCGCCTCACTTCGCAGGAGCCAATCAGAGGCCGCGTTCCTGTGACAGGCGGGCCTACGAACCCGTAATACAGCCCGGTGTGGAGAAAGGGGTGGTCTCCCAGGCTGCTGGGACCTTGCAGGATGAGGAAAAGGACCACCACCAGATTCTTTTTTTTTTTTTTTTTTTTAATAAGATTATTTATTCATTCATTTTACATCCCGATCGTAGTCCCCTCTCCTCTCCTCCTGGTCACACGCTCCCATCCTCTTCCCCTATCCCTCTTTCCCTTCTCCACAGAAAAGGGAGCCCCCACACCTACCTACCCATCCCAGAACATCTAGTAACTTCAGGACCCAGAGTGTCCTCCTCTGCTGGGGCCTGTCAAGTCAGTCCCGCCAGGGGGAAGTGATCAAAAGGCAGGCAATAGTCCACAGCCCCTGGTCCCCTTTCTGGGGGACCCACATGAAGACTGAGCTGCCTACCGGCTACACATGTGTAGGGGCTTTGGGGGAGGGGATGTAAGTCCAGTCCATGCATGGTTCTTGGTTGGTACTTCAGTCTCTGTTAAGAACTCATGGGCCCAGGTTAGTTGGCTCTGTTGGTCTCCTTGTGTAGTTTTTGTCCCCTCTGGGTCCTTCTATCGTCGTCCCCCTCCCTCCCCAGTCTTCCACGAGGCTCCCCGAACTCCCCCTAAGGTTTGGCCTTGAGTCTCAATATCTGTTCTGCTCTGCTGCTGGGTGGAGCCTCTCAGAGGACAGTTATGCTGGACTCCTATCTGCAAGCATAACAGAATGTTGTTAGTGTCAGGGGCTGGCTCTCTGGCATGAGGTGGGTCTCAGGTCGGGCTAGTCATTGATCGAACATTACCTTAACCTTCGCTCTGTCTTTACCCCTGCACATCTTGTAGGTAGGATAAGTTTTGGGTCAGGTTTTGTGGGTGGGTTGGCGATCCCCTCCCTCCACTAGAAGTCATGTCTGGCGAGAAAGTGACCTCTTCAGTCCCCATGACTCCCACTAGAAGGAGTCTCAGATAGAATCATCCCCATATCCCCCCCCCCCCCCCCCAGGAGCCTACCCTGCTTTACGTCTCCAGCTTGTCTCAGAGATGCCCCGGCCTTCTGTTTCTCTTCTCTCTCTCTCAGCCCTCTGGCCTCCACCCCAGCCTGGCTCTGATTCCCATCCTCCTTTCCCTCCCCTACCCCCTCTCCTACTCTGTTCTCTATCTTCATCTACTTCCTCTATCTGTTCTATTTCCCCTTCTGAGTGAGATTCAAGCATCCTCCCCTGGGCCTTCCTTATTACTTAAGCTACTTTGGGTCTGTGAATTGCAGTTTGGCTGTCCTATACCGTATGGCTAATATCTGCGTGTAAGGGACAGGCCATTGTTTTTCTACCCTCATGGACTGAGTTGGATAAAGAAAAAGAAAACAAACAAGCAAAAAAACAGTGCTGGGCTGTGGTGACACATGCGGTTATTCTCAGCACTCCAGGGGCAGAGGAAGCTGGCTTTCTGAGTTCGAGGGCAGCCTGGTCTATAGACTTGCAGGTCAGCCCACAGAGAAACCCTGTCTTCAGGAAAGGGGGAGAGAGGGGACAACATAGAATCAGTTACCATACACCCTTAGCTCTCCAATTTTCCTAAGACCAAAAATTACAATAGGTCTAACTTGTCCTATAACCACTAAAGAAACAGAATTAGTGATATACAGATTCCAAAAATGAACGGTCCAGGTACTGAGTGTTTCACTGGGAATTCTGTGTGACATTCAAAGAATGATTAAGAACCAGGACAGAGTTAGCCAGGTTCTCTAGCAAAACATAAGCAATA
The DNA here is from genome assembly GCF_907164565.1 of Psammomys obesus. NCBI lineage: Eukaryota > Metazoa > Chordata > Mammalia > Rodentia > Muridae > Psammomys > Psammomys obesus. Next base: position 14,110,909 of record NW_026596046.1, read on the forward strand.
TAACATCTGTCTGTCTCTGTCAGTCTCTGTCTCCACACATGAATATGTAACATTTGTCACATTAACAAGTAGTGATTTTCTTTTTGTGTTTTTGGAGACAGGGTCTCTCTATTTAACCCTGATTGCCCTGGAACTCTATATAGACCAGGCTAGCCTTGAACTCAGACAGATCCCCTGCCTCTCTCTGGTGTTGGCGTTAAAGGTGTGTGCCACAATGCCGGGCCAACCTCACGGATAATTTAAAAACATTAATTAGATTGGCTGACACCACACCAAGTTTCGTAATCCTATAATACCCCGTCCATATGCTGAAGGGCCACAGTACACACTGAGTTGCTCAGGCCAAGAATCCAGGGTAGGAGCGGGCAGCGATTCGGCCCTATTCAAAGGCTGAGGGAAGCTTCCTCCGGAACCCTTAGTGGGAGTCTGCAGGAAAGATCAAGAAACTGGTGACTGGCATCCTCAGGCCAGGCAGCACACGCAGGCACATTGGCTTTGGAAAAGTAGACTCTACATGTTACTGCTGAAAGAATCAGACTAACTTTGTAACCTATGTTTCTTTAATTGCCTTATAACTTATATTTTCAAGTTTTAGGCCCATGTTAATTAAAGCCTCTTGGTGCTTCTCCAGAGAGACGAGGAATGTAAAAGTTCCTGACATTAGCCATCTGTGAGGGCAGAGATAAGGAAGAGAACAAGCAGAGATCTCTACTAAATGGAGAGAAAATCACTGGCTGGCGCCTGTGAGATGAGCTTTGTTTGGAAACTGGGCCAAATGGCCCCAATCCTTCTCCTGACCTTTGATCCAAAGCCTGTAACCCCCACTCCTCAGAACAGACACGAAATGAGTTAATCACTCTCCCACCTTTAACTGTGGCTATATCTCATATGGCAGAAAATTCCAAACTGACTTGAAGATCAGATATTTATGACAGGGCTGACCAGACCTAAGGGTGCCCAGAACCAACCAATTATTTTAAAAGTTAAATACCTCATCCAATCATGAATTGCCAAGAAGCCAACCCCTAGAATTCCCCATGCCTTGTCTTTTAAAAAACCAAAGGTCTTTGTCTCCTGGGGCCACTCCTTGCTGTCCAGCAGGGGTGACCCCATTGCGCAATGGTCAAGATGAACCTCTTGCGATTTTGCATCGATGGATGATTAGTTTCCTGAGTTCTCTTCACACCTTCTTATATTTAGGCTCTTGCTGGGCCTAACATTGCCTGCCACCCCAACCGCTCCAGTTTTGCCCCACCAACACTCCCACTCTTCTGGACAGGGCCATCTCCAACTCAGTTGCTGACTCTGCTCCAAATGCTTTAAAAATAACCTTGAAGACACTCTTCGTTACTCTCCCCCTCTCAAACCAATCAAGCTGACAACCAGGATTAATGAGTGCAGGAAGCCACACCCCAACTTCCTGTATGTGCCCAGTAAAACAAACAGAAGAGAGAAAGGAAATGTGGTATTTTCATGAACTTAAGCACAGAAGCCCTCAACAAATCACTGGCAGTAATAGATATCCCTAACTATGCACATTGGTTCAGGAAAAGATTACTTGAAGACTACTTCAAGGTGTACAAGGCTTGTTTGCTAGCCAAAGCCAGTCAACATACTCTGCCATACCACAAGCTTTCAAAAGCTCCTGACAAAATCCAGCCCATTTGTGGCCAAAGCTCTCAGCTACTTACATGAATTTTACCTGCTCGG
>NW_026596046.1:14137618-14145438 GCF_907164565.1 Psammomys obesus
CCGAGCAGGTAAAATTCATGTAAGTAGCTGAGAGCTTTGGCCACAAACAGGGGCTGGATTTTGTCAGGAGCTTTTGAAAGCTTGTGGTATGGCAGAGTATGTCGACTGGCTTTGGCTAGCAAACAAGCCTTGTACACCTTGAAGTAATCCAGCGTAGTTGTGGGTATCTATTACTGAACTCTGCCAGTGACTTGTAGAGGGCTTCTGTGCTTAAGTCCGTGAAGATACCGTACATCTTTCCTCTCTGCTGTTTATTTTCTCCAGTTTTAGTTGGTTTGGGTGAGAAAGCAGTACGGGGCACGAAAAGGTAGTTGCAGTGTTTCATCCTGTGCTGATTAATCCTGGTTGTCAGCTTGATTGGTTTGCGAGATGTCAGGGGGATAGTAACAGAGAGCCCTGTGTATGTCTGTGATTGAATTTCTAGAGTGTTTGGCACTGAGTTGGGGCAGGACCCACCCTGAATGGCGATGGGTCTGTGCAGAAAGCTGGGAGTATTGATGGAGGAATGGGGTGGGGGGGGCAGACAGCAGATGTGGAGTCCAGCCTTCCTGAGCTAATGGGCGGTGGGTGCTGCTTGGCCCATAGGGAGTGGCACTGTTAGGGGGTGTGACCAATGGTGCTATGGCCTCCAATTATATCCAACATAACTGAAACACCAGGTCAAGGCAGATGACAAAAATTTATTGTAATCTAGCTGCTAATGATCGATCAGGGTGGCAGAGCAGACCCAGGAGCTCAACTGTGACCTTGAAAGGATGTTGTACAGCATATTTAAAGGATGAAACCAGAAAGTGAGGGGGAGCAGGGTGGGCTATAGCATTGTTTAGTCATATTTTGACACAAAAAGTTGAGTGTGGTTTTGCCCTAACTTGAACCCGAAAGCCCCAGGAAGGGAATAAACGCTGGAGATTAGGCCTTTGCCAGGCCATCTGGTTTCAAGATCCTTTACTCTGGGCCTTGATGGTCAGGCCGTATCTTGGACACCTAACCTGTAGCTCAAAATGATAAGAGAACAAAGGAGTGGGGATTATGTTGGTAACAAGCAATGAAAAGATAAGACACAGTCTTCAAAGACCGCAGCACTCCGGTTAAAAGGCAGAGGATGGTTGGCAGGATGAAGGAAAACAAAGCAAGAACCATCTGTGCGTTCTTCGCAAGAAACACATACCTTCCTGAGACTTATAGACAAGTTGAAAGAAATGGGTGGGAGGGGCTGACAGAGTAGCTCAGGGGTAGAGTGTGCTCCTAGCAAGAGCAATCAATACTGGGTTTAATTCTCAGTGTTTCTGGGAGGAAAGAAGGGAGCGGGGCAGGAAAAGGAGAAAGGGAGGGAGGAAGAGCAAATGAACAAATGAGTAGGAGGGCTAGGTTTTCTGGTGTATGCTGACAGTCCCCACTACCAGGGAGGCTCAGGTAGGATCAGTTGAGCCTATCAAATTAAAGAGAAAACTATTTGATATGGTAAAACCCCACATCAGAGAAAAAAGAGAAAGAGAGAGAGAAAGAGAAGAGAGAGAGAAAGAGGGAGAGGGAGAGGGTGAGGAAGAGAGAGAGAGAGAGAGAGAGAGAGAGAGAGAGAAAGCTGGGTATGTCCCTGACTATTAATCCCACCACTTGGGAGACAGATTAAATGGAGTCTGAGAACTGCAGTCTTTAAAAACAAGCTGCTTTTGCTTGTTTCTAACGGTTGGGATAGGTATGGCCTTGTTGGAGGAAGTGTAGCAATGTGAGGCCTGGCTTTGAAAGGCCTGGCCTTTCCTTTGCTCAAGCTCTGCCCATTGTGGTGCACAGTCTCCTTCTGCTGTCTGCGGGTCAAGATGGAGAAGTCTCAGATCCTTTTCTAGCACCATGTCTGCCTGCATACCACCATGTTTTTTGCCGTAACAAAGCGGACAAAACCTTTGAAAGTAAAAACCAGCCCCATCCAAATGTTTTTCTTTACGAAAGTTGCTGGTGTCTCTTCACAACAATAGAACCCTAAAGGAGACACCAGCTATGTATAACACTGAGATTTCTGTGGTAACTGAGGTGGGCCCTGCACCCCAGAACTCCCTGTGAGCTTGGCTGGTCAGGCCGGTCAGGGTTTTGACAGTGAGATGCTACAGGGTCTGCGCTAGGACTGAAGCAGATGGTGAAGCCGGCTTATTTCTTCTTTCCCTGCTTCCTCTCTGCTCTTATCTAAACTCAATAACTCAACATGTGTTCCCGCTCTGATTTCCTCTCATTGGCTATATTTGATTTTAATGTGTGCAGCTACCTAATTTAGGACTCAGAGTTGAAGAGGGAAACAGTGATAATGTGGGCCAGAATTTAGATGGCTGGCATGTATGAGTTCGCAGAGAGCCTTTAAGGAACCATAGGCAATCAATTTTGCACTGGAAGCTTCATCCAACCAACAATTACACAAATGTTGCAGCTTCAGGATATGGGCAGAGCCCGAAAACTGTGAATGCAGACTGTCATTGCATTTCATGAAACTATTATTTGATGCTGTCTTTTCCCTTTGGAAAGTTCCTTAACAGCACATTAGTCCTCTGGCCCAGGCTCCTCTTAAACTCTTCTGTCTTAAACGTCTCCAGATCTGGGCCAAATGGAGACACGCTATTGAGCATTTACTGGCTGCCAAGCCCTTGATCTTTACTATAATCCTGTGGGAAATGCTTAATGATATTCCCTCTGCCTGTAAGAACCAGGAACTCAAAATCAGATCAACTTCCCTGCAGTCACTCAGAGATCTTGAGGGGCAGAGTTAGATTCATACCTGGACTTCCAGCTGCTTGCAGCTGCTTCGAGTTGCCTGAAAGCCCCTCCCTCACCCCTGCATCTCCCCATGTATGCTATACACTGTTTATGTAGCAAAGATCTTTTGCTGCCAGGCAAAGCAGCTTTCTGCTTAAGGGAATCTATTTCCCACTTTCCATCATCCACCATGCTGTTGTCTTCCAAATTTTTTGTACCCTCCCCTGTTGCCAGGAATTCTCCCCATCCCTTCTGTGCCTCTGTGGTGCTTATCACTTTTTTGTTGTTGTTGTTGTTGCTTGTTTGTTTTGTTCTGTTTCTGTTTCCTTAGACATGGTTTCTCTGTGCAGCCTTGGCTGACCTGGCACTCACTTTGTAGACTTTGAGGCTGACCTGGAACTCAAAGATCCACTTTCCTCTGCCTCCTAAATTCTGGGATTAAAGGCCTGTGCCACCATGCCACAACTTTTGTTGTTTTTAAGACAGAGTCTCACAATGTGACCCTAGCTATCTTGGAACTATGTAAACCAGGCTAGCCATGAACTCTGAGCTCTGTCTGCCTCTGCATTCTGGGACTAAAGGTATGTGCTGCTAGTTCATCACTTTCTTAACAGGGGCTCTTGTGTCCTTAAGTGAGATGTCTGAATATTTGCTTATTTGGTCCTTTAATCCTGTATGTAATCCAGGAATTAACACTGCTGCTCTGCAGACAAGGAGACCAGACATTAATAAAGCTGATGTGGTCAAATAAATAACAGACCTAGATTACAAGGTCTCAGAATTACATCTCCTGTGCACTCCTTCCTCTCTTTCTCCCTCTCTCTCTCTCTGTCATAGGGTAAAGAAATCTAGTAATCACCCAACGCCTATTTTTTTTTTCCTCTGTGTAGCCCTGGCTGTCCTGGACTCACTTTGTAAACCAGGCTGGTCTCCAACTCACAGAGATCTGCCTGCCTCTGCCTCCCCGAGTGCTGGGATTAAAGGCATGGACCTCCATGTGCCTGGCATAATTTTTCTTAAAATGAACTAATGGATGCAATACAAAATTGTGATGATATCTATTCTGGGTTGTCAACGTGATCATATCTGGAATAACTAAAACCCAAGCAGTTGGGCACACCTGTGAGGCATTTTTCTTAGTTGGATCATTTGAGTTAGGGAGATCTACCTTAAGTCTGGGCTACCCTCTCTAGGGGCAGACTATATAATAAAAGACCCGGAAGGAGGAGGATTTTGCTTTTTGCCTGCTTGCACCTAAGTATCACTGGCAGGTTCATTCGTTTACAATATTATAGTCAACTTCTTCTGGATTCTAAGATATGCTGGCATCAGCTGAGGCATCCAGCCTGGTGGACTGAACAATTGGGTTCTTGGACTTTCTGTCTGGAGACAGCCATTGTTGGACTACAGGGGAACCACAGCCTTTAAGTCACTCTAATAAATTCCTTGTATGTATGTATATATATGTAGATACAGATTTATTTTATCAGTTTGGTTCCTCTGGAGAATTCTGACTAATACAGTGAAGTATATTTGAGCGGCATTTTAAAAAAGTTTAGTAAGAAATAACCGCCAGCCTGACGGAAGAGCTTAAATACGGCCACTCCCCTGAAATACATATTCTAAGTCTAGACAGGGATTCGTGTCTGTAGAAATCCCCCAACACTGAAACTAGCCGGGAGTTAAAAAGGATTTCCTTGACATAGGGACGGTTAGATTGCAGTTCTGTTGAAAGATCAGCAGTGGCTGTGATTCGGTAACGGAAAGAGGTATGTGTGTAAGCCACAAAGCTTCTTCCTTAGGAAAGCTCTAGAACAGGTCGCTTTTCTTTCTCCAACTCTGGCCACCAGGGCGGGCGTCCTGCGCCTTTAAAAATCTGGTGGCTGTCGCTTTCCTCTCTCCGCCCCGCCTCCCGCGGTACCGGTGGCCGGGACGACCGCCTCTTTCTCCTCACGCGGCTATCCTACGGGCTAGCCGGCCCATCCGTCACAGAGACGCGGCCCGTGATTGGTCGCTGCGTTTCGGGCCGCGAGGCGGGGCGGGAAGGCCGGAGAAACTAGTTTGTTGGCGACGCCGGTGCGGTTCGGCTGCGGGATCTCGGCCGCGACTCGGTGAGCCGACCCGGGGCGGCAGCAGCTGCGGGGACTGCGGAGCGCGTGGGTGCCCACGGTGAGTACCAAGTCCGCCCCGGGCCGACAGGGGTCGTCGGGACTTGTCACCGGGACCGCGACCCAGCGCGAGGAAAGCCCGGCGGGGCGTAGGACCGCGGGGCCCGGCTCGCGGCGGCGGGGAAGCGGGTGCTGACCCGGAGGGCACCCCTCGGTCGAGCTTGGGGTCCCTGGATTGTTCTGCACAGAGCTCCCGCCAAGGGAATGAATTGTTTTGCAAACGGATGTTACGCGCGGGCGCTGCTACCCTCCCCCGGGAGTGTTTGATTCATTGAGTCCGTTCAGTCTTTCTCTCTCTCTCTCTCTTTTTTTTTTTTTAATTACTATTGATCCTAGAAAGAGGAAGCCGCCTGTCCTCGAGGATGCGAACCGCGCAGCTCTGCGCCCGCACCCAGCCAAGGTCCGTGCTCCGGTCTTGTGCCTAGGGAGGGCCGAGGGGTTAAACAAGACAAGGGTAGACAGCACGGCCTGGTCGTATGGCCCGCCCCGTAGGGTCCTTCCCGTCTGGGAAGTTGTCTGACATGGGAGAGGAGGTAACACTCCTGGTGTCACACCCACCTACCCACATAGGTGGTGGCCAACAGATCCTCCTCATATTCCGTCCCCCCACCCCCCAACTTCCCTTGCTCAACCCTCTTTCCATGCGTTGCCCTGGCGCGAGAGCTCCCGCCGCGGTCAGCAAGCTCCCATTTGACTGGTCTCCTTCGTAGTTGTAGGAAAAGATTCTTTTTCCTACTGGGGAATCGTGCCTCCCGGGGCAGCAGACACTTTGGGGGTATAACCGCTTCAAAGACACCAAGTGCATTCACACAGTCTAAAAAAAAATTTTTTTTCTGCCCTGCTATGTAGTCAGGCCAGCCTTGAACTTGAAATCCTCTGGTGGGGCTTACAAAGCAAGTGCCACCATGTCAGTCCCAAGCTTGGGGCACAGGAGGTTGGGGGAGGGGCCGACTACCCAGGCCTTTTAGGTTCATCTGTACTTGAGGAGTGCTGAGGCCAATTGGCCAAGGCTCACTAGGCATTAGTCCTTCCTCCCTGCTGAGGCAGGGCCATCTGCTTTCACCCTAGACTGGAGTACGACAGGGAGGGGTGGGGTCTTGGGACCTGACCCTCTAGTATGCTGGGTCTCTTCTTTCATGGGTGACACAGTTTTGCTGTGAGGATTTTAAACGGGTGTTGCCAGAGGCCTGTGTCTGGGGACAGAGGAGGGAGGACCCAGGGTGCTCTTACCCTACAGTAGGTTTGGCCCCTCTAAGACAGGGGCTCTTGAGTTCACAGGCTTTCTATGGAGATTGGCAAAGTCAGTTTTGTCCCAGGCCCTGTAACTACTGATAGTTCAGTTTTGAGTCATTTATCAGCAAGTGAGCCCAGGGAGACTGTTTAAAGGAAGTAGGAGGATGGAAGAAACCTTTGTCCTGTGCCTCAGGCTGCAGCTGGGTTCCCTGTGCCATGCAGGGAAAGAGATGTGTGCAAGTTGCATGTTATACAGTGGCTGGATTCCTGTTGGTGGCCTCTTTAGCCTCTGGGCACCAGTGTGGCGAGAGAAGAGTAGGAAGGAAAAGGAGTCATGGCTCTGTGTGTGGTGTGCGGTGAGAGCAACCTCCTTCCTCCTATCACCTACAGGGAGGGGGATGGCCCGGAGCAGTGAACTTGGTATGTACAGGCAGTTCATTTATCTGATTTGTTATCCGAGCAGACTTGATGCAGACCCTGCTTTTAGAGAGAAGGGGTTGCTGGCCCATGGGGTGGAGGCTTGCAGAGAGCCCCAGTGAACAAGGCAACAGGGAGCTGGGCAAAGCGTGAAGGCTTCCGGAAGAGAGAAAAGATAGCAGAGGTTTACCACAACCTGGATTCCATACCCTGGGCTGAAGCCATTGTTCTTGCCGTTCATCCACACTCTTCCAGAGCCAGCTAGGATGCCTGCTTTTGGCACAGGTGACACCAGGGAAAAGGCAGATGGGAGGTGACCAGAAGATTCATTCTTGGCTGTGATGGTGTGACAGTATGGGCAGCCGTCCAGGTCCATTTGAGGACCTGGCTTTTGAGGGACTCCTGGGAAGAATCACGCTGCTGACCAGCTCATTGCTCTTGTCCTGGGTCCTTTTCTCGCTTGCTGGCAGTGCAAGTATGCCCTGGGCAGGGGTGTATACACACACACACACACACACACATCCCTGCAGAGTTGGCACCAACAGAATAGTGGTGGGCCACAAATGAATTGGCCGATTGAGATGCTGGTTTTCATTTAATGTGGTAAATTTCATAATTGAATTGCCTCTGCTGACTCTGTGCCAGTGAATTCTTTTTGAGGCCAGGAAGCACTTGGGAGCCACGTGAGGGTGGCCAGGAAGAGGCAGAACTTAACGCATCCCCAGCTTACAGAAGCAGCAGCCCGGCAGGACTTAGGATTGTCTGCTGCTGGCTGGCTGCCCCTGCGGGCTATAGCCCCTCAGCAGCCACTGTGCCCTGAGCAACCCTCTGCTGGTACCGGTTCTAAAGGCTTCTGAAGCTGGCACCTGCCTGCCTTCCAGGTGTCTCTGGGGCTGCTAGGACATGGATGCAGACGCTGAAGGGGACAGGGACAGATAGGGACTTGGAGGTGGGAAGGGCTTCCCCTTAAGTCCCTTCAGCACAGGTCAATGGAAGGAGCTCAGGCTGCAGTTGGTCTGGGGTTTACACACTGCTTGTGTCTCTGTAAGGCTGTCTGGAGGATGGTATAAGATGAGGCCTGCACTGTACAGCATACCCAGGAACAGAGTCAGGCGTCTGGTAGGCTGACATGCCCAGCCCCATTCCTCCTTGTTCCATCCTCCTGACACAGAATGGAGGTGGGAAGCTGCCCTTCTTCCTTATCATTCTTGCTCTTAAACCTTCCCCCCCCCCCCCCCCCCCCCCCCCCCCCCCCCCCCCCCC
>NW_026596046.1:14145538-14174333 GCF_907164565.1 Psammomys obesus
CCCCCCCCCCCCCCCCCCCCCCCCCGAGCCCTACCTTGGTGCTCCTTTGGATAGTAAAAGGTAAGCATTTGTGGCCCGGTCTTTAAAGTGACCATTTCTTGGCCTGAGATGTCCTCGTTGATAAGAGTGCTTGCCTCGAATGCACAAAAGCCCTGGATCAAATCAGGCATAGTGGCACACACCTGCACTTTCGAAGTAGAGACAGGGGGATTAGGAGTTCAAGGTAAGCCTGGGCTACATGGAGCCTCGTCTTGAATCCCAGAACTCAAAATGCTGTCGGGGCAGGCAGACCTATGTTCCAGGACTGCCTGGTCTACATAATAAGTTACAGAACATCAGGGATACAAGTGAGGTCCTCTCTTAAAAAAAAAAAAAAAAAAAAAAAAAAAAGGGTTGTCAGGCTGGGCAGTGGTGCCTAGCACCAGGGAGGCAGAGCTGGGTGGATCTCTTTGAGTTGAATGAAGGACAGCCTGGTCTACAGAGTGAGTTCCAGGTCAGCCAGGGTTACAGAAAAACAAGCAAACAAACAAACAAACAAGCAAACAAACAAGTGTCAGCTTTGTGGTCTTAGAAATCCAAGTTAGAGCTAGCTGTGAGAATGTACACCTTTAATCCCCCAACTTTGAATCCCAGACTGTGGGCAGCTAGGGCTACATAGTGAGACCCTGGGTAAAATAAATAAATTAATGAGAAATTGCACTGTACTTTCCACGCATTCATAAAAATGTCCTAGTCATTTCACACTGATCTGCCCCCACGTTCTATAGACTCTGCAGGGTATTACTCTATTCCAGCTCAACCAAGGGTTCGGGCCACCTCCACCTCTTCAGCCTACAGTAGGATCCCTCAGACCCAGAAGCTGGTGTAGGTGATGTTCTGCCCGTGTGACTGTCTGCAGGTCCCCTTGCCACTGTGGGTTCAGGTGGCTCTTCTAGAAAATGGATAGATGCCTCCCAGAGCGTTCCTGTTGACTGTTTCACTGTCGTATCCCAGGCCCTGCAAGCTCTAATGCTAAGCACTTGTAAGTCAGCGTGCGATGGGCAGTGTCTGAGACAAGGTAGAAGTCGGGAGCTGGGTGGGTTCTGCCTCCAGCTTTACCTCTGAGTGCTGTGGGCATTTGGGGCATTCTCCCTGCCTGGACCCTCCCTTTTTCTGCAAGCACAAGCTCTTAGCTTCCTTACCACTTAGTGGAGACTAAGTCAGGCCCTATTGGTATCCCCAAAGGAACAGGATCTTCTCCCCTCCAGCCTCTCTCAGTGCCCCCCTCCCCCATTGCTCCTCAGTTGGGGCTGCCCTATGCCTATGAAACTGGGTCAGGGAAGCACCGGTCTGGGCCCAGGGGAAGCAGGCATGGGCTCAAAGGAAAGTGGCACATAGATGACTCATTTCCAAGGTTTCCCTTGACTTATCCCTGGCAGAGAACTGGGCATCAAGTGTGAGAAGATCTGGGTGATCCCCTCTCCCTTAGTTTATGGGATGTCCCCTGGGCACAGAGCCAAGGGGGAGAGATGGACAAAGAGCCCAGAGAAGCAGAAGGGATTATGGGGAGTTCAGGGGGCAGGAGGAGGAGGCTGAGTGCCAGGCTTTGGCAAGGATGTGCCTGCAAGACCAGTTGGATGGCTCCTCCCACAGAGCAGGGCCATGGGAGAACTGTGGCTGCAGAAGGCTGCCTGAGGACCACATCCACCATGGCTGTCACTCCACCCCTCCACCCCCCACCCCGCCTGGTGGTTGCTTTCCATGTCAGTCATGTGGGCAGGAGCAGACTGTAGGGACAGGAGGGAAGCAAAGTCTAGCACTTCTACCTGTTCCTGTTGGGCTCTCAGAAGGGTCTGAACAAAGATCAATCTAGGCTGGGTGGAATTAATTCCCTAATTAAGATAAAGTGATTCTTTCTTTGTTCAAACCCCAAGATGAACTGCTTGACAGGTTTGCATAGCCAGGATAATTTGTTTGGGCAGGGGTGAGGGTCAGGAGGCAAGGAGGTCTTTTCTAGACAGCCAGGGTAGCAGCACCCGGAGTCTAGAGTTTAAACTCTTCTGGGCCTGAGAGAGTCCCTTTCTCCACGCATGCCTCTGTGTGAATTTACATCTTGGAAATCTGAAGGAGAAAGTTATAGTGTTCTGTTCTGAATGGCTTGCCTTGCCCCTGGGGAGGAAAGTTGGAATCAAAGAGTTTACATTGGACCTCAGCTTCTGGTATACAGGGTTAGTGGTCAGAGGTCATAGCTCAGCTAGGGTACAAGCTGTAATGTCAAAAGACTGCCCTTTCTGTACAGGAGAGGTGAACAAGTGGACATTGTTAATCTCATTTTCTAGATGTGTCCAGTGGGCATGTTTTGTCATCCATTTTCTGCCAGGTTCTGGAATTCGGCAGAGAACAGGGTGATTCCCATTCTCCCGAAGCTCCCATTCACGCGGCGGAGGCTGACAACGGGCAGTGCCAATGAGTGCAGCTACCTCAGAAAGAGCTGCAGGGAAAGTAGACTGGGAGGTTTGAGGAAGGGGGACAGGACAAGGAGCATCTATGGAGACAAAGGGGTGGGAAAGGCCTCTCTGGGTAGTAATGTTTGAGCCAGAGAGCTGTGTTAGGTAGGTAGTGCAGAGTTCAGAGGCTAGGATGGCATGGGTTCAAGGCATAGGGCCAGGCTTCCACAGAAGGTATCTTCTCAGGAGACCAAGGAAAACACTGTGCTTTTAAGTTATATTTTTTAAAAAATTAAATATATTGACAGATTCTTAAAATAAATGAACAACGTAGAAAAACAATGTGATAGGAAAGTCTGCCTCCTTCTTGGTGTGTTCCACAGGTAGAGATTGTGTCTAGTTTGATTTTCTCTGCTTCGACCTTCTTTAACACTGTTTAGCCTCTATCATGGCCCACATACCAGTCTAACCATATTCTGGCCAGACCACTGGCTTTCATGGTGCCCTCTAATGAGAAGCTCCTGGGTGGCCATTTCCCCCATACATTCAGTGAAGTCTTGGAAGTCTGTGATCCTGCATCTTTAAAAGCAGGTATGGCAATTTTAAAATTTATTAAAGTCATATGCCTTTCACAGTTTTCCTACATTTCTCTTCCATGCTTGATATTATGCACATTTTAAGGCTTAGCTGATATGGTGGAGCCAATCTCATTCCTTAAAAAGAAAATACAGTCAGCTCTCCCGTTTTATTCAGTGTTTTTCTTTTGACTGGGCTTTTCCAGAAGATCAAGGTTCTGCCTCCTATTGGTGTCCTGGCCTCAGCTGGGGATTGAGTGAAGCTCTTGGCTGTGTGTGCTCATCTGTGAAATGAGGCCCTTTAATCCCTACCCAGCCCTGCCCCCTGCTTGCTGCTGTGTGCTCTGTCTGGGAAAACATTTCTGAAAGGTCCTTTTCAGCTCAGGAGCTCTCAAACATCGGAGGTATGCTTTCTTCTAATGGATGCCTAGTGTCTGAAGGCTGGGGCATTTGAATGAGTGGGAGCATTTATTTTATTATTTTATATTTTATTTTATTATTTTATTTTTTATTTTATTTTATTTTCTGAGATAGGGTTTCTCTGTGTAGCTTTGGCTGTCCTGAACTCACAGGGATTCGTCTGCCTCTGCCTCCCTGAGTGCTGGGATTACAGGTGTGCGCCACCATGACCGGCTGAGTGGGAGCACGTCTAAACAGTATCTTAGTGACAATGAGGTGGCTTTGCCTAGGTGAAGTGCACTTGGCTGTAGGTGTGATGTGTGTGGAGCCTTACCTGGCCCGAGAGAAGGTTGGCTGGCTTTGGGGGTACTTCATAGGGGGCTGGCCACCTGCTAGGGTAAATCACCGAGTTAGCAGGGCAGGGCCAGCTCTTCTTGTCCATGGAAGGGTCTGGAAGGGGTGTCTGTGAACTGAGGCCCCAAGCTGCAGCTCCATACTGCATGAGTTGTGTGTTGTATGTTACCATGAGGGTCCTTGCCTGCTTTCCTGTGGCAGGGAACTTTAAAAGGTGTAAGAACTTCAAAAGGTGTACTTGTGTTTGACTGGGAGACAGGAAGAATGTGGAGACGGGAGACTTGAGGAGGAGAGGTAGATCTTGGACTGTGGAAAGCCAGGCTCTGCACGTGACAGACCTTGTGACTGAGGAGTCAGGATGGCCAAGCTGTACAGCCTAGTGCCTGGTGGAGTGTATCCTTGCTGGGACTCAGTCAGTGTTGGGGTGTTTGGCCAGGCTCTCCTGTCCTTTCCTGGAGTCCTTGTTCTCTCCCTTCAGAAGCAGCACCGGGTCTGGCAGTGATTGGTGTCCTAGGAGCTTAGTTAGAACTCTGCCCCAGAGTAGGTACCTGATGGGACCATCAGTTGCCCTGATGGGAACAGACATTAGAGGCAACAGAAAGCACAGTGTGAGCCCAGCGTGTTTCTGTGGGAGGCCTCCTGATGTGTCATTGTATATAGCTTCTGAAGGGAGGGGAGCTGAAGGATGTTTCTGCAATTATGGTCCCCCTCTAGTTGGAGTGCTGGGTGTTTGGGAAAGGGGAGAGGGAGTGCAGCACTCCAGAGGCTTTTGAGTGGGGCCCCAGCGTGCTGTCATCGCCAGCTATTCAGGCAGGTTTGGCATGGAGTGGTAGGATGGGTCGCTAGGCTTCCTCTCAGGCACAAGCACTCGCTGGGTTATCTGTGTTGCAGGAAGTTGTAGTTGCTATTTTTATCAACCCAACTAGGTCTTTATATTGAAAGATGTAATTACAAGCAAAATGTCAGGGTTTGCCTGGCTGAGACTGAGACAGGGACATTGCACACTAGTATTCATTTGGTGTTTAAAGGAAGGCACATTTGATGGACACACCCTGGTTTACAGGGGTCTTGCTCAACTGCTTCTTGTGTCTCCAGTTTCTTTCCTTTTTTTAGACTGAGTCTTATGCAACCCAGGCTGGTCTCAAACTGACATACTTTGCAGTCAAGGGTGACCTTAAATATCTGATCCTCCTATCTTCACCCCCTAAGTGATGGGATTACAGGTGTGTGGCTCCGTTTCCCTCCCGTTTATGTGGTACTAGGGATCAAACCCTGAGTTTTGTGCTTGTTAGCCAAATACTACCAACTGACCCGTAGCCCAGCCCTACAGATTTCAATGAAGTATGAAAGAGGCCTTTGCTGAGCTCCCCTAGAAAAGTGCACTTGAACCCAGTTGGCTGGTCATGTAACCTTGGAGGGAGCCTGGGGCTTTATTGAAAGAAAGTTGGACTTTTATTGAAATTACTGAGACCCTACTTGATGCTAACCTACTGGGCCAAGTGCCCGGGACAGAGAAGAATAAGCAGTTTTGGGAGCCTTTCGCTTAGTGGGTTGTCCCTTAACCTTTGGCTAAATACCCGATCCGTTTAATAGACATGTTTTCAGGCTAGAGGCCTACTGGGCCTTACAGGGCAGCCGCCTCTGTCTCCTGCTTCACTTTCTGTAGCATCAGTTATCCATGGTCAACTGGTTTGAAAATATTATGTGGAAAGTTCCAAAAATCAGTAACTGACAAGCTTTACAGGGGTGGCCCAAGACTGGCTTTAGATTAGCAATCTTTCTGCCTCAGCCTCCTCCTTGGTTTTAGGGTTATAGGACTGGACCATTAATTCCAAGCTGGTCTTTTACCTTGCCTAATTTTTAAGATTCTGGGAATCATTGGGCAGTGGTGGTTGCACACCTTTAATCTCAGCACTCAGGCAGAGGCAGGCATATCTCTGCGAGTTCTAGGCTAGCCTGGTCTACAGAGAAGCTTTTGGGACAGCCAGGACTACACGGAGAATCCCTGTTTCAACAAAGAAACAAACACACAAAGAACCAAATGATTCTGGGGATCAAACACAAGTCCTGATGCTTGTTTAGCAAGCACTTTTACTGACTGAGCCATTGCTTTGTTCATTGTTCATAGAAAACTGTCAAAGTTCATTGAGGTCAAGTTCACCCAGTCACTCTTCTAAGGGTAACACTCTTCACAGGAATAAGAATGCAAGCGGGGATCAGGGGATGCTCTCCCTGGAATTCTGCCTGCCCAGGGCCAGTGCTGATGGAGGAAGACATGTCGGTGCTGGCAGCTATCATGAGCTAGACCAGTTCGTGTGCTCTCGTTTGATTGTAGGATAGTACCTCAAAGGAGGGACATTATTTCACTACTGTTTTCCAGATGACAAAAGCAGGCATCTTAGGCAGCCTGGGATTCGGAGCTAGGGACACTGTCCACCCAGCACCTGCCAGGCTGCTCGAGGTTGGCATCCCTGGCTGGACTTGTGCGATTTATGAACAACCATCCAGAGCAGCAATGGAGGTGGTCCTCCCTAGTTAGAACTAAAAATGATTTTTGTTTATGTCAGCACAGGCTGTTCTCAAACTTCCTATGTAGTCCAGGCTAGCCTGGAACTCAAAGTGATTGATTCTCTGCCTCTCAAGTATTGGGACTGTATGTGTGAGCGACCTGGCTTAAGTGGTTAAACAGGGGCTTGGAGAGATGGCTCAGTGGTTGCAGATAACCTGGATTCAGTCCCTAGCACCTGCATAGCTGCTGAAAACCATCTGCAACCCTAGTTCTAGAGAATCTGATACCCACTTCTGGCATCCAAGGAACCAGGCAAGTAGGTGGTTCATAGACACATTTAGGCAAAACTCTCATACACACAAAAATAAAGTCTTTGAGAAAGTTTAAGCATGAAACATACCAGTTATACCTCCAGTAATATTGTTGACACTGGGAGCCTGTTGTACAGACTTATAATAGGCCTCTGGACATCTCCATTCTTACTACAATGGACAGCACTTTAGTTTAGGTCCATGACATGGAACTCACTGAGCATCTAGCACATACAAAGGAGACGCAGAATTCTGCCCTTGGAGCTGCAGACAGAGATAAGCACTGTAGGCAGTGGTCTGTAGTAGAACACGGTGGTCATCAGGAGATGGTCACGGTCCAGCAGAACAAAGGGTGTATTCTTGTAAGAGATGGCACAGATAGGTGACTCTCTTGCTATGGGTGCAGTGCCTAAGGACCTGGAATGCTTGTTGAGTTGATTTTCTTAGCATCTTCTATGTATGAGGCATGCTGAACAGTCAAGAAGCTGGGGTTATGGGGTGGAGGGGTTGTGGGGGGAACTTGATCTGGAAGGGGATAAGAGAAGAAGCCGGGGTAGGTTGTAGATCTGGAGAAGAGGGAAAAGGTTTAACACGGCTTGAACATCCAAGTTCATTGAAGGCCTTTGAGCAGGAGACATTGAACATACAAAAGCATCCATGAGTGAGTATTTATGGGTATCTGTGTATTTGCTCTACATATATATACATATGTAATCTGTAATATTGGGAACTATCAGCTGCAGTGCTCAAGCACAGCCTCTGTACTTTGGTGAGGGAGGCCTGTTATTTGGGGGGAGAGGGAGGCGAGGCTGTGGTGAGAGACACTTCTGGCAATGACAGAGGAGCAATCGATTGGCTGGGGTTTGGAGGGCACCTGACGGGATTTCTGCAGCCCAGTCACTGCAAGGTGCTATAAGCTGGGCAGTGGGGAGAAAGAATGTGGGTATGGGGCACAGGTCTCCCAGCTCACATTGCTTGGGATGTGGGAGGTCTCAGGCTCATTTGATCTTGAACACTGACTTCAGCCAAATCTTGGATGTGTGCATGTTGGTCACCTTCCCCAATGCTGCCTTCATGGAGTTTCTGGAAGTTGCCGAGAAAGTGTGGTTAACGTGGAGGAGTTTTGCAAACCACTGTCGAAGTGGCGCTCCTCTGAGGGCACCCAGATGGGAACAGTTTGCACAGCAATGCTGAAACATTGTCTGCCTTGTTCGCTTGCTCCTGAGTGCATGATGCAGGGAGCCAGTATTTTCCACGTGACCCAGGCACCAGGTTACAAAATCCTGCCTGGGTAAAGGATCCACTCAAGGTGCGGGCTGGAAATGTGGCAGAAGACAAAAGTTCACTGATCACGTTCAGACTCCGCACTTCAGTGACCCATAAAGAAACTGCCAGTGGTCAGGGAAGAGTGGCCGTGGTTATCTGAAAAGGCTGTATCTGGGTGAGACTGGCTTTCCTTCCTGTCCTGTAATCAGAACACCTTAGATTGAAGGTCTCAGCAGGTAGAATTCAGCCAGTGTTCCAGAAGTTTTAGATTGATTTATGTAAAGCAACCCTGCCCATTTGAATATGGTGTGTGTGTGTGTGTGTGTGTGTGTGTGTGTGTGTGTGTGTGTACATGCGTAAAGGTGTGTAGTAGTCTACAGCAGACACTAAGCCCAGGGTAACTCTCAGACTCCTCATTCATGAGCTCTGAACCTCTCCTGGGCCCTTTGGAGCCGGGACACCAAGATGAATTGAAGGAAGATTACCGCGAGTGGAAATACTGGGTCAGAGGGTACCTACATCTCATTTTGAAAGATGTTGCCTAATTGTTCTCCCAAGAGGTGGTGCTGGCTGCCTTCTTCTTTGTGCTCCTTGAAAAGAGCTGGGGCCAGCAAGGTGGCTCAGTGGGTAACTGCCTGCCACCAAGCCTGAAGACCACAGTGCAGTCGCTGGGACCCACATGGTGAAAGGAGAGACCAGTATCTGTAAGTTGATCTCTGGTTTCCACATTCAAATTGTCACACATGTGCTCGCAGCCCCAAAGATAGAAATAAATATAAAATTTTAATTCAGGGAGAGAGAGTGAGCAGGCAAGCTGGGCCTTGGAGAGTGTATGGGCTTTGGAATTGGCAACATGATCTTCTTGGAAGCAGGATTATGGAGAAGCAAGACTTCTAGAGACAAAAGGCAGTCCCCTCATGGGAAATGGCTGGTAATTTTAATCTCATTTATTTTCTCTGCCCTCCTGTGTGTTCCCGGAGGAGGCTCATAGAATTTGGTATCTAGGCCAGTGTGTTCTTAATGGCTCCATCTGTGGGGCCAGATTTCAGGAGAGGCACCCTCTTTCTAAGTATCCACGTATCTGTGAGCCCCACAGCTCTCCAAGCTATCTGGTGTGCTGTATAGGGGGCTGCACTGGTCCCTCTCTGGCACCCTCTGGAGAGGAAAGAAGTGATTTCATCAAATAGGAGAACCTTAGCGCTCAGGTTTCGTTCCTCTTGGCTGGAGTAATGGTGTGCTTTCTACTGGCCTTGCTGCCATCTGGAGCTACAGCTGGGCATGTAGATCTGGGCCCGAGACAGTGGAGGGGAGCAGGTGGTGGCCTGTGAGAGCTGAGTAACACCTGCTGCCTGCCCTGATGGACTCGAGTCTTATAGCTGGGAGAAGCCTCTTTGATGTGGGCATAGCAGAAGCAACTTGTAAGACACATCTGCCATTCTTCTCCCAAGAACTTCTCAGGGGAAAGCAGTAATTCAGCCAAAGCAGCGGTATTTGGGTTTGGAGTAAAAATTAAATACAAACCCTTCAAATACTGTGAGACCAGATTAGAAAGTGTCCCACGTGAAGTGGAGGTAAAAGTAGCATGAAAGAGCATTAGTGTCTGCAGAGATTGGAGTTTCAGTGTTTTACACAGGGCTATGGATTTAACGTGTTGCCTGTGCCCAGCCCCACTCTAACCATTTAGAAATGTTTATCTGTGGTTAACGGAAGTTTTTCTTGTTGCTTCTTCTCTCTAAATCCCTTTACAACTTTCCTCCAGAATTTGCCTATGACATTTTAGTTATGTTTTAACGTTTATATATATTGTGTGTGTACATAGGTGTAGAGGTCTGAAGGCTACCAACAAAGCATTGGTCCCATTCTTCTACTTGTGGGTTCTGGGGATCGTCTTAGGTCATCTGACTTGGCAGCAAGTATCTTTACCCACTAGGCCATCTTGCTGACCCAAGTTTGATCGTTTTTAGAGTGGGTCTTACTTAACCACGGTGGCCTAAAATTCTCTATGTAGCCAAAGGTGACCTTGAATTTCTGATCCTGCTGCCTCTATATTATCTGCTGAGAATATATGTATGTTCTATCACATCCCAGATTAAGAAGTGCTGAGATCAAACCCAGGTCCTTGTGTGTGCAGGTTCTCTGTAAACTGAGCTATAGCCACAGCCTCTACTACATTTTGAAAAAATGATGTGTCTGGGTGGTTTGTATGCATGTCTCTGCACCATTTGCATGCCTGGTGCTCGAGGAGGCTAGAAGAGGCATTGGATCCCATGGAACCGTAGTTGCAGATGGTTCTGAGCTGC
Source organism: Psammomys obesus (assembly GCF_907164565.1). Lineage (NCBI taxonomy): Eukaryota > Metazoa > Chordata > Mammalia > Rodentia > Muridae > Psammomys > Psammomys obesus. The sequence goes on from NW_026596046.1 coordinate 14,155,679, forward strand.
CAACTTGAGGTTAAAGTAAACCCAGGTCCTCTGAAACAGCAGCCAGTTTGCCCCTTGCCCTCCAACCCCCATTTTAATACCCTTTGTCCATCAGTAGGAAAAAAAAGGGGGGGGGAGATATTTGTGTGTTTGTATGTGTGTCCCAAGAATGGATTTATTTCCCCCAAGTAGGGACAGCACCATATCTGCCACCTACATGGAAATGCCAGGGTTCAGGCATACTATTCTAGAAATTGTCACCTTCACTCTCACACATTACATCACTTTGTCCTTTATGGTAGAGCTCCTGAGGGTGGGTGTTGGTATAGGCAGGACACCAGGCAGAGGTGGGCACTAAGCATCTTGAACCAGCATGTGGCTGGGCATGTGGGTCTGACAGCTTTTATTCAAGGCAGGAAGGTGAGAAGCTGGCCAATTCCACACGTCCTCTTGGGTTGGTAGACAACTCTGGGCAACTGCCCTATCTTGTCCCTAAGGCAGCATTTTTGGACACAGAAAGCAGTGACCTGGGGCAGCCCCCTGCCTGCCCCTGACCTCAGGACAAGTGAGTTCGTTACTGTCATGAATCTTTCTTAGCACCTGGCACCATTTTTCAATGTTAATTGTCCTGACTAGGTAGACCCTGGGTGAGAAGGGTTGCTTTGTGGAGAGAGAGTCTGCTAACATGGGAGGCTGAGGCCTCCTCTCCCGCCTTGTGGTTCAGGGGAAGTAAGTCAAACCTGGAGTCTAATGGCATGTCTCCCCAGCCTTGTGTTGGGCTCACGTCATGAGGGTGTAGGGGCCCAAACCAGAGACCTGGCTCTGTCCCAGTCCCTGTGGGCCTTTGGGTAAATTTCCTAACATCTCTGCCTGGTTTCCCAACCTGTGCAGATATGATTGCACTTGAGGGCCGGGGTTAGATGAGTTAACAGGCAAGGCTCTCCACCAGAGTTATGGCTGAGCTGGTGTTTCTGTCTGAGTTACAGGAATGGTGGGGTGTATGGCAGGATTACATCTTCTGGCTTGCTCTAGGCCAGTGAAGTTGTGTGACTGGTTTTGGCCACAGAGATAGGAACAAAAGGGTATGTCTATACAGGCCAGGCTTTTAATCAGCATTGCCACACGTTTTCCCTCTGACACAGTGTCTGGTGGCTTGGTGACAGTTCTCTCCGGGTCCCTGGGAGTAACCCAAAAGTGAAGATGAAGCTTACCAGAACCATGTGTTTTTGCCAGGACACTGCCATCTGAGGGGTGTTTGTTGCTGCAGTGTCTCGTCATCCATCCTGACTAAAACAGGTTGTACTTGGGTCTCAGTGTTAAAACATATGTGAAATTCCCAGCAAGAGACAGCAGTGTGGGTGGGTTGTGGGGAGAAAGACAATGTTACATTTTCCTCCTGTGGATTTATATTTACCAACGTGTGCATGCCAGAAGCTGGAGATTTTATTTTTTGGGGAGTAAGGGGGCCAACAGGAGGGACCTTGGGAAGGGGCAAATATGAGCAAAGCACAATGACATGAATGAAAAATGTAATAATGAAGCCTGTTCTTCTGTTTTGTTTTTTAAATTATTATTTATACAGCATTCTGCCTGTGCACCAGAAGAGAACACCAGATCTCACTGTAGATGGTTATGAGCCACCATGTGGTTGCTGGGAATTGAATGCAGGACCTCTGGAAGAGCAGCCAGTGCTCTTAACCTCTGAGCCATCTCTCCAGCCCTGTTTTGTTTTTTTTTTCAAGACAGGCTTTTTCTTTGTAACATCCCTAGCTGTCCTGGAACTCTATAGACCAGGCTGGTCTCAAACTCACAGAGACCTGCCTGCCTCTTGTCTCCTGAGTGCTGGGTTTAAAGGTGTGGGCCACCACACCCAGCTGCCTGTTATTTTCTTTAAATTTTTTATTTACAAATTTTATAAGCACAATATGGCTTGGCTACCTGGCAGCTACAAGTTGGCCCTTTCCTGACCAGAATTTCCTACTGATCCTTTGCAGCATTGCTTTATCCTTAGCTGAATTTCACAGGCTTTGACCCTTTTCCTCCTCCTCTGGTCCTGCTCCTGAGAAGGCAGAGCTACTCCTCTGGGAAAGGCCCTGCAAGGTCCATGACCTGCACTGTTCCAGGTCTCCCCACTGTAGTGGATGAGAAAGCACCAGCCTTCATGGCATCCGATTCAGGCAGATCTCTAGCTGCAGTCAGCCTGAAACGTGGTTATCAATTATGGAGGCTAATATGGTCATTCCTCCTCAAGCATGCTTACCACTGGGCATGGCAGGTGGTAAGCTAAAAAGGGCTGGGGTGGGCTGGGTGAAGTTTCACATTCCAATTCTCTCATCACAGAAAGGTTGAGAATTATAAGTTTGAGGCTAGCCTAGACTACACAGTGAGACCCTGTCCTGAAAACAAAAGGCTGTGATCGTTTGCCCATCCTAAGACATTGCTGGCGAGATGGGGAGGGAGCCAGTGTGGAGGCCTCACCTGTGACCTCACTGAGTGATAAGGAGGTATCATGTCAGGGGCATGCCCAGGAGAGGGTACCACATCATGGCTGGTCTTGACCTCAGGAGCAGGCTGACCACCTGTGCGAAGCAGGCGTGTCCTGCCTGTGAGCTCGGGGTTGAGTGTTAGCTTGATGACCTGAAGAGGAAATGTATGTACAAGTTGTAACAGGTTGTAACAGGCACTGCTTCTGTCTCCGTGCTAGACCACAGCCGAGTCAGCCTATTCCTGTGGGGGAGGTGTGGGCAAGCAGGGCAAGAGGTGTGAGCTCAGAACCATCAAGCTGAGAGGAAGATCCCATCTTTAACTCTCGGGAATTCACTTCAGGCTTGATTCAGCCTTCAGGAGCCACCACAGAAGATGCTGAGTGTGCCACCCTGTCTCAAGCAAAGAAAACCTTTTCATGAACGTTTGCTGAGAGCGTTAGTGCTACTCCCCCCTAACTGCAGCTCCCGGGAAGCAGAGGCAAGCTGACTTGAGTCAAGGACAGCATGGTCTCAAAAACGACAAAATGTCAAACAAGTCTCATGTAATTTCGAAACATTGTCAAGTGCCACGGCTTTCACTGGTACTTTATTGTTGAGGAAAATGGGTACTTATGTACCACTGCAACCAAAGATGCGTGTCCAGGCAGAACAAAGCTAGTCTCGAAGGACAGAGGAAGGCCCAGGGCCCTCTTGCCTTCAACATGCTTGGAGATGCGGGCAGGAAGGCTTGGGTCCCTAGAGCTGTCCAGAAAAGGGCAAAGAGGAGGTGGGGCCCTTGGAGTTGAGTGTGGGCCTGTGGGCAGGAGATCCTTTCTGACGGGTGTCATTCCCCCTGCAGGTGGGTTCACAATGTCTGTCAGCGTTCACGAGACCCGCAAGTCGCGGAGCAGCACGGACTCCATGAACATCTCGCTCTTCCACAAGGCCTCGCACCCCGACTGTGTGCTAGCCCACCTCAACACCCTCCGCAAGCACCGTATGTTCACCGATGTCACGCTCTGGGCCGGTGACCGAGCCTTCCCATGCCACCGTGCAGTGTTGGCGGCCTCCAGCCGATACTTTGAGGCCATGTTCAGCCATGGCCTGCGGGAAAGCCGGGATGATTCGGTCAACTTCCAGGACAACCTGCACCCTGAGGTGCTGGAGCTGCTGCTGGACTTTGCCTACTCGTCCCGCATTGTCATCAACGAGGAGAACGCAGAGTCGCTGCTGGAGGCGGGCGACATGCTGCAGTTCCATGACGTCAGGGACGCGGCCGCTGAGTTCCTGGAGAAGAACCTCTCCCCCTCCAACTGCCTGGGCATGATGCTGCTGTCGGATGCCCACCAGTGCCGACAGCTCTACGAGTTCTCCTGCCGAATGTGCCTGGTGCACTTTGAGACGGTGCGGCAGAGCGAGGACTTCAACAGTCTGTCTAAGGACACGCTCTTGGACCTCATCTCCAGTGACGAGCTGGAGACTGAGGATGAACGCGTGGTCTTTGAGGCCATCCTGCAGTGGGTGAAACATGATCTGGATCAGAGGAAGGCCCATCTGCCGCTGCTCCTGCGCCATGTGCGTCTGGCCCTGCTGCCCTCAGACTGCCTGAAGAAGGTTGTATCCGGGGAGGCCCTCTTCATGGAGGACGAGCGCAGCAAGCTCCTCATAGATGAAGCCTTCCGATGCAAGACCAAGATCTTGCTGAACGATGGTGTGGTCACCAGCCCCTTTGCCCGGCCTCGCAAGGCGGGCCACACGCTGCTCATCCTGGGAGGCCAGACCTTCATGTGTGACAAGATCTACCAAGTGGACCACAAAGCCAAGGAGATTATCCCCAAGGCGGACCTGCCAAGCCCCCGGAAGGAGTTCAGCGCTTCGGCCATCGGCTGCAAGGTCTATGTGACTGGAGGCAGGGGCTCTGAGAATGGGGTCTCTAAGGATGTCTGGGTCTATGACACTGTCCACGAGGAATGGTCTAAGGCGGCCCCTATGCTGATTGCTCGCTTTGGCCATGGCTCAGCTGAGCTGGAGAACTGTCTGTACGTGGTGGGGGGCCATACCTCCCTAGCAGGCATTTTCCCCGCCTCCCCTTCCATCTCCCTGAAACAAGTCGAGAAATATGACCCGGGGGCTAATAAGTGGACTATGATGGCCCCAATGAGAGACGGTGTCAGCAATGCTGCGGTGGTGAGCGCCAAGCTGAAACTCTTTGTGTTCGGGGGCACCAGCATCCACCGGGACATGGTGTCCAAAGTCCAGTGTTTTGACCCCTCAGAGAACCGGTGGACAATAAAGGCGGAGTGTCCCCAGCCTTGGCGATACACAGCTGCCGCTGTCCTGGGCAGCCAGATCTTTATCATGGGAGGTGATACAGAGTATACAGCAGCTTCAGCCTATCGCTTTGACTGTGACACCAACCAATGGACTCGGATTGGGGATATGACTGCCAAACGCATGTCCTGTCATGCCCTGGCTTCCGGCAACAAGCTATATGTGGTGGGAGGCTACTTTGGGACCCAGAGGTGTAAGACCTTGGACTGCTATGACCCCACCTCAGACACGTGGAACTGCATCACCACGGTGCCCTACTCCCTCATCCCCACTGCTTTTGTCAGCACCTGGAAGCATCTGCCTGCATGAAGGGCACCTGCATGGCCCAGCCAGGTGGGTCCTCAGGAGGGCGGGAGAACCCTCTGGCTTGACTCCATTCTAAGTAGCGGTTGCCATGTTTTCCCAGGAGGGTCCGATTAGCATTGGAATAAGGGGGGGATTTAGGGACAGACAACCTGTTCATACCCTACCTCTTCTGACACACTTATGGGCTTACCGGTGGGAGGCAGACTATCTCTCTCTCGTGAGGTATAGGGATGAAGGGCTTCTGTAAAGCAGGCAGCCATTCTGACGAGGGGAGGTGGTGACTCTGATTCTCAGAGCAGGGCTAACCACAGAACAGGTGTCTGTGAGCCCCGCTGCTGGTCTCAGTACTGTGAGTGTTTAGGAAAATGAGCCTGGCTGGAGGAGAGCCAAGCAGCTGACTCATCAGGTGTTCTTTGGGTAGCAGAGGCATGAGAGAGACTCTAAGAGACAGGTCTGCTGTGGCAGAGAGCCTAGGGACAGGAGAGGACAGCAGAGTGAGTAAAGCATGGGGAATGGACTCCCATGGGCCGAGGTGGGGTTGGGTTGCGGGTCTACTTGAAGAAAGAAGAAAAGGCCTTGTAAGAGGACCCTTGCATTCACTATTTGCTGCCTTGTGCTCCTATGGCATAAAGGGACCCAGCATCCTAAGCCTTAGCGGGCAGACTGCACAGGAAAACAGTGCTCCTGAGCTGGGCTATGTCAGATTCTGCTGAGCCTCCAAGGCTGTTTGTTTGTTTGTTTGTTTGTTTGTTTATCACCTCCAAGGCTCTTAAGAGGCCTGGAAGGCCTCAGATGTCTAAGCATGGAGCAGCTGCTTCCCAAAAGCAGTCAAAACAGGACTTGGTTCTCTTTAAGACTTTTGGGCTTGCTTTGTTTTCTTTCTTCCGAGTAAAGGAGCAGTGTCTACGTTCCCAGAGGAGCAAAATTCAAAGGGATAATGGCATTCCAGTACTGTCTATTCTTGCTACTGGTGACTTAGGAGTGCTTTGTCACCTGTGGGATGGCATCGCCTGTAGGGCAGAGGCTCCTCATGTCCATGACTCTATTTGCCTCTGGAGCCTGAGTCCACTTCTTCCTCAGGAAGTGGGCAGGTACCTTACCCATCCCAGCAGAGGCTCTACCCTGTCACTGCCCTGTGGGAGGGGCTGCTGGTCTGAACCTGTTGTCAGGAGCTGCTCTGCATTTAGGTGAGGCTCACACGGCACCCTGTTGCCTTGACCCTGGGCAGGCTTAATTCAGAGACTCAGCATTCTCATCTGGGAAAAGGGAATGGAAACTGCTGGGCACAGTTCTCATGCTATGAGCTGTGAGGTCCTTTTATGTTCCTGGCCCATCCCCAGACGGTTTTTACTCCTGTGACTAGGACAACTAAATATGTCCTGAGTCTTGGACAAGCTTTAGTCATTAGCCTGCTTTAGATGAGGAAGTGGGCACAGAGAGTATAATTGCACATACCCAATCAGCCTCAGATTCAGGTAGGAAGCCACACCCAATCCTCAGCACATGTTCCCAAGGTGGTGATGAGTGTCCTCATGGATTTAGGCCTGCTGAGCATCTTCCGAGAGAGTTCAAGATTGCTCCTGGAATCAGCTTTCGCTTTCTTGGCCTCGGCTGTCTGGCTACACCAGAGCAGGCTCTCCTCCATCTGGATGGACCTCTTGACCTCTGTCTCCAAGACTGACCCTGAAGTGTTCCCACTCTGCACGATCCTCCTCTTGTCAGCATGTTCGCACAGGTCAAAGTCAAAGAAGAGACCCACAACACAGCAGCAGGGCGAGAAGCTGATATGCAGGACATGCCTGTCACTTCTTGAATCCTGGGAGCCTTCTGTACCCCTCAGCCCCCATGGCATGTGGATGCAACTCGGCTACAGACCAGGGCCTGTGGTATGGGAGGCAGGGACCCCAGTATAGGAGAGGGCCAAGCACCTTAATAGAGTCAAGGCCAGAAGGGGCCAAAACACAGTATGCCTACTGTCTTTCTGTGCATTCCTACAAGGGGACAGGAGGAAAATTCACCTGTAGTGAGCATGGCATTAGCCAGTCAGCCGTTCGGGGATACCCAGCCTGATACCTCACCCAGGCCTGGTTCTCCGTTCCCCTCCAACAACTCTGGCCCTGCTGATCCAGCCTCTTCTGCCAGGTGACCAATAGGAAGGTCCTGGCAACGTGTGCCACTATCCCTGTTGCCTTGGGAGCTCCACCTTTGCCTGGTTTCCTCTATAGATGTACTCTGTCCATCCTTCTAGGCTTTAAGGCGGTTCCAGAGGCCACCAGCAGCAGTCTCTGAAGCCCCTGCCCAGTGCCCCTGTGATTCCCTGTTGCCCCATGCCTGCTTTCTCCATCCCAGGCACCCACTTCAGGTCCTGATGGGAACCCCACTCTGGTCATGTCTTTTTCTCTCCTTTCCCTCTGAAGCCTCCTGGAAGCTGCGTAAGTAAGGCCTAATCTCCTGTGTGCTCCCTCCCTAGCTTCCCACCCAGCCAACCTCTCACTGCTGCTACAGCTGGCCCACTTTCTCCTAAACATTACTACAGAGAAACTTAGAGTGGGACCTAGGGCTTTCTCCAGCTTTCATGGCCAGTCCTAACTGGCAGGAGAGTGCCTTGGGGATGTTCTTCATGCAGAGGTCACTTGTGCCTATGTGAGACCTAAGAATAAAAAAGACATCAGCATAGGTAGAGACTTTATCAGTCATCTGCAGGATGAGTTTTGCCAAGGCCCGTCACGCACAGGGGTGAAGACAAACACTGACCTTGAGTCCATTTTTCAGCTGGAGGACTGTATTTCACAGAGGAGAAGAGCAGGCTACGGAGAAGAAACTGACAGAGTTAGGGGCATAAGACTAAGATCTTGGGGTGGGCCAGAGGATAGTCGCTCCTCTGGAGCCATCACAGAAACCAGGGAGGGTGGCTCACACCACCCTTTCCTCATACAAGCATACAGGGTTCCGGGTGGGCCCTGGCATGAACACGGCCCGTCTCTGTGGCGCTCTCCCGCCAGCTAGGCCTGTCTTTTGAAGCTTGTGGAAACCCGAAGTCCTGGCTCCGGTCATTTCTTTGTGGTAACATTGAGGCAGGGTAAAGTGGGTCAGCGCCTGTGACACTGGGAGTTCATGTTGGCTAGCCTAGAGCATGTTAGGATTGTTAGGGGCCTCAGGAACCCTGCTGGAAAACAGTATCCTGCCTGCCCTGCCAGTGTCTGCGACATCCAGGGCCTCTGGAGATGGCAGCGTTCCTGTGGATCAGCACCAGCCTGTCTCTAGGAGCTGCAGCAGTGCTGGGGGTATATTCCCGTTACGGAAAACTTCCGCCATTGGAGCCTCAGTACTGGCATATGATTTTGCGCTAAGGTTTTGCAAACACACAGAACTAAAGGAAAGTGCCTTGTATTGGGGGTTTCACAACTGTACAGCTCACACCAGTGTGCAGGTTGCATAGTTCTAACTCTAAGCTCCTGCCAAGCTTAGTGATGGTTTCGCTTCCTGCAGTGCCTGCGTGGGGACACAGCTCAGCATGGAGCCTGTGCCCACGAGCACTGCTAGCCAGTTAGAGACAGGGGCCGAGTCTATTCTGCCTTCACAGGTTAGAGCCACCATGTGGCTCGGGTACATCTAGCCCTGGCCTCCGCTGAAACCACATGGACAACTGGGCTGCCTGGGAACAGAGGACTGTGGCTTCTCTCCTCCTCTCTCACTGCCCTAGGTTCTTCACCTTCCATGCCTGTCTCTGCCTTGCCAGCCCTGCTGTGTCCTACAGGGTGTCCGAACTTGATCAGCATAGGAGCTGCAGCCTGGCCACCATCCCTTCCCAGACCCAAATGCTGAGCCACATCCTCTTTAGGGCTGGCCTAGGACTGGCCTAGGATTTTGTGGAGATGCCGCTGGGGTTCATCTGTAGCAGTGACCATCAGTAATTAAATCAGTGTTTCCTTCTTGCTTCAGGAACATTCTCCATGAAGCCTTCAGCAAGGGGGGCTTGCTCCTGGATCCTTGCCAGGTAGATATCTACCATACTCATTTCCAGGGCAACCGTTGATGCTCCAAGTGACTGAGGATGGATACAGCAGGGGGTGTGAGCTTCATGGCCACAAGGACAGTCCCTCCTCGTTCACCACTACATCCCCACACCCTGTCTCATGGCCTGGCATCTAGAAGCTGTGGTGAATTTTTGTCCAGGCCACAGAAAGAGCATGTCTCTTGTCCACAGCCTGTTACCTGCCCTTCATCACACCTGCCTTCCTCCTAGCTGACGGACTTTGCCTGCCTTGTGAGCCTGTCTCACTGGTCCGCTATTGTATACATTCTTACAGCATCATATTTTCTCCCATTTTCTTCCTTCTGATCTCCCCTTCCAGCCAACTCCTGCCTTCTCATCAATTCTTCCAATATTCACACATAAATAAAATAAAGGACCCGGCTCGTATCTCAGTGTTAGTAGTTTCTTTTTGTCTTTAGGTTGTTCCCGGTGTAACCATCATATAATTGTTTGCCGCTTCTCCAGGGAAGATGATGCCTAGGGACCATAGCTGCATTTGCTCCTGGGTCTTGGAGGGAACACAATGACAGATGGTGACTCTAGTTCCTGAACTGTTGAGGGTCACGTGGGCAGCATGTCGAGGCCTGAGCCTGAGCCCTGGGAGCCTATTGAATGTGGCCAGGCTAGGACAGAGCAGTGGCCATTCCTCTTCTCCCTCTGCTTCATCCACAGGCTGCGTGGTTCTTCCTGACTCGGCTAGAAACTGACAGCACCAGCTCCGGGTGGCAGCCGCTCAAGCTGTTCTTAACACTAGGCAGGAAAGTGAAGTTCTCCAGCGTCACCTGTGCTCCGCTTCCTGAGCTGCCAGCGGCTTGTGTGGAGAGAAGCTTCCAGAGGCGTGGGCCGTCACCAGCAGCCCTGGCTAGGGATATGACATTCACGCAAAGCCTTGAGGTCACCTCTGCCAGCCAGGCCTGGCAAGGGCTGGCAGGGGAACAGCAGGGGTCCCTTGATACCAGCAGCACAGCCTTTGACTGCAGGGCTTCCTGCGGAAGGTGGGAATGTTGCTCCATACTGTCCTGGACATCAGGGAGCCGAGTTCAACTGAAGACGTTTTATAAGAGACAGAAACCCCAGGGCAACCCAGCCTCAGGGGGTATCCACAGGCTCCACCAGCAGATAGCACCAGACACCTAAGGCCAAGGGGAGACTGCCTGCGTGCCCTCTGCCAAGAACTACCCCATCCCCCTAAGGGGTGATTTTGGGAAGCTACCATGAACATAGGACAGATGCTCATGACCGGTCAGACACTGCTGGGGGTCCCTCAGCAGGACTCTAGACCCCAGGGAGCTGGTTGGGGTCTGTTGCCTATTCTCCCTGGAGCCACAGAAGAGCAGCAGGGCTCCTCAGGAGACCCCCTTGCCCCAGTTCTGTGTCCTGTCTCCTAAGAAGAGAACAGTCATGACCCCGTGGCCACTACAATTCCCACAGAGATTAGATTTCTATCATGTGTGGTCTAGTGCCAAGGCTCTTGTCACACTTGCTATCCTCCTTGGCACCAGCTGGCAGCCTGAATCCTGCCTGTCTGATTCTTGAGCTCAGAAAGAAGGATCCGAAGAAACTTCCCAAATGTGTTTCTCAAGGATTCCACACCAGTTCCCTGCACTGGGTGCAGAGGCGCCTTCTGATGCCATTCTGGATGCTAGACTCACCCCTTGCTTGTCTAGCCTGATGTTGGCGGGACAGGCGCTCTCGGTTTCTGGCACAGCAGGGTACCATAGCTGGTGGCTTCCCAGGCCATTGCTGCATCTGGATGGAACGTCCAAAGTCGGTTCTGTTGTTGACAAACGTGGAGCCACAGTCTAGACCAGTTTGGTCAGCCGTCAAGGTCCTCGAGGCTCAGCCTGGTACTGGTGCTGTGCGTGACTTAGTCACAGACTGGCCCTTATCTGAGGTCCAGCTTGTTTTTCATTCCACCTCCTGGTCAGTCCTTCTGGAGAACTGCAGGCTCTTGGCCTGTGCACCACGTTATCAGGACCCATCACTCCGCACAGCACAGAGGACCTAGCCATGGTGCTTGCCTGGGCATGGGCGTTGCTTTTATTAGTTTTCTAACTTAATAAAAGTGAAGAAGTTCTTGACCTTATTGCCTTGGCTGTGTGAGTTCCTGATCCAGAGTCCGCCTGTTTGTGGGTGCTGCCTGTGCATTGCAGGCATCCTTTCCCCTAAGTGCCTTCCCTGTGTTAAAACAGTCCCGTTCAGTAGGCCGGGCTTGTGTGGTGGGCACCCTGGGGACACATTTTTGTGAAAGCCATCTCAGTGCTGTGAAGATGATCATGATTCACTCAGCCAGTGGCTGTTGGTCCTCATGATGCCCCGTGGCCGCTGTCCTTCCACAACTGTGATCTGTAAACACCGGAGTATGTGCTGGTTAGATGCAGCTGCATGAGTTGGGGGGGTCTAGCCTCGGCACCCCTCAGACAGCACAGCCCAAGGAGGCCATGCCAGGGTCCTGAACCTGATGGAGCACCAAGTCTGAGCGACTGCTCCATGCTCTCCCCTGCAGTGGCATTCAGCAGCATGCAGACTCCTAGCGGGAAGCACTTCAGAGGTGGCATGAGGCATCATGTCACCTCCCTCAGGCTGGAATGATCACTCCATTTTACGAACCAGGAGCTTCTCAAAAGTCAGTCATCCTGGGAGAGATGGCTCAGGGTTTATGAGCATATGGTTGTTCTTGCAGAGGACCTGGGTTTGGTTCTCAGAGCTCACATCTTGGCTTCTGGTTAGATGCAACCCCAGTTCCAGGGGATCTAGTACCTTCTGGCCCTTGAAGGCACTAGGATCACACACGGGGCACACACACATATAGGTAGGCACTCAGACAGCTTTTTAAGGCATCCTAGAGCAGAGATGGTCTCCTCCCTCAACCGCAGCCTCCCACACTGTAGTCCCATCAGATGGCTTAGCAGGCTCAATGGTTTCCCTCACCAATGCACACCACCTTGCCAGGCTTTTTGGGGCCCTTCCCACCACAGCACTTGGATGTGACAACAGTATTTGACATTGGAGGCAGAAGGCCCCTGACAGGGTGTCTGTCCCCAGAAAAGGCAGTTTATCTTTCAAAACCTCAGTGGGTACACCTGTGAAAGTCTCAGTGGCTTTGATGAGAAAAGAGTAAGTCAAGAGATACTTGGAAAATGGTATGGTTAGGCCTGTAACCTCAGCACTTAGGAAGCTGAGGCAGGAGACTAGATTGACAGTTCTAGGCTAGCCTCGGTTACAGTTTGAGATTCTGCCACGATGAAACAGCCAGATTTTAGAACATATGAAGCTCCACCTGGTTTGTGGAAAGCACTTGACAATTGTGAGCTTTTTTCGTTACCCTAAGATGCTTTGGCCAAGTATAGGGATCCTGCCATAGCCCTTGCCTGGCTCAATCTCCTGGGCGTGCCCACAGGGTAGACTGAGTTTTGGCTCTGTATTGTGGTTTAAGCAGCATGACCAACTGACATTTCTGCCTACCTCACCCTTTGCACTTGGGGTCAAAGTTCACTGTGGTGTAACAGAAAAGAGAAGCTGAGAGCCAAGAGGACAAGGTCTTTTTAAATGAGGCTAGCTCAAGACCTCCCACCTGTCCTGTACAGGTTTTCTGCCTGTCGAAGAAGGCGGCACCCCTCTTGTTACTAAGGAAACATGGATCTCTGGGGCGAAGGCTTTGTGGGTAAAATGAGGATGTGAGTTCAGATCTCCAGCAGCCACGTAGAAGCCAGGCACAGTGGCATGTATCTAACCCCAGCTGTAGACACAAGATGAGCGGACCTGGGAGCTTTCTGGCCTCCCAGCCTAGACAGATGGTTGAATTTGTTTCAGTGAATCTGTCTCAAGAGAGCTAAGGTGGAAAGTAAATGAAGAGAAAACCTAAAGTTGACCTTTGCCCTCCGCACATTTGTACACTTGAATACACACACACACACATGCACACACATATATACATATTCATGCTCACGCATTTATCTCTCTCTCCCTCTCTCTCTCCTCTCTGTGAAGTCTCTTGAACCAGCAGATTGGTGTCACTGTCTCAAGGAAAGGGGGAACTAGAAAGCTAGGACTGTCTTCAACCACTTAACGAAGCTCTAGTGTTCCAATCGGAGAATGATACAGAGCTGGTGTGATTCACACTGTGGGAACCACAGTGGATAACAATTTAGCCCTATGAGAAAGAAGCAAAACACAGTCACCCAGTACGGCCTTGAGACGAAGCTCAGGGTTAAAGTCTATCTGTTCTCTCAGAGTTTAACCTAAAGGGTCTCGCTCTGCACGCAAGAGTCAACTGAGGAGCTCTTAAGAGCATTAAAGGGGAAGCTGCCCCCTGCCTCACTACCTCTGCTTTAACTGCCAGGAACAGGCCCACCTAACAGTTTTATCTCTGCCCCAACCAAGAAGCAGAATATTCCTTTAATCAGGACAACTGAAGGGCTGTAGTCTCTTTGAGGAAGTGAAGAATACATGGTGCTGTTTTTTTTTTTTTTTTTTTAAGATTTATTTATTGTATATGAGTGCTTAACTCTATTTGCATGGATGGCTACATGACAGAAGAGGGCATCAGATCTCACTATAGATGGTTGTGAGCCACAACATGGTTTCTGGGAATTGAACTCAGGACCTCTGGAAGAGAAGCCAGTGCTCTTAACCACCCAGCCATATTTCCAGCCCATAAACTTTGCTTGCCAGATGGCTATTATAAGGAACATTTTTTTTTTTTTTTTGAGACAAGATTTTTCTGTGTAGTCCTGGCTGACCTGGAACTCTGTAGACCAGGCTGGTCTTGAACTCACAGAGATCTGACTGCCTCTGCCTCCAAAGTGCTGGGATTAAAGACACGTGCCACCAACTGTCCGGCTCCTATTGAGTCATTTTTATAGGACTGTCTAGCACAGTTCTAAGAACACCACTTAGATATTCTAAATAATTCCCCAAACCCGTGAGTTCAATGACCCAGTATCTGGCAGTCTCCTCGAATCTGTGTCTCAGCCGTGGTCAGATACTGTAGTGCTTGTGTGAGCCAGGCCTCGTCCTATAGATACCAGGAAGAGAATCACTGAGAAATAATTGTCCAAATAACGTTTCATATGGGTAAGATTCACCTCTGAGGACTGCAAGCCTGTCCTGGAACTGAAAGAAACGCAGTGATTGTTTCAGTCTTGACTGTGCTTGCCTGCTGGGTTTAAGACCACATAGGTAGCAAAAATTACCTTTTGTTTTTGTACGGTCAAGGCTAACTGAGGATCTCATCTTCAGGGGTCAGCAAGTTATTTAAAAAGAGCTCCCCCTGATGACCGCAATGTCCAGGAAGGAAAATCGCCTGCTTAACATTTATTAATTTAATTAATATTTAATAAAGAAATACTTCAGAAAATGTGAACAGTACCTCAGTCAAAAAAACATCCTGTAAAGGAGTGGTTTCAGGCCCCAAATGATTTCTAGAAGCCTCTGAGGTCCCTTTTCAGAGTTCAGATCTCAGGGCTGAATTTTAGTTTTGTTACATCAGAATCTCCTCTCTCAAGGCCCACAAGTCACTTAATTTTCCCAGATCAGCTAGCGAGCCCCAATATATTTGCTGGGAATGCATCTGGGCCTCAAATGGCATAAGCCCAGGCTGATATGGTCCTGACTACACCCGGAAAAGTTCTCTCAGCTTTGAGGACTTGCTACAGTGAGCTGGGCTCCGTCAAGAGGCAGCCAACAGAGAGAAGCCTGTGACTCAGGGCCCTGGACAAACCTTCCTCCTCCAAGGATGATTCTGAACCCTCAGTATCCTCCTCTCCCAGCAGCAGAAGCCCGCTCTGCAATCCCATTTCAATCAAGAGTAATCAGCAGCTGCTCCTGATACCTGAGTATCTCGTATCAGTTCTGAGTGAGTTGGAGGAAAAATACCGGATTTCATTTGTCATTCTCGGGGCTCAGATGAATTCATGTGAGGTTCAGAAAATACCTTGTGCCCTAAGATACTGCCTTCCTGTAGTGTGTGTGTGTGTGTGTGTGTGTGTGTGTGTGTGTGTGTGTATGTATTCGTGTCTGCTAGATGCCTTCCTGGCACACCTAGACAGCATCTTCCTGAGCACAAGCCTTCTGAGCAGAGGAGTTGAGTCTTCAATAAAGTGGGCATGCACAGAGCTCCATCAGTGTATCGACGGAGCCCCAGGCAACAGCCCCTAACCATGGGACAGTGTCCTCAGAAGAATTTAGGGTTGAAGGTGGCCTCTTGTATAGGACAGAGGCTACAGACACAGCGTTCTTGGGGGCTGTGGGACTCCTGGAGGGTTAATGCCTTCCTCATGGGACTGAAATCTTGCCCCCACGAGCATTAAGGTGGCCTTTGTGATGTTCAGTGAACAGAAAGTCTGCCTCTGAGCTCAGAGGAAATGAAAGTCCCTTCATCTGTGTGTGCTCACACACTTTGATGGACGTTCCCCCAGTAGGGCCCGCTCTGACCATACAGGTCTCATGTCGGAATAGCAATATTTGTAAAGAGAGAGCCCAGTAAATTAGAGCTATGTAACCTCACAGACCTGGGATGAAGCTGGAGGCCTGCATCTCTTACCCTCTGCAGTTGTGGGATTCTGGTCCATGGTTATCCTTTGAGTAACTGAATGCAGCCTGGGGGCCATGGGTGATGTGGCCAGCCTCTTCTTTCAGAGACAGTTACAGCCACCCATGGTACCCAAGGTCTCTGCCTCCCTTCCCTACAGAAAGACAATATTTGTGGCCATGTAGTACAAAATACAGAAGAAAGAGCACAGGAAATGATGCCCAGAGACCTTCAGTGTGGTCCTCACTCTTCCTTGAAGTGGCTCTGGTCAGGATGCCTCGGCTGTGCAGCACCTGTTAGGACGAGAGGTGTGAGGACGCCTGGAAAGCATGATGCACAAATGCAATGTCAAGGAACCACGAGTGCCACTTAGAGGTTGACGAGGGGCTCTACTCAGGAAGCACCCTCCCCCCCACCCCGCCCTATTCTCAGCAGCAGCCTGCACAGGCCTCTCAGGACACAGAGCACCACCGTTAGTGACACAGAAAATCCCCATCCTCTGCTTTCTTAGAGCTGTCCTGTGCTGACACTGTGACCCTCGTCAACCTGTATCCCCGCGGCAAGAGGTGTCCGAAGGCGTGAAAGATCAGCTCTTGGGCCTCTACATTCTTTTGTGCCTTGACTCTGTGCTTTTTAAATTTGTATGTATGTTTGTTTGAGATGGGATCTAACTATCCTGCACGAACAGGCCTTACACCCCTAGGCTCAAGGGATCCTCTCGCCTCAGTCTTCCACCTGATCCGTGCCACTGCTTCTGGATTTGACTTGCGTTTCCATCCTTCAGCTTTGAAAAGACTGTGAGGAAGGCAGGGGCTGTTCTAGACTCCTGAGCACTGAGAACAATGAGATACAATGTTAACAAACATGATCTCTAAAATAAACAGAAGCCAAAGCTGGGAAGTGGGTCTTAACAGATATCGTATGTAGAGAAACTCTAGGTATGTGGAGCAGCCCCTGGTTCCACGTTCCTGTCACTTCTCCTGCCCCCTGCTCCCCATCGTCAGCAAAAACACGGGCGCCCTCTGTACCCAGCTACCTCCTACTTGAGGGGAGGAGGCTGGCTAGCAGAGACAATGATGGATCAGAGCAATATAAAAACACATTTGCTGCCCCTCACAAGCTTAAAATTAGATGACGATATAACTTGTTAACTTTTTTAATGCAATGAAAATCGGAGTGCAGAGTGTGGAGCGAGATTCTCAGACCTGAGCTCTGTAAGGAGGCGATCCGCAGGCTCTGAGACAGTAAGGCACGTCTGATCTGAGGTAGCAGAGATAGAAAAGATTAACCACAGCTGTGGAAGCAGCTGGGCGTGCAGCTGTCATCCCGAGGAACGTGCACTTTGTTGAAAACTGCTGCAATTGTATGCAGAGCCTTGGGCCTGAAGTAGAGCCACACCCAAGGAAGGCCGGAGTTAGGAGCGAGGCGATGCTGCCCCCTAGCGGTCATCCCAGAAGAGTCATAGTATTGGAGGCTCGAGGCAGAGCATCACTTCCTTGATGTCTATGCTCCTGTGTGCTACATGTGTATGGAGGCCAGAGGTCAGTCATGAGAGGCACTTTAAGACAGGATATCTCGCTGGGCATGGTGGTGCACACTTTTAATCCCAGGACTTGAGAGGCAGAGGCAGAGGCAGGCGGGTCTTTGTGAGTTCTAGGCCAGCCTGGTCTACAAAGTGACTCCAGGTCAGCCAAGGCTACACAGAGAAACCCTGTTTCAAAAAATCAAAAAAGAAAGAGAGAGAGAGAGAGAGAGAGAGAGAGAGAGAGAGAGAGAGAGAGAGAGAAAGAAAGAAAGAAAGAAAGAAAGAAAGAAAGAAAGAAGATAGGCTCTCTTACTGGCCTGCATCTCACTAATTCAGCTAGACCTGGCTGCCCTGTGAACCTCAGAAGTCTTCACCTTCCCAGCAAAGGGATTATTGGCATCACTAACATGCCCAACTTCTGAACAGATTCTGGGGCATAAACTCGGCTCCGCACGCTTGCAAGGCAAGCCCTTTGCTAACAGAGTGGTCTCCCCAGCCCAGTTTCCTGCCTTCTATAACTCTGAAGTGGTTCTATGACAGAACTTTCTTGGTTTTAGGAGATCCCAATTTGATACTAAAAAGAATTACTTAAACAATTTACATATCTTTGGCCCATGCAAGGTGGCCCACTCCTATAACCCCAGGACTCAAGAAATAGAGGTAAGAAAGTGGCCATGACAAAAGGCTGCGATTACATAGCGTGACACTGTCTCAACAAAGAAAAATTTAAATATGAGAAAAATCACCTGTCAGAAGAGGCAAACTTTTAGCACTTAACCTGCACAAAACAGCTCTTCAGAGCAGGCAGTCTGAGTCAGCACCCGCTGCCTGGTGGAGCAAGTGTCAGCGTTCTTTCATGGCGCTTATTTCCTGGGTTAGTGAGGGATCGATCTGAAAACAGCAGCAGGTAAAGGGGGCACGCCCTTCATGCCCGACAGAGGCTGTCCAACCAGGGGCTCCCTGGCCCTCAGACACATGAGCAGCTCTAAGGGCTGGTAACGTCCTTCCTGACCCCTTGCCCATGAGCAAAGGGACTCAGGGTGACCTGGGTAGAGATGACACTTATGTCCTATGACCTCACCCAGCACCCCTAGGGATCCAGTCCACTGGCCTCTTCAGGTGGGTCAGAGAAACATACTAACCCTAAACCCTTACTCAATTCAAACCATCCCGGGATCTCACTAGCCAAATGCTCAATCCCTGTGGCAGTCCCTTAAAATGTCCTGTTGGTTTAGGCACGGCCTGACAGTCTCAGAGACCACCCTTAGCAGGTTGAAGCACAGGCTTCATGAGACTGACATGGCGTCTTAGGCACGCTCCAGTTTATTTTAGGACAGTCTGCGTTTATTAGATCTATTGGCCCGCAGTTTTCTTTATGTTTTGCGGTTATATCTTTAGCTGGTTTGGGTAGTAGAAGTTTGAGAGTGCTTCATCTCTTTCTTTCTTTCTTTCTTTCTTTCTTTCTTTCTTTCTTTCTTTCT
>NW_026596046.1:14174343-14305130 GCF_907164565.1 Psammomys obesus
TCTTTCTTTCTTTCTTTCTTTCTTTCTTTCTTTCTTTCTTTCTTTCTTTCTTTCCTTTCTTCCTTCCTTCTTTTTTTTCTTTTTTTTTTCTCTTCTTTTCTTTTTGACTAAGGACCAGCTGTAGCTCTCTTTTGAATATCTGGTAGAATTCTGATATGGCTCCATTTGACTGTGGCATGTTGTAGGATTTTTATTACTATTGGAATCTCTTCATTTTCTGTGGGTCTGTTTAGGTTGTTGACTTCTTGGTTTAATTTTGGTGGTTTTTGTTAAACCTAGAAATTCATCTATTTCTTTTAGGTTTGTCAGCTCAATGGAGTACAGGTTTTTAAAATAATCCCTTATGGGTTTTTTTTTTTTTTGGGTGTCTTTTGGAATTTTTTTCTTTTCGCTTCTGATCCTGTTAATTTTGTCCGCTTTCTTTCTTTTGGTTAGTTGGGCCAAGCATCTGTCAATCTTCTTTATTTTCTCAAAGAACAGCTCTTAGATTCCTTTTTTGTTTTGTTCTGTTCTGTTTCATTGATTCCTTCTCTGATTTTTGTTGTTCTTGATTTTGTTATTGTTATTTTTTGCCATCGACTGGGTTTGTATTTGGTTTGTCCTTGTTTTTGTTTTTCAAATTTTGGAGTTGCTTCACTGAGTCATTTATTTTTATTCTTTCTAATTTTTTAAATGTAGTTATCCTTCAGGGCTGCTTTCAATGTGTCCCAGAAGTTTAGCTGTGTTATGCTTTCATTTTCATTTAGTTGCAGGAAGTTTTAAAGTGTTTTTCTTCATTTCTTCTTTGACCCATTCATCATTCAGTAACAAATTGTTCATTCTACTTGAGTTTGTGTATTTATTAGAGAATTACTTGCTGCCAATTTAAAGTTTTATTGCATTGTGGTCAGATAGGCTACAAGGAGTTATATCAGTCTTTTTGAATCTGTAGAGGTTTGTTTGATGTCCCAGGATGTGGTCTGTTTTAGAAAAGCTTCTATGAGCTGCTGAGTAGATTGTGTACTATTTGGTGTTCGGGTGGAGTAGGCTATAGCTATCTGTTAAGTCTGGTTGATATATGCTATCAATCAGTTCTGATGTTTTCTGTTTACTTTTTTGTCCAGATGACATGGAGAAAGTGGGGTATTAAAATCACCTACTATGAATGGATTGAAGTTAATCTGTGTCTTTAAATCCAGTAACACTTTTTTTTTCTTAATGAAGTTGGATGCGCCTGTGTAGGATAGTAGTATCTTCTTGGTTAACTGTTCTCTTGATTAGAATGAAGTGTCCCTCTCTGTTTCTTCTGATTAGTTTCAATTTGAAATCTATTTTGTCAGCTATTAGCCTAGAGGTGCCTGCTTGCTTCCTGGTCCCATCTGATTGGAATACTTTCACCTACCCCTTTACTCTAAGGCAGTGCCTATCTTCAAAGCTATGTTTCTTGTAGAGAACAGACAGATGGATTTTGGTTCTTGATCCATTTGGTTAGCCTGTGTCTTTAAAAAATAATTTATTTTTATGTACATTTGTGTTTTGACTGCATGTATGCCTGTGTGAGGGTGGATCCCCTGGGACAGGAGTTGCAGAAAGTTGTGAGCTGCCATGTGGGTGATGGGAATTGAACCCAGGACCTGGAAGAACAGACAGTACTCAACTACTGAGCCATCTCTCCAGTCCTAAAGATTTATTTATTTATTGTTTATACAGCATTCTGCCTGCATGTGTGCCTGCAGGCCAGAAGAGGGCGCCAGATCTCTCTGGGGATTGATCTCAGGACCTTTGGAAGAGCAGCTCTTAACCTCTGGGCCATCTCTCCAGCCCAGACTGTGTCTTTGATCGGACAATTAAGACCTTTGACATTTAAAGATATTATTATTCTAATGAGGGTTTTTAGAGACAGGGTTTCTCTGTATGTAGCCATGGTTGTTGCTGTCCTGGAACTTGTTCTATAGAGCAGGATGGCCTGGGACTCACAGAGATCTTCCTACCTCTGCCTCCCAAACGCTGGGATTAAAGGCAGGTGCCACCACCATGCCTGGTTAAGATATTGTTATATATTTTATGTGTGTTGGTGTTTTTCTTGCATGCATGTACATGTGAGGGTGTCAGAAGCCCTGAAACTGCAGTTACAGACAGGTATTAGGTGCCATGTGGGTGCTGGGAATTGAACCCAGGTCTTCTGGAAGAGCCATCTGTCCAACCCCTAAAGTTATTCAAAAGTGTGTGTCAAGTTTGGTCATTGTGTTAACTTTTGATGGTAGTGTTTGTCTTCTCAGTGATACTTTTGTGTTTTAATAATCATGACTTCATATGTCTTTCAACAATGTCTCTGCTATGCTCATTCCTTTCTTCAGCCAGAAATACAGATACAATTAAAATCCCATTTCAACAGGCCGTCTATGAATTTGAGCATCATATCTTCATGAAGAAAAGAAATAAAAAGAAAGACATGACTGTTCCTAGGGACAGTGGAGGTGAGGGTTTATTGTAGATAAAATGAAGAACTTAGCCAGAGGCAGAGACATCTGGGAGAGTCTAGAGTGCACATGACTCTATGCTGGGCCATGTGAAGAGAGGGAGGAGGGGAGAGCCTGGAGCCAGAGCCCAGGAGCCCAGGAGCCCAGGAGCCCAGGAGCCCAGGAGGGTGAAGGCTAAAAATGAATACAAAAGCACTGGTGTAGCCAAAATAAATGGATTCTATAGGGAAGGACAGCTGGGAGAAGGGCAGCCCAGCTCCTGGGCTGGAGAAGCTTAGGTTAGGGCCTGGGGTATGTCAGCCAGAGGATGTGTAATAGGTAGGGACTGTGAGATGTTGGGAGAGCCTGGTGACCAGGTCTACTTTGATATGTTAAAGAGGCACCCCAAGTAGCCACTTGTCTGGGTTTGAGTCCTGACAGTACTCACACTTCTGGTATGGCCAACTTAGACATTTGCTCTGAAAATGTTTTTTTCCATTAACCATGGCATCCTGTATATGACATATTTCAGTTCCAATGTTTTAGCAATTATTCTACCGTACCTAGAGAAATATGTCTGATAAAAAGTTTCTTTGAAAAAGTAAATTATAGAGGTTTAAGCCCTTTTATTTCCAGAATGACAGAAGTTGAACCTGTACTTAACAATTCACCTTTACAGTTTGTCCTATGCCAGGAAAGTCAGCTGATTAACTATTGGACTCATACCTGAAAATGCTGGTTTAAATTTATCCAGTACCAACTGTCCACTATCTTTGTTATTTACTCTCTTTTTATGTTCCATAGTTATAATATTTAGCTCCAGTTCTTAATATGAGTTGGATTAGAACTAAATATACTAGCTATTATTCCTTTACTTATTCACGAATCAAACCCACAATCCACAAAAGTAGGAACTGATTTATCTATTTTTCTTTCTTCACTTTTTCTTTGTTTGCTTTCTGTTTTTTTTTTTTTTCAACACAGGGTTTCTCCCTGAAACACTGGCTGTCCTAGAACTTTCTCTTTATACTAGACAGGCCTCAAATTCATGGAGGTCCGCCTGCTATTGCCTCCGGAATGCTGGGATTAAAGGTGAGTACCACCATACTTGGCTTTAACAGAGTATTTAACTCAACCAACTGCCTCAATTTTTTTCCCTTTGTTTTATCAAGACAGGGTCTCTTCGGGCAGCCTTGGCTGTCCTGGAACTCACTCTGGCTGTTCCAGAACTCACTCTGGCTGGCCTCAAACTCATAGAGATCTGTCTGCCTCTGCCTCCCAAGTGCTGGGATTAAAGGTGTGAGCCACCACCTGCCACTTGACAAAACCTCTATTATTATATCCCAAGCTGATGCATAATGCACAATTAGCCTAATTCTTACTTCTGAAAATATGTCAACCCTATATGGGGGCTGAGGGAAGGGGGCTCAACCAAGTTCAACTATGAAAAATCATGGCTTACTCCTCCATTCCACACATGGGTGAATAATTGCTATTCTTCCATATCACCCGATGATGACACTTTTAAACTTACTCATTTACAGCCTCAGTATTTACCCATCTATCAATCCCCTCATATCTTGTGTCAGGGCTACTATTGCAGTGAGTAAAAACCATAACCAAAGCAACTTGGGTAGGAAAGGGTTTATTCGGCTTATGATTACACATCACAGTTCTTCACCCAAGAAGTCAGGACAGGAACTCAAGCAGGGCAGGAACTTGGATGTAGGGGGCAATGCAGAGGCCATGGAGGAGTGCTGCTTCCTGGCTTGCTTCTCATGGCTTGTTTAGGTTGGCTTCTTATAGAACCCAGAACCATCAGGCCAGGGGGTGCCACCACCCATAATGTGCTGGGAACTCCCCCATCAATTACAGTTCCACACAGGCTTGGCATTTTTAAGAAGTAATAACTCAAAATAACTAAAAAAAAAAAAAAAAAAAAAAAAAACTCAAAATAATCCTCATGCCATCACCCTTCACAAAAGCAGATATTTGGTGTCGGAACACTAGGTGAAACTGAAACTTGAAAGCTGAGATGTTTTCAGTGTGCAGGCAAAATGTATATCCACCTTGAGGACTGGAGAGATGGTGCAGCTGTTAAGAGCATATATTGCTCTTGTAGAGGACCCAAGGTCAGTTCCTGGCACACATAGTGGATGGCTAACAACTACCCTAAACTCCAGTTTCAGGGGATCTGATATCCTCTTCTGTCCTTTCTGGGCAATTGCACTGACATGCATATACCCCTACATACACACACACACACACACACACACACACACTAAAAAAAATCACCTTGAGATTAAGTCTCTTGCTCAGCAAAGAGCTTCAGATACAATACCTACCAATATGAAACAAAAACAGTAGAGTCCTCTGTCCTGATGATGGACAGTGAAAGGTTTGACTCTGTACCAAGGACAGGGCTGCTAGGGGCAATTGAAGGAGTTGAGAAATGTAGCCATCTGCACCAGAAGCCCAGAGCCTTCTGCAAGGAAGAGGACCATCCTCAGCTTCTCTAGGAAATTCAAAGATAACCAAGAATTGTAGGAGTGGTCAACAGAGGCCTGACCCCATGACATTGATACTAGAGCCCTGGGAATAGGAATATCCGGCTCAGGGATGGTTTTGAATGTGGCATCCAGCTACAGGCATGTCCTCCTGTGACTGTGCGTGAGGGGAGTATGCATTGAAATTCACGTGTAGAGCATCATTTCTGCTTCAGTGGATCTGAGCCAGGAGTGGGTCGCAGCTGGGTTAAGGCAAGTGAGACTTGGCTACTCAGGTGTCCGTCAGGGATACCAAGTGTGGCACAGGGTCACTGTGCCAATGGCCCAATTGGACTCTCTAGATGCCTTTTGTTTTTTAAAGTTTAAGAATCATTTTTATTAGTATTTGTTAATTTAAAACTAATGGGTTTATATGATATTTCTTACATGTATATAATATACTTTGATCATGGGAGGGTTTAGTTGAGCTCACAGTTTGCAGTGATACCGTGGCAGGGGAGGCATGATGGCAGGAGTGTGGGACAACTGGCCATATTGTCTCAACCATCAGGGCACAGGGAAAAGACAGGGACTGGCCATGTCTATAAAGCCTCCAGGTTCCAAGTGACCTACACTCCCCAGCAAGGCTCAGCATCCTTCCCAGGCAGCACCACTGGCTGGTACAAAGTGTTCAAACACATGAACTTATGGGGGGCATTTACAGGCAAACCACAGCACCTTTCCTTCCCTCCTTCCCCTTTTCTCCCTTCCCTTCCCTTCCTTACCCTTATCCTACCATCCTTTCCTCCTCCTCCTGTCTCCTTTTCCTCTTCTCTTCTCTCCTAATGATAGAACTCCCACATGCATGAAGTAAAAATAGAATTAAAGGGAAGGATAGTCAAGCCCACATCTGGATTTGAGTATTTTACCACTCCATTTTCCTAGCAATTGGTATATCAGCTAGCTGGAAATACCAATAAGGCCACAGAAAACATGAATACTATCAACTGCTTGTTGGAGATTGAATCCTGACTGTATCCTTTTCCAATGTACCTGGAATACTTTCCAAGCTAGATATACGCTGGGTTACAATACAAGGCTTCATAACATTTGAAAGACTAGAAAAAGATGCAGACTGAGCGGAGGCTTGTGGTGCTGACATTCCAGCAGCCCACCAGGTCAGGATGCTGGAAGTCAACTTTATACAACAGCAGTTGATTTAGTCTCTGATGGAGACGTGTACACATCTGGATTCAGAGAGACTGGCTATGAAAGAAGTCATTTTGTCCAGCCTGCCTATCACAGATACAGGGAATATTTCTTATACTTAATTTATGACTAACTTGGGAACAAAGGGTGGTGGAGGCGGGGTGAGGGGAGGGCTAAATTGGTCTGTTCCTCTAATTTCCCAGTGCAGACTTTTCTGGTTCCTCAGAATCTGACAAGAATGTTAACAATTCATAAAGGAATCCATCGTGGAGATGTTGGAATTTCTTAAAGGAACCCTCTGAATTAGACAACTTTTAGCAGACCTGATGAACTGTAGCTGCAGCTCTGTGAAGTCTGTAATAGTTATAGTCGCTAACAGGTTCTCTCTCTCCCGGAGTGGTGCTTGGCTGCCCCAAGCCCTAGCCACCTTCTTATTTTTCTGTGCTTTAAGATTACTGCCATAACATAAGAACTTCATCAGCTGACTGTGAGTAATGCCTTGGCTATTTTAATAATGAAACTGGTCAAAGTGATTGATGTCATGGAATTGGATCATTGAAGTTCCTGAAAATATGCAGGACCTGGGAAGAACCAGAGGGAATTTTCTTATAACTCCTGAGCTTCATAGTTGGTCTCATTTTTCACTCTAAATTACTTTCACTAACTAATACCCATCCCCCCCAAACGTCACATTTACTTCAGTAATATACAAAAGTGTTATCATGAAACAGGATACATTGAAAGATTATTTCCTGTCCAGTACACAGATTTTAAAATGGCAGGACTCTTGGTAGATGGACCACATTCCTGGGCAGGTCTGATTCCCAAGAGCAGTTGGCCAATACAAATTAACTCTAAAACGAAAACTTGAAGTTAGGAAAGTTGGGAGGTGAGGGTAGAAAGGGAAGGTATGTGTTGGGGGGTTAGAGAGGGAAGATCTGGGGAGAGATGAGGGTGATGGGGATTATGGTCAAAATATATTGTGTAACATTTTGTTTTCCAGTTCCATCCATTTTCATGGAAATGACAAAATTTTATTTTACTCTTTTACATCTGAAAAATTCCATTGCATATAAAAATACATGTATGAAACTCTTAAATGATTGATAAAATGATATTTAAAAATAAAATAAAATGGTGGAGAAAAGACAACAATAAAGATGATTTATTGTGAGTTATACTTGGCCACAAGTGAGAACAGAACTATTCCAGAATGCCACACGTACAGGGCAGAGGGCCGAAAGGGACTGTTTTGGTCAGAAGGAAGTCAGTCTCTCAGATGGTTTTAGTGAGGAGATGCTGAAGTTCCAGGTCCACTGAGACTTATTACCTACAGTAGAATACTTGTACCAGCATCCTGGCCTTCAGCATTCCTTACTTCTGCTCCTTCAGCCTTCTTGGGTGCACAAGCTAATTTACTTGCACCTCTGTTTCATCTTCCTTCTCTTGCCTTTCACCCTGCACATTTGCTGCTTCTTGCACTTTGCTCTTGTGGAGCAGGAGTTTCAGGCCAAGAGCTATATATAATTTTTTTGAGGAAAGCTTTGAAGTTTTCCTATGGTGGGTGCAAGGTGATCCTCACGAGGGTCAGCTCAGCTGTTCAGCTCTCAACCACTTTTGTTACAGATGCATTATTTCATATTTGCTTTGTGCTTGATTTTTTGTCACTCCAGGGCATTGACGTCTAATCAGCACTTGTGCCCTTTCTAAGCTTTACTCAAAGTCATTTGTGATTGCTGTGATGTATGACCCCAGGTCCAGGGAGTGCTTACAAATATGCACACAACTGATACCACAGTGGCCAAAGCACTGTAAGGGTCTTTTGCATTTCTTTTTCATCCAGACACTTTGGTACTGTATAGGCCCATTTATATATGAAGATCATATAAAACCAAATCTTCAATAGTAGCAGCCTTCTATGGAGCTCAAGGCCAAGTGGCAAGGTGGACTCCTCTCCTTTTGTTCATGAGTGAACGGAGACTTAGTGAACGGCAACGGCCATCCAAACTCACAGAGAGAGTCATGGAGGAACCCTGGCTTTCTATCGCACTGCCTTGCGGTCTCAAAGGGAGTTTGTAAGTCTGTGGATTCCACAACTCAGTTCCTAAGCCTTTCGCTAATTATGAATCATCAACTCTGGAACTTCTAGCCACACAGTGGCTATACTGTGTGATGATTCTTATATTATCTGAGATGAGATAAGAATGCGAGGTCCTGTCATGCTGCTATTTGCTCATTTGGTTGACAGGGATGTGACCAGTTCTGTCCCTTTGTTAGGGACACAAAGCACTTTATTCAGCTTATGAGCTCACGCAGCCTGAAAAACCATCTCCACTGTTCTTCTGGTCAATGATTATTAAGGGCACAAGGCAAAGCCCTGGAGTGCACAGGCTCTGACTAAGCTACTCAACACTGAGGAGGAGGACCATATGAAGGTTCAAAGTGGTGCCTTTCATGACTTCAGCCTTTAATTTTCTTTTTTTTTTGCTTTATTAAAAAAAAAAAAACATACCCAAAAGACTTCCACTCTTACTGGTGTTTCAAGTTCTCACTAACTATATTCCACTTTAATCTCTCTGAAGAAAACAGAAGTCAATAGAAGGGGCACTATCTCCTTCTGGCCTACGTCATCCCTCCTTCAAACATCCCTTCATCTCCACTCACTCTTGCTTCACCTCTAGTCAAACTGAAAGAAGTTTCCACTCATCCTACATGTATTAATTAGGGTCTAGACAGGAAATATAGTTCATTCAGGAAATAAAAGAATTCATTCGGATGACTTGGAGGAGAACACTTTTTTCCTTAAAAAATAGAAAATAGATTTTTTTTTCATACAGTGTATTTTGATTACAGTTTCTCCTCCCCCTACTCCTTCCAGTTCCTCCCCACCTTTCTTCCCATCTGCACATGTACCTGTGGTTTCTCTACTTAGAAAACAAACAGGTATTTAAGAAACAATAAAGTAAAACACAATAATATAAATAAAAACAAACAAATCAGAATATGACAAAACAACCAACCAAAAAAAAAAAAAAAAAAAAAAAAAGAGTCAAAGAAAAAGCACAAGAAATGCACACAAACAAGAATCCTATAAAAGCCCCAAACCAGAAGCTATAATATATACACAGATGACCTGTAAGGTAGAAAAAAAATGCCCTGACATCATGAGACAGAGAACCTCCAAAAGTGCTGTTGAGTTGGTTTTGTGTTGGCCATGTACTTCTGTACCTCCCCTAAGATTGGTTTGTTTCCCTGGTGAGACTCCCTGGCTAATTTTTCATGCGCATGTGGCTGTAAGTCTTCTGTGTTGGGGATGGGTGTGTGTGTCCACCTCTCCTTTCAGCTCTAGGACTGCATCTGGTGCAGACCTGTGCAGGCCCTGTGCCTGCTGCCTCAGTCTCTGGGAGTTCACATGTGAACCAGCCCTGTGGTATTTGGGCCTTGATTCCTTGGTGTCCTCCATCTCCTCTGGCTTTTACATTCTTTCCTCTTTCTTTTCCACAGGGCTCCCAGAGCCTTGAGGGGAGAGATTTGATGGAGAAATTCCATTTAGGGCTGAGTGTTCCAAGTCTCTCACTCTTTGCATAAGGCCTGGCTGTGGGCCTCTGTATTTGCTCCATCTGATGCAGGAGGAAGCTTCTCTGACAATGGCTGAGCAAGGCACTGATCTATGAGTATAAGAAAATGTCATTAGGAGTCATTTTATTGCTGCATTCCTTTAGCAGAGCAGTAGTATTTGGTTTTCCCCTAGGTTCTTGGCCTAACTAGTCTCAAGTTCTTGATCATCCAGGCAGCATTGGGTATGGATTTTATCTTAACTGAAATCAGATAATTGGTTGGTTATTCTCACAAGTTTTGTGACACTATCACACAAGCATATGTTTCAAACTATACACTATTCTAGATTGAAGAAGGTTAAACTTTATCCTTTGGTAGTGTGCAGAGTATCCTTCAGTACTTTGAATAATAGTCTTTAGGGGTGAATAGTCTTTAGATGGTACTCTAGGTAGGTACCATCTCCATTTTTTGAAAGAGAAAATATTTCAAAACCTTTTTTGGTTTGATGGGAATTGCATTGAATCTGTAGACTGCTTTTGGTAAGATGGCCATTTTTATTATATTAATCCTATCAAGCTATGAGTATGGGAGATCTTTCCATCTTCTGATATCTTCTTCTATTTCTTCAGAGACTGAAAGTTTTTTTTCATACAAGTGTTTGACTTGCTTGGTTAGAGTTACACCAAGGTACACCTAAGGAAGCTAATCAAGAAGGAGGACCCTGGGTAAGATGCTCAATCTTCATTCAGAAAGGCAAACAGGACGGACATCGGAAGAGGGAGAAAACGGGGAACAGGGCAGGAGCCTACCACAGAGGGCCTCTGAATGACTCTACCCAGCAGGGTATCAAAACATATTCTGAGACTCATAGCTAAACTTTGGAAAGAGTGCAGGGAATCATAAGAAAGAAGGGGTAGATAGAAAGACCTGGAAGGGACAGGAGCTCTACAAGGAGAGCAACAGAACAAAAAATCTGGGCACAGAGGTCATTTGTGATACTGATACTCCAACCAAGGACCATGCATGGAGATAACCTAGAACTGCTGCACAGATGTAGCCTATGGCAGCTCAGTGTCCAAGAGGGTGCCCCAGTAATAGGAACAGGGACTGTCTCTGACATGAACTCATGGGCTGGCTCTTTGATCACCTCCACCTGAGAGGGGAGCAGCCTTACCAGTCCACAGAGGAAGGCAATGAAACCAGTCCTGATGAGACCTGATAGACTAGAGTCAGATGGAAGGGGAGGAGGACATCCCCTATCATTGGACTGGGGGAGGGGCATAGGAGAAGAAAAGGTAGGGAGGGTGGGATTGGGAAGAGGTTGGGGAGGGGCTACAGCTAGGATACAAAGTGAATAAACTGTAATTAATAAAAATAAAATAAAAAAACCAATCAAACAAAAACATCTCTAAAAAACCTTTTTTGTTTGCTTATTTATTTAATCATATTACAGCCTAACCCCAATCCCTCCTTCCTCTTCTCCCAGCCCTACTCTCATGCCCCTCTCCCCCAGTTTCCCCTCTCCTTCTCAGAGAAAGGGAGGTCCCCAAGGGGTACCAACACTGGTACCTCAAGTTGCAGCAGGACTAACCACATCCTCTCCCACTGAGGCCAGACAAGGCAGCCCAGCTAGGGGAAAGGTATCCAAAGGCAGGCAACAGAGTTTATTCTTCTCTTATATATTACATTCTGACTAGTTTCTCCTCCCTCCTCACCTTCCAAGACTCTTCTCCCACCTCCCCACTCCCCCAGATTCACTCATCCATTTCCCTTCAGAAAAAGCAGGCCTCCCGGGAATATCAACAGACACGGCATAACAATTTACAATAATATTAGGCACATTCCCTCATATCAACTGGATGAGGCAACCCAGTAGGAGGAAAAGGGTCTGAAAAGCAGGCAAAAGAGTCAGAGACATCCCCCTGCTCCCACTGTTAGGAGTCCTACAAGAACATCAAGCTACACAACCATAATATATATGCAAAGGATCTAGGTTAGATCTATACAGGTTCCCTGACTGTTGGTTCAGTCTCTGGGAGCCCCTATGAGGTCTGGTTAGTTGATTCTGTGTGCTGTGTTCTTGTGGTGTCCTTAACTCTTCCGGCTCCTACAATTCTTACTCCCCCTCTTTTGCCAGATTCCCTGAACTCCATCTAATGTTTGGCTGTGGGTCTGGGCATCTGCTGAAGGAGAAAACTTAATAATGGATCTAACACCAGAGGTGTGGACAGGACTTGAAGGCACAAACCAAAGATGTGGGAACATCCAGAGCTGGCAGTATGACAATTGTCACCATCCCAAGGCTGAAAACATCAGGGTAGACTCTTGCCACGAACTACAGTCTGAAGGGTCAGCCTCCAGGCTGTCCTGGGCAGGGTGGAGAAGGCTAAAGCCTGGATCGAGGTGGAGGGTGAATAGAAAGTAACCAGCCTCTTGTATGAAGTAGATTGGACTCCACAGGAAACCGCAAAGGGAGTGGTATACACTCTGAGGATCTTGGGCAGAGCCTATCTTCCCTTCCTTAGCCACTTCAGAGCCTTGTAGCCTCATTTTCATGTGTTAAAAGATCCGATCCAATCTAAAGCTAGACATCCGTTTCTTAGGCCGCTTAAACAGCCTCTATAGCTCAACCTTCATTATTCACGGGTGCTCTGTGGCACAGAGGCCAGCCTCTTTCCAGCCTCCTGTTCAGTGTCACACCCTCTGGACAACAGCTGCAGGGTAGATAGGGCTGAGGGTGGAAGGAAGGCCAGGCCGAGCCCTTGGTTACTGACTGTCGTCTTCGAGCTGTGTGTTCAGAGGCTGCCTTCCTGAAGGACACCCTGTTCGGTTCTGAGGAGGCCTCAGCTCCCACTATTTCCCAGTGCAGATGACTCATCCTTTTCACTATTCGTGTTTCTTCCCCAGCCCTTGCCCCGTCTGCTACGCCCTTCTCTGCGATAGGTAGTGATCTGAGCCAGCCCTCTCCAGCATACCCATGACCTGGAGAAACCCTGTGCCCTTGCACAGAGATAGATCAGCTCTTTCCACTATACTCATGGCCTGGAGAAACCCTTGACTCCCAAACACATAGGAACAGTTCCTTTTGCTATCATCTTCCTTTCCAACCAACTTTTCTCTCATGTGTTTCCATAGATAAGTGAACAGAAGGCCCTCCCACTGCTCACCGTAATACCAGGCAGCAAAGGTTTGCTTTTTGTCTACCTTGTCAATTAGGAACAATCCTCTCGTGCCCTAAATTTTAAATTTCTGTCTTCCTGCTGAAGGTCACACCAATTGACAGACATGTGACATCTTTAGAACATCGAGGCAAGGTCAGAAAGCCATGAAATGTGAGGCTCTGGCTTTGGGAGCACCCAAAATGAAGAGAAGGAATATTTCAGTGCAAAACAACGAGGCTTTAAAACATTGGAGTTTTAGAGACAGGATCAAAATGATGGAACTTCACCTTTAGCCCCACTTCTAAATCAGCTCAGCGTGGTCCTGCCTTTATTTACAGTTTGAGTACTTTGTGAATTTTTTGTGTATCTTTGTGTTCATTTTAATTTACAAGTATTGAATTAACCAGTATTTTTGTAGATGAGTGAGGCTTTGAGCACACCCTTAAATTTTGCCAATGAACATTTGCTTCATTTGAGTCTCTGACCAAGGGCTACGCATCACCACTGTCCTGGGCTCTTACACTTTCATCAGATTCCTGAGAAAATGGTGTAGCCTATTCTCCAGATCCAGGGCCATCTCTGTGTTAGAAGTGGTGGCAGCATCTCTACGCAGACTTCACTCTTTGAATCTTAGATCTATCTGGATGTCCCGAGATGACAGTATGACAGCTGTCACCATCCCAGGACTGAGACTCTCCCTGCTGCAGCCCCTGAGATACAGAACTGTGGCAGGTTCATGGATGCACAGGGTTGCCGGCAGTATTTGTGCCTCATTTGCTCCAGGGCATGGACTCATACTGCAGTTTGTGCCTCTGTGCTTTTGTCCCTGCCTGGGGACTTCGTGAACTGTCTCCAGCTTGAAAATTCCTCAGCCACCGAGAATGGCTCACTCACCTTCATTGTGGACTTCCCAAACCCCCCACTAATACATGCACTGCAGCAAGGCTGGTAGTATCAAGGTGAAATGTGCTGTGTAATTGGGAATAGGCATTAGTTTCCCATGGTTCCTCTCTCTGGGTTAGTTTCTTGTCAACTTGGCACAAGCTAGAATCCTTTTGGAAGAGGGGCTTCGGTTGTGAAAATGCTCCTTACAGATCTACCTGTAGGCAAGTCTGTAGTGCATGATCTTGACTAATGATTTATGGGAGTGAGCCCAGTTCATTGGGGTGAGCAGTGCCCACCCCTGGGTGGTGGTCTTGTGTGGTATAAGGAAACAGGCTGAGTAAGTCATAGAGAGCAAGCCAGTAAGCAACATTCTTCCATGGTCTCTGCATCAGTTCCTGTTTCCAGCTTCCTGCCTTGAGTTCCTGCTCTAAATTCCTTGGAAGTGACTATTATGTAGAAGGGTAAGTTGTATAAATCTTTCCCTCTCCAGGTTGCTTTTGGTTATGATGTTTCCTCACAGCTATAAAAACCCCAACTAAGACAGCTACTGCAACGGCACACCATAAACTTAGGGGGTTTAAAACACATTTGTTCTTGTAATTTGAAGGTCAGAAGTAAAAAGTCAAGGTGTAAGCGAGGCTGTGCTCTTCTGGAGGCTTCAAGAAGCATCATTCTCCTTGCACGGTGCTTCCTGTAGCCCTCCAGCTTCTGCTTCCATGGTCACAGCCTGCTTTTACTAATTGATCCTCCTCCTCCTCCTCCTCCTCCTCCTCCTCCTCCTCCTCCTCCTCCTCCTTCTTCCTCTGTCTTTCAGACAAGTTTCTCTGTGTGTAGCCCTGGCTATCCTGGACTCCATTTGTAGAGCAGGTTGGCCTCAAACTCACAGCCATCCGTCTGCCTCTGCTTCCCAAGTGCTGGGATTAAAGGCATGAACCACCATGCCCGGTTCTACTAATTGATTCTTTTGCCTCCTTCTGTAAGGATCCTTGTGGTGGTGTTGGGCCCCTGGGAACGATGGAGGATAACCATCCAGTTCATCTGAAATACCTTAAATTTCTTTCTTTGTTTTAAAAAATCATATCTGTAAAATCCCTTTGCCGTACAAGATTCAGATAATGGGAAGAAGTCGTGGGTAGCTTTGAGGGATGCTATTGTGCCTCCCCAAACTATCAGCCTTTCCTTGATGGTCTGACTAGTATTTTACTCACTGCTCCATTCTCCCCAGCTGAGCATAGGCTAAGCATGAAGCTTCGTGTGATGGAAGGGAAATCACATAGCCTAATCTTTTCCTGGAAACTGTGCCGTTGTCTTCAGGTGATGGCTCCTGGAGCTCTTCATAGGTCATAATCGAGTTCCTCTGGTGGTTTATGGGATTGCATGGAAAATCCTACAAAATGTCCCACAAAATCTCAGGAAAAACATTAGGAAGGGAGGTGTTTTAGACTAATCTACTTCCGCTGTTTTTTGTTTCTTTTTGTAGAGCTAATCACTCTCATTAAAACCCACTGCATGCTTGCTTCCAGGGTATTAAAAGTATATTTGATTTTATGCTGTGCATGTCTTCCAAAACTGAGAAGCAACCCACACTGAACAACTCTGATAATATGGTTTTGCATCACACAGTTTTCAGGAAATGAGAGTTCTGTGGAGTTGAGGTTGAGTTATCTGGCCCTGGAGAATAGATACATTCCAGAAATAGCCCCATGTGGCTAGCCCTTCTCCTGGCCCTCCCAACTGCCTCAGCATCTATTTACAACTCAGGGGGTGGCTTGCCTGCTGGCCTCCTCTCAAGACTGGGGATGCTGGAGGGGCTGCTCTTTGCTCAGGTAGGAGAAGGTGGCCTCACCTGGGCCTCTTCCTTTACCCAGACAGCCTGTTTGGGTTTAATGTATTGGATTATGGGTCCAGTCATCCTGGGTAAGAACTGAAGAAATGCAACATGAAAAGCTGAATATAGCAAATGGCGGGGGGGGGGGGGGGGGGTTGACATCATTCACAGAAATGTTTGCATTCAATGACAAGTTAATGTTTTAAGAAAGATTTACAGACTAGCTAAATATTTTGACAGAGAAATAAAAGTGACTTCGAAGACCACTCCATATGGATCCTCTTATTTTATTGTCTGAATATTTACATAACTGCTTAGAAATGTCATGATCTGAGAATTAATGTACAGAAAAAGAGCTCATTGCTCATCTTTTTGGTCAGAGTCTGGGATCAATGTGACTTGAGTATGAGAAGATAAAACAAGCCCATCCAACCTTCAAGAGTTTCCCTTCTCACCTTCTTGAACCCAGGACTAAAAACACCCCCACAAGAAAGCAAACTTCAACTTTTTTTTTTTTTCAAAATTTCAAAAAAGTTTTATTCCTTACAATCCCAAGATGTTTTCTTTGCTTAAAATGTACACAGGGAACAGGATTCTTTAATGTGGACAATAACTTATGTACTGGCTCCACTACTTTGGTGGCTTCATGGCTGGGGTGATAAAGGGAAGGGACCCTCTAGGGTCTTTAGTATTGGCTTCTCTGTGACATTCCTGGCTGGTGCACTCCTGGACTAGCCCAGCTCACTCCGTACCCCACCCCATGCACATTGGGTGGATGTGGAATGGAGAACCAGCCCTCTTCAAACTGTCATGATTTGGGGGGATGAAGATTGAAGCTAGCCTACTCCTAAGTCTTAGGGTTCTGGGAGCAGAGCACAAGGAACCCTGGAGGGTCCTTACTTGCGGGATGTAGGCCTTCAGGGCCAATCCCCACCCCTCTGGCCTGCAAGCTGCTCCTTAATGCCATCTCATGTAGCGGCAGACAGTGTGAGGGCTCTAGAAGCTGGTCACTACTGCCACCTGACTTGGCTGGGGAAAATGGAGAGTGTGCAGGCAGACACAGAACATCAGACCTTTCCGTGTCCCTTGAGAGGCTGGGATGAGAAGAGTGGGACAGTGCAGAAAGAACATATACCACCCAACGTGCGGCATAGCCTTGGGAACTGTGGTGGTGTCGGGTGTCACCACGCTGAGGTGATCTTCAGGGCAGCTTTTTGAGTAGGGCAGCAGCTGAACTGACCTTCCTACTCATGTCAAGGTGACCCGAGGACCTACAGAAGAGAGAACACTAGAGGCCTGGGTGGGTGTTCTGTCACAGGCCTGAAGAAGCAGGGGTGAGGTGCTCCAAACCTGGTGTCTGCAAGGTGAGGGTCCGAGAAGGGCTCTACTGGCCGTGTGCCTGCCCCTTTCAGGCTGCCACCCATTGCCAACATTAGATTGTGGGCACATGCAGTGGCCCCATAGAGAGGTGGTCTGGTTCACCAGTCTGTTCACAGCAGGATGGCTTCCCCTACCATCTCTTTGAAGACCCAACACAAGAGCTACTGAATGGAAGCCATTTCAATAGCCTGGGTCTCAGGGCGTGTAGTCAGGGCAGGGGACTGTCTTCAGCCTTAGTGGATGCCACCCACATTACTTTTCTGCTGACTCCAGGCCCGCAGCACCCAACACAGACCCCTAGGAGGGAAAACACTTACATATACCATGTTTGTACATTGGGTTTGGCTTTGTCCTGGAGATTATATTTTGCAGGGGCAGCTTCATGTTTGCAAACACCTTATGCTGCCAAGTACTAGAGATAGGGAGACAGCCAGCTTGTCTAGGGCAGGACCGTGGGCCGGAGGCCAGCCACCCTACCCTCCAGAGGTAAAGGCAGGGTGGCAGTCCACTTGGAGTCCCCAGGAACACACCCTTATGCTATTTCTAAAGTGAAATGGTGAGACCCATGCCCCACCTATGCCCAGGGTACTTCCCTGTCAGATCTCACAGCCTAGTGCAAAGATAAAAGTGGGAGGGGCAGAGGCAGGAGCCGACAAGGGCTGTCACCTCAGGGGCGGAGTGTGGGGAGGCTCCTGGGGTGAGCGGCAGGGCTGGGCCAGACACGGAGCTTCTGCCTGAGAATGGGGTCCTCTGCGTATTAACTGGACGCTCATTTCTGGAAGATGCCACCTCCGCCCGTATCCCAGACACCCTTGGAGGTTCCGTCCACAGCATGGGCTGAAATGGCTCCACTTCAACAGCAAACATGTCAGTCTGGGTGCTGGGTGTATGCACCTGTAGTGTTTCTATAGCAGTGTATGTAGGGTGTTGGTTGGCGATAGGAGTGGGGGCTAGGCCGACAATCCCTTCAAGGGCTCTTCAACTGTCTTCTCAGGGGATGGGGGTGGGGCAGTGGGTTCGCAGTCACTGCCCAGGTGTCCTTGCTTTGCTGTCACACACAGAGGAGGTCCCCACCCCCTGCAGTGGCCACCTGGTGCAGGTGGGAGTGGAGACTTGAGGTCTGTTTTCTTCCCATGCTTTTTGTCTTTCAGTCTCTGTGAGGGTTCCATCTTTTCTTCCAGTGTTCCTCTGCTGCAGGGAATGGACCAGAAGCCTGGGATGGGTTTGGAGGGAAGCCATACTCTAGGCACAAAGCTCTCCTCTTGCTGTGTTGATGGGCCATCCATCCTGATGTGTACCACGGGGTAGCAGAGCAATAACTCACATGTTGCAGAGGCCTCACTGCGGGTGTGTGTAGGAAGGGGAACTGAGGGAGGACAAACTGCGGGGAGCATTCTCTTTAGAGGGGCCAGCCCCACTGAGGTACGACCTCTGCCCCTGAGAGAGGCTGGGGTGATGTCCTGACAGTGGGGCTTGGTGCTGTTGCAGCAGACAAGTGGAACAAGAAGTCCAGGGAGAGTGAGGGTGCTGGGGCGTCCCCAGAGTGGCCCAGACCAAGGGCAGGGCCTCAGAGTTTGGCACAGCCAGTGCCAGGTGAACAGTAGGCTGAAGGCCAGCAGACCTCAACTTCTAAGGAAGCCGTGGCTCTTAGTGGTAATTGTGGTTGTGGCTGCAGTTGAAAGGGTAATGGATGCTCCAATGGACAGTGCTTAGACATAGCATGAATGATCCCTAAAAGATCTTATTTGAACGTAAGGATTTTCAGGTCTATCGTTCTGAGAGAAGGTACCCGAAGCTCTCTTGGAGTCCACACAATGTAGCCAGAAGTTAGGCAGTCTCTGAAGGCTTCCTGTAGCTAAACATTCTGAGGAAGGGGTGGGAATGTGCACAAGGGAGGGAGGGGAATCAGGGCTCATATTTTTCAAACACACTGCCCCTAGTGGTGGCTGGGGCCCTCATCTGGTTCCTTATGCCCAGCCTGTTACCATTTGGGTATGAAATGTCTCCCCATAGGCTCCTGTGTCTGAACACTTGGTCCCTAGCTGGTGACACTATTTTGGGAGAGTTTGGAATGGAAGCTTTGCTTTTATTGTTAAAACTCCTTTGGTAGTGAATTCCCACCGGAAGTAATATGTCTTTACTTCGGTTGGCTCTTGTTTTGCTGCAGAAAGATGGCTATAGCCAATGGTGGGTTATATCCTAGACCCTTCCATACGTCCAAAAAACCTCAAGAATCATAAAATAGATAGCTCTTCTAGGCCGCCCTTACTTCTACTTACTGCATTGTTTCTGTTCCCCATTGACATGTCTGTTTCTGGAGCCAGAAGTCTGTGTTTTCATTTTCTATACCACGTGCCTCAAATAGGCCAGCCCCTTTAAAGTAGTAGACCTTGGTGGATGTAGTATCACTTGAAAATGCTCACCAAAGGTTTTCCTCCGTGCTTTGTATCACAAGTGGCCACTGCTTAGTGACAGGCAGAACAGTAGTGGCCTGGACTCGGCAGTGACCCCTTATTGGACTGGTAGACAAAGCCTTTCTGTGTGTGAGTCTCAGCTGGGCACATAAGTGGATTTGATGCAGCATGGGCTGCTGAAGACCCTGAGTACAGGCTGGTTTCAGGCCCACCCTGCTAAAAATCATTTAATTAATTAATTAATTAATTAATTAATTATTATTTTATTATTAATTACACTTTATTCATTTTGTATCCCCCCATAAGCCCCTCCTTCCTTTCCTCCCGATCCCACCCTCCCTCCCCTTTCTGCATGCATGCCACTCCCCAAGTCCACTGATAGGGGAGGTTCTCCTCTCCTTTCTGATCTTAGTCTATCAGTTCTCATCAAAAGTGGCTGCATTGTCCTCTACTGTGGCCTGGTAAGGCTGCTCCCCCCTCAGGGGGAGGTGATCAACCAGCAGGCCAATCAGATTATGTCAGAGGCAGTCCCTCTTCCCATTACTATGTAACCCACTTGGACACTGAACTGCCATGGGCTACATCTGTGCAGGGGTTCTAGGTTATCTCCATGAATAGTCCTTGGTTGGAGTATGAGTCTCTGGGAAGACCCCTTTGTTCAAATTATCTTGTTCTGTTGCTCTCCTTGTGGAGTTCCCGTCCCCTCCAGCTCTTACTATTTCCCACTTCTTACATAAAATTCCATTCACTCTGCCCATCAGTTGGCCATCAGGCTCAGCATCTGCTTTGACAGTCTATACTGCAGAGGCTTTCAGAGGCCCTCTGTGGCAGGTTTCAAGGTTGTTTCCTGTTTTCTTCTGGCTTTCAGAGGCCCTCTGTAGCAGGTTCCGAGGTTGTTTCCTATTTTCTTTTTCTTCTGATGTCCATCCTCTTTGCCTTTCAGGATGGGGATTGAACATTTTAGTTAGGGTCCTCTCTTTTGCTTAGTTTGTTTAGATGTACAGATTCTAGTGGGTTTATTCTATGTTGTATGTTTATATGAGTGAGTATATCCCATGCGTGTCTTTTTGCTTCTGGGACAACTCACTCAGGATGATCCTTTCCAGGTCCCATCATTTACCTGCAAATTTCTTGATTTCCTTATTTTTCATTGCTGAGTAATACTCCATTGTATATATGTACCACAGTTTCTGCATCCATTCTTCAGTTGAGGGGCATCTGGGCTGTTTCCAGCTTCTGGATATTACAAATAAAGCTGCTACAAACATGGTTGAGCAAATGTCCTTTTTGTGTACTTGAGCCTCTTTTGGGTATATGCCTAGGAATGGTATGGCTGGATCTTGAGGAAGCGCTATTCCTAGTTGTCTGAGAAAGCACCAGATTGATTTCCAGAGTGGTTGTACCAGTTTACATTCCCACCAGCAGTGGAGGAGGGTTCCCCTTTCTCCACAACCTCTCCAGCATGTGTTGTCCCTTGAGTTTTTCATCTTGGCCATTCTGATGGGTGTAAGGTGAAATCTCAGGGTTGTTTTGATTTGCATTTCCCTAATGGCTAATGAGGTGAGATGGGGAAGGACACTTCATACTCATCAAGGGAAAATTCCACCAGGAAGACATCACAATCCTGAACATCTATGCCCCAAATACAAGAGCACCCACATTTGTAAAAGAAACATTGATAAAATTTAAACCACATATAGATCCCCACACATTAATAGTGGGAGACTTCAACACCCCACTCTCAACAAAGGACAGGTCAACAAAACAGAAATTAAACAAAGAAACAATATCTCTGACAGAGGTCATGAATCAAATGGACCTCACAGACATTTACAGAACTTTACACCCAAACACAAAAGAATTTACCTTCTTCTCAGCACCTCATGAACCTTCTCCAAAATAGACCATATAGTTGGTCACAAAGCAAGCCTCAACAGATACAAGAAGACTGAAATAATCCCTTGTATCTTGTCTGATCACCATGGAATAAAGCTGGACTTCAACAACAACAGAAATAGCAAAAAGCCTACACACACATGGAAACTGAACAACTTGTTACTAAATGACAGCTGGGTCAGGGAAGAAATAAAGAAAGAAATTAAAGTCTTCCTAGAACTCAATGAAAATGAAGACACAACATCCCCAAACTTATGGGACACAATGAAAGCAGTGCTAAGAGGAAAGTTCATAGCACTAAGTGCCTTCAAGAAGAAATTCGAGACAGCTCATTCAAGCAACTTAATGGCCCACTTAAAAACCCTAGAAAAAGAAGAGGCAGACACACCAAAAAGGAATAGACGGCTAAAAATTTTTATAAACTACCCCACACTCCTTTCTCACGTGCTGCCTCCTGCGCTGTTGAAATTAGCAGAGAGCAGAGGCCTTCGCTACGGATTGACAGACAAGCCAGGTTCACAAGACATCCCACATGCAGGCATTGCTTCAGATTCATTTGACGTGACTACAGATAGGGCAGAAATGACAAACTGGACATGGAAGACATAGGGAAAGGAGTGGAAACCTCAGATCTGGACTCCTGGCCAAACTTCCTTAATGCGACACTGACACGTATGGATGGCTGTGAGTTTATCACTAACGAATTTAACTGACACGAAACAGTTCATATTGGCTCAATAAATGAACCAACGGCATGGGAAGACTCATTTACTTCTGGTCCTCAGAGTGTTGCTTGCTAATACCACTGCACGCAATACCCAAGGCGCCGCGTGCCGTGATTCCTGGCTTACTTAAAAGCCACAAATGAAGTAGTCAGGCGGAACACTCAGAGAAGGAGATGGGTTGCTGTTTGATGTCGTCCTCTGAGTCTGTCGGTGGGAAGAAAAAGCTTTGAAGAAGTTGATGTGGGCGGGCAGATCTCTAGAACAATAAGGCGGTGTGCTAGGTGGCTAGCCGAGCCAAGCCAAACCAAACGCGGACGCACAAACGCAAATGGCAAACGCAAACCCAAACCCAAGCCAAGCCAAGCCAACCCACCTACCAGTTTTCTTCCCATTCACGGTCTTAACGGTTAAAGGCTGCATAGTCACCACTGTTCCCCTAGGTGGCGCTGCTCATCCACACGTGCACCCTTGAACCGGTCTCTATGGCAACAAGCTTACAAATTGATGGGAGAGACTTGGCCTTGTCCCCTGGCACGTGTGCATTTGTGTGGTGGTGGTGGTGGTGGTGTGCGTGAGTAGGAGCTTTTGAGTGTTCAGAAGCCTGGTCTGTGCACAAGGGGCTGTTGATTTACAGCTGTCACGGATGGAGAATCAAGTGAACATTATCATACCGTGTAAGGTAATAAGGAAGGGAGAGCAGAAAAACCACTGCTCCTAATGCGGTAACAAACTGCCT
Organism: Psammomys obesus; assembly: GCF_907164565.1. NCBI lineage: Eukaryota > Metazoa > Chordata > Mammalia > Rodentia > Muridae > Psammomys > Psammomys obesus. Next base: position 14,197,060 of record NW_026596046.1, read on the forward strand.
TCACCTGATGGCTCTCGAAGGCGGCGTTCTTTGATGTATGCGGAAGGGAGCGGATCTGAGGCAGGCTGGGAGCCCGGGCGTGCTGTGCTGTATTCCCTCCTGAGTAGTCGCTGCAGGAGCTCTGCCTCGCAGAGAGCCTTGGCTGCTTGAACTGTCGGTGTGCTAGGGAGGTAATGCTGGTAATCGTTACATCTGCCCACACATGCAGTTCTGCTTACTCCTGTAAGTGTAGATATTTATGGCGTCCCTCTGTTGGAAGGGGCACCCCATGCTCACTCGTAACATACAATATACGTTTCTGGAATATGGTGCCGTTAGCACGTCTTTCTCTCTTGCTTAAACGACCAGACATGCTGATCTTTCAACTCATACTTTTCTCTGCAGGCACTGGATGCTTCGTATCCCGAAGTTGCTTGCCTGTGTTTCTAGAGTTAAAAAGGGAGTACTTCTCATATGAACAAGAATTCTGAGGTGCTGTGCAGGGGTGCAGCCAGGGTAGCGAAAGCACCCGCTGGGAATCCATTTTCACAGCTGCAATGGAGCTTGTGGGCAGACCTTCTGTGTGGGTCCTAGTAGAGCCCTGGGTCCCAGGTGGGAACCAGACCAGTGTACTCAGGTCATAGGTATGGTAGCAGAGGTTGGGGACGGGGCTCATCTAGATTTCGGATTTGTGCTGGTTTTTGTTTTTCAATTCTGAGCTATATGCTTATCTGAAACATAATCTAACTTTAGCCTTCTTGGAGGAAAAATAATGGAATTAATAGAAGAATTTTACAACGATACCCCATCATTGGAGTTTCACCTGGATAACTGTTATGGATATCTTCTAGAACAGTTTAAAAACTGAAAATATTTTGAAATAACTTCAGAATTACAGAAAAGTTAGAAGAGTACAAAACTTGCTATATATTCTTTCTCTACCATGCTAAAAGTTTGCCTCTTTTTATTTTTTTTTTAAATCATGATACAGGTAATGTTTCTTGTATTTAAATTTTATTTTTTTGAGACGGTGTCATCTCTAGGCTTTTTGTCATGCCCATCTTCTTGCCTCTGCTTCTTAAGCCCTGGGGGCATAGCAGTGAACCTTGCATGGTTCAAAGATATGTAATTTTTTTTTAACACAGAAACTCAGCACATTTATTATAAGCAGTTGACAGAAGGAAGACAATCTACTCATGGAAGGGTGTTTTTATTGCAACAGTCCTGGCAATAATCGTAGAGAAGGAAATGGAGGTTGATGCTTTCTTCACAGAGGCAGCATCTGTTCACCAGATCAGGAGAGGACCCTGCCTTTCCAGTGTGTCTCAGGCATGGAGGTGCTTGACATACCCAGGCTGATGTCCATTGTACATTCACTCATAATTCCTTTTCATCGACCCAGTACTAGGCTTCCATTTCTCTCAATTCCAGCATCAATCTTACTCGGAGCTAGGAAAAAAACAAAAAAACAAAACAAAACAAAACAAAACAACAACAACAACAAACAACCTTGGGTTGCTAGGTCATAGACAAAGCACCCAGAACAGTAACAAAATTGGCTTCTATTAAAACAGACTCTCTTGGGCTGCCTTTTGTCCCTGAGTGTATCTAATATCTCAGGACAAAGTTGGTCAAATCTGTCTATTAGTAGTGTACTCACATCATTGTAGTACTCCAGAGGGGCAGGGTAAAGCTCCTGGGTTATCTGGCTCAGCTTGGCTGTGTGGTATAGGAGTTGTTTCAGGACGGGCAGAGAGAGTGTGTTGCCACAGATGATGATGTTGGTGAGCTGGGAGCCTTGGCCCAGGGCAGGCAGGAGGGCACTGAACTGAGGGTCTTCCATCCTAAACCACTCCAATCTCAGGGACTGCAGGGAATGTCTAACTCTCTCAAGGAGAAGCCCAAGAGGCTTGAGAAAGAAATCACATATAAATAAAGCACTCAGGTTCAAATGTTTGAGCTCACATATGTTCGGGCAACAGGGCAGGTAATCCGAGTCTGACTGTGAGAGGTGGCAGTAAGTGATGGATAGAGCCTCCCAAGGCTTCTTCAGGCACTTTCAAATAGTGTTTCACTGCAGAGTCAGGACGGGTCCCCACTGGCTGCTTCTGTGTCATGACTTGCAGTGAGCAGTCATGGCACACCCCCCATGTGCTCCAGAAGTCATGGTGCACATTCCTCAAATAGAGCACTCTGAGTTTGCACCAGGAGCCTACTGTCTGCATAGTCGGCACATCCTGTCAGTCAAGCACGGCCTTTGGTATTTCCAGGTGGCGGTCCTTCATCAGGCCTTCTATAGGAAGGCATCAGGATCTTTGTGTATCTGCTGGTGAAGGTCTCCTCAAACATCGCTGGGATGAGCTCCATGGACAGGTCTTCCAGAGCACAAATGGCCAAGGCCTCCTCCCTCAGGACACTCTGTCTTGCCAGCTCTAAGAATGTGGGTGGGGCCTGGTCTGCCATTGTGACTGGTTTTCAGAGATAAAAGATCCTGATCTGGATACTGGTCTCCAGATCCAGGCTGTGACCATGGGCTCTGAGACTCTCCATGTGTAATTTTTTTAAGTGATTTTTTTTTTAGTTTACTATGACATCTCCTCATGTCTAACTATTTTAATCACACTTTACTAAAACTAAGAAAATTCTCTCACACAACCTTACAGTTATAAAAGGCAGGAAACTGGGCTGGGGAGACCACTCTGTTAGCAAAGGGCTTGCCTTGCAAGCATGCAGAGCCGAGTTTATGCCTCAGAATCTGTACAAAAGTTGGGCATGTTAGTGATGCCAATAATCCCTCTTCTGGGAAGGTGGAGAGACATCCTTGGGGTTTAGTGGCCAGCCAAGTCTAGCTGAATTAGTGAGCTCCAGGCCAGTGAGAGAGCCTGCCTTAAAAAAACAAGGAAGACGGCTCCTGAGGAATGTCACCTAAGACTGACCTCTGGCTTCCACACACGTGTGCACACCTACAAGTCTGCCTCAAGCGCACCTGTACACACGCAGACAGATACATCTACACACACATACATGAATTCTGAAAAGCAGGGAATCGACATATTTCTAGCTGATCAATGGGAGTTATTCAAATGTCATCAGTGGCTCCATGACTGTGTTTCACAGCATGGAGAAAACATTTTCTTGGTCACAGAGTTGGCGTATCTCCATCACCCTCCTCCCCCTCCTGCAACCAGATCCCAGCACCTCTTGCATGGTAGACCAGAACTACATCTGAGCTATACCCTAGCCCCATGGCTGTTTCTCCAGTGACCACCAGGGCTGCTAATGGAAAATATCCAAATCCACACACGCTTGGATGCAGACCCAACAGCCCCCAACTGTGTGATGGGAGAAAGGCTGTTAACCCTTTCAGCGCCAGCAGTCTCTGTACAACATAGATCAGTCTGAGCCTCCAAACATGAGCATTAGCGTCAATGTGCTAATTCATGGCGAGACCTGCATCACAGGGCCTCGTCAGTGAAGCTGGGCAGGGTGTTGACCCATGTGCAAAGGGGCTTCTTTAACATATTCTCGTTTATTTCAACCTTTGAACCATGGCGGTTTAAATAAATATTTAAAGGCAATTCATGACCCCAACTTCTGAAACCACTACAAATACCTAAAGGTTTCTATAACTTTCTTGACAGGTTTACTCTTGGTTTTGAGAAAGCTGTGCATTCATATATAGTTGTACTACATAAAAGTGAGAGAGCTTGTGTTAATTTTATCCATATTCCCCCAGTGATGAAATCTTGCAAAAGAATTAGCCAGTGTCGGAGCTGGGGTTTTGACACTGATGCTTCGGGATACAGGGCAAGTGCCATGCCCATGCATGACCTTCTGTCACCAAAGCCCTCTCAGCCCCTGGTCACCTCTGATTGGTTCTCCAGGTTTACAGTTTAGTCTTTCATCTATTTATATGAAGCTTTGATCATATAGGATGTAACTTTTCGGGGTTGGGTTTTTCCTTCAGGCTTTCTTCTCTGGAGTCATATGTAAATCTTGTGTTCCCTTTAGGAGACTTCACTTCTAGAATGTGTGTGTGTGTGTGTGTGTGTGTGTGTGTGTGTGTGTGTGTGTGTAGACACAGTGAGGAACTAGGGGGAACAGGAAATAGCATGGTGTGAAGATTCTGTGTCATTATTTCCTGTGCTAACTTACAATTAATAAGAACGTATAATTGAATAGCATTCTATGGCATGAATGTGCCATGGTCTATACCTTTCTTTTTGGAGCTCAGTTTACTTGGTAATGCTTCAGGATCCCGTTCATAAAGTAGTCACGGCGCTGGAGAGATGACACAGCAGTTAAGAGCATTTGTTGCTCTTCCGGAGAACCTGGGTTTCATTCAGCACCCACATAGTAGCTAAAAGTTATCCGTAATTCCCAGCCACTCACTTTGTGCACATTCACACACCTGAAATAAATATAAAAGAATAATAAAAAATAGAGTAGTCAAGGGAAAAATGTTTTGAAAAGCTTTCATGGTAGAGGTGTATACATTACTAGATTTTTAGTATTTTTTTAAAAATAATGAGATAAATTGAATACAAAACAGTCTTCTAGGAAGAAGACGATGGAAATGGTGTATTTCCCAGCAGTCACTATAGGACACTGCTCTGGAGTGATGTCATTATTAGCAGTGCATCTTGCTGATGTATATTTTTCCAAAATTTCTGATTATATTAAATTAAGAAAGACAGTAACAAAACTTGTTTGGCAAACTGCACAGATCCAACGTGGGTTTTGCACATGCTATATAGCTTATACTTTGGATTTCCTTTAGTTAGTTAGAACACTGGAGTTAAGAACGATGCTATACCTGGGTGTGGCAGCATATGCCTTTAATCCCGGGACTTGGGAGGAAAAGGCATGTAGATCTCTGTGAGTTATAGGCCAGCCTGTTCTACAAAGTGAGTGAGTCCAGGACAGTTGGGTGTTACACAGAGAAACCTGTGTAACCTTGTTACACAGAGAAACAAACAAGAACTAGAGCAAAAAGGATGCTATAAACTCAAAATGTAATTGGCTGTAAGGAAGGTATGGAGGATGTTTAACAATCATGTTTAGCATGAAACCTGAGTTATGCAGTTCAGGAACATTTAGCACCTCAGTGAATAAATAAAATAATTTATAACATTTGCACTCTCCTTTCCAAATTTCTATATAGGTTGGCTACTTGAATTGATCTCCACAAATTTTTAAAAATTAAACTCATATTAGAAAAAAAAATAGATGATTTTCTTTTGGCTTCTAGGGAAGGTGTCTTCCCTTCCCTGATCTAGACTAAGAATTTATCTACTTGTCCAGGGGCTATTTAATACCCTACACAGTAGACACAGAGGGTAATGGAAGCAAACCTGAAATCAGGGTGGGGGGCTTGGAGACATTTTGCTTTGGAACCTTCTGGGGCACCTTAGGCTTCAAGTTTTAAGAAGCGGTAGGTAATTGCACTGTAGGTTGTTACGCAAACCCCAGGCATATTTCAGCTATACTTTTTAGTCGTTAGACTCCTAATTGCTCTAACTTATTTTCACTATTAGAATGCACCCGGGTGTGAGTTCCTTCTGTTCCATCGAGGGAGGAAATGGGGCCACTGCCTGGCGTTGCCATTCATTAAGTTACAAGCCGGGGAAACTGGAAATCTTTCTAGTTATTGAATTCTCTTGTTTGTGAGCAGTATGGCAGCACCACACTCCAGGATAAATGACCCGACGCACGTGTGTCAAGTATGTCCTGCAGTCCTGTACTCGTCCTCTGTGCTCGGCTGCAGGGCCTCACTTTAGGCTGCGCTCAGCCCTGCTTCCTGCGGAGCACGCTCAGGCCAGGTGGCCGTGTCTTTTCTGTGAATCCTCAGGCATCCTTAGAGCCTGTGGGGAGAGCGATCGTCAGGCTGGCCTCCTGCTGGACTTCTCAGCCAGACATCCAGTGCGCTGGGTTGTTCTCCCTTGGTCCCACGATTACGCTTTCTCTGAGTGGGATTCTCTGTACTTGTCTGAACCTCAAATCAGGGACAAGCTCTAGACTTCCCGCAGGGCTCCAGGCCATGAACACCAACCTCAAGGAAGCCAGAGACGCCCTGCCTCGAGCCTCCAATACTATGACTCTTCTGGGCTGACCGCTAGGGGGCAGCATCGCCCCGCTCCTAACTCCGGCCTTCCTTGGGTGTGGCTCCGCTCAGTGCCCCGGGCTCCGCAGACAGTTGGAGCAGCTTTCAACAAACTGCACGTTCCTCGGGATGACAGCTGTACTCCCAGCTGCTCCCACTGCTGTGGTTAATCTTTTCCGTGGCTGCCACCTCAGATCAGACGTGCCTTACTGTCTCAGAGCCTGCGGATCGCCTCCTTACAGAGCTCAGGTCTGAGAATCTCGCTCCACGCTCTGCACTCCGATTTTCATTGCATTAAAAAAAAAGTTACGAGTATCTCTTCATCTAATTTTAAGCTTGTGAAGGGCAGCAGATGTTATAGTCCTCTGATCCATCATTGTCTCTGCTAGCCAGCCTCCTCCCCTCAAGGAGGAGGTAGCTGGGTACAGACAGGGCTCCCGTGTTTTTGCTGACGATGGGGAGCAGGGGGCAGGAGAAGTGATAGGAACGTGGAACCAGGGGCTGCTCCACATACCTAGAGTTTCTCTCCATACCCGGTTGTCCTCAGCAGCGCAGATATCCCCGAGAACCCTTCTCAAACTCATTCTCTTGGAGAATGATAACATTCACAAGATTATTAATTATCGAGAATTTCATATACTGTATTTTGATTGTACTTGTTCCCACTACCCTTTTTACCTCTCCCCAGATCCACCTCTCCAACTCCTCCCTTCCATCTTGCTTTAAATCCTGCTAGTCCAATTTGTGTTGTCTATACATTCACTGGTGTGTAGGCCCACCGGAGAGCATGGTGGGCCCACCAGGGGCCATACCTGTGAAGAAAACTGACTCTCCCTCTCCCCAGAGGCCATCAGTTATCAATAGCCTCATCAGCTAAGGCTGGGGGCGTATGAGTCCCTCCCTACTCCATGCTGGAAGGTTGACCGGCACCCACAGTGCTCTGAGTTCGTGAGTGCGGAGGTCTTGCCGTGTCCAAAAGACACCGCTTTGCTCCGTCCCTCCCTGACCTCTGGCTTTTATAAACTTTCCATCCCCTCTTCTGTAACTGTCCCCGTGTGTGTGTGTGTGTGTGTGTGTGTGTGTGTGTGTGTGTGTGTGGTAGATGTCCGATTTGTAGCTGACCATCTCTATATTTTGATCAGTTGACATTCATTAAGATTTAAGCCACAACCTTCACTTTGGCTGGCGGCTCTCAGCTTTCCATTGTTAGGAAACTGTTTCCATTGTTAGGAAATACAGATAGGTGCTGTGTAGAGCAGGGTTAGAGAGAATAAACGACCTCTCAACATGAAGCACTTTTTTTTTTTTTTTTTTTTTTTAACTGAGATAATTTCCCTAGGTTCCCTTCTAGTAGAGGCTGAATCCAGAATCACCTCCTTTCTTCAGTTAATTCTAACAGGAGCTCAACAGTATAGAAAATCAGAATGAAGAAGTGGAGAGCAGCGTTCGGAAGGGTTGTTTCATTTTGGCTGGAAGAGATGTTTCCATCAATGAGGTATATCCGCCAAGGCTCTCATTAGTAAGACAAGCATCAGAAGAAGAAACTGCCTGGGCGGGTCTGAAAGGAAATCTCACCTCCCGGCCAGCTAAAACGGAATGGGCCTAACTATGGACTTGCAACGAAACCTGTGAACTGATGGAGCAGACAGAACTCCTGGGACAAATAAAAAAGTGCACGTGCAGAGTATGTTGATAAGGGACGGTTATTACCGTCACGCACAACCCTCCTAGAAAGTTCAAAGTTTTACAGTCCAAGTTAGAATAGTTCAGATGCTTGATGTTATTACCGAAGTTATTGCCTGAGACTGGCCAAATCCTCCTCCCTTTAATGTGGCTGGCTACGTGTGTAAACCCGATCTCCCTAGTCAGCTTTCACTGGCGGTGTGAGGGAACAATTCCCCCACACATATGTGACGGTCCTTCCTCAGGTTGACAGGTGGGATCATCTTACCCATCCTTTCCCGAGCAAAGCACCATCTGCTGTGGGGCATGGCCATCTCTGGGTGGAGGAGGAATCCACAATGACAAGGTAGAAGTGTTGAGAAAATAATGGGGACAGAGGATCAGGCGCGTGCCGCTCACTCCAGAGTCCTTTTGGATCATCCCAGAGTCAAACCAGACAACAGCAAAGCTTCTTCTACACGGCTGTGTTAGTTATGCCCTAGCACTGTCGTAAGCAGCTACAAGTTAGTGGCTTAAAAGAACAAAAATGCATTCGCCCACAAGTAGGGAGGCCGTAAGTCAGACTGAGTTTCTGCAAAGCCAAATTTTCTCTTGAGATGTCTCTTCCTTCCCGCATGGAGAAAAAGCGATCAGGATTTTATGTCTAGATTCTCTTTGCAAGTTTTTTTCTCACCATCTCCTAATCAAGGATGACCCTGTTGGATCTACTCTCTAAGTTTGTGATATTTGACAAGCTGGCATCAAAAGACCCAGTATCATTTTTTATGGACCCTTGTGAATAAGAAAACAACACTAACAAGTCAATATTATGTGCAAATGGCAGTAAAACGCCACTAAATGGATTCCTGGCTCTAATTTTGTCAAGTAAAATCGATGGGAGTCCTGTTAGGCTTGGTAATTTTAAAGGCAAAGGACTCCAAGCATCCAGACAGCCTGTTGAATGATGGAGGCCGTTACTCTGGAAGGAAGTCCGCACAAGTACTTAAGTCTCTAACCTCCAAGAGTGTTAGCTAGCTGACTGTGCTAGGCGTCAGCCTTTGGTGACCCTGAGTGTCTGGCTTCCACCTTCACTGAGGCACTACATCCACAAGATGGCAGTAGCCACTAAAACATCGCAGGCACCACAGAAGCTTTTTCATTTAGGACATCCAAATTACAGAAACACCTCCGTGTGATCTGGAAGAGAGCCTGAAACATCCCCCTCCCCCTCCTCTATAGCCTGACATCCCCTGACCTGTCCGTATCAGAATCAATGTGAAGAAACTGCTTCCCAGGTCTCCAGGAAACAGTACCCCAAATTCCAGGAGTTAACTTGATTAATTTATTTACTTAATATCTCTCCTTGCTTCTCTTTATTCTAAAAAAAGTGAACCCTAGACCAAGAGTGCTTCCCTTTTCACCTGAATCCACCAAATTAAGCAGTCAGCCACATTTATTTGCTCTCTCCTGCCCTCTCTCTTTCTCTTGTTTAAAGATTACTTTGGACAGCCTGATACTTCCCTTCAGCATTATTCAACACACGTAGCCCAGGTTGTCCTGGAACGCTCAATATAGACCAGGCTGGCCTGAAATGCACAGAGATTCACCTGTCTCTGCCTCCTGAGTGTTGGGATTAAAGGTGTGTGCTACAATGCCAAGCTCATACAATGTATTTTCCACTCCCCAATTTCCTCCCAGATCACTCCATCTTCTTACCCACAAAATTTAGGTTATTTCATCCCTCTCTCTTAAAAAATCACAAATGGCAAATAACTTATTGGTTTAGGGTGGAATCTTTTTTTTAATTTTTTTTATTAATTACACTTTATTCACTTTGTATTCCCCCATATGCCCCTCCCTCCTCCCCTCCCAATCCCACTCTCCCTCCCTCCCTCCCTTTTCTTTATGCATGCCCCTCCCCAAGTCCACTGATAGGGGAGGTCCTCCTCTCCTTCCTTCTGATCTTAGTCTATCAGGTCTAATCAGGAGTGGCTGCATTGTCTTCCTCTGTGGCATGGTAAGGCTGCTCCCCCCTCAGGGGGAGGTGATCAAAGAGCAGGCCAATCAGATTATGTCAGGCAGTCCCTCTTCCCATTACTATGTAACCCACTTGGACACTAAACTGCCATAGACTACATCTGTGCAGGGGTTCTAGATTATCTCCATACCAGGTACTTGGTTGGAGTATGAGTCTCTGGGAAGACCCCTGTGTTCAAATTTTCTGGTTCTGTTGCTTTCCTTGTGGAGTTCCTGTCCTCTCCAGGTCTTACTATTTCCCACTTCTTACATAAGATTCCATGCACACTGCCCAACAGTTGGCCATAAGTCTCAGCATCTGCTTTGATAATCTGCAGGGCAGAGCCTTTCAGAGGCCCTCTATGGCAGGTTCCTAGCTTGTTTCCTGTTTTCTTCTTCTGATGTCCATCCTCTTTGCCTTTCAGGATGGGGATTGAGCATTTTAGTCAGGGTCCTCTCTCTTAATTAGTTTCTTTAGGTGTACAGATTTTAGTAGGTTTATCCTATATTACATGTTTATATGGGTGAGTATATACCGCGTGTGTCTTTCTGCTTTTGGGACAGCTCACTCAGGATGATCCTTTCCAGGTCCCACCACTTACCTGCAAATTTCATGATTTCCTTATTTTTCATTGCTGAGCAATATTCCATTGTGTAGAAGTACCACAATTTCTGCATCCATTCTTCAGTTGAGGGGCGTCTGGGCTGTTTCCAGCTTCTGGCTATTACAAATAAAGCTGCTATAAACATGGTTGAGCAAATGTCCTTATTGTGTACTTGAGCCTCTTTTGGATATATGCCTAGGAGTGGTATGGCTGGATCTTGAGGAAGCGCTATTCCTAGTTGTCTGAGAAAGTGCCAGATTGATTCCCAGAGTGGTTGTACAAGTTTACATTCCCACCAGCAGTGGAGGAGGGTTCCCCTTTCTCTACAACCTCTCCAGCAGGTGTTGTCACTTGAATTTTTCATCTTGGCCATTCGGATGGGTGTAAGGTGAAATCTCAGGGTCGTTTTGATTTGCATTTTAGGGTGGAATCTTGTGTCCACTTTCCTCGTTCAGTGTTGGGACTCTGACTGGCACAAGCCTGTGCAGATCTTCTGTGTCTTCCAGGGTTTCTGGGAGTTCAGGTATGGACCAATCCTGCTCTGTCTGGGGGTTCATTTCCTTGGAGTTCCCCATCACCTCCGGCTTTTCTCATATTTGTGCCTCCTCTTCCTAATAGACCACTGAGCACTGAGGGACAAGGTTTGATGAACACATTCCATCTTGGACTGAGTGCTCCAAGGTCTCTGACCCTCTACACATTGTCCAGTTGTGGGTCTCTGTATTAATCCCCATCTATTGCAAGAAGAAGCTTCTCTGATGTGGGTTGAGCAAGGCACTGATTTGGGATTACAGCAGTAGGTTATTATTAGGGCTCACTTCTATGTTCCGTTAGCACAGTAACTGTACTAGGTTTTCTCCTAGGCCCATGACTGACTAGTCTCAGTTTCTTGGCCGCTTTAGCAGTGTCATATCATGGAGTAGACCTTAAGGACAACCAAGAAGTGGTTGGCATTAATGAAAAAGAGGCCATAAATTTGAAAGACAGCAAGGAGGGGCATATGGGAGTGACTGGAGAAGGGAAAGGGGGAAATGTCATAATTATAGTAATCTCAAAAAGAAAAAGAAAAAGGCGGTTTGCTGCTCTTGTTACATTCTGTGTCACTACTTCATGAGTATACCTTGCAGGCAGGTCACTGTTTCGTGTCTCACAGGTTGTAGCTGGGTAATATTGATGGTTTCCTTTCTCCCCCAGTGTGCAGAGCACTTTCAAGTACCAAGAATGCTAGTCTGTAGGGATGAAGCTTCCAGCTGGGCCCCAGCTTGACCTCTGTGTCTTCTATGAGCTAAGCCAGGGTTGTTTTCAGCAATAGGGCCTTGCTGTCAGGTTGTGAAGAGTAGCCTGTGATGTATGGGGGTTTCCTTTCACGGCCCTGGAGGTTTTACTGAGTGACATAGGATGTCTAGTTTGGGTCTTGTCTCTCCCATTATGTGCCGACTCCATTTAGATGTCTTTCATGTCAGTATATATATATATTTTAGGAAGCTTGTATAGTAGTAGTTTTTTGTGTTTTCAAATAGCCTTTGTTTTGTGTTGGTTGTTCCTCCTTCTTTGCCTTTTTTTCTCATCTTTCTCCATACTTAATTCTCCTAGTCCAGTGTGGGGCTTTGCTGGATGAGGTTGAAGTCTGACATCTCTAGATAGCCATTTATTTGTGCTTGGTCTACGACGGGTGGCTACTCTTTTCTCAGCGAGGCCCTAAAATTTCCCCTAACCTCCCCCCCAACCCCATATCTGTGTGACCCCAGGTCTTGTAAGGAGTCACATAGCCCTCATGGCAGATTACAGCCCAGACAGATTCTTTCCTGATAAGAAAACCGGTTCAGCTAGCTATCCATTCTTAGAAATACCCCACCCTGCGAAGGATCTTAGTCTTCAGCAGAGACCTTTACTTGTGCTTGGAGGTTTTCCCCTAGCCCCTAGGACTATTAGGTACTGTATTCTCCTTCTTGTGATAGGACCATGATACTGCACGGAAAATGAGGCACATGTAAATCAAGTGTCCTTGACCTTCTGACCCCAGTGAATTGAACACATTCACCTTTGAAATCCCTCACACTGCCCAAGGTTTATGAATCCCTGATTTCAAATAAACATGCCGATGTGTGTGTGTGTGTGTGTGTGTGTGTGTGTGTGTGTGTGTGTGTGCACGTGCATGAATGTTGTTGGGGTTATGTGCTGCATGATACCATCAGCCCTCCACCACGGCCGTCTGAAAGTTGTCATTTATCCCCCACCACAGGCCTGAGTTTCGGCTGCAAGCCCACTAGGCATGAGCTTTAGCTTGGCACAGCACCTTAATTAAGCTATAACACGTTGGCATCTCCATTGGCTTTGGAACGCCCTAGTTTCCACTGCCACTGGTGATCTCATTCTAAAAGAGCTAAGCTGTGACACTGTGGGAAACACTTTTCCACACCCCTAAAGTGCTCTAGCTGCCCTTTCATCCGGAAACCAGTTTTAGGCCTCCACCAAAATCTGGACTCACGCTGAAGAGAGAACGGCAGTCTAGGTTTCTCTTTGACTCTCAATGATATATTCTATTTCTCTTTCTTTGGGAGAGCCTCTCCTCCCTGCTGGCCCCTTACTAAGTATTTATTCTTTGTGGTTATTGAAATTGTAGCACATTGAAAGGTTAAAAGTTAACATCCACATATAAGAGAAAACATACAAAAATTTGTCTTTTTGGGTCTTGGCTCCTCATTCAGGATGATTTGTTAACAAATTTGTTCATCTACCTGTAAATTTAATACTTTCATTTTTCTTAACAGAGGAATAGTGTTCCATTGTGTAAATACAGCACATTTTCATTATCCATTCATCAGTTGAAAGACACTTGGCTGTTTCTGATCTCTGGCTGTTATGAATAGAGCAGCAGTGAACATGGTTGAGCAGGTGTCCCTGTAACCGAATGTAGATGCTTTGGTTATATATCTAAGAATAGCGTAGCTGGATCTTAAGAGAGATCCATGCCAAGCTTCTTGAGGAACTTCCACACTGATTTCCATAGTACAAAAGTTTGAACTCTTACCAGCAATGGATAAATGTTCCTATTACTCTGCATCTTTGTCAGCCTGTGCTGTCCTTTCTTTTACCGATGTTGGCCATTCTCAGTGGAGTCAGATGAAACAAAAAAAGTAGTCTCAATTTTCACTTCTCTGATGGCTAATGTGTTGAACATTTCTTTAAGTGCTTCTCAGCAATTTGTGTTTCATCTTTTCACAACTCCCTGCTTAGTTCTGTACACTGTTTTTTAAATGGATTATTTTCTTAATGTTCAGGTTTTAAAAAAATGTATTTTAGATCCTAATTCTCTATTGGATGTATAATTGGTAAAGATATTTTCCCATTCTGTAGGCTGCTGTTTTGACCAAATGACAGTGTAAAGGAGCTCTTCAGCTTCACAAGATTTCATTTATTAATTGTTGGTCTTAGTGCTTTTGTTTTTGGGGCTCTGTTTAGAAAGTTTTTTCCTGTGTCAATGAGCTCAAGACTATTCCTTACTTTCTCCTTTATCAGATTCAGTGTGTCTATTCTTATGCTGAGGTCTTTGATAATTTTTGAGTTGAGTTTTGTGCAGGACAATAGATATGGATCTATGTCCGTTCTTCTACATGCGGTCATCCAGTCATTTGTTGAAGATGCTGTCTTTTTTCTAGTATTTTTAATCTTTTTAAAAAACCAGGCAGGTGTCCATAGATGTGGGTCTTCAATTCAATTCTATTGATCAATGTACTTGTTTTTATGTCAACACCATACTGTTCTTATTACTGTAGCTCTGTACTACAACTTGAGATCTGGGATGGTGAAGCTTCTAGCCTTTAAAAAAATTCTATATTGTTTTAGCTATCCTGGGCTCTTCTAATACATATATCTATCTTTTAATTGAAAATATATTCTTCTCTCGTAAATATATCGTGACAGTTGTTTATCTTCCCCCCACTCCTCCCAGTTCCTGTCCACCTTCCCATTCCTCCAGATCCACCCTCCTTCCATTTCTTTCCAGAAAGAAACAGGCCTCCAAGAGACAACAACAACAAACCATGACAAACAAGATACAGTAAGACAAGGCTAAAGTCCTCATCAAGGCTGGACAAAGCAACCAAACAGGGGAAAAGAGTCCCAAGAGCAGGCACAAGAGTTAGAGACACACCCACTCTCACTGTTAGGAGTTCCACAGCAACAGCTATAACATATACACAGAGGACTGGTACAGACCCAGGCAGGACCTGTGCTGTTGCTTCAGTCTCTGTGAGCCCATATGAACCCTGCTGAGTTGATTCAGTGGGCCATGAGCTCCTGGTGTCCTTTATCCTCTCTGACTCCTACAATCTTTCCATCCTCTCTTTCTTGGTTTCTCCAAATCCCAAGGAGAGGGACCCATGGAGACCTCTTAATTTATACTCTCTGTATAATGTCTGACTGTGGGTTTCTGGTTTCTCTTTCAGTAACCTACAGAGTACTTTCTTGAACCAAAGAGACTAAAACATAGGTGTGAAGGCTCCATGCAGGCACAGCTCAGCCCTTTTACTTTCAATGAGTTGTGGGGATGTTGTCCTAGGGGCCTCACTGTCAGTTTCTGAAGTATGATCCTCTGTCCTACCATCAGCCTGGGTTGTTGGGGGTTCTTCACAGTTGAGCCAAACAGCTCAACTGAATGCAACCCTGGCCCACTACTGGAAACCTTGTTGGCTACAAAAGATGTCTAGTTCAGACTCTATTACTAGAAGTCCTCTCTAGGGTCACCCCCATAGAATTTAGGACATTTTCTCTGCACTAGGTATCCACATTAACCTCTCCCCCCAAAATGCCCTCCAGTTCCTTGCACTCTCTCCCTTCATCCCCTCTACCTGACTCCTCCCACTCCCATCCCCACCCATTCTCTAGTCCACCCGAAAAATCTATTCTATTTCCCCTTCCCAGGGAGATACATGTGTCTCCCTTTGAGCTCTCCTTTTTACTTAGCCTCTCTAGATCTGTGGATTGTAGCATGATTATCCTTTACTTAACAGCTAATATACTATGTTTGTCTCTCTGGGTCTGGGTTACCTTACTCAGGATGATATTTTTTAGTTCCATCCATTTGCCTGCAAATTTCATGATGTCATTGTTTTTAACAGCTGAGTAGAACTCCATTGTATAAATGTACCACTTTTTTTTTTTTTGTTCATTCTTTGGTTGAGACAGATATAGATCATTTCCAGTTTGGCTATCATGAATAATGCTGCTGTGGACATAGTGGAGCAAGTGTCCTTGTGGTAGAATGGAGTATCCTTTGGGTATATGCCCAAGAGTACTGTAGCTAGATCTTGAGGCAGATTGATTCCCAATTTTCTGAGGAACTGCCTATATTGATTTTTATAGTGGCTGTACAAGTTTGCACTCCCACCAGCAATGGAGGAGTGTTCTCCTTGCTCCACATCCTCACCAGTATGAGCTGATACTTGGCAACTCATGTACCTTAACTGATATTATTATACATAATCAAACCATTATTGCAGTGAAGAAATGCCATTTTTATTGTATGTGTATAAATGCATGTGGACTTGCACAGAAGCACTGTTAATGCGTGAGTGTTACAGCACTCCTGAGACGCTACCTGGATTGCCTGATGATTTTCCTGCCTCAGCCTCCCATCTCACTGTGGGAGTGCTGGGGACTACAGATGGGTGGCACTGTGTCCAGCTTTTTCTGTGGGTCCTGGGGCTCGAACTCAGGTCGTCAGGCTTGTGTATCAACTGCTTTTACCTGGATGTCATTTTCTCCTCCCTGTGGGTTAAATATCTTGATAAGGGTTCTGTCTGCGTGATATGGTGGTTCTGCTACATCCCTTCATGCAGCCCCATTACTGGTAATACTAATTTGGACACCATGCAGAGGCAACAGGCCATAGGCAGCTTGCTCTGTGTGACAGCAATCTCAGATGTTCCTCGTATCACTGCTTCCAACTGTGCAGCAGCCTGTCCTCTTCACACAGTGGTCAGGGGAGAGTTCCAAAGGTTATCGGATGCCTTTGCTTAAAATTCTCAAAGGACTTCTTCTTCTTCTTTTTTTTTTTTTTTGTAACCATAAAGGAAAATGCCTTATGTCACCTGTAGGAAAATGGATGGAACTGAAGAGAATCATATTAAGTGAATTAAATCAGTCTCAGAAAGACAAACCTCACATATTTCTCCCATTTGTGACTCCTAGATTTTATAGTCACATAAAAGCATGCATTCCTATTTATTAAGATGAAAGTAGAAGAGAAATTGTCCAAGGGAGCAAAGAAAATGGGAGGGGCAAGGAGAGAGAGAGAATAGGAGAGTTTGAGGGAGTATACTATACCTGTATGGAGACTGAAAAGTAAAATAGATAAAATAAGGTGTTTATAGTTAAAAACAACACCCCCAAACTCTCTGCTGCCTCCACATCATCTTCTGTGGCAAGATATTCCCAGTCCTGAGGGACATGGATGGCCCCTCCTCACTTCTGTCTGGTGCACCAGCCACTGACATGACCTTCATTTGCTTAGAGCAGATTGCTTGCCCCAGCCTAAGGGCTCAAAAGACCCATGAAAGCCATTACCTGGATGGCTTTGCTCTTGGATGCCTGGTATATGGTAAGCACCCAGACAATGTTCATGAATGAACAAAGTCAACTCAGTGCCACATTGAGCATTGCGTTGGAGTCTGAGATAGAAAATTAAAGAAGCTATGGTTTATGTGCAGGGAGGAGAGAAGGGTGGGTGCTACTTTTCTGAGAGAGAGAGAGAGAGAGAGAGAGAGAGAGAGAAATTTCTGCCTATGATGATTATAGTGCCATCTTGAATGCACGACACAAATTCCTAATTAAAATTTTGTGGTGGCACAGACGCAGAAGACCTACCATATGACTTCAGACCAGATATTTAACTTTCTAAGCTTGACTTGTCTTTGTTAAATAAAGGGATGGGCTCAATAGCCTTCTTTTGATTTCAATATTATATGAGGCATACCTGTGTGTGTGTATGTGTGTATGTGTGTGTGTGTGAGAGAGAGAGAGAGAGAGACATATGTACATACATACAGAGACATAGAGAGAGACAGAAAGACATGTAGAGAGACATAGAGACACAGAGGGAGACAGATAGAGAGAAGGAGGGAGAGAGAGAAGGGGAGAGAGACAGAGAGACAGAGAGTGGTTCATATTTGTACATACAGGTGGAGACCAGAGTAGGACATAAGGTGCCCTGCCTTCTCTAGCTTTTTCATTTGAGACAGGCTCTCTTACTGAAACTGGAGCTAGGCTCTTGGCCAGAGAACTCCAGCAGTCCTATTCACCTTCATCCCACAGCTCTAGGGTTCCTGGTGGCCATTCCTGGCTTTTTACATGGACACTAGGATCTGGACTCAGGTCTTCTTGCTTGTGTGGCAAGCTCTTTTAGCCACGAAACCATCTCTCCATTCCCCCTAGGTGGACTCCTGGAGGATGTAGGTGACATGTCCATTAATCTTTTGAGTTTTCCTAAAGTCATATGTAAGACGGAGCTAACAACATCCAGCTCATGCAATCAGCACGAGAAGCCGTGGTGGCCTGTCTAAACTTAGTCAACTGAACAACATTCTTTTCTAATACAGGGGTTGCTCTGTGCTCAGGGGAAGTTCTTCTCAACAAAGAAGCTGAAAATGCTGTGTCTTTAGAACTTTCTGAAACTGTCTCAGCAAGACAAACTCACATTGTTATCTAGACTGTTTTTTTTTCTTTTTTTTTCAAACGTCTTGATGTTTTGAGCTGAAGAGTCATAAACATCCAGATGGCAGAAGACCAGGCATTCAGTTAGAGGCCCCAGGGCCTGGCAGTACTCTGCAGAAATGAGGATGGATAATTCCATTTGCCATTGACTTAGCTGGTACTCTCCACATCTGCAGGCCTATATGACCCTGGCACAGTTACCCACTGGAGCAGAGGCAAGGCCTGAGCATGTCACTCATCACCCTGACAAGCATATTGCATTGTGCTCTTCTGCTACTCTCCAGCTGTGGAGTAAGGGTGGGCACATCAGAGGTCCAGTGAGGAGGCTTTATGAAGGCAGAGCAGGGAAGTTGGGGAGCATGTATAGGAGGGCCTGGATGGGGAAAGGAGTGGAGCCTTAGTTTCCTTTGGATATAATCCACATCTTAGAAAACCCATCCTTTCAAAGTGCACAATTCAATGGCTTTTGTGTATGTATGTATGTATTCATTTATGCATAGGTACACATGTGTGTGTGGGTGGATGTGCATGTGTATGTGGGTATATGTACATGTATGTTCATGTATGTGTGGAGGCCAGATGACAACTTGGGGCATCTTTTCTTTTGTTGGCCTGGAATGCATCACATATTACAGACTGGCTAACCAGCAAGTCCCAGGGATCCACCTGTCTCTGTCCCCATCCCCAGTGCTGGGATTATAAGTGTAAGCCACTGAGCCTGTGTTAGCTTTTACATTTCTTCATTCATTCATTATTTATTTGTGCATGTGTGCATGTGTGTGTGTGGGTTCACTAGTGCATGCATGCATGGGAGGGCATGCATTTGCCCACAGTGTGTATGTGGGAGTAAGAGGACAACTCAAGGAGTTGGTTTCTCTCCTCTCATCATATAGGTTCCAGGGGTCAAACTCAAGTCATCAGCTTGGCAGCAAGTGACTTTACCTGCTAAGCCATCTCCCAGGCCACACACCTAGCTTTTTGCATGGGTCCTAGGGGCTGAGCTTAGGTCCTTCTGCTTGCAGGACAAGTGCTTTGGAAACTGAGCTGCCTCTCTAGCTTCTTTTACTTTGGGACTAAGTTCACTCCACAGTAGCATAGTTTTTGCAAGGGTTCCCTTGCATTTGGTTTCTGCTAAGGTGAGTTATCATTGTGGCATTCCTGGTAATGGGGGTTGCTGGGTGTCAGAGACTTTTGATTTTAAAGTCAGGATGCAGCTGGTGAGATAGTTCAGTGGATAAAGGTGCTTGGCCTGCAAACCTGGTGACCTGTGTTTGATCTCTTGGATGTCTGTAAAGGTGGAAGGACAGAACTAGAGAACTGACTCCATAAAGTTGTCGTCTGACTTCTACACGCAAGCTGTGGTATGTACACCCAAAGATATCTCTTTCTCTTTCCTCCCTCCCCCCGCTCCTCCCCTCTCACATACACACACTCTACATTAATTTGGAAAAATAAAAACAAGATATCCATGCAAACTAAGATGACTGACCACTTGATATTCTCACCTAGCCTTCTCTCTGCAACTTAGGCTAAGCCTATACTCCTTAGCTTAGAAGGAAACAAAATTTTGTCTGTCCTTGGAACGACTGTGGTATATATATGTGAAGGGTGCTCCTTCTTTGTCACAGGATTTGCCCGTAATCTCCGCTATTGGAGTTGGCTTTTCTGAGGCAGCACTGGAAACAGGGGCCTGTGGGTTCACTGCTTCCTCATGTAGGAATGCTGTGGAGGTAGCACTGACGTGTGTGACCTTTTGGGCATGAGAACTGAAGTTTGTGGTAAGAAGCAAAGAAGCCAGTCAACACATTTGGAAGCAAGGGGAAGAGAAATGAAGAGTAGCATCTCAAGTCATAGAAGAGAAAGCAGAGGGCGGGAAACGGTCCTAGAAAGGGCTGATTCTAGACCTGAATTAGCAAACCCATTCACATGTTCTGAAGTCATCTTGTGTGCCCCTTGGTACACCTCACGGGCATGGGGCCATACTCTCAGGTTGTTCATGAATTTTGCGACTTCTGATTAGTTCCTAGTGATAATTCTAGGTTGAATTTTGTTTCTAGTGCCTGAGATCTTCTAATAACTATTTGCCCAGTGAGGAGCAGAAAGGGCCCAGGCCTGTTCCTTGAGCAGGATTCATTCTTGTACTCAGAGTGCAGCATGAACTCACTGCAGTGGTAGCCATGGTCCTTGGGTAATATACAATATATGATCCTGCATGTATATAATATACAATATACTCATCCCCAGCATGTATCCCACATCTAGGCCACACTTTCATCCATGGCTACTCCTGAGCATGGGACGCCCCAGAGAATGATGCTGACTGGACTAGCCTTGTCCATCTCCTTTATCAGCGAACAATCTCAAGCACTTTTATTTGCAAGCTAATTATATGCTCTTTGCCAATGAAAAATAGCTTATTTGGCTCTATTGTATGTCAGCAAATAAAAGAATTAGAGGACCCATTAAGATCTTTCAGTGAAGACAGGCTTTCCCACTATGAAAAGTGATACCAGTAGGGTCAGATGTCAGATTTGAGTTCTTTTCTCATTGTAAGAATGTGATTTCTGCATCATGAAAAACAAATGTCCATTTCTCTTCAATCTTCTCAATATAAAGGGAGAGGCTCTTAGCTGTCAGGACGAGGGATTTGATAAATTTTCTGTAGCTGAGTCTTTTCAAGGTTTCCACCAAGGCTGGCTGGAAAAGTCACTATAGCTGGTGATTCAGGACAGGGGTTCTCCGAGGAGGCAGGCTGCCTGCTCAGTGGTATGGGCTGGTGGGAGAGGCAGCAGATCTGGATGGGTGAATGATTTTGGGAAAATCTGGGCAGAAGAGGTCTACTAGCATTGATTACTATCACTGTTCACCAGAAACCATCTCTGTCATTTTAAATGTTGTTTCTCTGGAAAGCCTACAGTGTATTTTTATAGATGAGGGGACAGAGATCCAAACAGTTAAACATCTTGCCTAAAAAGACAGACCTCATATTCAGACACATTTCTAGCTTGGGAATTCTATTTCCAAGTATTCTTGGGAATACTATTGCTGGTATCCTTGTTTGCCTCCTGGCAGTGGGTTGTTGCATGGCTAGAGACTGTCCAACAGGGAAGAATAAAGTTGGTCTTAAGGTGGAAAGAGGACAGATGTATGAAAACCAGCTGAGGGTGCAGAGTCAACTATATTGGTCAGAACAACAGGCACCATAAGGGTAAGGGCTGGGTCAGGACATTAAATTTGTTGGCGTCCCAGTCTATAAACACTAATGACAAGCAAGAAAAAGACCATGCACTTTAGTGAATGAAGGCTGGATTTGGTGTCAGAAGACCAGCATAAAAGGCTTAGGGCTGAGCTTTCTTTCCAGTGGAGGATAGGAAACGGAGGCAAGAGCTTATGTAAATATACACCATAGAGAAAACTCTATTAAAAGAATTCATGGCTTCATGAGAGACCAGGTGAACCTTGGCTCTCCAGTCTGTGACTTCAAGAGTTATTCCAGATAGTATCTGGTTATCCCGATAACACAAGATTGGCTGAATACTGAAGTCAATGCTCGTTTTCTTTCCAGGTCTTTGAGGTTCACAGTCCTGACCTTCTGTGAGCTCTGCGAGCCCACCACTGCTCTTCTGTCATGATGATTCTTATTATCTTTTCTGTGAGGTCCACAGTAACATGAAATCCTGAACTTGTATTCAAATAAGTGATTGGAGCCTGCATTAGTTAGTTTTCTTGCTGTTATGGTCAAATATCTGATAAGAAACAAGCTAAAGGTCTGGGTGCAGGGTGCATACCTGTAATCCCAGCACTTGGGGAAGCAGAGGCAGGTGGATCTCTGTGAGTTTGAGGCTGTCCTGGTCTACAAAGCGAGTCCAGTACAGCTAAGGCTACACAGAGAAACCCTGCTTTGGAAACCACCATCACCACCAACAGCAGCAGCAACAGCAAGAACAACAACAGCCAACAGAAAGAAAAAAGGAAGAAACAAGTAAAGCAACTGGGCAGTGGTGGCACATGCTGTTGACCCCAATGCTTGGGAAGCAGGGGCCAGCCTGGTCTACAGAGGGTTCCAAGACAGCCAGGGCTCCACAGAGAAACCCTGTTTTGGAAAAACAGGCAAACCAAACAAAACCAAATCACCAACCCAACCAAATAAAAGGAGAGAAGTAAAAGGAAAGAATTGAGCATGGCCGGAAAGGCATGGCTGTTCAGTTGTCTTTGGACATGACAGCGGGACAGGAAGCAGTGGCTTGCTCACATCTATGCAGACCGGAAAGCAGAGACTGGATGGGATCCAGGGCCAGCATATAAACCTCAAGGCCAACCCAGTAACTTACTCCCTTCAACAGGGCTCTACTTCCTAAACATCCTACAATACAAATAGTGCCTCTCGCTGGGGACCAAGGGTTCAAACATGTGGGTCTCTAGGGGACACTTCACATTCGGACGCTAACAGAGACTGAGCTGGCTGTGACACTAATTGTGGGACCTTCAGCAGCTCATTCTTTTATCTTAAAATATTTTTTAAGGTTTATTTTATGCTTCGTGTATGGGTGTTTCACCTGCATGTGTGTCTGTGTGCCAAGCGCATGTCTGGTGCCTGCCTGCAGAGATCAGAAGCTACCCTGTGGGTGCTGAGGACTAAACTTGTGTCCTATACAAGGGCAAGAAGTGCTCTTAATCACTCAGTCATCTCCATCCTCATTCTTTCATCTTAAAGACAGTCTACAGGCTTATTAGTTAGGCTGCTCCTAGTATGTGTATGGAATTAAGCAAAGGGAATAAAGCAGTTAAAATACTGGAGAAATAAAAACACAAAAATGTACCTAGGAGAGGTCCTCAACTTGGCTTTTGGACTTACTATATAGCTACAGTATTCAAGGCAGTATGGTAGTGAAGAAAGGATAGATCAACGGAACAGAATAGAGTTCATACATAGAGCTAGGCGTGTGTGATTGACTAGTTTCAACACAGGTGTGAAGGTAGTTCAGCGGAGCAAGAGTCATCGTTTCAACATGTGATACAGGAATAGTTGAATATCTATATTCAAGGAGATGAACCTTGAACCACACTTAGCCCCCTAAACAAAAACTTGGTCTGAACATAAGATTTAAAGTGATAAAACTTCTAGAAGCAAACAGCAGAAAGATCTTTGTGACCTTGAGTTAGGCAAGGCTTTCTTAACTCGGTCACAAAAAGCATTATTCATAAAAGAACACTGAGGAAAATTCGGACTTCATTAGAATAAAACCCTTTTGTTCTTCAAAAGACATTTTAATGGAAGCGAAAAGACAAGTGTTTGAGAGAACACATTGGCCAAACACCTACCTAATAAAGAAGTTCTATCTTGTCGTTAACTGTGTGAATAGAGATCAGGAATAAAGGCCTCTCACGGCTCAATAATGAGAGGGAAAATAACTCAATCTTAGAAAATGGACAAAAGACTAGAGCAGATATTTCACCAAAGAAAATATTAGGATAGAAAGTAGCGCATAAAAGAATGCTCATCACATGTAGTATTAGGGACATGCAGATTAAAACCAGTTTGATGCAGTCTGAGCTATTAGGATGGCTGACCGCCCCTCCCCCATTCTCACCATGACACCACCAGCTCTAGAGGGGAGCTGCCAGACACTGCAACTGGGAATGTAAAGTGACATTGGATCTCTTGAAAATAGTTTGGTGGTTTGTTGCAAGGATGGAAACACTTATTTTACAACTCTCTAATCCTACACATAGGTATTTACCCAAGAGAAATGAAAATATACACCTACGCAGAGACCTGTAGGGGAACGCTTACGGCAGCTTTATTAATAATCAACTCAAACTGGAAACACCCCAGATGTCTTTCAACTGGCAAACACACAAAAATATTGTGGTGGCATTATACACTGGAAATATGTTCTCCTGTGAATAGGAAGGAGGCCTGGGTGAAGGTAAGTGTGATGCTAACGAAAGAGCAGAATTGGAGGCTACGTGATGTGCTTTCACTGACATGTCTCTAGGAAAAGCAAATCCATAGGAATGGAAAACAAATCCATGGCTACGAGGTCTGTGCTCATTTTCTTGTATCTACAGAGCCCTGAAAGGGCTGCCCTGCCCTCTGTAATGTGGCCTTTCCCATCCACACGCCGAGGTGTTCTGTATCTTAATTATGTTGTGGGTATAAGAATGTGTGCTTTTGCCAACGTCTGTAGAATCTGACATTGAAATTGCAGTTCTTGGAGATCAGAAGCTGTCAGTATCTGTTATTTTACGTGGTCTAACCTGTGCCTGTCACGCCACGCTGATGTAAATGGAAAGGTTCAAGGCAGATGAAAGTGCTTTGTAGTCTGAAGAGTAAGGAGGGCCACACTGGTGGAGCCATCCCTGGAAGGGAAGTCTGTTCTGCACAGTGAGGGGAAGTACTTGCTTTGGTCTCCAATTTCCCCAGAATGGAGCTGGCTCATGCAGACACACCTTGCAGTTCTTTCTCCTAAATTAGGTTCCTCTCTCAGCACTGACTGTCCACATGAGTGTATTCTGAGCAGTAGCATTCCCTCTGGACTCCAGGCTTCACATCTCAGTGCCCTTTTGTCTGCCTGCCACCTCGCCTGCCAGTGGCATCCCATAGACATTTACTCTGAGCTGACAAGTAAAATGCCAATAATTCTCTGTCAGGCTGAAGCTGCTCTCACAGCAAACCACTGAATGGTCATTTCAAAGGGGGCAAAGAATAGAGGCCATTCGAAAGCTCCTCTTGACAAGAGAGATTTAAGAATAGGGAAGGGTATTATTGGCCAGACTGTTACCAGGAGAACACTCAATGGCAGGCATTCCATGGCTGTTGATAACACCCTGATGTCTTCATGCTTTCCCAGCTAGTAGCTTTGATGTTTTTTTTCCTTGCAGAGAGAGCCCATGTCAGACCCTCTCCCTTTGTGAGGGTAGGTGGCTGGCTACGCAGAGTTCACTTTTGTCTGCAGAAAATATGGCCACATTAAAGCCACTTTCTTCAGCACTAATACCAAAAGAGGGAAACAAAAAGGAAAGAATGAAAAGTTAAAAAAAAAAAAAACAACCTTTTTTTTAATATCTCACTCTCCTGAAGGCCCTTTGCTTTGAGCTCAGGCCTGTACTATGCTCTCCAACTCCATTAAACTAGGCTGGTTTTCCTTGCAGAGACTGGATCTAAAGCAAAGAATAGACATCCAGAAAGAAGTCCTCATGTTCCTTCTGTACTCAAGAAATCATGGGGAAAATGAAATGCAAGGAAACAGGAAAAAAAAAAAAAAAAAAAAAAAAGAAAACCCGGTTTGAGAGAATATCTATTTTACTCAATTTTAGGGAAATGGAGAAAGGCCTTTGAACACTGCCTCTCTTTTCCATGACTTCCACTGATTTTATGCAAGACCCTTAGGGCACGAGAGTATGCTCTACAGCTCTCATTCTACAAACTTGGAACTTTCTTGCAGTTTGGTTATCTATATTCTTAGTGTGTGGCACAAACATGGCATGGAGCAGAGAGCAGGGAGAGGGAGGAAACCACGTGGCCCAAGGGAAGATCCGAACAAACCTAGGTTTATAAGTGCTGGTATATTAGCCGGTGGTGGCAGAAATAATGCTGTAGAACGCTCCCATTCATGAACGGGACTCAATTGCTTTTCATTATAATGTACATCATCTGGCGTCTTCCAGATCTAAGTTCAGCTGGGTTGGGCATGGCTTAGGTGCTTTTGTCTCATGGTACATCTGAGAGTTAGCCCAGCGGTTATTAGGAGTTAATGGTCGAGGTAGCTTTGCTCCTGAGACTCCAGCCCAGACATATTCTTTTGACTATGGCAGAGAAACATCCTCGGTCTCATGAGACCTGTGCTAGGAGCTGGCCCACTGTCCTGTTTACATCATTCCATTGGTTAAAGCAACTTACAAGGCCAAACCCAAATTCTAAGGGTGGAGAAACATGGTAGCTTTGGTGTCCAACACGTGGTACAGCTTGATGAAGAAAGTGAATGTGAAGGCTGTGAATGCGGCAAGTTTAATCTCAAAATCACCCCCACATGTTAGAGACGATTTTATTCTGTGTTTCACTGATTCCAAGGTTGAAGGAGGTCAGAATTGGGTTTTGAGACCTGTTCTCTTCCCGATATACACTGATTTCTTGCTCTGTGGTTTCTTCTAATGCTCAGTGAGCACATGTTGTATAAATGTTAATGAATGAAAAGCAATGCATGTAGTTGAATGTAAAAAAAAGTTCAACTAAGGCTTTACAATTTACAAGTCTTAGGCAAGTCTGGTTTATCTAAGGTGTTTGGTGAGTAGGTACTCTCTGGCTCCGTATCATGGCCACTTCAAGCTGGGCTATGTTAGATCCTTGGTTACATCCAGCTCTTACTAGAGGTATGCATACTACCCCTCCCCCACACCAGAGGTCAGCAAATCCACCTTTGTTAGCCCAAATAACCCTTTGATTTGTGGAGACCCTGGTCATAGCAACTTAAAGGCTGCCTTGGATGGATTTCTTCATCAAAATTGACTAATAAGCATGTCCTCCCAGAATAGCTTGCAACTTTGCAAATTGTTTTATTGATCCAGGATGGTCATATAAGCGGTCAGACTGTGTCTGGCTCAGTCACTGTGTAGACAGATGGTGAGGTGTGAACTAGGAGGGTGGGGTGTTTCCTGGCACGCTCAGAATGTGCCCGACATGTTGGATCCGAGCAAGAGACTTCAGAAAGAAGAAGCTGAAAGCAAGGTCTAGGGGTTCAGGAAGTGACATTCTTCCTGAATTAATATGTAGCTCAGTGAGGTGGCCAGCAGGAGTCGGCTCTGCTAGACAGAGACATTGCGTTCCTTCTGTCAACACAGTTGTTTCACTGCCTACACACAGTCACAGAAGGCTCTGCTCAGCGTGGGATTCCACAGAAAAGTGGGCTGAAACGCAGTCCACATGGCGCTGCTCGGAGTTCAGATTTCAGGCAGAGCATCTTGATGTCAGGGACACAGAGACTTTGCATGGGTCCCATTTGTCTGGGGACTTCTGGTGTATGCCGCTTTAGTCAGTGCCATGATCTGAAAGAGTAACCTCTGACATCATAGCTATGTAGGTCCCTGGTAGACCAGCATGTCCCATAGCCCATTTAGCTTGTCCTCTGTGAATTCCTGTGGACCTAGTTTCCCATGGAGCTGCTCAGTGTTGTGAGGTATCCACCAGAGAAGATGACTTGGGAATGGCTCAGAGTAATAGAAAGTCTTTATTAGCTGGATGGTGACTAGACTGGGTGTTCGGGACCCAAGTGCAGTCCTGAGCCTTTCTCAAGGTGGGCTTTTAAGCACAAAAGCCACTTCTTGGCTTGACACACAGTTAAGCTCTGTTAGTCAGAACAGTTAGCCAGAAGCAAAACTACAGAAGCTAAAAAACAAGGTTAATACATTGAGGGACTGTCCCAGAACTACAGGATTTGATGGATTTGGTCTTTGTTCCCATTTTGGTGGATGGTGCTGCCCACATGGGTTCTAAGGCTTGAATGGTGTCAATTGTGCTGAAGGTCTGGGGTCCTACTGAAGTCTGAGGGCCTGTAGCAACTGTAGCAACACTTCCTCACTGGGAAGTCAATGGTAGTGACTTCTTTCGGAGGTGAGTGAGATGCTTGCTTTTTGGGGTTGGCTGAAATGTAGTTTGAGGAAGTTTTCTAAGCAACTTCTAAAATGTGGGTGAAGCCCTTGAAACACCTCTCGTCTTTATGTATGTGGTACTCACTGTAGTGATCGCTCAGAGGGCGAGGTGGAAAGTACTTAACGACACTAGAGTCTCTGTCAGAGGGCACTGGTGACAAACATGGATGCATTTTGTTTCTACTGTGCTCCTTCTTAGGAGCTGGCTGACTGAGCTGAGGGATGGAGATGGGAAGGGAAAATGGAAGAAAATAGCAATTTGGAACATGGGCTAGGTATTTGCAAGTCAGCTCTGTTATCCAATTTTACTCTTGCCGGAACTTTTGGAGCTTGGAGTGGGTAATCTCCATTTTAACCTCCATTTTACAGATGATTAAATTGGGCCCTTAGATCATATAAATTGAGTTATTTAGCCATTTGGTAAATTACAAAAATTGAGATTTGAACCGAAGCCTTTCCAAATGCCTACTGCACCTGCCTTCCTGGCCCATCTTCACCAACAGTGCTCTTTCTCCTCCAAGTCCTTGAACCAGCATGGCATGGCTGCACCTCCTTTGAGGTCAAGGGCCTTAGTTTTCCCTTCATTCCCTCTATGTTTTTCAGCACTCAAATCCCCATATTTGCTGTGACGTTGGTTTGGGCTTTGAGTAGAGGGTCTACACTAGCATTTTTTCTAGCCTCTAACACTGTTCCTTCAGTGGCTCCCAGCCTCTATTAGCAAAAAACAAAGTAATATCATATAGTCTAGTAGCTTTGCCATAGTAGCTTTTCCTCTTTGGGAAAGCACAGTAAGACCAAAAAGATAATCTCAGGAGAGCTGCCTTTGCAAGCTAGTTTTCAACCTGGCTTTGCCTCAGCCTCCCTATACCTCATATGAAAAATCTGTCCCTATCTTTTCTCTTGTTCCAATTTTTCCCAAACAAAAGTATCCAGATTTCTGATCCTTGAGTCAACTGTGAGCGACAGAGCAACTTCTTCTGTTTCTAGTTCTTTGTCCTTGGCTCACTGAGGAGGCTATCACCCTATGCTCTACTGAGTCAGTGTGGGTGGAATCTCTGCTTCCTCTTCCTTCCATGTAGAGACATTAGTTCTCATTTATCCAGCCACACAGTTCCTATATTTTTTAGCCTCAGGATGAGGTATGTTGGGGCAAGGTTCATGTTGTTGTGTAAGTAGCTGGGAGCCACTGAAGGCTTTCAAGGATGGGAATGACTATCCCAATAGGGCAAAGGCGAATGTGGTGATAGGGCTTGAGGTGTGAATTCAATTCAGGGACTGAATTGTGGAAATTAAGACTCTATGTGAAGTGTCCAGGAAACATGAAGGGAATGGGAAGGAAGGAGTTTCATAACAGAGTTCTTCTCTTCTTAAGCTCCCAGGTGTTAGAAGGGAAGCCCAATCTCTACATAATGGGTAGTTTCCGATTTTAGCTCTTGTAGAAGGCTACCAGCTGCCTTGACAATCATCTACAGAAGAGCGGTATATAATTTTGACATGGGGAAATGTTAGCCTTGTACAAAATCTCATACATGTTCCAGAAAAGAGAATTGGTTCCAGTCAAAGGAAAAGGAGCTATCAATGAAAGGCAGTATCCCAGTGTTAGATCCAGAATGTGGGACAAGGAAGGGTGATGAAAATTTTGCAAAAGAGTGAGTGAAAAGGTGGAGGGGCTATGTGTCCCCATGTACAAAGAATCCATCCAATCTTTGTCTATTTTAGTGAAGAAGGAAATTACTTCATAGGAAAGAAAATGTCCTGTGTGATGAAGAAGGTGAGAAGCTGAAGGTCTTAGTGAGTGTCAAAAATCACATTCCTCTACAGTATAAAAGAAGCAGAAATTTGCTGATGGTGAGTGGGCGGAGAGCAGGCAGAGGGAAAGCAAGAAAGAGGGAGTATGGTCAGCACGAGGGGCAATTTCAGGGCTTTAGGGATGAAAACACTGTCACTCAGCTGGAGATGATTGGCATTTCCGTGGCCTGAAGGGATTTGCACTTCCTTTTCTCTCTACCTGCAGGAAAGATATCCCCGATATTCCAATGGAAAGATGCTAAAGGAAGAACAAGGGAGAAAACAAACTGATATACTCAACCCAAGAACCACAAATGTGGAGTTCTGTGCCCTGGATATAGGGGTGCTTTATGTCAAGATCTTTTGGTATCTGTCATGTCCAGGAACTTAGGTATGGGTGTGGGTCCTGAGATTATAAACTTTTCAGGAGCATGACAAAGTCTTGCTGGGGGGGGAAAGATCTGGTTTTCTATAGGCAGGCAGTGATGTTCTCATTGGCCATGTCTGGTCTTTGAGTGTGGGAAGACACCAGCAACTGTCTGTGTTATATATCTCAGTATCTGTTTCCTTCTAGGTGGTGGCTTATTTGAATATGGTAATCTAATGTGGATGGTCCCCGATCAACTCAAAGCCCTGAAGCCCTGAGTAAGGCCTGGATTCTGGGTCTGATCCTGGAGGGGAGGTAAGTGTGTCAGGAGGCTGGGGCAGCAGGAAATGCTGCTGGCTAGAGCCAGTGTCTCAGTACTGTCTTTTAGCTGTAGTAAAGACGCCTTTCTAAAGAGTCTTCTCAAGGGCTTCTCTTTAAAGTGCATGAACTGTATGCCAAGTACCCCAGGTACTCTCTCTCTCCCCTCCCTCTCTATCTCTCTCTTTCTGAGACAAGTTTCTCAGCATACCCCTGGCTGTCCTGGAACTCTCTTTGTATACCAGGCTGGCCTGGTTTTTGCACCTTAACTAGCAGGACATACTGCTGCTGCTGCTGCTGCTCTGCTTTGGGAGTCACACTCTGAGGACCACACTCCTAGACCAGGGCTTTGCAAACTCTAATGTGCCTAGGAATCACCTGGAGATTTTGTTAAAATGCAGGTTCTGACTGAGTTGGTTTGAGATGGAGCCTGAAAGGTTGTCTTTTTGCTAGCTTCCAAGATGTTGTTTCACATAGGATCACATAACCCTCGGAGTAGCATTACCCAAAAATGTGCTGTCTTGAATCCCAGACAGTCAAATGTTTTTACCCCTTAGGATCAAGTACTTCCATTCCAGCTGCTACTCTCAACAGCTTTGCAAGGGCCTGGTTATCTGCAAGTGTCTTCAATTCCCTCTTTAGTGCAACCCATCCCAGATCCCTGCTAAAAGCCTAGTGCCCAATCAGCTGTGGGAACACCTGTTCTTTGCCACAGCAGTGCTGTGGGGACAGTTAAGCCTCATCAGGCTCAAGCTCTTTCTGGCTATTGGACATTCCACTCTCTTGTTCCCAGGGGCCTGCTCTACCCTCTCCATGCTGGCAGAGGCTGCCTGAATGCCAGCTGTCCCTTGCCCTTGAAACCAACCTGGGTCAGCCACTCTGCTGGCTTTCCTGCTATCCCCAGCCATTCCAGAATGACTCCATACTGCAAAAATGAGCCTGTGACAACCTGGGCTCACAGCTGCTCTGGATAAGGGCAGAGGGAACTTAGACATCGTTCTAAATAAGAAGGAACTGAAATGCTTGGGACATGGGGGAGACAGAAGGAAGAGGTATCAATCCATGCTTACAAGAGATCTGTTAATTACAGGAATCATGAAAAGGAGGCAATCAACCTAATATTCAGCATAAGGGAGCAAGGGGTGTGTGTTTGTGTGGGGTGGAGAAGTGGAAAGTGGAATGGGTGGGCTTCTGGAGGGATGCATTATATAAACCTTTTCTACATATACCCTGCAGTGTTCTCCCATTCACGAAAGAGGGTGGATGGCTCCACCTTTGAGGTGACCGGGGGGATTATAGGAGAAGGCTGGCCAAACCCTTGGTTGTGGAATTAACCCTGGATTCATCTCCCTGCTTCTTTTGCCTAAAGGTCAAAGGTATTCGACACATCACCATACCGTCTGGCTACCCTGAGTTGCTTCCTCACCACTGAGAGTTAAATGAAATGAAAATAAAATAATATTAAACAACTGCTGGTGCATAGTGGGAACACAGGGAGCTGAGGCCTGTATCATCACAATTATTAAAAATGTTGAGCACCTGCTCCTTTTTCCAAGCTCTATTTAGCTGAATTAGACACAAATGAGAAAACATGTACTAGTTTTTCTTGACAAGCTATTACTTTAATTCCGTGCTGCCCATACTTACCCCTTAGGTAATCTTTGCTTGCCCAACTCAGCCTCTGGACAAAAAAATGTGTCTCAAAATCTTGTAATAAGAAGGCAACAACAATCAAAGCAGCAGGTCGCCATAGCTGGCAAGATTTTTAGGGAATTACTTAATAGTAAATAGCTGGAAAACTGAAGCGTAACTGACTTAACGACTCCTGTGGGTGCTGTGAACGGAAGGGATGCCTAAGAACAGTGTAGGCACGATGGGACGAACAGACTTTGCATCTTCTCCTGATCTAAAAATGATTGTTATGATCGGATGAGCATTGTGGGTGGTCATTAAACAGTTCTTGATTGAAAGAAGAATGTTCTGAAACTTGCATATCCTCTCCCGGAGGACCAGGGTACATGCCATCTGTGACAGGCACACTCCTCCAGAGCTTGGTGTTCTGTTTGTTTAGTTGCTGTTTGGAGCTGCTGGGAAGCAGGGTGTTGGGTTCAACAGAAACTGAGTTCAGCGAAGCTTGCACAGGTTTTGCAGGACTTTGGACAGTTCCAGGAAGGATGAGGAGTTAAAGGTAGCAGAGAACAGACTTCAGGACTGAACTGAGGACCTCCCTGCTTCAGGGATAGATGAGGTCTGATGAATCAGAGGAGGCATCTTAGCCTTATCACCCAAGCCTGGCATCTCCATTACCATCCACTCCGGTCCAGCTCTCAAATGCTGTATGATAAATTGCTTGGCATCTCCAACAACAGCAGCTCACATAAGTGTCATGTTAGGAGACTGGCACACGGCTCATGCCCATGCCAAACCATTACTTTAGCCTGCTACTTTTCTTAAGAGACAGACCGATTATAAGGGTGCTCAAGTGACTCATACATTCAGCACTCACTGAGAGGATGGCATAGACAGCCTGTCGTCTCACTGTTTGTCCTTGTTCTATTAGTCATTTTCTGTCTGCTGTGGTTTGGGTTAAGTGTTCCCTAAAAGTCTGTGTGCTGAAGTCTTGGTGCCTGGGATGGCATGGTTGCTGGTGTCGCAGACATTTTGTATGCAAGGCTAGAAGGAGGCATTTAGGGTCATACCTTTGAAGGGGATGACAGTCTCCTTTTTCTTTGCACCCATGGAAGGTTTGTTCTACTGTATGCTCATACCATGTTGAGTTGCCCTTAAAGATACTCAAAGCAATAAGGCCATGTGAGACCACAACTGGATCTGTGAGAATAATTTTCTCTTTATAAGTTAACCTTCTCAATTATTTTGTTATAATGATGGAAATCTGACCAATACAGAGCATAATATCTTTAAAATTTAAAAACAAATGCTTAGCACCCTGTGCATAGATAACACATGGAACACAACGATCAGATGGCATTGGCTAAACAGCTCTGTCACCACAGAATTATTTCCATGTTGTGCTATTCTTGTTTAAGAGTACCACCAGAAGATTATCCCCTGTCGACTTCAAGTTGTATTACGAAATGACAATTAGAACACCTATGTGGAGAATTTGTCATATTAAACTTTAATAAAAGAAGGCATGACCTGGCATAGTGGCACATGATTTTAATCCTACCACTTGGGAGGCAGAGGAAAGTGGATCTCTGAATTCAAAACCAGTTTGGTCTACATAGTGAGTTCCAGGCTAGCCAGAGCTACACAGTGAGACCCTGTCTTAAAAAAAAAAAAGGCGGTCATGGCAGTACACACCTGAAATCTTAGTACTTGGGAGTATAGGTAGAAACACTGACATAGTTTAAAGACATCCTGGACCCCACAGTGAGTGCTAGGCCAGCCTGGGCTACATAGTGGAATCCTGTCTCCAAAGAAAACATGATCAAAATATATTGTATAAATTTTTTTCTAATTTAAAAAATCTATTAAGAATAGTAAATAGGTGTACTACACTTATAAAACAAGCAGACAAACGAACAAACAAAACCTTCATATCTGTATAACGCATGTAATATACCTGTAGCAGGGAAGAATATAAAAGGCAAGGATTAATTATAACTTGTGTTCTTTTTCTATTAATATGAAACCAGTGACTAAGACTTTGTTGGTTTATATCAAAAGTTTTTCTTTATTGGTGCTGGAGATCAAATTGCATATACTAGACAAGAACTCTACCACTGAGCCATAGCTGCAGCTCGCCCTTATGCCCCAAAAGTTAAGGCAGAAAGGGATGGGCTTGCGTCCTGGGTTTTATGTCTCCCCATGGGAACATGTTTGCTCACCACATTCATTCCTACACCTATAGGCTCCCCATCCTCTGTTTTGGTTGTCTAGAGTACCTCTTCCAATTCTGCTTTTAACTCAGAAGTGACATGGACTTACTTTTTTTTTTTTAAATGGGAATGCATTATTTTGTGTGAAAATATTAAAACAAATGGTTATCATACAGCTCTGATTATTTCTACCTTGTATCACTCTGCTGAAAACAGTTAAAAAGGAAGAGAGAAAGTAACGGTTAGAGAGAGTGTTTAGTTGGGTCTCTCTGGCCCTGATGGGCTTGCCCAGCATCACACTGAGGTGAAGAATGCTCAACAAATTAGGGAAAGTTGATGTGCATGATTGGAAACCCAGTCACTGTTGACAGGACACAGGAAATTGAATGCGGTGTGGTGACAGTGATGCAGAAGCCTTTTCTTTTTCTTTTCTTTCTTTCTTTTCTTTTCCAAATGTGACTTTTGAGATAGGTTCTTACTATGTAACCCAGGTTGGTCTCACACTCAGGATGCTCCTGCCTCTGCCAGTGTGCGATTATAGGCCTTGGCCCCATGTTTAACTAATGATGATCCCGATCTTTCATGTAGGAACAGAAGGAGACTGTGAACACACATGTGCACTACATACACGTGCTCATGTAAACATGATTAGGTTCCTAAGAGAGTAATTCATCTAGATTCAGTTTACTCAAGTTACCCATGGACTAATGGAGGTAGTAACTCATCTAGACCCACAGTTTATTTAATGCTCTCCTTTCCACCTCCTTTTCACTTCCTTCTGAGACATCTAGCCTGCCGGCATTCTAATCTTCTATATAACATAGTCCACAGATGACTCCTGTAGTCCTTGTCCTCTGGGAGTCCCAGATTGAGGAAGAAAGACAGACAGGTAAGTGGATAAATTCCACGTGACTGCCACAACTTGAATTTGCCTGTGTTGGGAGCCCCCCAGGCTGCTGGCTTCAGGGTTTGTGTCCATAGCGCTTGCAGCAGGAGTTCAGGATTTCTCTCATCACCGGTGTTCCATTTCTTTCCTCTGTAATCTCCTGTCTCACTTGCACAGTTGTGGTGCCAACTGGCTGGTTTCAGTTCAGTGCCATGAAATTGCTGTGGTTGGCACACAAAGTCTGTTCAGCCCCTCAGAAGCCTGTCAGGTGCCAGCTCTCTCCCAGGAAGGGCCAGTCTGCCAGGGGTAAGGCAGTGTGCCCCAGGCCCTCTCTTTACCTGCAAGTGTTCTTTGTGAGAGGACCCCAGAAGGCTGGCTCTTCACCAGGCTTCTCCAGAAATCTCTCTCTCCCTACAGGGCTGGGCATTTTCTCTGGTCATTAAGCACTCATTGGTGTCTTTCAGCTGATCTGAGACCCACCTGGGAAGCCCTGGGGGCAGCTTAGTCACTGTGCAGTATAAAAGCTCAAGCTTAACCATGCCCACCTCCTTCCATCTGCCCTTTTTTGGAGTAGGGCCAGCCCAGAGGAATAGAGGAGGGACTGTTGATTTAACATCATTTTCCATTCATTTTCAACCCTCCTAATTCTAGCAGTAGAATTAGGCTGAAGGGGGTGATGACCAACTTACCATCTCTGAAAAAGCAGGAACAAGCATGGAAATCTCTGTTTTGCTCCTATCATTTTCTACCCAAAGGTCTCTGTTGATTTCACATCATTGTCCACACCCTGGGAGGCAATGCAGGGCCTTGCTGTCCATAGCTCAGACCCTGCAATGGAAGTAGACCACATCTCTAGCCAAATTCCCCCATGGTCTAGTCCCTCTTCATCCTGTTTTAGCCACACTGGGCAGCTCTCCATTTCCCAAACACTCCTCTCGTTTTGCTCTTGTCCATCCTTTACCAAGAATGCCTTGAAATTATCCCCACCTTTTTGAATTTTGTTTCATTTTCAGGGCTTGGTTTTGATATAATTTCTGCAGAGAAAAGTCTTTTGTTATTTTCAGTTGGAGAGACTTTACCTTTCCCTCTTAGAATTCTCCTGCCTCCTTTTTGTGTGTCTCTTTCTTTATCTCTTCTGTCTGTCTGTCTATATCTTTTATTACTTCATTCTGTGAATCTTGCATCCTAATTCCTACTTGGCCACTGGTCATTCAATATGGAAACATATGGCAGGCAGACAGAACCCTCTCTTCCTTTCTTCACACACACAAGCCATCAATCCTGCTGAAAGTATTAACTTAGTGGCTGGGCCCTTGTCACTGCCTTCAGGGGCCACTACAATAATTTCCAGCATGACACTGTGCAGTGGTGTGCTGGCTTCAAAGTCATTGTATTCATAAGGCGTTATGTGGATCTCATTAGCTTAGAAGCTTTCTCAGTCAGAAGCAGCTCCGTAACAGTGGCTAGGGCTAGGAACACAACAGATGCTTAGCTAACACCAAATGAATGAAGGGCAAAGCATGCTCTGTGTGGAGGGTGGGGAGTCGGAGGTCACCAAACAATCATGGTTGGGAAGATGTTCCATGACCCTTGACTCACACAGATATCCCACCAAAAGAGGGTCAGAGGCTTCTCTCTCTTTCTGCCCCTACTTTATGATTCTATACATCAACAATGATTGTTTCTAAGGTCCAGCAACCAAAGCAGTTCTCTCTGGATTCATTTACCTTTGTCAGTAATGAGACAGATAGTTAAGCTGTTGTGATTTGAGCAGCACTATGCAAGAGGTAGCCCTTCATCCTTAAAAAATGATTCTGTAAATTTTTATATTGTTCCCAAGGTCTGCCATGTTCATCTTGTTTTGAAGTGGACACAAGCTGTTTCCAATTAGGAAGAGCACAACCTTGTCCCCTCCTGTCCTCTGATTGGGTCCTCATGTCCACCGAAATCGTTACGCTCATGGCCCTGGGCTGCAAGTCAGAATCAAGTTAAAGAGTGCTGAAAAATCTGCTTAGACATAAAAATCAATGGGAGAGTGAGAAAAAAAAGTAAGACTGATTTCAAACTACAAATTACACAATCCAGGCAGAGAGTACACATGGCTTCCTCTTTTAAAGATTGTGAAGGTGGAAATTTGCAGTGTTAATTCAATAGCTGCGAGAAATGACAATACTGATTATGTGGGAAATTTCTACCTGTGTAATGGCTAGAAGAATGTACTCAGACAAGTACAGTAATCATGTTTTATGCCATCTTTGTCTTCTTTCTTTTCACAGTTCTTCCCTTTTCTTCTCCTTCTCTCCAGCTGCTATCCTTCTGTTGTGGGACCCAGGGATCAAACTTAGGTCATCAGCCTTTTACAGCAAGTGCCTTTACCCACAGAGCCCTCCCAATGGTCCAAACGCCTTTCCTCTTGCTACTAACACAAGATATAATAGGTAATTATGAACTAAAGCCCTCTTCTGTCCTGTAGCCCATCAGAGCCTGTCATTTCTATTTGATTTTGTGTTTTCTGTTTATTTTATGAATGCTAGTTCATTATTTAACCCAGAAGTGTTAAATAATCGACCTCGACACAGACACAAACAGTATTGAATATGTAGTCCCTGCTCAAGGTGAAGTATATGGAGTGACAAAAGATATGGCAGGTCATATGAGTTGACTAAAAATGTCTGTGGTTTTGATCAGGAAGGTGAATTTGGATAGTCAGGATGTTGTGGGTAGAGGTAGAGCGAGCAATGTTTGGGATATGTCTTAAGTAGGGGGAAGCAGAAAATGACAGAGGTCAAGGCAGCATCCCCCTTTTGGTAAGGAGTCAGTACACATGTCTACCTGGCGTTGCACATAGCGTCTTGCCAGTATGGGTTTCCTCCAGGATCCACTATAACAACAGTAAAACAATAAATGTTGGTGAAATAGTCACTATAAAGCAGATTGATTTCCTCGGGAAAAATTATTTCCATCGATAGCTGCATCAATGAACTATTGGACAGCATTTGGTTTTTATGAACATTTTTATGAGTTTACCGGAAGTATTGAGGAGTGTGTTGTGTAAAAATAATACATACAGCTCGAATGATGGCTCATGCCCTCAACCACTGTAGCTATGAGGCTGAGGCGGGAGGACTGCAAGCTGGAGACAGCTTGGGTGACATAAGAAACTCCATCTCAAAAACAAAAGCAAAAAAAAAAAAAAAAGTGTAGAGAGACAACAGCTGCGAACTATGAGTGAACTAGCAGGGAGGAGGGGGTGGGGTGGGGACTGTACCCAGAGAATATTCTCCCTTTGGCCTTTGGGATCTCAACTTCAATACCCAGGCCATAGACGCACGGTGAGGAAGGTTGACAGAGCACCACACACACCTCTTCCAGAACACAAGCGACTCAACTCTCTGACGCTTTCACAATCTGAGGCATCCCCATAACTTACTGTTCAGACGATACTGTGGTTTCTTCAATCCCAGTCTCGAACGTTCTCTTTGCCATTCCTTTCCTTGAGGCCACATCTGTCTCCTAGCAGTCTTGCCTCTCTCTCTGTTCATCATCCCAAATCTTCCTATGCTCCCTGGTGCCTCTCTTTTCGGATAAATCCAGCAGAGCACAGCCTGGAAGAGAAAGCATTGTGGGTACAGCCCTGGCTTCTCAATGCCCTCCGGTAATGTGGAGTAACATGCTTATGGGACTCCAGAAGACTCAGCTTCATCCTTGGGAATACGAAGCAATGGGATGAGAAGAGCAGCAACAACTGGTGCTCCTTGGTTCAAATGCTCTCCAGATGTGGCCCTGTCATCGATTGGCATTTATGGTACACATCTACATGTTCTTCAGAGTCATTTGGAAGTATAGACAATGTTCTGTTGCTGGGAAGAGATGCCGTGGCCATGGGAACTCTTATAAAAGAAAGCATTTAATTGGGGCTTTGCTTACATTCAGAGGAGTACTGCATTATTGTCAAAGCAGGAAGTATGGTAGCACACAGATGTGGTGCTGGAGAAGTAGCTGCATTGGGATCGGCAGGCAGCAGGAAGAGAGATTGTGGCTGGCTTGAGCATCTGAAACCTCAAAGCGTGCCCTGCCCCCATGACACACTTCCTCCAACAAGGCCATACCTACTTCATTAAGGCCACACCTCTTAACAGTGCCACTCCCTGGTGACCAAGCATGCAAAGCCATGAGCCTATGAGGGCCATTATTACTCAAACAACCACAGTAGATCAGGGAAAATTACAGAGTATTTGGTGAGGAAGGAAGTTCTGGCCAACATCTCAGTGGGACTGTGCCTTCCTATTTTCTGTATTTAGCATCGTTCTTGCCTATCCTTTGTTTTCCCTGCCTTTTTCTTCTACTGTGCTTCTTGCAAGCTGTCTAATACCACAGGGCGGGGGTGGAGGGGCTCATTAATAAAACTGTTGTCAAGAAACAGACAGAATCGGCTGGGGCTGGGTGAAACCTAACTCATCTTGATTTTTCTTACTCATGAGGTCTTAATGTATCTAAGTGTCCTTTACAAAGGTGTGAAATGGAGAGCAAAGCTTTGTGAACAATGTGGTTTAAGGCCTGGCACATGTAGTAATAAATAAATGATGTCTGAATAAAGTCCTCGTTAGATTGTACCTTAATACTGTCCTTCCAAAGACCTTTTAGGACCACAGGTATCCTGACTTACTTTCTGTTTCTGTGATAAAATATTGACCAAAACCAACTTGGGGAAAAAGGCTTATTTGGCCTTCAGGTTACAGTCCATCACCGAAGGAAGCAGCAGCAGGAACTCAAAGCAGGGACCTGGTGGCAGGAACTGAAGTAGAGACTGTGGAGGAATGCTACTTACTGGCTCGATTTTCGTGGTTTGCTGAGTTTGCTTCCTCATGTAATCCAGGACCACTTACCTAGGTGTGGAACCTTCCTCAGTTTTCTTCAATCAAGAAAATGTCATATAGCATACACAGGCCAATACAATGAAGGCAATTACTTAGTTGAGGTTCCCTCTTTCCTGGTGACTCAAATTTGTGTCAAGTTGACAAAACCAGCTGAACATGCCATGCTATATATATATATATATATATATATATATATATATATATATATATATGTATATGTTTACCAAATCATGAGACATATTTCCTGCTTGTAGATGTTATATCCTTTAGTGGTGAATCTTGTTTCTCTGTATTCTCCAGGCATCTAGGCAAAAATTAACACAATAATGTTTTGGAACAATCAAGGGTTAGTTACAATTAGATGACATAATGGCATCAATCCTAGAGACCACTTTAAGTTGGGTAAAATTATTCTACCCAGGCTATATCTCTGTGCCTGCCATGGCACAGACACGTTAATCTGTCCACATTCTCTGAGCTCCAAGGTGCCTCAAGAACTGGGATTGGTGACCTGTTGGATTGGCAGCCTTTTGTCTGAGTCACATTGCTCTCTCCTCTTCCAGTTAGATAATGCCTACATTAGTTTAACTCATGGTGAACTTTAAAGAGGCTGTGTTGGGGCTCAGGATGGAAGAAGCCACAGATGACCCTGTATGGTGGCTGACCTGGCAATATAGTCCATGTGTTTAGCTGCCATCCATCTGTGGCTGTGTGAATGTTCAACAAAAGTCACCTTTTAGTCACTAAACTAGACAACATGCCACACATCCTGGAAGAACCTTGATGCAAAGCTGTTTTTTCCTTGCTGTATCCAAAACCACTGATGTTTAAAAAATTATCATCATCATCTCATCATCATTATCTTTTTCTTATTTTGTCTGCATGTGTGTGTTTGGAAATTCAAGTGTCAATGGTGGGCATGTGAAGGTCGGAGGACAGTTTTCTAGAATTGGGTCTTTCCTTCTACTATAGGCTCAGGGAATCTAACTTAGTTTGCTTGGCTTCTAAACCATCACTCAATTCTGAGACTTTTATTGTGTCAGAATCACACTTGTCACAGACCTAGGTAGCACCTTCCATTTTTATAGGACCAATTCTTTTTGAGGGAACATTTCATTAGACGTCTGAGACAGTGCTCA
The DNA here is from genome assembly GCF_907164565.1 of Psammomys obesus. Lineage (NCBI taxonomy): Eukaryota > Metazoa > Chordata > Mammalia > Rodentia > Muridae > Psammomys > Psammomys obesus. Next base: position 14,238,003 of record NW_026596046.1, read on the forward strand.
AGCTCTTCCCAAACTGGCTCTAGAGAGGTCCTAAGCATGCATCAGCATAAATGTCCATGGCCACAAAGGACTAAGATGTCTGGTTCAGTACATTTTCCTTCTGTCATTTCCTTTTCATCATTCTCTTGTGTCCCCCAAAGTTCCCACAGACAGTAAAATACTCTCTCTTATCTTTCCCTAGCAAACCTTGGGGGTGGCAGCATGACTTTTCACAGATCTTTCTTTTTGAACCCCTTCTTCTGGGTGGGGTGGGTAGATGTCTGCATATTTAAGCCCTGCTGGAGATTATCATCTTGTTGTTCTCCACAGAAGACATTTACACTGATGCATGCTTAGGACATCTCTAGAGACAGTTTGGGAAGAGCTTGAGTGCTATCTCAGACTTCTAATGCAATATCCCCTCAAAAAGAATTGGTCCTATGAAAATGGTATTATCTAAGTCTGTGAGAAGTGTGATTTTGACACAATAAAAGTCTCAGAGTTGAGGGATGGCTTAGAAGCCAGGCAACCTGAATTAGATTTCCTGAACCCATGGTGAAAAGAAAGACCTAATTCTAGAAAATTGTTCTCTGATGTTCACATGCTCACCATTAATTGTCACCTGAGCTTCTGTATGGAGATTCTGGTCATTTCTGATCCTGGGAAGCTCTCACTTTGGTCTAAGTCTTCTTCATGATCTTTGGGTATTGCTCTGCCCACTTCTCAGTCTCCTTCAGATTTGAGAGATTGTCTAGCACCTATTTCAAGAGGGCCTCGTGGGTCTCCACAGTAGTCTTGATGAACTCTTGTGCCACGGCATCACACACAGATAGGTAACCAGGAGTACCCAGGTAGAGAGTCCTTGCTCTTTTAGAGGGCACTGGAATTGTCTCCATGTGTGATACTGGCTTCTTAAAGTTCTCGTGTAGAAAGAAATAGAAGGTTGGATAGTTCTCTTTGCCAAGTCTTCACCTCACTCAGCCCAGGTTCAGCTTGCTACCATAGCCTGAGACAGCTTGCTCTGTCTCCAAGGGGCCATAGCTGGAGGCTGAGTTCTTTGTTAGACATTGGAAGTTGCTTCTCATTATGGGAGTACCGGGTGTCCAACTTTACAAGATAAACTTGGTTTTGGGAATGACCTTATTGAAAGTGACTGTTTTCAGGGAAGGGTGCCCTTAATCTATAGAGTGCTGCCACCGTGAAGAACAGAGAGGAGCAGGATGCCCAGGACAAAGGGAGGAAGGAGGGAAATGGTATAGGACATAACGACAGCCATAATGTGGGAGTTTGGGAGTGAAAGATGGGAAAGCTGTGGGCCAGAATGATGTAAGTCAGTAGTCATGTGACTCCCATGAGCGTTTTTATCTCCGGAGGAAAACTTTAAAAACACACATGTGGGAGTTTTATTTTTGCATTCATGCCATGCACAAAATTATAACTAATATCTGCATAGATTGTACTGTCATCCCTTGATATCCACAAAAAATGGATCCAAGAGCCTCCAAAATACCAAAATAGTCATATGCGCATGCTCCTTGTAGAAAATACTTATTATTTGCATACAACTTACACACACCCTCCCACACACTCTAAGCTATCTTCTATCACTATGTAAATGCTATGCAAATGATTTTATACTATATTATTTAGAGAACAACAAGAAAAAAAGTGCAGATACAAGTGTTGACTATTTCAGCCCTTTTGAGCTGTGGTTGCTTGACAGCACAGATATGGAACCTGGAGGGCTGACTGCGTCCTCTTTGGAAGTGATGCCAGAAGAAAGCATTCTCTAAACTCCTCTGCTGTGTGCGTGCTGTCATCCAACTCTGCTAATTACTGCTGTTCATGTGGATTTGGGTGCTTGGGCAGTGCAGAAAGGAAGTCTTTCAGAGAGTGAACTTTCTAATTGAGCAATTCCATTCTCCTCCGCCGTTATTCTCAAATGACGGAGGACAGGTGAGCACTCAGGGCCTGAGCATGAGGGGAAGCTGTGGATCTGCCTTCTAGAGCACGTTCCCTGAACACCAGTCAACTTCATAATCCCCTGTGCGTCCCATTGCTCATCTGCTGTGGTGGTCTGGATACACAGTCCTCCTACCCATGGGCTCATGTGTTTGAGTATTTCATCCTCAGGTGGGTTATGGAACCGTCCTGACAGGTGGCCTCGATAGAAGACACGGGGCACTGTAGGTGGGGCTTGAATGTTATATTCTTTTCTAGTTCTAGCCTAGAGTCCTCTGCTTCCTGAGCCACCGAGAAGTGAAGTTCCTCTACCCCAACTCCCCCTTCCATGATCTCAGCCATGATTTCCCCACCATGATGGATTAAAACTGTGAGCTGAAAAGAAACTTCTGTTAAATTGTTTCAGATATTTTGTCGCAGAGGTAAGACAAGAAACTTACATTTTCCCCCCCACCCCCCAAGAGTTAGAGTCTTGCTGTGGGGCTCCCCTGTGTCATGTGGATTTGGGTGCTTGGGCAGTGCAGAAAGGAAGTCTTTCAGAGAGTGAACTTTCTAACTGAGCATTTCCATTCTCCTCCGCCGAGCCCAGAGTGTGCTATGCTTGAGGGACAGACAGGCGTCAGCTGCCAGGGCCATTTCATTCCTGGTTATCAGATGGGCTCTATTTTCGGGCCCGTCCATCACTCCATCGAACACTGCGGAACCCAGAGTTCCTCATATGCTCAGATCCCAGCTGTCACAGTAGTATATTTTCAACCCAGCTTAGTGTGTACCCCAAATCCAGGGGGAGAAAAGGAAGCACTGGGAGCTGCTGACACCGAAGTGGGGGTGGTGAGCTATGTGCACAGACCGCTGCCAAGCAACACAAATGGAAAGTTGAATGTTTTTGGAGACCCCTCTAGCTTTGGAATTTTCTAATTCAGAACAGCAATGGGAAGGGGCAAAGGGATAAATCACAGCCCGAATTTTAGACATAATGGAATCATGTGTGTAGAAGGACAGCTCTTAGATCCCGGTGTCCTCATACCATCAGGGATGCTGGGAAGGAGAAGTGTGGACGCTGGAAGCCTGATCAAGGGCGGGGTTGGGTGCTGAGGTAGTGGAGTGGCCTTATAGATGGGAGAAGACAGGAGTGGCAGCCAAGACAGTGGTCATCAACACATTTGAACCCTGATGTACTGACATAATTCTATGTACATCCACTGGAAACTCTGCCTACCCATTGCCTACCCACTACTATCAGGACATTAATTTTCCGAGGGAAATGCGTGGTTCACCCTGTGGGAAGACTGCCATTCACATCGGTTCTGAATGACAGTTTCTTCTAGATAGTGCTTTCAAGATTTTAGTTGATCCTGTTAGAGACTCCACTCATTTCTAAAACCATCTTTTCTGTCTCTGTCTGGATCATCCTGTTTTGTTGTCCAAGGTAAACTTCCATAGAGTATCTTACCTTCCCATGTTTGGTGAGGCTATAAGGGGCCTCATGACGTCCCCATGACATTCTGCAGTAGTCGTGTTAGTGTTACACAGTAAAGGAGTACCAGAGAGGTGTTGTCAAGTGATATTTCGTATAAGGCACCCCTTGTGTCTGGAGTAAGTTCAGTGGGCAAAAGCACTTGTTGCGAAAGCAAAAGGGCCTGAGTTCAAATTTTCAGCACCCAAGTAAAAAAGTAAATACGGTCACACATGCCTCTGACTGCAGCATTTGGGGCTGGAAACAGATCCCTGGAACTCGTTGCCAGTTTAGTCAAAATTGTGAGTTTCTGGTTCAGTGCGAGATCCTGTCTCACAGCGGGAAAAGAAAACAGTGGAGAGAAACAGATGACATTCAATATCTTCCTCTGGCTTCCGTATGCATGTGCCAGTGCGTACATCTTCGAAAGCATGCACAGGTATACCATACATACACACATGCCAGCCGCATAAAGTACCTCTGGCAGATGTTGAGATGCCCTGCTGTGGGAGAAAGCAGCAGCCTTATTCTAAGTTACAGTGCTTCAGCGAGACAATCTCACCCACGGTGAAGCTGAGGGATACCGGTGAGAACGAGCGTCCTGTTGTTTAAAACCTCTGGAACTGCCTGGGGCAAAGTGTCTTATGAATCATGGCAGAAGCCCAGAGGACATCCGGTCACCACACTCCCACTGCTCTTTGTTTTTGAGGTACAAGTGGAAGTGGACAGACCGCCAGCTTCCTAATGTGTGTGTGACATACAGGCGGCCCAGGCAGGGATTTCTGTCAAGGTGTGATGTCTTGAACTTCCTACCTCTCACAATCTTCAACACCATTTTCCACATGTCTTATTTACGGTTTTTGCTGAATCCCTGATATGATGGGGGCAGCTGTAACTCTAGAAATCCCGTAAAGTGACAGGTATAATCATCCCTGTTTCCTATATGGGGCACCAAGACTCCGAGAAGAGCCTCTCTCAAATCACGCAGCTTACGGCTGGTGCAGTCTGGAACACAAACTCCTCTTTCCTGATTTCCAGGCACTTTGTTGTCTTGCCAGATGCAAACGATTAAAGAGCCAAGACATTTTATTTGGAAGCGAAATGAGGAATTCTAAAAATAGCCTTAGCATGGTTTCACTAATTTGGAAGAGTAAAGGAACTGAGTCAAATAGGACTGAGAAACGTGAGCTATCTCGTATCAATTTCCATCTACTTTAGTAATAATAATCGATGCCATATTTATGCATTAATTAAAAATACTTGAGTTTGGTACAAAATCAAAATGACTCACAGACTTGGCTTCCAAATGAGATACTCATGTAAAGCAAGCTTTTCCAAGGCTGATTAAATGAAAAGAAACGAACATAAGTGTCAAAGGGTGTGCTAGGAATGGTTGATCATGGTGACCACACAGAGCTGCTGGGCTGGGTGGGGAGAAGGTGTTGATGGATGGCTGAACCTACCCAGATGTCAGCTGGCTTTCCACCCCAGGAAACATGGTATTTTAATGTGGTTAGTTACAATGATGTTCTGAAACTGCATCAGTCTACAAATTTGATCAAGACTTATTTGTCAAAAAATATGATTTACAAAAGATAAAGAGAATGAGAGTGTAATAAGGTCCAGCCGACTTTCCCAGCTTCGATATTTGTGACTACTATGTTATTTTTAGGACACATTACACATATAAGCACACATTTTTCTGTCTGTCTGTCTTTCTGTCTGTCTATCTTGGAAGAGGGGAAAGTGCTATGAGGAAAATTCCAAACACTTGAGAATACATCTGTATATACCCCTGGCACATTAAAATATTTTAGGAAAACAGCTAGAGAGCAGGGATGTAGGGCAGTTGGTAGTGTTTGCTTAGCATGCAGTAAATCCTGGGTTTGAGCCTCAGCGCTTCATAAAAGTGGACATGATAGTGAGTGCATGTGATTCTAACCCTCAGAAGGTGGAGGCAGGATGATCAGAAGTTCAAGTTTATCCTCGGTTACAAGCACATTTGAGGCCAGTTTGGGATTCATGAGATTCTGTCTAAACACACAGAATAAACAAACAGAGAAACAAACAAATGAAAAAAGAAAGGAAGGAAGAAAGAAGAAAGAAAGAAAGGGAGTCCACTGCTCTTTCTGCCAGTCTTTGGAGCAGAACAGCTCGGTACATCACATTTGGCTGACCCGTCCCTAAGCCTCCAATCTATGGGCCTTCTTCCTCTCCGGTAAGAGAATACAGTTAGGGGCTTAATTAGATTTAGATATTTAAAAAATACTTCACAGGTGAAAATTTATACTTCGTTTAGTTTCAACATTTTCAAAGGTTCCGCTTCACAAAGAACCCTTTCCAGGGTTAGTGTTGTCCTAACTCAGGGACAGTGACTTTGAGATAATGACACATGCCACACTGCCTTAGTTCACAATGAGGTCCGATGGTTAGAAATTACTATGGCTGAGTTATAAGGGAGAACCACCGTGTACCCCCCCATTAGTGCACACTCTCTTAATAAAAGGTAGAGAGAAGTTTCCAACGTTGGGCTCATGTTATCATCTTTTACAAAGAAATCCACAAAACCCACTTTATTTCGTTATGGCAATCCACTGACAATATGAAGCAGATTTAGAAGGATAAAGAAGTATTTGGTCATGGTAGTGCATACCTACATTCCCAATACTTGGGAAGGTAAAGTCTAGAAGGATCAGGAGTTCAAGGCCCAGCTGCATAGCTTAGACTACATCATTATATGTTTAGCAGAAAGAAGCAGCTAGTAATCGCTTTAATTGACTTCAAGTCTCTAGAAAGTCTACATATATTTAAGTACATTTATAAACATTTAGAACCAGTTCTCTAAGATATTTAATACTCCAGATGCAATAAAAATATTACAGAGGTTGTTGGTTTAGTAAATCGATTTATCTTAAAGTAGTGTGAGGTATTTCTTAAATGATTCACTGTTATCAAGTCTCTGGACTTCTTGTTTTTATTTTTTTACATTTGTTTAGTGCATGCATGCTGTGTGTGTGTGCACACCTGTGTGTCTGTGCCTTGGCACATGTGTGGAGGGCAACTTGGAGGAGTCAGTTTTTTGTTCCACCATTAAGGTTCTAGGGCTTAAATTTAGGCCATTAGACTCAGAGGCATGGCCCTTTATCCACTGAACCACCTTGCTGGCCCCAGTCTGGACTTTTTCTTTTTTTTTCCAAAAAAATTCTTTTTTAATTTATTTTTGTGTACATAAGTGATCTGTCTTCCCACACACCAGAAGAGGAAATCAGATCCCTTTACAGATGGTTATGAGCCACCATGGGTTGCTGGGAATTGAACTCTGGACTTTTGGAAGAGTAGCCAGTGCTCTCATCCACTGAGCCATCTCTCCAGCCCCAGCCTGGAGTTTTTCTCTGATTTTATGACTTTATTTGTTTATATTTTCCCACGAGGGCACAGTAGTAAGCTCTATTCAGGGACTGCATTTACTATTCCCCTGTATCTCACCTTAACAGGATCATTTAAGGCCGGGTTTCCCTATTACACTCCAGATTACTGACTGCTAAGAAATGACCTCTACTCTTCCTTCTTCCTGCAAAAACAGGGCACACTCTACATGATGAATGTCTTACCCAACTCTGACTGAGGCCTGGGGACTTGGGGAGGCAGATCTGTCATCATTAAAAACGACACCGTGATGGTCCACGCAGCCTCACGTTACTTTTCTGAGACTCAGACTTCCAGGGTCCACATGAGAGTGGGGAAATAGAGAACTCAAGCCAGACGTCACTGTCAGGCATAACCAGCCCGGAGATTTGGGACAGTTTAGCTAAGGGACAGATAACCCACAGCAATTCATCAAATTGTTAAGACTTCAGCAAATAAATTGTTCATAAGATGTCTCAATGAGCAAGTGATGCTAAATGTACTTCATACAAGGGGCAGGAGGCTAAGATTAAAAAAAAAACCCAAACAAACTGCTTTTGCCGTTTAAACAGGTTACTTTCACTGAGCTGACAGACTTAAGTACCCAGCAATGATGCGTTTGAAAAAAAAAAAAAAATAAGGCCTCTTTTCTTCATTGGCAGGGAAACTTTTGAACCTCATGGACTAGTCTCACTTGGCCTGACATTTCTCCCTGCTTTCAGCCATTTTCCCAGCACATTGATTCTTCATCTTATCCTCAGACACATGAGTTAATTAGCTAATCTGGATTTTGACTCACATATATTAAAAACCATCTTTTTTTTTTTTTTTGAGCTCACAACCCCCTCCCCTTATGCGATATAAATGACATTATGTCCGAAAGAATGGTGTTAGATTGTCTTTTACTTTGGAAGAAAAGGAGGTAATTAGTTTGATATATATTTTTCATTCGTGAATGTTAATGCCATTTCCAAGGCAGAAAGAAAGGTGAGTGGCTGTGCTCGGGCACTGCTCCTGGATTTTGTGGTTTTGACATTATAGAAAGGAGTTTGGGGAAATGGGACAGGATAAAATGGCCTTAGCTGAATACGTGGGTAAGAAGTTTTCCTACTACTTCAACAAAATCTTACCAAGTTTGCAATTCATAGAGAGCTTCTGAAAGGCTGCCAAGAGGGATATTTTCAATAGATTGGTGGAATGAGGAATCAAATGTATATTATTTTGGAAGAGATTGGAGTTTAATACAGCCTTTGCACAGGTTAAATTTATATCAATAAAACACCAGGTAGAGACTAGGACCACTTAATTTCCAGCCCCCAGAGGACACATAACGTCTGTAGAAAAGATGAACACAACATGGCCTACCCCTTTTAGGCCTCTGTGTTCCTTTTCAAAAGCAGCCTGGGAAATTTCTGCCATCCTTTGGAGTTCGAGGCAGCGGCAAAGCTGCGGTCAGATGTGATGGATTGCACAGCCAATTTGCTTGAAGTTTGTGGTTCATTAATCCAGCTTTTTTGAATTTCAAAGGACTGCAGTGATGTCATTTGGAATGTGGATCACAGAAAATTAATGGTGTTCCTTGGTCAGAAGTGAACAGGGAGACAATAAGACCGAGAAGAAAGGAATGGGTGATGGCTGAGGAGTGGGGAGTCCGGTTTCCACCAAGAAAGCCTCTGTGGCTCTTCAGATCTCACCCAGCCCCCCAGCAGGTGGAGAAAGGCGGCTTTGAGCTATTTCCTTGCTCCTTGTGAGAGAACACAGCACAGTTTATGTGAGTGGTTCCCAAGCGCTCAGCAGCGTCTAAAGTCCTGTCTATCACATTCAGCGCCGCAGACCTGCCTTGTGTCTGTCCCCAGCTCCTCAGCCCACCACCCCTTCTGCGCCAGGAGTTTGGGCACGATGTTTCCAACGCATGCTTCTCACGCTGGGACCAGGCGGAGTGGCAGAAGGGAGACTGAATCGTTGCCAAAGATGCAGGCTGGGAAAATGAGCTCAGAGCAGGTCCCGGAAAAGATCCAATGGGACAAGTGAATGGTGTCTAAGGAGCATATCCCAGCTGCTAATCTGGGAACTAGCTGCAGTCTCATAGGTCATTGAACCGCTACAGCAGTTATCTGTGATATCAACAGAAACCGATTGCTTGGCACGAAACGGTCACACAACAACGACTTCTTGAAACAACGACAACAACAACACAGACAACAGACAACAGACAACAAAAGCCTCCTCAAAGGCTCAGCTAGATGATGACACTGTGCTCTTTAAAGCGAGCAAGCAGATTTAGAGCTATGCTCAGGACAGCAGGAGAATTCTGTTCTTGGTGTCTCTGTGAACTACTAACAATGTCCTTCAGATGCTATTTCCCAGCACGGCAGCACGGAAGCCCTGGACTCTGGAAGCGCCTGAAATATTGTTTAAGTGATTCACTGACAACGTACATAACAGGCTGATGGCACCTCAGAAGGACTGGCATCTTGCATGAGGAGAGATGGGGATTTATATGTAAGCACACTATCCATGCCGCAGGATGAGATACTTCCTCTGCTTAAGAAAGTTGAAGTTTATCATGTATTTTAAAAAAGGATGTGAGCCAGGCTGTGGTGGTGCACACCTTTAACCCCAGCACTGGGGAGGCAGAGGCAGGTGGATCTCTGAGTTGGAGGCCAGTCTGGTCTACAGAGCAAGTTCCAGCACAGTCAGGGCTACACAGAGAAACCGTATCTCAAAAACAACAATGAAAACAATAAATAAAAAAAAAGTGATGAGATTTTGCATAATCATTTTTCCTTTGAAAATCTTAATTTTGGCTTAGAGGCCTTGAAATGCTGCATTAGGACTCAAAATATATTAGTGTTTATTAGGTAAAATAATACATAATCTGAAAGAGTGAAAGGTTTTCTGCTGACTGCCCAGATGGTGGTTCTACTTCACAGTAATAGTGAAAGATGATGTGGGTCATAGTCTTTGTTGACTGTGTGTTTATTAGTTTCTAAGCATGCTTCAAACTTGACATCATGTTCTATGGTTCCCTCTAACACTAGGCTTGTACTTTAATGTACGTTTAGGACATTACACCTGTACTTCAAGGTAGAAGAAAAGTAAATTTGTAAAAAAAAAAAAAATTAGTTTTATGCTTCTAATTTCAGTCCCTTACTTCCACTTAGGGTCTGATAACCCTGGTAATAGTCACTAAGAATGCTGGTCCTTAAATTGTTGCTTTTAGTGTCCACAAAGAGCAAGGCCTTGGAAAGAACCCTGCTTCTATGCTATTTTCCCCCTGGCTCCATCTTCCTCTATGAGGAGAAAGACACATTATTTGAGAATTTCATATAGATGTATAATATATTTTGATCAAATTTACCCTCTGTTCCCTTTTCCTAGCTCATGCCCTATATCTACAGCATTTTTTCTTTTCGTAGTCTATAAGGTATTAATGTAAATTTGGAGGAGTCACAAATATCGCTTATCACCTCCGTGTGTCATAGCGGTCTCGTTACTGTTATTTACATTCATGTTTTCCATCTCCCTCCCTCCCTCCCATAGTCTGGCTACACAATGCATTTCTGGATGTTTAGCCATGGAAGCAACACATTGTCCCCAACAGTCCATTCAGTTCAAGACTCTGATCCATAACACCTTCGCTAGAGAAAATTCAAGGATTTAAAAAGAATCTGTGATACACCAGACCAACTGTGATGGCTCCAGTAAGGGTGACCGCAGACAGCAGCGGCTGTCACTTTTTCATGACATTGAGCGTAGAACCTTTTAGCTTTCGCTCAAGTTTTCATTTGTGCTTAGCAGTCTACCCTTGGTGGATTCCAACTGGTCTTGTTATTCTCTCAGAAATTCCATGATTTCTGCACCAGCACTTTGCCTTCCTAGTTCCATGTGCCCTTTTGCAAATCCACCGCGTTGTACGTACGTACGTGGGTTAGGGCTACCTATTAGGGTATGGTAGCTTCCCAACCACTGCACCCCTGAAGAAAACTGAGTGCTCCTTCCCCTGCCAATTGACAATAGCTCCCTAGCTAGAGGCAGGGTTTTGTTAACACCCCACCACCACCACCACCCATGCTGGCAGTTTGACTGTCTTGATCTTGGGCGTACACTCACAGCTGCTGTAAGTCCATGTCTGGAAGTCACAGTTTTTCAGTCCTCCACCGCCTATGGCTCTTACGAAGATGGCTTTTCACCCCATCTTCTTTGATGATCCCTGAGCCGTAGGGGGAGGAAGTGTGATACAGATGTTCGTTTTAGAGCCAAGCACTCCGTAGTCTCTCAGTCTTTGTACTTTGAGTTGATGGGAAGATTTGAAAAAGATGTCTCGTTTCTGGACCGGACCTGGGAACCTTGTGAGTACTGAGAAGGTAGAAAGTGGTCTGCAGGTGGAAAGAGTCTGAGTGTTTTCAACAAGCAAGAAAACAGAACCTCCACGATAAGACTTTCAAATGCACAAAATATGTTTATCTCCATTTTCTCACATGTTCCCAGTGGTCATTGTCAGTTTGTACATCATAGTTTATGCCTTTCTTCTCCCCTTTATTCTTATGGGATGCTTTAAAAGCAAACTCCTGTGAGTTCATCAATAAGGACTTAAGGTAGAAAAGGCCTTAAAAAAAAACCCACCTAGCAAAGATCACCCCTAGAACAGAGAGCAGTGTGTTCATATCAATTATGCATTAAGCTTACAGTTTCCCAGATTGTTTAGGAGGTGTTCTAGGTAATTGGTTAATATCTGATCCTGATATGTTTTTCTTTCTTTACTAGTAGTCTTAGTTCAGGTGTCGGTAATGAAAAGCTTAAAACAATTCCACTAAAATCAGGGACAAGACACGGCTGCCTACTCACTCTCTCCATATCTAAACAATATAGCACTTAAAGTTTTAGCTAATGCAATAATACAACTAAAGGAGATCATAGGGATGCAAATTGGAAAAGAAGAAGTCAAAATATTGCTATTTGCAGATAATATAATAGTACACATAAGTGACCCCCCAAATTTTACCAGAGAACTCCTGCCGCTGATAAACACCTTCAGCAAAGTGGTTCTGGGAGAGAGAAGAGGAATCAGCGAGGAGGGGAAATATCTGGGGCAAGCTAGAAATCTCGGACAACAGAAACTCCTAGGAATCTATGAGGGTGACCCTAGTTAAGACTCCTAGCAACAGGGACGATGGAACCTGAAATGGCCACCTCCTGTAGCCAGGCAAGACTTCCAATGGAGGGATTGGGATCGGGACACCAACGCAGCCACAAAACCTTTAACCCACAAACTTTCATATAAGAAGTGCATATTCGCCTTCAAAGAGTGCAGGGATAAAGAGGGAGCAGGAAGTGAAGGAATGGCTAACCCACGACTGCCCCAACCCGAGGCCTACGCCATAAGAGAGAGCTCACCTCCGACACCATTAGTAATCTTCTGCTATCCTTGCAGACAGCAGGCGAGCATAACTGTCCTCTGGGGTGGCTTCTCCCAGCAGCTGATGAAAATAGATGCAGAGGCCCACAGCCAAACATTAGACAGAGCTCAGAGAATCTTGTGGAAGAGGGGGAGGAAGGACTGAAAGAGCCAGAGAGGTCAAGGACAGGAAGACCTACATGATCAACCAACTGAGGCACACAGGGGTTCACAGAGACTAAAGCACTAACCAGAGAGCATGCATGGGACTGACCTAGTCCTGCCCCCCACCCCCCAGTAACAGATGTACAACTTGGTCCTCATGTGGGAACTCTAACAGCCAGAGCAGGGGCTATCTGACTCTGTTGTCTGCCTTTGGATCCACTTCCCCTAGCTGGGCCGCCTCGTCTAGTCTCAATAGAAGAAGAAGATCCCAGTCCTACTACAACTTCATATGCCAAGGCAGGTTGATATACACGAGAGGCTTTTCTTCTCTGAGGAGAAAGGGAGGGGGACATAGGCGGAGGTAAGGTAAGAGGGAGGGGCTGGGAGGAGTTAAGAAAGGGGAAGCGCTGAGCTGATTGAGGCGTAAAGTAAATAAATAAAACAATTAATGAAAAATAAAATTGTGGCTCAGATCACCAGTCACTAATAAAGAAAATGAACACATCTTAGTAAAAAGAAAACATTTGACTAGTATTCCATAGTTGTCAGAACAGTTTTACAAACATTTCTTTATCTTTACAAATACTTTGGCCCCTTAAAGCTGAGGCTTGCTGAGTTCTTATTACAGACTGTAATCCATGGGTGCTTTTCCTGCATATGTCATCATTTCTTCCTATCTCTTCTTTCAGGGATTTGTCTCTAAAATCCTCCTCTTTTGTATCAAGCCAGAGTCACTGAAAAATCACAATAAATATACAACTCCCTCCCCTCCCCTCCCTTTTTTTTTCCCACAGAGAATTCTCTTATACAGCCATGGTGGTTGGTTCAGTAGTCCCTGAAAGGCCACCTCCCATCCTCAGTCTGGAGCTTGAAGTCCCCAGGCAAAGGGAAAATGACAGCAGGCATGAGTCCCATGCATAGTTGCAACCCTATAAGAGCAAACTGAGCCATTGTGTGTGTGTGTGTGTGTGTGTGTGTGTGTGCACGCGTGCATGTTGCGCCTGTTGATGGATGTACTAGTGCACATATATGGAGAGCAGAGATCAGTTTCGGATGTTACTCCTTAGGAGCTGTCCACCTTGTTTCTTGAGACAGGCTCTCTTTTTCCAACCACGGCTTCCTCAGTTGCGCTAGGCTGGCTGGCTACTGAGCCGCAGGGTCTTCCTGTGTGTCTGCCTCCCTGATCTGGGATGACAAGCTCATATAACTACACGTGGCTTTTTATGTGGTGCTAGGGACCACACTCAGGTCCCACACAAACTCATGTTTGTGTGGCCGGAAGCAGGCATTTTACCACACTGAGCTGTCTCCTCAACCCTCTTATTGCTTCTGACCTTGGAGATGAAGATGTGGTATATAAATCAACTCCTTTCTCACGGAGCTGAACACACATACAGGAGTTGTGTGTGTGTGTGTGTGTGTGTGTGTGTGTGTGTGTTTGTGTATGTGTGTGTATGTCTGAGAGTCCTCCGGTTAAGTGAGTATGAATCCATCTGCTATATCATACTAGGGAGTTGAGTTTGAAGATCAGCAGCCGATATATGCGGTGGAATGGCAATGCATTCCTTTCCCCTTCCACCTCTACTGAGGGCCTCCTCGGCAGCCCATCGGAGGAAACAGAAAGTCGAAGAATTGACTTGTCATTTCGCTAAAGAATTAGAAGTGTCATTTCGCTAAACCAAGAGGGACATATTTGAAAGGTGTTGCACCCATTTTAAGATGTGCGAAAGGTAGGAAGTAGTTTATGTTCTGGGCCCGGAAGAGTACAGTGACCCAAAGTAGGAGAGTTTGGGTTGACTTGCACCAGCCAGGGAGTCCACAGGATGCGCTGGGCCTTTGTGACTCCCCTAAACATCCCTTACTGTAGTAGGTGCTTCTCACTGCAGGATGTATCCTACTGGCTGCTTGGTTTACAGCTAGCTCAACTTTGTGAGGAATGGGAAAACATGCTTTAAAATGGAATAATGGCAGGGAAGTATGGAGTACTAGCTTATTTATGCCTCAGGGTCATCCAGGGCCAATTTGTGTCTCTGTGGTAGTGTTGTGCTATGGCTTCAGATCTTTAGGGGATTGACCAGCATTGCGCAGGGCAACAGCTGCACCCTTGGGTGTCCGGGTTGCAGACAGCTAATTGTCACATACCTCATGCACAGTCCTGTAGACTGAGCCTGGCAGACTTTTGACTTCAGCAAGGTGGGTACCTTTCATGTCAAGAGTCTTTGACTCTTGACTACTGAAAATATCTTCCTTAGCAAACTCAAGCTACGCTAAAGATATACCTGGGCAAGTTTGACTCCCATCTATTTAAAATCACCCTCATTAACTTGGAACTTGGGCTATCTACCATTTGGGAGTCTGTCACTATGCATATCGCAGGGTTCAGAGAAGAAAATGGCCTGTACAGCTCTGGGAAGGACGTAGGACAAAAAAGAGCTGGCAAGTACTCAGTAGCCTTAGCCATGATGTGTGACTTGGTGCCATCTTCGAAGCCAGGACAAGTAAATAAAACACTCCTCCAGTGAGCATGAGACAATCCCAGAGGACAGGCACAGGGAAGGTTGGATCAGCAGGGTCTGCTACACAGTCAGGAGGCCAGCTCCAGGTACTGAGAGCCCCCAGGGCAAGCAGCAGCTCTAAGCTCCAGGACCAAGATGACAGGGCCTGCCAAAAGCCAGGCAAGCCAGCTCTGACATCAGTGTGCTCTCCAGGAGCATGGTGCCATTTATATTCTTTGTTCTTTGATCACCGCTTAATGGAAGAGAAAGCTCAGGGCTTTCGCAGTCTCTGCTGAGAACTGGAGCTCTGACACGCAAGCCTGAAAGGCCAGGAGCCCAGATAGCTCTGCAAAGAACCCAGCTTGCATTGCCAGCAGACTTTCCTCGTTGGCCCAGGGCAGTGGATAGTTTTCCAGCCTTTTTACATTAATAAACCCTGATAACTTTATCTAACATCTGACAGGGAAAAGGTGGGGGTGCCTAAGGAGTTTGAATACCTGCTTGGTTCAGCCTATGACAAATAGGCTGATTCTTCTTACACCAGGGAACCCACGCTTTAGACTCAGCTGGGGCTCTTGGAGGCAAAGCTTTCATCCTGAGAAAGAAAAGGCCAGTTTCTTCTTCTCTGAGGAATTACTAAGTTAATCTATACAGTATCACCAAAGTAATGAAGTTACAGCTTCCAGGCACCCGGAATTCCCACGGAAAACTGGCAGGCAGGGATGTTTAAGAGGATGGCTTTTTTTTTTAATTTATTTCTTTTTTTGTGGGGCATGTTCTTCCTACTTGTGACAGCTGGCTTTGGAGTATGGCAGGAAGACAGATGATGCAGCCTGAGGACTGTATTGTTTCTGGCCTTTTAGACAATCTCTTCATTGCTCATGATCAAGCCTATCTCTACACTCTCCCCAAGATAGTCTAATCTCTCAAGACCAATCCAGACAGACTTTGTAAAGGTGTGTGTTTGCACATATGTGAGCACATGTGCAAGTGTGTGTGCTATGATGGTCATTTCATTTTTATTTCATTTCTTTTGCAGAAATGCTTACCACTTGGCTCATGACCAGGCATGGTGGCACACCCCCATAATCCCAGCACTCAGGGAGGCAGAGGCAGGCAGATCTCTGTGAGTTTGAGGCCAGCCTGGTCCACAGAGCAAGTCTATGACAGCCAGGGCTACACAGAGAAATCCTGTCTCGAAAAAACCAAAAACTAACCAACCAACATGGCTCATGGCATGGGATGCTTAAGACCTACAGAACTGTGAGCCAGAGAGAAGCCGTGCAAAGGAATGTTCTCAGTGAGACATGCATGTGAACTGGCATGTTCTTACACTGGGGATTCTTGCTTTCAGAGTGCATCACATGAACCCACCCTGGCACACGGTGGAGGAGTCCATGACTGTACTGGGCACGTGTTCCCCTCCTGTTCTCTGGGTAGGTGGCAATGTGACCTTACTCCCACCTTCCTCTGGGATCCAGGCATCATCGGATCTTTCTGGTGACTGGCCTTGGTCTTCATTTCTGGATGTGCTACTCCCAACTCTTCCCTGATGACTCCAACCCCTATTCTTTAAATTGATAAGATAAGTTGAGAGTAACACCTTCTTTTGAAAACCCTCCCTCCTCCCCTTCTCTTTGTTCTTCCTTGCTCCCTCCCTGCTCTAATTCCCCCCTTTTCCTTTCTCCCTTCTTTCATCCTCTATGGACACCAAGAACTGGGGCAACGACAGGGCCACAAAGTCAAGTGATAATACAGTTTGTGTTTTGAGGCACTCATCATATTCTAGAGTTGAGACTAACTTATATTCAGCTTAAAGCTTGTTTTGTGTATCCAATCCCATGATCTTCTACTTGCTTCCCATATTTAAGCTGCATCAGCAACAAACTCGCTACATTGCCACAATTGGAGACTCAGTTTCTTTGCTGGCTTTAGCTCCCCGCATC
This sequence comes from Psammomys obesus, assembly GCF_907164565.1. Lineage (NCBI taxonomy): Eukaryota > Metazoa > Chordata > Mammalia > Rodentia > Muridae > Psammomys > Psammomys obesus. Next base: position 14,254,809 of record NW_026596046.1, read on the forward strand.
TGTCTGAGTGATGCGCCTTTGGAGTCCAGGTCAGACTGACTGCCTCCCAGTCCCAGCAGTGAATTCTGAGTTCCAAGAGGTCTCTAAGTGTACTGCCTAGTGCCTGGCGCAGAGTAGGTCTCTGTGAATGGCAGCAATTATTATTACTGTGGGTAGAGCAGCTTGGGAAAAATTCCTCAGTGCATTTGAAATGTGTTGACAGATGGGCAGAGACAGGAGGTGAAATTCAAGCCTGTTGACTTGTTAGTAGAATAGTTCCTCAATTAGGTAACAGCAGAAACTCCTAGTGCTTTTTTGTTATGTTTCAAGTTGGCATCCTGTGTGTGTGTGTGTGTGTGTGTGTGTGTGCGCGCGCGTGTATGTGTGAGAGAGTGTGGAGGCCAGAAACAACATTAGATGACAAACACCCTTTTTGAACCAGCTCTCGCCTGTTGGCATTCTAATGAAAGGTTTATTTCTCTGGAGAACAGGCAGAGTTACAAAATCAGATGTAGGTAGCCTCAAGGTGGACTTGCTAAGTTGACTATGAGACACCGTGCTATAAGATACCATGGCACCTAGATGACAGTATGTGGCTCGCATGGTCGAGGGATTAACAGTGACACTGGGTAGAGTAACATATACATAAAGTAAACTTAATTAATTAGTTAAGTAATTAATTAGTTTTACCGACTGTTAGTCTTCTAGTGCTGCCAATAGCAGAAAATAAAGTATTACTGATGTGTGACATCCAAACAGAAAGCTATAGTCTCAGTATTCCGGAGGGTGGTAGCTCAAAACTGGTGGTGTCACACTTGGTTCCTCTGAGACTTATAGATGCTCATCTTCCTCACTATGTATTTAGGTCATCTTTCTTTTTCTGCCCAAATTTGTCATTATTTTTAAGCTATCAGCCATTATAGTTTAGGTTTATCCTAATGATCAGTTTAAAGTTGGTTATCCCTACAAGAAATTTGTCCAGATGAAGCCACATTTGAAACTTTACTGTTTTAAGTTTTGAAACAAATCAGAAACAGGTAGTGTCCCACACTCTGTAGAGAAAGTGGAATTAGGGTCCAGGGAATCTTCCTATGGCCTGGGGTACTGGGAAGAGTTCCAATGGTTCTCGGAAGCCACATGTAGACCTGGCAGGTAGCCCTAATGGATAAGCGAGATATTTGAGTCAGTACTTGTTCTTGTCTAGCACATGAGCTTAGCGCTCAAGTATTGTCTCAATTGGAAGTGGTCCTTTGGTTGAAATGGGGCATCTCCTCTTCTTCCCAGGTGCCCTTTCTTCTTGTACTGATGGCTGGCTTCCCAGCCAGAATCCACCGACAACATAACAATTACAGCCAACACTGCTATGGCTTAAAACTGCTAACACTCTGTGATTTTATGAGCTGCTCATGCCAATGTCATTTTCTTCCTTTTGATAATTCTTTCGGTGTAGGTAGATCCATAACTCCTCATGAAAGCCCTTAGGGCCAGCTACAGTTCAGAATCTAGAGTTCTGAAGACTTGGGAAGTGTAATAACAATATGTGTCCTGCTCATTGCATTACATTCCTGTAGGATCGGAGGCAGTTTTGAGGTCCTAGAGCAGACAGTGCCAATAAGTCTTGTGACACTGATAAAGGTAAATAAAAACCTGTTTATTTAGGTCGGATTTTGCTACTGCTGAATTAAAAAAGAAGAACTGGCACATTTTGGGGCGTTTTTGAATTCTAGATGGGATGGTGGATCCCAAGTCAGCTCTCCCTCCGGGGAAGTCACACAGCTGTCTGGGGAGGTGAGCTGGGTTGGATGAACTCAGAGTCAGGCCAGGCCTGAGGACACCTCATGGAAACCCAAAGCCTTGGTTCAGCATCTGTCTGTCCACAGAGGTGGCTGAAGGTACGATGCTGTGGGGAGGATTTGGACATTATTCTAGGGCGGTGTAGCACACTCGTCAGAGACCAGGTGTATCGTCCAGCCTCCTGAAGCTAGTTGACCATTTGACTTGAAAACAACCAGCTCCCTGAATTCTGAAAACCACCAAGTAAAGGGAGATGGCATAAATAAATGTAAGGATTGGTAGGATTTGTTTGGGGTGCGTGTGCATATGTGGATATCTGAAGGTCTCTTTCAGGAGATGGAATATACAATTACAAACATAAAATCAGGTGCAAAGTGAATTTCTCATTAAATGTAGACTCACAACAGATTACAAACTTTTAAAAAAGCTGCTAAGCATGTGAAAGAAGGAAGATGGAGACCCTTCACATGTTCTGTTCAATTTTTTCCATAAACCTAAACCACTCAAAAATCCATTAATTAAAAATAAAACAAAAAACAAAGAAACTGCCAAATAGCTCAGACACCACATACACCAGAAAGCATTTTTGTTAATTAACAACCTGTACCCTTGTTTTTCAGTAGGTTTTTTTTTTTTTTTTTTAAGAGACTAGAAAATCACCTATAAAGATGATACAGTCTCTCTCTTTACCACAGTTGATCATATTGGTTTCTTACTAGGAAGAATTTAGAAAAATTCCTCTTAGCTTCTTGATACCAAATAAAATTTTGGAACCCTTGACGAGTTGGAGACACCTCTGCCAGGTTTCTTTACAGCAGTCTTTATTCAGCCCCCGGAAGGCCTCAGGGGAGGAGAGCTGCCGGAGCGCGGAGCGCATTGCAGATGATTGATCCGAGACAGAGGGGAGGAGAGTAAGTTGGACTTGGTCATTCTCAGAGACTGTCTCTCTTGAGGCTCACCGCTTCTAGGTCTTGCGCTTCGTGATCACCCTTGACATGGCTTTGAGGGCAGTGCTTCAGCGGGACGGTCTCTCACAGCCCCTGTCTCTTCCAGTCTCACATTCTCTCCTGGGCTTCTAGGTCATTTGGGTTTTGCTGACAAGGCCTCTGTTTCATGTGCAGCTTCCTAGGATACAGGTCCTGGAGTCAAGGGGGTAAGTAAAGATCTTGTGTTGAAATGTGATGACCTGAAGTTTGACCCCTGAATGCAGGTAAAAATTCTATGTGTGGTGGTATGTGCTTGTAATCTCAAATATATGGAAGTAGGAACAGGAAAATTTCCAGGGCTACCTGGCTAGCTTGCCTAGGCTAACTGATTAGCTTTAGGCCATGAGGGAATCAGTCTCAAAGGAGAGAGCATATTTCTGAGAGTGACACCTAGGATCAACTTCTGCCCTCCACATGCACATATATGCATTCCTCATACAGGTGTACCCATGCACAGATGAAAATGCACACATGAGCACACACACACACACACACACACACACACATACACACAGAGATGTCAAAAAAAAATGGGCCATGTCTCACTGCTGTTGAATTTCAGAGTGTCCCAAAAGGTCCCTGATGTCAGAGGCCAGTTTTTCCGTGTCTGCCATACTAACATTCAGCATGGTGTCTGTCATAAAACTAGGCCTTGAGGACTTGGAAAGAATAAATGAATAAATGAGCTATTGTTTTTATCCATTTTTTTGTGTTGTTATAAAGGAATAAGTACTTTATAATTTATAGAGGAAAGTACTTTGTAAAGGAAAGAAATGATATAGTTTTTTTCATAGTCTTCTATTTCTCAGAAGTCTAGGTGCATGGTTCTTGGATTTGGTGAATACATTATCATCCCTTGATGGTAAGGCAGACAGTTCAGTGAACCTGCATGAAAGAGAAGAGCATGGGAAGACAGACTCTTTTCCGTGATGATGTTATTTCATTCATGAAGATGGGGCCCTTGTGACCTAAACACCTTCCACTGGGAAAACGTTTCAACATAAGATTTGGGGAGATGTTTAAACCACAGCAGAGGGCTGAGAGGTGGACTATTTGGGTTCAGTCCCCAGCGTCACTTAAACTAGTAAAGTACCACACAGTGTGTGTGTGTGTGGGGGGGGGGGTAGGTGGAAGAGTGGAAAGATGAAGAGTTCAAAGCCATTCTCAAATACATAGCAAGTTTGGACCAGTCTGAGCCACCTGAGGCCCTTTTCAACACAAGTACATGCACACTCACACTCACACACACACACCAGCAGATATGAAGAGCTATGTTAGTTTTATTGCCAATGATAATCTGGGAGGCCCTAGCACAGTCTGCATCGGTAGTTCTGAGTTTGGAAGAGGGAGATGAGCTCACAGTGGTGTGACAACTGTGGCAGGACCATCTTCATTTCACAGAGCTACTGCAACACTCAGACTGTGGCTCATGGAAGAGAACTTTGTGACTCACGGTCTAGAAGGTTCAAGGTCTGAAATCAGGGTGTTAGCCAAGCCATGCTTTTTCTGAAACTAATAGGCTGCCCTTCCTCATATCTTCCTTTCTTCTGGTGTTTTTCTGGCAGTCTCGTTGTGTTCTTTGTCCAATAATCTATCTTCCCAGATTTTTTTTTCTCTGTGTCATCACATACCATCTTTCTTATGTGTATATCAATGTCAAGTTTTCCTTTGTGTATAAAAATAACTTATATTGGTTGGGAATCAACAGTAATGACATCCTCTTCAGGTGGCTAAATATTCAAAGGCCTTATCCCCAGATAAGGTCACGTTGAAGAACTGGGGGTTTGGATTTTTAACATGCCTTTTGTATGGTAGGCTGCAGTTCAACCTATAACAGCACTCAGAAGCTTTCACTATCATTTTTTTTTTTTTGACACGACATTCCTGGGGCAGATAGGAGGATGAGGTGCTCTCAGGCAGAGAAGAGCAAGAATCTTAGATGGGGCTTTTCAGTATCACCAAGTGAGTTAGTGCTGTGCAAGGAAAAGAAGTCAGAAAAAGCATGAAGAGGGAGAATGGGAGAATGAGTGAATGTGTTCTCTGGGGCCAGCCTCCCAACTTCATCTCGACTTAGACTGCTTCGGATGCTCTGGACATGGTGCTGCCAGCTGATCTCTTCCGATGTCTGCAGCTGGGAACCAGACAGACTTGTGTTCCATTCTCTTTCATTCATTTAGCTACAGGGGATAGGTGAAATGACTCAATCTCCCAAGATTATGCTCTTCCTTGTTGAAGATGAGAATGACAATAATGATTGGCAGAACTAATAATTATTAAATGTTATCATTCATATGATGCCTGTACACCAGGAAAGACAGAGTGTAAATGTTGATTAGCTTTGTGTGTGTATGTGTGTGTGGGGTAGTACATGCATGTGTATTTGTTCATGTGTGTAGCTGTATATGTGAAGGCTACAGTACAGTAAAAGTATCTTCTATTACTCTTCACCCTACTTTTTGAGACAGATTCTCTCATAGACTGGCTGGCCAGAGAGCTTCTAAGATCTTTTTTGCTTCTTACTCCCCTCCAGGATGGGTTTTCCCATGAGAACTAAAGCTCCTGGCTTTTATGTGGGTGGGGATTAAAACTTGCGCATCTCTGATCACCTCATCCTGAGGGGGGAGCAGCCTTACCAGGCCACAGAGGAAGACAGTGCAGCCACTCCTGATGAGACCTGATAGACTAGGGTCAGAAGGAAGGAGAGGAAGACCTCCCCTATCAGTGGACTTGGAGAGGGGCATGTGTGGAGAAGGGGGAGGAAAAGTGGGATTGAGAAGGGAGGAGGGAGGGGTTTATGGGGGGGATACAAAGTGCATAAAATGTAATTAATAAAAATTAAAAAAAAAACCCTTATGCATCAAGTGTGTTACCCACTGACCATTGTCCCCGCCTCTACTTTTAATGGTCATATCTGGCATTGTTTTTTTCTGTTGATGACCCTGGACTAGTTGGTTGATTTTGTTCTGTTTCCTTCCTGATTTTTCCTTTATTCAAGCTATAGCTATCGGGCTGTACCCAACTGCTCCAAGAAATAGAATAGGCAGATGCCCAGGCCCTAGTTAGGCACAGTTTGCAGCCGTCTTCTGGGTTACATCAGTTCAGTGGCTCTGTGGATTAAGCCATATATCTTCTGTATCCTAAAGTGCCCTCATTTATCAAATGGAAAGGTTGTTGGTCTGTTCCTATACATAGTTCCTGTCAGACCATTGGTTTTATGTTTCTGTGACTGTAGGTGGCAGGGACTCCTAGTGAACATGATTGTGTTATTACAAAAAGCTTTTTTTTTTCTTTTTCTTTTTGCTATTGACAGTGACATGACATTGAAGTTCTGGAATAAAGAAAGATACAAGAAACCATGCCTTACAACATATTCTAGGGGAAGAGAAACCAATGGTGTTTGACCTAATTATGTTTCATGTATTTTGCCATTTGTCTTGTGTTCAAAATCATCACACACACCCAGAGCCCCAGAGCTCCCCCCCCCATGCCCCAGTGGCCCTAAGGAAGGCATGAACATGGTTACATAACTCTCCATAGCTCTCAATGCTGGTGAGTGAGAATGCTCTTGAACCCAAAATATCTGACACTCAGCGCCCTCTGGAGAAGCCACTGAACTCCAGGAGAACAGTGTGTTTGCCTTGAGTAGAGGTGTAAGCTGCCTTTGGCTTGGGTGATGGGATGCCAAAGAGAGTTCTTGCAAAAGTAATAAGGCATGACTAAAGAACCACAGCCTCTCTGGCCCGCCAAACATGCCTGTGTGAGAAAACGAGCTCGTAAGGAGACAATAAACGCAGACTCTCTGGGAAGTGAGCAGGCAGCTGGTGGGAAATGTTCCCATGCAGACTGAGTGCCAACTTCAGGGTCCCTCATAGCCTGTGCTGTGTCTGAGAAAACAGCCTTGTGCTAAGGAAGAAATATGTGTCTCCCTTCAGTCCAGGACCCAGGAGTCATTATGGCCTTTCATGGAGGTTCCCAGGCTATTTTACTGTAAGTATTTATACTAAGCAGGTGCTTTTTGCTCATGAACTCTCTCTCTAAAGGATATTAAAATGGAAATCAGCTCTTTCTGATTGGAACTGTAAGACAGTAATGGGCAGCAACTCATACTTTGCAAAGTGAGATGTTAGAGGACATAGAAAGGAAAGGTTGGAAAACTTGTTTTGGATGCTGCAGGAAATAAAAGATGGGGATGAAGAGAGGATCTTGAAGTTGAAAAGATGGAGAGGAGCAATGGGAAGCTGGAGAATTTCTTTGGGCAGCGCTGTGTTGTGACTGGGTGTTGATGGACAAGGAACACGGGTGTTTTCTGATCCTAAGGCTTATGGTGAGAAGGACATGCATAGGAATAAAGCTTTTGTCATGCATCCTATAATTTTTTTTTTTTTATCCTAGGATTCTTGAAGGTCATAGTGGATCCAGATGGGTAAAAAGACTTTGGAAAAAAAAATCAAGATACAAGATATGAGATGCTTAGGTGCCAAGGAAATTACTGTAAGTGACTAACCATAAGATCTATTTGTCCACATCAAGGACACCAAGGTGCGTTAAAGAAGATCCTTTGGATAATAACTCATGCGTGAATGGAGTTGGTAAAGGGCCAGGCCATTCTAAGTACTCATACTCATCATGAGGCTATGAAGTTGATACTATTATCATTTTCATTTTATAGACAAGGAAACAGGTCAAGTCAGTTGCTCAAGGTCCTGCAAGTATAAAGTGGCAGAGCTGGGATTTGAACTAAGGTACTGTGGCTCCTTCTCTTAGCAGCAAAGCTATGATGCAGTTCTGTGGAGGAAGATGTTCAGTGCCCTGATAGAACTCTAAAAGAAGCTGAGAGTCTGAGCAATGGTGTCTCTGCTTAAGTCTCTTTCCTGAGCTCATCCTGAAGAGGTGTTGAGTCCCTGACTCACCCTTCATTTGGCAGTACCTCCAAATCCTCTCCATATGTTCTCCCAGAGGTCTATGTTGGGATGTTGCCATCCCTGCTGCTGGACAGTTGTCAACAATGGTTTCTGGAGATCTTGGCACAAGTCCCAGAGGCTCTTTCAGAGTTTTCCTCTCCCATCAGGTGGAGGAGATTATGTAAATACAACTCCAGGAAAAGCCCTGGACATCTCTAAAATTCCCACGGGAGAGAGAAAGCCTCAAAGGTAAAGCTTTTCATTGAGAAAATTTGTCAGTGAGACCTGAGCATTCCCTTTCCCCCTTTTAAATTAATTTTTTTTCTTATCCGTTCTTCCTTTTCATTCTCTGAGCCCTTCAGGGTCTGAGTTAGGTGATGGCTTTGAAAGGGGATAACCTGGGAGGCCCTGGCCATCCTTGCTGGGCCTGAGCTCTCTATCAGGGAGAAGGAATGCTCAAATACAAATTCGTGTCTTTGTTCATGCCCGCCATGCAGTAGGCTCATGTCAGAGATTCTTTGACAAAGGAGGTCCTTTGAGAAAATGTTTTTTTGATGAGACACAAAATTTAACAGTATATTTTAAAACATATGTAAAATATATGTGTGCATGCCTATAATCCCAGTACTTGGGAGGCAGAGTTGGACAGATATCTGTGAGTTTGAGGCCAGCTTGGTCTACATAGTGAATTTCAGAGCAGCCAGAGTTACATAGGGAGAAGATGTCTCAAAAACACAGCAACAAAAATGTGTGTAAATACATGCATATATAAAAAAATATTCTTATTTACACGTGATCATTTACATTTGTGTCATATAAATATATATATACCTGTCATCTAGCTCTTTGTTTATCTACCTGCTTTTGACTTTTTATAACAGCAGTAGAGAATTTCAAGTCCCAAGGATTCCTTGAAGTTACAGTCCATCCTCCCAATTTAGCAGTGAGGGCTTGTATAGCTCCTCCTTCTGGGTGCTTCTGGAGAAATAGCCGTGTGTTTAGATCTTTTAGTCCTTGAGACCTTGGACCGTTGGAATTCTGTAACCAGTTTTCTTTCCTTTGCAGCTCACAAGGCATCCTTATTACAGCCACTGTAACGACAATGATGAAGACCACCATCACCACAACAAAGCAGAGGAGGGCAGGATGTGGGTATTAGTTTTGTTAAAGGGAGCGCAGATTACAGCAGATTACAGATTGAGCAGTAGGCAAACAGGAAAAAGATTATAGCCATTGTATAGGCCAGCTCGATTAGACGGAAGCCCAGTTCTGTGTCTTTTCTGTCTTTGGCCTATCACTTAACCTCTGAATGTTGATTTCCTCATTTGTAAAAGGAAGGCAATCACACGGATGTGGCAGCTTTGCAGTGAGAAGGAAATAGGATCCTGCCGGTGGAGGGTAAGCTGGTTTCTTGTGCCTCTACTATTCTTGATTACAGAGACTCTTGACTGCCTATCTCATGGCTAAAGCCTGGGTCTTTACCACCGTAAAGAACACCTTACTAGATACCTTATTTCAGACCCTCCAACCCAGTGTGCTCAGGGTCCCTGCCTGCTTGACAGTCCCCCTAGAGTGGATGCTCAGAGCCTACTAGCCACCAAGGCTCTGTCCTAGAGGAGCAAAACAAAGTAGATGCCTTGCTTGTGCCCCAAGATCATTCCCTACAAAGAAATTAGCACAATGGTCTTTAGAAATTAAATTCATGGGTGGGAAGCTGGCTCAGTAGGCAAAGTGCCTACTGTATAAGGATGAGAACCTGAGTTTGATGGGCAGAATTCATGTGAAAAAGCTGGGCATAACTTCAGAAACAGGGCCCAGAGGTCCCTGAGCTGTAACTGACCTGAATGCCCCTTTCTTGAGGACTAGCTTTCACGGTTTTAGAAAGCCCCATGTAGTCTTCCAAAGGAGCAAATGACCAACAGTTCCATCAGCCTATGATGCCTGTAAACCACATCAATCAGCATGGCATGATGAGGCTACAGTTGCAGTAGTGGCATGCATACCTTGTAGGTAACCAATGGCTTTCTAAGTGGACTTAAGACCCATTCAATAAGAGGGAACCCATTCTGCTACTGGGAAACTAACACGTTCTAGTGAAATCACAGTTATTGGAGGAGAATGTACAACCACTAATTTACTAAACCAGAATAACCCTTAACAACAATCTAGAAACACTAGTCTTTATACTCACAGATAAGAGTAGTCTTCACTCCTCATCAAGGAAAATTCTTTTTGCAACAGAAAGAGGCAACTGCAGAAAACCATAACCAATAAAAATGCAGAGTTGTAGAGCAGTCCAAGTGGATACTTCTTCAACAGTCTACCACAACTAAGGCTTGAGGGACATTGTAGAAAGGAGTCAGGGAGATTGTAAGAGGCAGAGGATCAGAGAGTTTGCTGTGAGATTATGTCATCTAGTAATATCAAAAGCTATACCCATTAAATCTCATCAACATGAGCCGAACAAGGAGGACACCAATGAACACACCAAACTTCATGGGAAAGAGCCCATGAGACCTCAACCCTACACAAAGAACTACAGGAAGCTGAGTAAAGTAGGGAGTAGGAGAGGTGGCCCTCCCCAGGCAAGATTACACCAATTGGTTGTCCAGTGTCAAATAAAAAGCTCTGAAAACATACACACAAGTAACATTATATGGACTCATCATATCATATTTGGATATATATATATATATATATATATTTGGAAATACATAAATATATTTAGATGCATACAATAACAATTGATAAAAAAGAGGCTGTAAATTTGAAGGAGAGAGAAGAGGGTTGTAAGGGAGGGTTTGGGTGGAGGAAAGGGAAGGGAGAAATATAATTAAAATACAATCTCAAAAGTAAAACAAAGGGAGAAAGAAAGAAAAAAAGAAAGAAAGGAAGAAGCAAAGACAGACACATAAAAAAAAGAGCTGGGTATGGTGGCACATGCTTGAAATCTTGGTTTTGGGTAGGCAGAGGCATGCAGATCTCTGGTGTCTGATGGCCAGTCAGCCAAGCCAAATGAGTCAGCTCCAGGTAAACACGAGACTCTGCCTCAGAAAATGAGGTGAAGAATGACTGGAGAAGATATTCGGGGTTGACCTTTGTCCTGCACACATAGAAACACACACATAGATACACAGGCACACACACAGCACAGACACACATATACATACATATTTCTTCTACCTACATGTTTTTGTATACATGCACATATGCACACACATAAAAATCTTAAATCTGATCCCATTCTTCATCTTCCTGAAGCCTTCCGGTTCTTTTCTACTTGTTATCCAAATAACAACAGCTGACCCATGACCATCTACTAAGTGGCACCTAGCATACTGGGTTATGTCAGTAGAGGAGACAAGGACAGAGCCCGCTCACAGCTCCTCCTTGTATCTTGATGGAAAATCATCATCTCTTGTTCCTATCAGCCTTTTCTCTGCTGTCATCCAGTGTCTTTTTGATATCTAGCACCTTAACATCTTGGTTGAAAACTCTCTATGGGCATGAGCCATTGCAGTGGTTTTTTTTACAACGAAGCGTCATTTCTCACACAAACTTTAGACAAGTTAAGAATCTTTGTGGGTCCACACATCTGCTACACAGTCACTCCCTGCCTCCAGGAGTCAAGAAGACTCTTCAGTCTGTATGTTTTTGTCATGTTTTCCTTCCTGGTTCGCTATGAGGACACTCCCCATGCTAACAAATCTTGTCATTTAACAGAACACACAACTCCTCTGCAGAAAATGCTAGGTTACTTTCGTGGTTAAAATCTACCTTTTGTGTTCTCTTATTTTCCTGTTTCTTACAAGTACCCTTGTTCCAGAATTTTGGTTTTATGGGTTTTTCCTATTTCCTCTCAACAATGGTCCTAGGTCTAACAGTGACATGTATGGTAAGAGAGTTTCATGTGCCCACTCAAGCCAAGTAGCAAGGAGAATAGAAATCTGATCCTGCAACATTTGCTGAACCATTCATCTATTATTCCTTGCTGTTATCTTTAAAATATTTATGTATTTATGTGTATGGGTCTTCGGTCTGCATGTACATTTGCATAGAAAAGGACATCAGATCCCATTATAGATGCTTGTGTGTCACCAAGCGAGTGCTAGGAATTGAACTCAGGCCCTCTGGGAAGGCAATAGAGCCATCTTTCCAGCCCAGCCTCTCTGTAAGTATTATTGTTGTCAATGTGCTTTTGCAGCAGGAAGGTAAAACAGGCTGACATTGGTGGCTTAAGCCATTTCCTAGAGGTCTTTGTTAAAGGACTCAGAGGCAATATTTAATCCCAGTTAGAAGGAGCATGATCAGGAGTTCTGCCATGCCTTAGATGACTTCCTGTACGTGTGAGTACACACATTGTGTGTGCAGCTGTAACAGAATATCTTGTTTGGTTTATATTAGAAGGAAGAGGCATTATTTTCCCCTCACAATTCTGGAGAAATTCAAGTTCAAGGTGCTGGCATCTGGCAACAACCTTCTTTCGACATGATGATATGCTAGAGCCCAACCTAAGGTGGAAGGATAAAAAAGGCAAGAGAAAGAAATATGGGAAGATGTCACCCTAGTGTAATGGCACTAGTTCCATCCCTGAGGGCTCCAGCCTAACCACCTCTTAAAATCCCACTTCTTTTTTTAAAAAATTTTTAATTAATTTATTTTTAATTGATTACATTTTATTCACTTTGTATCCCAGCTGTAGCCCCTTCCCTCCTCCCCTCCCAATCCCACTCTCTCTCCCTCTTCTCCTCCTAAGGCCCTCCCCCAGTCCACCGATAGGGGAGGTCCTCCTCCCCTTCCATCTGACCCCAGCCTATCAGGTCTTATCAGGATTGGCTGCCTTGTCTTCCTCTGTGGCCTGGTAAAATCCCACTTCTTAACTGTTACAAAGGCATTTGAATTTTTACTCTTAAGTTTGGAAGGAGACAAACGTTCAAACTACAACAGGAAGTTTCCAGCTCAGAGTGTAGGGTACAGCTGAAGCTCAGAAAACATGGAACTTCTTACGTTCTGGTAGGGGACACAGTGGGGAATACACTCATTTGTATAGAACATCTCTGTCTTATAGCAGGTGGGGCTTCTGTAACAAGTCTGGGAGTAGAAGGATTGGATGGCTACAGTCAGAGATTGTATGAGGGATGGTGAAATGTAAGAGAGTGAGACTTGGGGCCAGCATTCTTGAGTTTGTAACACCTGCTTGTCATGTGGCTTTAGTGTGATCTTAAATGTGTTATTGAAACATTGCAAATCTCTATTTCTTTTATCTGCAAGTTGGATGTAGTTGAGATATTTGTGCTGAGTGTATTAAATGAGGTAATGCATACAAACATGCAAAGCACAACCCCTAGCATATAAAACCATTGCTTCATTGATGTTAATAATTAACTATGCAATCCCTGATGTCTACAGCACAGTTCCCGGTCCACAGGGAGCATTCAAAAAAAGTTTCCCTTTCTTCTTGTTTCCAGAAATCAAGCTTACACCAGGAAAAGGAAACTGCTCTTTTCTGCCTGGATCGGACATGCACATCACACAGCTGCTAATGTGTTCTGCTAACTCTGAGCGCCTTGGAGGAGGTGCCTGCAAAACCTGCAGCTGTCCTGATGTGAAGAGCAAGGAAAAGAGGTAGTTTATTTCATATCCCAACCTGCTCCTTCCAGTGGCAAGGCGGTCAACAGATGGTTCCCTGCAGTGAGGCGCTGCATCTTCTTTGGACTCATCGCAGACAGCCCTCAGTTACCCACTGTTGGGGACCCTGGGCTGTGTTAGCAACTGCTGCCCCTGTCCGGCCTCCTTGCCTCTTGATTTTGCTGGGCAGTTGCTGTCAGCTAAGGAGAGTGCTTTCACAGCACAGTTGGCCGTGTGGAAGGTCTCAGGGAGTTACGTGAGGTTGAGGAAGATGGCCACTTTTCTTCATACAAAACTTTAGATGAAATGTCCGTGGGATCTGAAAAGCTTTAGACTGATGCACGGAGTGAGAGATGGGACAACATTGTCTTGCTGGCTCTGCCTATCTGGTGGTGTTTGGTTGTTTTGTTTTCATTACCGTTGCTCTGTTTTGGAAGTAAATTTAAGTTGGAGAAATAACAGAGCACTAGTTAATTCGCTTACTCAGAACCTGGGTTCAAATTACGATATGGACGTTTCCTTACATTTTCACTACAGACCAAGCAGCTAAGCACCTCTTTTAGTCTGTAAAGTAGAACACGAGAAAATTAAGATGAATGGAAAATGGGTGTCATAGCAGGGCCTCTTGACTGCAGATACAAGCAATGTATGAGGTAGCGCAATGAGGTAGGGTAATGGTATGGAAGAGGGTCATGAAAAATTTGGCAATGGCAAAAGGTTTCTGGCTGTATAACACTAAGAAATCAATTAACAGATCAATTGAATACCCAACATGAGGTGTTCCCAGAGGTGATTTCCCACACCGTGCTGTGGATGTCACTACAGCCTTGGTTTTGAACACGAACATGTGTGCTTTGCTCTGTCCATGCTGTCACACCACACAAAGTCAATGAGCACTGCCCGAAGCGTCCTGGCTCAGATTTGAAACTTTACAGTGCCGGGAACTGCAGCGTTTTTTACCATACACACAGTCTCCCACTCTCAGAGAAACATGATGGCTTAATTACAGAAAACAAGACACAGCATTTTTCTGTCATCACTCTTCAGCGCGTTATACATCACATCAGTAAACTTTTGAATCATATTCTGATGGAGAGACCAGAGCATCCATCTCATTAGTATGCAAATTTTCTTTCTTGTATAATAAATAGTAAAATTATATGTATTCTAAAACAAATTTCTTTACAATTTATTATCAGTAAATGTTTGGTTTATATTTCTTGCATATGTATACATTTGAGGTCACATAAACTTTTCTTGAGTGAAAAGGGGTTGGGAGTGCAAAATGTTTTAGAAGCCCTGTCATGGCTGGTGATGTGGCTCAGTGGTTAAGAGCACTTACTGTTCTTCCAGAGGGCCTCGGTTCAATTCCCAGCACTTTGGTGGCTCACAACTGTCTGTAATTCCAGTTTCAGAGGACCTGATGTCCTTACACAGGCATGCATGCAGGCAAGGCACCAATGAAAATACAAATAAATAAATTAATTAAAAAAGAAGCCTTGTCCTAAGGTCTAGCCTAGAATACTGATGACAGTGTTTGACATTACAGCCTAGGCACATTTTTTTTTTTTTTTTTTTCCTGGAGAGTGAGGGCAGGGCTCTTGCTTCTGGCTCAGAAGATGTGGCTCTTGTTCAGTTGTCACTAATCCATTGAGACCATTGTTTCCTGTGGAGACCACAATGAACTCGATCTGCACTCCTAGGTCCTGTGAGAGCTGACAACAGAGTGGGTGAGAAAAGTGCACAGGTGCTATCTTAGTTAGGGTTACTATTGCTGTGATGAAGCACTATGCCCAAAAGGGCTTCTTTGGCTGCCACTTCCACATCACTGTATATCATCAAAGGACATCAAGGTAGGAACTCAAGCAGGGAGACAGGAACTGATGAGGAGACCACAGGAAAGTGCTACTTCTGGGCTTGCTCCTTATGGCTTGCTCAGCTTACTTTTTTCATTTCTTTTCTGTTCTGTTCTTTTCCTTTCTTTTCTTTCTTTTCAGCCTTCTTTCTTATAAAACCAGGACCACCAGGGGTAAGGACACCACCCACAATGGGCTGGTCCCCTACCCATCACTCACTAATCAAGAAAACAACCTGGACACCAGTCTTATGGAGGCATTTTCTCTACTCTTATGGAGTAAAGTCTCTTATGAAGGCTCTTTCCTTTCAGATGATTCATCTGCTTCTTATGGTAGAAGCGCGGTAATGGTCAAGACACAGAAGACTTCCTACAGGAAAACGAAGTAGTGTTTCTCTGAGGTAAATCCATTGCTGAACGCATAATTCATGCCATCACTGACTGACTTCTGTCTCTGACTCTGTTGTTCACCTTTGGATCCCTTTTCCCTAACTGGGCTGCCTCAGTAGGAAAAGATGCTACTGTTCCTACTACAGCTTGATATGTCAAGGGGGTTTGATATCCAGGGGAGGCCTCCCCTTTTCTGAGGAGAAAGGTAGGACTGAAGGATGGGGAGAAGGGGAGGTGAGAGGAAGGGTGTGGGAGGAGAGAAGGGAAGTGAAGCTTCGATCTGGGTGTAGAGTAAATAAATAAATAAATAAATAAATAAATAAATAAATTCCTCTTTATCACCACTAACCACAAAGCACATAAAACTGACGGGAAATTTCAGTGATAAGGGACAGGAAAAAATCAAGAAGGACATCAAAGAATATTATAGCTTGCAGAAATAGAAGGAACATCTCCAGGAGCCTCTTTTTATTTTATTTTTTTCATTAAATAAAATTGCTCTTATACAAATGTACATAAAAAAAAATCACACACCAAAATTAACCAGACACAAAAACTATGCAACTCAGTGAACTTCCATACATTTCTACTTACAGTTCTGGACTGAGGCTGTGGTGCTTTACACTGGATTTTCTATTTTTCCCTGTGGAATATATTTTTGCACACTTATCCACCGCCAAAAAGGAAAAATCAACAACAGCGTAAGAACTAGAAAAACACTTAGCTTTATGTCCTCTTTCATAACTTGTGTCCATCACCTGCATTCTGTCTTTCTCGTCTCCTAATATTTAGCTTTTTTGTCCTATTTTGTAGATGTTTTGTTGTCCTCACATGTACATTTGTGTACATGCGTTATTGCCTAGATTCTGCCTGTGAGGGAGAACACACATGTTTTCCTTTCTCAGACGGTGTGGTCTTATTTAATATTATATATTCTAACTCCATATATTTTCTTGCAAACTTTGTGATTAGATTTTTGTTTGGAGATGAACAGTATTTCATTCAAAAATTTTTATTATTCATTTATCTTTTGATGGACAACTAGGTTGATTCCAATTCTTTGCTAAAGTGAATAACGCTGCAATAAATATGTGGGTTCAAATATTTCTATGGTAGGTTTGGGAGTTGTCTGGGTGTAAATATGTCCAGAAGTCATATGGTAGTTCTATTTTTTTATTTTTTGAGATTATTCCAAACTAATTTTCACAATGACTATATTAGCTTGGACCCTCAACAGTTCTTTTCCACATCCACATTTGTCAAATTTATTGGTACTAGCTATTCTGCTTGGGTTGTGGTGATATCTCAAAGTAGTTTTAATTTGCATTTCACTGATAGCTATGGATATTGAATACTTTAAAAATATAGTTACTGGTTGCTAGTTACTTAGTTAGGATTTCTGTTGCTGTGAAGAGCCACTATGCCATGGCAAGTCTGGTAAAGGAAAACTTTTAATTGGAGCTGGCTTACAGTGTCAAAGGTTTAGTCCATTATTGTCATGGTGGCATGCAGGCAGCCATGATGCTGAAGAAGGAGCTGAGAGTTCTGCATCTCGATCCACAGGCAGCAGAAGGAGACCCTGTGCCACGCTGGCCAGAACTGAGCTTCTTAGACCTCAAAGGCCACCCCCCCCTCAGTGACCCACTTCCTCCAACAAGGCCACACCTACTCCAAAAGTCCACACCTTCTAATCGTGCCACTCCCTATGGCCAAGTGTTTAAAATATGACTTTATGGGGGCCATGCCTAACCAAACCACCACATTGGCCGTTTGTATTCTTTTTTTGTTTCCCATGAAAACTGTCTATTTGGATTATTATCCAATTGTTGATTGACAGTTTTTCCCCTTCGTACATAATTTCTGAAATTCTTTGCAAATCTGGATATTAACCTCTTATCTGAGGTGTAGCTGGTAAAGATTTTCTCCCATTCTCCAGGGTGTCTATGTGCTCTGCTAACTGTTTCCTTTGCTGTACAGAAATTTTTATTTTCATGTAGACTCTTCTATTGATATTTGGGGTTATTTTTCATGCTATTAGTGTTCTGTTCAACAAGCTCTTTCTTACTCCAATATCTTAATGGGTATTGCCTAGGTTTTCTTCAAGAAGCTTCAGTGTTCCTTATTTTAAATTAAGGCCTCTGGTCCATTTTCAACTGATATCTGTACAGTGAAATATAGCAGTCTAACTTCATTTTTCTGTAGGAAGAAATCAAGCTTTGCCAGCACCATTACTGACTAGATGGTCTTTTTATCCAATGTATGTTTTTTACCTCCTGTTTCAAAAATTAACTGGGTATAGCATTATTTTTTATTCCTGGGTCCCCATTTTATTTCATTGATTTTTTTTTATTTTTATGCCAGTTTCAGAATTTCTTTTAAAAAATATGTTATCTATTTATATTTCTTTTTTTTTCTTTTCATTTTTTTATTAATTCAATTTACATCTTGGTCATAGACCCTTCTCTTCTATCCTCCAAGTCCCACCCTCCCACCCCTATCCCCCTCTCCTACTTCTCAGAATAGGGAATACCCCCTACCCAGACATCCCAGCTCATCTATTCACATGAGGACTGAGTTCGTCTTTCTCCCCTGTGGCCTAGTAAGGAAATCCCATCGGGGGATGTGATCAAAAGCAGGCAACATAGTCCATGTCAGTGATATCCCCCACTCTTCTAACTAGTGGGACCACATGAAGCCCAAGATGCCCATGGGCTACTTATAAGTAGAGGACCCAGGTCCAGGCCATGCATTGTCCTTGGTTGGTGCTTCAGACTCCATAGGCCCCTCTGGTTCCTGGTTGATTGTCTCTGATCATCTTCTTGTGGAGCTTTTGTCACTTCTAGATGCATTTATTCTTCCCTTCTCTTTTGCAGTAGACTCCCTATACTTTGCCCAATGTTTGGCTGTGAGTTCCAGTATCTGTTTAGAACTATTGTTGGGCAGAGCCTCAAAAAGGACAACTCTGGTAGGCTCCTGTCTGCAAGCATAGCAGAGTGTCATTCATAGTGATAGGGATTGGATTTCTTCCATGGGGTGGGTCTTAGGGTTTGGCATGGCATTAACAGTCCCTCAACCTCCACTCTATCTGTTCTATCTCTGTACCTGCAGGGCTTGTAGATAGGGTGAGATTTGGAT
Organism: Psammomys obesus; assembly: GCF_907164565.1. NCBI lineage: Eukaryota > Metazoa > Chordata > Mammalia > Rodentia > Muridae > Psammomys > Psammomys obesus. Next base: position 14,273,477 of record NW_026596046.1, read on the forward strand.
TGCGGTTTTGTGGATGTGTTGGTGATCTCCTCCATCCACTAGGAGTCTTGTCTAGATAAAGGGTGTCCTCTTCAGTCTCCATGGCCCCTGCTACTAGGAGTCTTAGTTAGAATCTCCCTCATATCCTCCCAAAGTCCTATTCTGATTTAGGTCTGCAGCTTTTTGCAGAGATGCCCCCACCCATCATTTCTCTTTTCTCTGTAGGCCTTCTGCCCTCTCACTCCTACTCTCCCCAGGTCTGATTTCTGCCCTTATTTCTCTCTGCACTCCCTCATCTACCTTGTTCCCACTCTTCAACCACTACCTCTGTCTATTCTATTTTCCCTTCTGAGTGAGATTTATGGATCCTCCCTTGGGTCCTCCTTGTTACTTATCTTCTTGGGGTCTGTGCATTGTTGTATGTCTATCCTGTACTGTATGACTAAAATCCTCTTATAAATGAGTACATACCATATGTGTCTTTCTGGGTCTGTGTTACCTCACTCAGGGCGATCTTTTCTAGTTCCATCCATTTGCCTGAAAGTTTCATGATTTTCTTGTCTTTAATGGCTGAGCAGTATTCCATAATATAAATGTACTACAGCGCCTTTCTTTCTTTCTTTCTTTCTTTCTTTCTTTCTTTCTTTCTTTCTTTCCATTCCTTCTTTGAGGGACATCTAGGTTGTTTCCGGTTTTTGGCTATTACAAATAAAGATGCTATGAACATGATTGAGTAAATGTCCTTGTTGCATGGGGGAACATCTTTCAGGTGTATACCCAGGAGTGGTCTGGCCTGTAGATGGATTTCCAAAGTGGTTGTACAAGTTTGCACTCCCACCAGCAATGGAGGAGTGTTACCCTTTCTCCACATCCTCGCCAGCATGTGTTGTTACTTGAGGTTTTGATCTTAGCCATTCTGACAGGTATAAGATGGAATCTCAGAGTCATTTTGATTTGCATTTCTCTGATGACTAAGGAAGTTGAGCGTTTCTTTAAGTGCTTCTCCACTATTCAAGATTCCTCTGTTGAGAATTCTCTGTTTAGCTCTGTACCCCATTTTTTAATTGGGGTCAGTTGTAAGGACATCTTTTGATTTTTAATTTTATTAACTTGCATCTTCTTTTTCTTTCTTCTTGTCAGATTTGCTAAAGGTTTTAGAATCTATGATGGCAGAGTGGAGGCAGCAGGTGGTTTGAGCAGTAGGCTAAGGGTAAACCTCTTGAATCCTGAGAGTAAACTAGAAATGTTGGGAGCCTTTAAACTCTTAAAAAAAAAACACTTAACAAATCCTTTTTTTATTGGTTCTTTATGAATTTCTCATTATGCATTCCAATGCCTCCTCTTGCAAAGGCTCTCAACCCTTGCAACTTCCCCAAAAGAGGAAAAAAAAATCTCATTGTGGAAGTTATAAGGTTTCACAGAGTGTCCTACAGTATATCCTTTTGCCCACACTCCTTTGCTTGCAAATGTTCATTGCAATGAATTGTTGGTCTGGTTTGAGGCCTCTGGCTTCTGCTACATTATTAATGCTGGGACTTCACTGGGACTCCTCACAGATATTCCTTGTTGCCCTGTGTCGTGGAGATCCTATAGTTTTGGATCTGTAGGACCAGCCCCTCACACACTGCAGCAGTTCATCAATGAATGGGGTAGATGCTGGGCTAACTCAAAGCCCTGGATCTGGGTCTGAGAGGTATCTGAGCTGGTCAGCCTGCTGGCTCTGCCACACCCACACCAATTGCCTGAACTCTCCTGCCCTGTCCTGGTTGGCCCATCCAATACTGCGTCCAGCAAGGGGCAGAGATAGCTCTCCCGTTCTTAGAACCTCTGGACTAACTCATCTGTGCCCATGCCATCAGCATCAGCTCTACTGTGCTACCCAGGTGGGGTACAGGGCCCATTCTCCCAAGTGCTATAGCAGGAGAGAGACAGAGCCTATTCTCCCACTCTTATGACCTTGGGGCCAGTTTTTTTTTTTTTTTTTCATCTGCCATAGGCGGCAGGGGACAAGGGGGGAGTGGAGGGCACTTTTCACTTGTCTGCACCACAGACAAGAGTTGGGGGTGGCTCTCTTACAGTCACAGCCACGGGGCTAGCTCACCCCGTAACCCCCACATCCAGTGCTAGGTCTACTATGCTTCCTGGGCTAGGTGCAGGGCCGGCTCTTCTGAGTACTGCAGTTGGCTAGGGGTGGTGTCAGCTCTCCTGATCTCGGGATCCTAAGGCCAACTCTCCTATGACGCCCAGGCAAGGGATGGAGCCAGTTCTGAATAACCCTACAACATTAACGTGTTCTCAAGCAGCAGCCCAGACCAGGCTCTTGGTGGTAACAGACTCCGTGCTGCTACAGGGCCATGGACCCAGAAGTGGTCCCCAGTGGCAGCACAGGCCAGGACCCCACCATGGTCCCAGATGGCATCACTGGCTACTCACATCAGGCTGTTCCTCTCTACCCTTGAGTCTCCAGTTCTGCCTCTCTTCATTGTGCCCAGGTCCTTCCGTTTCTCTTTCTCGTCCATTTCTCCACTACTTACCTGCTCCTCTTAGTGATGCCAGCCGTCTCTGAGTGCCAGGGGTCATCTCAGGAGTGCTCCGCCCCACCTTTGCATTAGGGCACCGGGCAGCGGTCATCTCGAGCAAGGTTTGCCCACCCCCCACTGGGCCTGCACGGTCATCTCAGGCTATCTATCACTCTGTCCAAGCCCCATGGCTCTGGACTAGTGGTCATCTTGGGCTTGCTCCTTGACCTTGGGTTTCCTGTGTGGCCCCATGTGTGTAGAGCGGGGTCATCTGCTTCATGCTCACTCCTGCCTGGGGCCTATCATCCCAGGTAGGGTTCATCTTGTCCCTGGCTCGCTCCCCACCCTGGGAGCCCACCAAGACCTGTGCAGCAGTGGGCTGGTTGGTGGTCATTTCAGACTCGCTTTTGTTCAGGGAGTGTTAGACTTCCAGTCATTCAGATGGTCACAGGTCAGAACATTGAGCATAGACACAGCCTCTCTTCTCCCTACCGCCGACTGACACACGCGTGACACAGCAGCCAATGCCTTAAGTAGCAGGCGAAAAAAGTTTTTTTGAGATTATAATATAATTACGCTATTTCCCCCTTCTCCTTTCTTCCTCCAAATCCTCATGTACCTTTTCCTTGCTCTCTTTCTTGCCCTCTTTCCCATGGTTTTTAAAAATATTTGTGCATGTGTGTGTGTGTGAGATCCTAAATTCATAAGTACGACCTTCTCAGCATGTTTAATGATGCTTCTATTTATTTGTCTTCAGGGCTGACCATTTGGCAATGCATTACCAATCAGTGTGCTCATCCCAGCATTCTTCATTTGCCTGAAGTTCTTTATGTAGGGTTGAGGCCTTAAGAGCGTCCCTTTGTCCAAGTTAGCGTGGCTATTGGTGTCGATCCTTGCTCAGGTCATGTTTAGGCTGTTATGTTGGTGAGATTTCCAGGAGACACAACCTCACAGCCAAATCCCTATTTCTCCAGCTCTACTAGTCTTTTCATCCCTATGTTCTGCAGTGATCCCCGAGCCTTAGGTGCTTGAGGGGTTGAGTTGTAAATGTGTTAGTTGGGATTGGGCTTCACAACTCTGCATTTAGAGCGATTGTGCTTTTCTGCAATGGTTTCCACTGTAATGTTCTTTCATTAATTTCTCCCTTAATCTTTATTACTTCTTGCCATCCACTGTGTGTGAAATTGCCTGCTTGTTGTTTTTTGAGAGCCCTGAGGTGCATCGTTAAGTTGTTTATTTGATAGCTCTCACATTTTTATAAATACAAACACTTACCACTATGTTTCTTCTTAGGACTGCCTTAGCAGTGTCCCAGAGCTTCTGATAGGATGTGCTTTCATTATAATTTGTTGCTAGGAATTAAAAAAATTCTTTCTGACTCACTATTCATTCAAGGGTGTATTACTCAGTCTCCAATTATTTTTGCGGTTTCTTTCATTGTTGAAATTTCTAGTTTTATTGCATTATGACATGAAAATTATCTTAATTTTTTTAATTATGGAGATTTGAATTATGTCCTAAAATGTAATCAATTTTGGATGTAGTCACACACACACTTTAAGTTCAGCTCATCCATACTATATTTTAGCTTTAAAATATCTTTATTTTTTCTTAGTTTGAAAGACCTAAATAAATATGAGAACACTGAAGTTTCTACCATTGTGCCAGAGCCTACATGGTCTTTCATGTCTTTTATCATTAACTTTATGAAATCAGGGACCCCATTATTTGGCACATAAAAGTTTACAATTGTTATATCTTCTTGGTGATTTTTTTTAAATTAATATTTACTGTCCTTTTATTTCTTCTAATTAGTTTTGGGTTGAATTTTATGTTCTCTGGTATAAGTATAGCTACACCTGCTTGTTTATATTTCCTCTTTGGCAGTTTGTTTTCCATGCTTTCACATTATGTTTTAGTATCTTTGCTGACTAAGTGTGCTTTTTAGAAGCAGCAGAGAGTTGGTTTTTATTTTCAATCCACTCTGTTAGTCTGTGTGCTTTTAGTTATGAGCTGTGGCCATTTGTATTTTAGGTTATTAATTATAAAAGGGGTCTGCTACCTCCTATATATTTGTTAGGTGATATTTTATTTTGCTGGCTTGATGGTATTTTCTTTTTTATTTTTCTTTTGTTTTGACTTTGAGAGTTTGCTGGGTTGCTGTTTTGGGCATGGTTGTTTCTTTCCCACATCTTTGTTTATCTGTAGTTAGGCTCCCTTTCAGCCTGTTAAAAGTATTTTTTAATACTCTTTAAGTATCTCTTTCCTCCCTTTTAAAGTATTCCACTAAGAAATTTCTGCTGTGCTGGGTTGGTTGTCACGAACTGCCTTAATTTGTGTTTGTCTTGAAATAACTTTATTTCTCCATCAGTTTTGAACAATAGCTTTGCAGAGTATTGCATTCTTGGTTCATAGTACTTTCTGAGCTTGAAATATTTTATTTCATGCTGTTCTGGATTTTATGGCTACAGATGAAAAGTCTGCGGTAATTTTGATATTTCTGTCTTTGTATGTAAATTGATGTCTTCTCATGCTGCTTTTAGGATTATTTCCTTACATTGTCTTTTTACCATCCCTTTTAATATGCCCTGGAGCAGCTCTTCTCTTGTCATGTCTATTTAGAGTTTATTTACCTCTTGGGTTTATCTGCCCGCTTCTTTGCATAAATTGGGTAATTTTCTGCTATAATTTTATTAAATAGTCTGTCTAGTCCAGTGGTTCTCGACCTTCCTAATGCTGAGCCTCTTTAATACAGTTCCTCATGTTGTGGTGACCCCCCTACCATAAAGTTATTTTTATTGCTATTTCATAACTGTAATTTTACTACTATTATGAATCATAATATAAATGTTCTTAGGGATAAAAGTTTGCCAAAGGGATCCCAATGCACAGGTCTTAATGCACAACCACGTTCAATACAACTCAGCAATGGTCAAGTCCTTCTTTTACTCCATGAATTCTCAGGTTTGGTTTCTTAAATGTATTCCAGAATCCACAGGACTATAATTCATGCTCCTTAATTTTCCCACTTATATATTTCTGTTTGTATTATTGTTTGGACTTTGTCTTCTATCCCTGAATATCTATCTTTCTTTGGCATGGGATTGTCTGTTAATGATGTCTGTTATAGATTTTGTTTTCTTGACCATTTGCTTGTCTGGGTGATGTCTGTTGTAGATTTTATTTGCTTGACCATTTGCTTTGTTTCAAGCATTTCTGTTCGATTGGTTTTCAATATTTCAATAGCCTTGCTAAAATTTCCCTCCAGTTTACTAAATGTTAGATTCTCTTTGGAGACTGTCTTGTCAAGGTCTTGAATAGTCTTTCTTAATTCATGCCTTTGATCAGTTTGCTCAACTCTTCTCTATGCTCATTAATTCTCTTGAAGAGCAAGACTCTTGATTCCTTCTCATGTCTTTCAGGTGTAGCTGGATGTTGGCTTCTTTTCTAGGGGAGTTGGCTGGTGGTGATGCAGCATGGGTACTGGTTGTGTCCTATTCATTGCTTTGTCATCTTTTGTGCATCTCTTTGTTTTGATTCCTTCTTCTGAGCCTGTTGGAATTCTGTTTTCTGTGGATCTTCCTATGGGAACATCTGTGTGACATTCATCTACGAGGACTGGTGAAACTTGGTGCTGACTATCAGATGAGTTAATGCAGTGATCCTGTCATGGCTGTGTGCCGGCAGGACCAAGGGTGGGCTATGCACTGATCACCAAGGTGACCAGATGGAATAAAAACCTTCATCACCCTTTACATTCTATGGACCTACTTGAGGTAAAGTAGCAAACTTCAAATCCAGGAAAGTCTGTCTACTCTTTGGGGACTATGGTTAGAGCCATAGGCTCAAAGTAATTTGCTGAACCATGGCAGTATGGACTCCAAGCCCTGCAGTTGCTTCTGATACCTCAAAAATAAGATGTCCATATCTGTAATAAGCTCACAGATAACTAGAACCAGATATTTAATTTCTCAGGGACCCTGGGCACACTAGAGCCTAAGCATGGGCTCTGCATTGCCCTCCAAGGCCAATTGAGTGGCATCTTGGATATAGGGTGCTCTCTGGTCCTGTAGAGGCTGGAGGCCTGGTTTTCTAGTGCTCACTGGTCCAGCAGAAATGAGAGGCCTGAACACTGGTTCTTCCTGGTCCTGGTTGCTCAACTGCTTGTCCAGGGCTCTTTGGTCCTGCAGAAGTCTGAAGGCAAAGTAAAGTGCTGGCTCTCTGGTCCCTCAGAAGCCAGAAGCCAAATGGAAGGAGCTGTCTTGTTTTGCAGAGCTGGAGGCCCAAGCTCCCAAAGCCCTCTGGTCCTGCAGAAACACAGAAGCTTCTAAGAGAGAATTGGAATCAAGAAGAAGACTAAGATTCTGAAGTGATTTTAAATGAGAACTTAACATTAGCTATTTTTATCTCTGTCAGAGCTTAGTTTACAAGAAGGCATTGATAATGTCTAGAAAAGTTATTTAAGAGTTGGACTTGCTTTCAGTCTTTTTAAGTTATTTAGAATAAGAAGAGATTAGAAAGTATGTGGGAGATGTACACTTGCAAAAAACAAGCAAGCAAACTAACAAACAAATACCAACCAACCAACCAACCAACCAAACCAAAACTGGGTTCAAATATTAACTGGGAGAAGAGGGAGGGAGGGCAGGATTGGAAGGGGATGAGGGAGAGGGCTACAGCTGGGATACAAAGTGAATAAATTATAATAAATTAAAAAATAAAAAATCTTTTACAGGGAATTCTGATCTAGGCTAAAGGTGAGGCTTCAATTATATGAGCTTTTTATAAAAGATCATATTCTTGAGGTACACATAGTGACACATGCCTTAAATTTTAGCATCGGAGGGGCAGAGGCAGGTGAATCTCTGTAAATTTGTTGGTCAGCCTGGTCTACACAGTGAGTGCCAGGTAAGCCAGAGTTATACAGCGAGACTGTCTCCAAAACAAAACAAACCTGACAACAATAATTAATTTTCATTTTTGTTTTTGTTGAGACAGACAGAGGGAAGGAGGGAGAGAGGGAGAGAGAAGGAGAGAGGAGAGAGGAGAGAGGAGAGAGAGAGAGAGAGAGAGAGAGAGAGAGAGAGAATGAAGTTCGGTAGGTAGGGAGGTAACATTGTATAAAAGGTATTATTTTTTTTTAAACAACAAACAACTACTACTATTACCAACAAAAGATAACATCTCCTCACTGGAGAATCAACCTCCCTCAAATCCTTTCCATCTAAAGACTACTTGGAGTACTCACATTTCCCCCTAATCCCCTCATGATGGTCTAGAGATGCCTCCTTTGCTGGTTTCCAGGGCTTTACAAGTCCTATTTGGAGTCTAAGTAAACAAAGCATTAGTGCAAGCTGAGCCCCATCACAAAAGTTTGTTTTCCTGTTTCATCCTAAGAGTGCTTGAGAGGTTCTCCAGGAAAAGGGCAACAATGCAGTTATTCAGCGGGTAAGTAGCAGCTGCTCCCCTAGCCAGAGCTCAACCCACTCAAAGGCTGACTGAGCTCATGGAGGGGTGATCCATGGCTGTGGTCTGTTATAGTGAGAGGTAGAAGGAGGGGAGAGGAAGGACTTGAAAACTTTTACATAAAATCTCAAGGATTCCCAGGTCCTCAGGTCAGTCCCCCTGCTCTGGATGCTCAGTTCTCAGTGTTGTTGATGAGCTCATCATGTTCTCGTGCTCTGTCCTCTCTCTACCTCAGCCTGGGGTGGACTGAGGGAAGTGGCCATAGAGCCTTTCTCCCCCTGTCTCTTTCTTTCTGTCTCTCCCCCACACATACACACAGAGAGAGACAAAGAGAGGAGGGAGAAAGAGAGAACGCCAGAGAACAGGGTGTTATTGAGATGGTAATGTCAACCCAGGAACAGTGAACCCAAAATAATTCCTGTAGTCTGAACTGGGCTCCTTGAAAACTTGGAGAGAGTGAGAGGACAGGAAACTTACTTGATTTTGGTCATTGTAACGCAAGGTTTTACACTAAGAATTTTCCAAAGGTGGCTGTACATATAATTTTTTATGATTAAGCTCTTATACACTTAATACTCTACTTTTAATTTTCTTCATAGGCTTTCTCTTCCCTCCTATTACCTACAAATAAGAATAACCTAAGACTCTCCCAGTTTCTAAGTGGTGGGCTCACTTTCACAGATGTATTTGATGGGTCTAAGGCTTGGGCAAATGAGAGCCTACATGAGCCCTAAATGTTAAATACCTATACCTATAGGGACCTAAATCTGTGGTTGAGCAAATTAAGTGAAGTTCAAAGACAAAAGCCAGGAGGATAAGAAGAAATGTGAATAGGATTTCCCACACTCTTGTTTTCTGCCTATTTTTTTTTTTTTTTTTTTTTTACGTGAGAGCCCAGGCACATCCATCCCAGGGGTTTTCCTTCTCTACCCTTAGACTTTCCTAAAGCCCAACAGAACATTTGGCTGTTCAGTAGACGTTAGAAGTGGAAAGAGATACACTGCTTGTCTTTGCACATTGCCAGCATCCATCCTCGACCATTACTGCTCAAAACCAACGATTTCAGATGTGGGCCACCACCCCGTCAGCATCAGAAGAGATGTAGGGCTGTTGATGAACTGAGAGACAGCTGAGGAGAATGCTGGCATTCTCACTTGCTCAGTTTGCAGGGTCTGTCTTTGGGAAGGAGGGTGGAGGAGAGCAGCCCAGAGAACACAGGCCTCCTAAAGCTGTCTAAAATCCTTGTCCAACCGAAGCAAGGACCAGAGTGACGATCCAGGCTTCCAGGGCTAAAACCATGGATGTTCCAGGAAAGTAGGACATGTTGGTCACTGTAGGAGACTCCTATAGCTTAGAGACTGTTAGGACTATGAGTCATGCCGAATAGCCAAGTGGGAGGCCTTGCCCTCAGGAGCTTGGGGGGCCGCTGCTGCAGAGACTGGAGTACACAGTTTTCCAGAGCAATTCATCTGTGCCTCATCATCCAAACCGTTCAATTTTCTCAGAGAACTGATGCTCTGAATGCAGTAGGACACATCTGTTGGCCTCCTTTTCGATCCCCCTTCCGGTAGCATCGTTTCTGTTGATGAGATCTATTGCTTGGGTACTTCCAAACAAGAGTCTGTTAGTTTTTCCTAATTGAATAGGCTGTTGCCTGTTGTTTTTCTCCTCCTGGAGCCATCTTATTTGTGTCTTGGTCTGCACCACCTCCAGGCCTTTACAGAGCGAAATATCTAGTCCCAAGGATCTTTGTAATTAATTTCCTTTCCCTTCCCAGAGGAAAAGAGAGCGCTGAGGAAAAGCAACAGGGCTGGGAGGGTGGGGTAACAAGAGAGAAACACATGGGAGGCTCTCATAAAGAGAGGAAGTGCAGTGCGTGGGAGGCAGATGCCTGTGGAAGGAGTAGACTTTTGAGAAACACAACCCATATTTTACTGCAGTTTTGGCATCCTTCCTTTGCCTGTTTTTTTTTTTTTTCTTTTTTCTTCAACTCTGACATACTTTCCCTCTTATTTTTCTTCCATGTGTCAATTGTGAGTATTTTGGTTTGAGTCAAAAGAAACAGACAGCTGGTGCAGCTCTCATTGCTTCAATCACACCAGGGTGTTTATGTTCACACTTTACATTCAGTGAGTGAGGTGGGTGTTAGGGAAAGCATTGAGGTGCTCTGTTCTGAGCCTTAGTGGGAAAGGCCTTCTCCAAGTTCAACATGGTTCTCCAAGTTCAAACATGGTAAGATGAAATGTTGAAGGAGTGTTTGTGTGTGGGGTGAGAGGAGGGTCAAAAAGGAAGATAATTCAGAGCAGTTCATTCCTGGGATTACACCAGATGGCCTCCTTGAAAGGAAGCTGGGTTACTATCATTTGAAAGGCTGCTGTGCTCCATGATGGATAATGATTTGTTTGGAAATTTTCACTGTTTTGAAACGTCACACATTTCATTGGTGAAGTAAGACCTGATCTCCCCTCACACTAGTTCCCTGGATAGCTCAAGACCCTTAGAGTTGCATTTGCACTTTTGGCTGGACACTGGAAATACTAAAAATACTGATACTGGCCCTACCTGTACATATTTTGGTTTATTTAGTTGGGGACGGGGATTTGTTTTCTACATTGATTTTTTTCTATGACAGCTTTTTTTATGCATGCAATATATTCAGAATACTTTCTCCTTCGCCCTCTCTTGCCTCCGTCCCCCATTTTTATCACCACCCCTTGTCAATCTCTGTAAGTCCTTTCCTAGATTCATGACTTTTCATTTTGTTTTATGGTCCATACTGGACTGGAACTATCCACTGGATCCTGGTGGAGTCACTAGTGGGGACAAAACTGAAGGTAATGACTGCCTTTATCCATGAATCTACCAGTAGTAAATAGTTTAGCGGTGAGGTGTGGGTCCTCTGGTGTTTTCAACACCTCCCCAGGATGACTGGAATGCAGTAACAGTTGATAACTATCGTTTAAAGCTACCAAAACATGGTGGAGGATCAAGCATCCAGTATTCTCTGATAACTGGCTACACATGTGAACTTCAGCTTCTGCCATTTTCCAGGATGAGCCAGGATCTGCAGTTTGATAAGGCCCTGCAGGCCATTTGTATGTACGGGAAAGGGAAAGAGGTAGCGTTAGAGCCTATGTCTCCAGGCTTGCCAGGCAGGTGAGGCTGCCTATCAGCTTTGAGCTTTTTAGAGGAGTCAGAGTTCATAGACTAGTGGCCTGTATTCAGACCTATGTTCTATTTATTAGGTTGTGAGATAATTAAGTATGTCAGTATGGTGCCTCAGTCTCCTCTTCTGTAGAACAAAGACAATATAAGCGTCTTGTCTCATGGGATATCTATGAAGAAGAGCTGTGACTCACTTATGATAGTGCCTGGTGCATGGCAAGGAGCTCCATGTGTTAGCTGCCATTGTGACTATGAAGGTGTGCCGATCTCTTCTTTAAGACAGAAAGGTTTTTTAAAAAATCAAACCTACATTTCTTTAGTGGTTACATGGTGGATACACGAGAACGATGAAAGATGAGCAACTTTAGTTAGGTCCCTGTGATATATATATATATATCATACACACGACTTTCTGTTAAAATCAAGACCCAAACAGTTATCAGCATGCATTATCCAAGAAGGCAGTTAGTGAAAATGCAACCTTTTAGCCCACTTTCTTCCTCTTTTAGCGATCTGTTCTGAGAACTGAGCGATAGGGATATCATAGACGAATCACCTCCTTTGAGTGCCGCAGGTTGTGACCCTTTAGTGAACCCATTATCCCACCCCAGGGCCAGCCAGACTGCTTCTGGGAAGCTGGAGACACACATCTACTATATGGGAACAGGCCTAGAGCCAGCCTCAGAGTTTCTTGGCCCCATAAAGAAATGCAGTCTTCAGCAGTGCTTGGCCTCAATGACTCACTGCTCTAAAGAATATAATTCATACATCTAAATGAGAGGCTCATATATTTGAAAGACACAGTTGCAATGAGTGGAGCATTGCTGACAGCCAATCCAGAGTGTTAGTGAAAAGTATGACCTAAATTTCAGCCAATCAGCTCATTCCTAGGATAGGCCTCCCATAGGGTTCCTGTTACTTGTAACTCACTAGGCCTGCATGGGTCAGGGACACAGATAGGACATAATGTTTGGAGAAGCATTTTGCAAAGTGGGGAGGGAGATTATATTGAACAGAAAGAGCTCTGTAGTTGTATGGGTTGAGGGCCTCTGCGTATGACATCCTTTTCTTGGAGAACTTGCATTCAATTACCTCATTAGAGCCTAGACTGGTCATGCTACAGTGGGTATTCTGCAGGTTGGTTTTCTTAAAGATATCTCTTATGGAGTCATGAATAGTGACTATTGAACCAATAGTGTCCTCTGAACCTCTAGTTAAATTCATGTGTGGTGGAACAAAAAATGGGAGCTGTGTAATGACAATTCTGGAATTTTGGCTTTTTAAAAAAAAAATACAGAAATGTTACAGGAACGTGTTTTCGTTTTAATCCCAGGTGTAGGGATAGGGGGCTGCTTCAAACTGTCTGCAGCATTTGGCTATGATTTACCTTCTGTTCTGGCAAAGGTGTGATTTTGCCAGTGGCAGATAGTTTCTGTGATTGTGTGACATTTGGAATTCTGGGAACTTCTCAGAAGGTAAATAAATGCTAGGGTCTGGAGAAACAGGGTTAGTGGTTGTTGGTCATTCAGGGGGCTTCATTGAGCTTAGTTAGTAGTCATGCTCAAAGAAGAAACTAAAGGGAAAATATTAGATTGAAGAATCTTTTTCTCGCTCTCTTCCCTCTACCCATCTTTCTCTAGGAGATAAGGAAGGAGGATGAAGGGTGGGAAAAAGAAGATCCCACAAAATAGTAAAACCAGCTACAGAGCTGCTCAGAGAATTCTGAATTTTGAGAGCAACTGTGCCTCTGTTGATCATATTGCTCAATAGGTTACCTGACCCCTTAGCCTAACTGTGGGTTTTGAGATTTCTTTCGAGTGCCTGTAACTTAGCGTCATGTAGGTTCCACTTCGGGGGTACCTTGGAAGGCAAGAAGGTGATGGGTTTCTGAAGATCAGGGAAGAAACATTCTAGTTGGAGGGACAAAGAGAGGAAGGCCATGGCAGGTTTGTAGGAGAGAACCAGCATTTAGAAGGTCCTCTGGGCTGTAGTGAAGTCCCCTTGGGCATAATGAGGAGCCCCAAGGAATTTCTATTAAGGAAGTCATATAATTTGGTTATTTTAGACAATATAATTGACTACAGAACACAAGGTGGTCTATAGAGAATATGACGGTTAAATTTTCTTTTCAACTAGACACAATGTAGACTCACATGGGAAAGAGGTCTCAATGAGGAACTGACTAGATTAGGTTGGCTATGGACATGGCTGTGAGGGATCTTTTCACTTGGGTTAACTGAAATAAGAAGACCCACCCTGAACTTGAGTGACATCATTACATGGGTTGGGTCCTAGGCTGAATGAAAAGGAGAGGCTGAGTTGAGCACTGGTGTGCATTAATTGGTCTCTTTTCCTGATTATGGATGTGATATGACCTACGCCTTCAAGTTCCTGCAGCTGTGAATACGATACTATGATGGACTGTACCCTGGAACTATGAGATAAAATCAACCCATTTTCCCCTAAGTTGCTTTTGTCCTGGTTTTTAATCATGGCAGCAGGAAATGAAATAAATATGATTAAATAAAAAAAATGAAATGAAATAATGAGTAGAGAGAAGGACAGACAATGTTTTCTAGAGGCAGCTACAAAGAAAAGATTCTTCTATGCCATTCTTCTTAAACAGCTCAGGATTTTATTAAGAGGTAAAACCTAATTGGCAGGCTTTATTTGCTCTTAATCAACAGAACACAGTGGATTTGACACCATGTGACTTTCAAAGACAGGTTATGAATGGTGACAGCAGTTTCCATCTTGTTAGGTGAAATTGTGCTTAGAATTTGGGATGTCATGAAAGAACTCTGACCCTTCCTCTGCAATTGGCTGACATGTTGTGAAGAATCAAAATGACACAGAGGTCCCATATCATCAGTAGCCTACGTCTTCAAATTCAGTCATTCCGGTGCAGACATGCAATTTCACAAACATCTAGATGATTTTTGCTTCTGGCACCTTCAGACTTTGAGGGATGGACTCAGGTGTCCAGACTGTGTCCCTTCTGCATTTCTGCCTACTGGAACCATCAGCTAGTTAGAACAGCTGTCTTAGGCTGATGAATGTTGGGCCCATTTCTTGGACTACAATAGTAGGCAGAACAGAGTGGACAGTCAAGAGGTTGTTTCAGTAGTTGAGAGAGAGAGAGGAGAGAGAGAGACAGGAGAGAGAGAGAGAGAGAGTTTCAACTTGTGATTGTCAATTCCTCCACACATCTGACTTAAACAACAGCAGCATGTTAGGTTTATTATTTGCATCATGCCATGAGGGAGCCATGGGAAACCACGGGGTGTCTAAAACAGTTAAAGGGTGGGGACTTTTAAGGTTGTCTTGGAAGGTGCTGGAGTGGTGAGTGGTCTTTGTGCTGGTTTGCCTATAGAATTATTGTGTCTGGCTTTCCCAGGAGACGTGAGGGCTTGGATGAACTAGTACAAAAAGATTGTTTTCCCCTCTTGGGAGAGTCTCCGCTGAGCCATGGCTTATCCTAGCACAGGGAATCTGTTTGTGAGCCAGGGTGCATGTTGAAAGTTGTGGATTTTGCTTCAACTCTAAATTCTGCTCAACAGCTTTGCTGCCAGCTGTTAATTTTAAGGATGAGATTTTGACTATGCTTAAAAAAAGACTTTATTTTCAAGACATACAAACTGGAATAGTGACAGTTATATAGCAGGGATTCTCAAACATTTTGTTATTATTTTTTAAAACATATATTCAATAATAAAACCGTTTTGTACAATTTTATACAATACGTTCTGATCATGGTTTTCCCTCTCCAACTCATCCTAGATCCTCCTGACCCATCAACCTCCATGTCTGTCCTTTCTTTATTTCTTCTTTATTTTTATTTCTTTCTTTGCAAACAAAACAAAACAAAACAAAACAAAACAAAACAAAAAACTAACAAATGAGAATTTAAAGAAAAACACAAGAAAACACACACACACCATAACAACATGAAATCAGAACCATAATTTATAAGCAAAATACCAGTAAGTCAAAACAACAACAACAACAACAACAACAACAACAACAAAACCTAAATGAAGCCATATGAGACAGAGAGTCTACAAAAATACCATTGAGTTTGTTTTGTATTGGTCATCTGTTGCTGGGCATGGGGTCTGCCCTTAAGTGTGGAGAAAAGGGATGGGATCTTGTGTACACATCATCTTTTTAGAGCTGGGCCTCTGCCTGGCCTATGCAGACCCTGTTCATGCCTCTGTGAGTCTGTGTGTGTATCTGTCCTGTTGTGTCCTTGGTGTCATCCATTCCCTTTTGCTCTTATAATTTTTCTACTGGTTCTTCTTCAGAACACCTTTTTGAGCCCTAATGGGAGTTCTTGAGACACCTATGTACTTAAAAATTGTTTAAGAGTCCATGGTGTGTGTGTGTGTGTGTGTGTGTGTGTGTGTGTGTGTAGAGGCATGGGTGTCTTCCTTAATTATTCTTGATCTTATTTTTAAGGCAATATCTCTCAATGAACCTGGAATGTATTCAGGTAGACTGGTTGACCAGCAAGCCCTAGGGATCCTCCTGTCTCTACCTCCACAGTGTAAGACTATAGTAGTACAGCATCACATGGGCTTTTATATGGGTGCTGGGGATTTGAACTCAAGTCCTCAGGCTTGTGTATCAGGCATTTTACCAGCTGAGGTAGCTTCCCAACCAACTCTATAGATCATTTTTTAAATGTGAGTTATAGTTATTTATCATGTCAGAAATAAAAATTTAAATAAAAATTTAACATTAATTTATAACAAATGTGTTTTAAGAGAGAATTATATTTTCAAAGTAGGTAGTGAGAAGATACTGTTATATATATATATATATATATTTTTTTTTTTTTTAAAGATTTATTTACTGATTATGTATACAGTGTTCTGCTTGCGTGTACACCTGCAAAACAGATTTCATTATAAATGGTTGTGAACCACCATTGGGTGGGGAGAAATTGAAATCAGGACCTTTGGAAGAGCAGCCAGTGCTCTTAACCTCTGAGACATCTCTCCAGCCCTGTTTTATATTTTTCTAAATCTCTCTCACTTCTGGTTTAAGGAAGTTGATTGTCCATTTCTTTTTATGGTAATATAAAAATTAAAATATACAGGGTGGTTGTGTTCTCTCTATTGCCCTCTGTGGTTTTGAATAGAGTGTATTTAAAAAATGTTCCCCTCTAAATGGGGAGGTTTGAAGGAGATGTCTCCCACAGGCTCAGGTATTTGAACACTTGGTCTGTAATTGATGGAGCATTTTGAGGAAGGTTTTGGGACCGTTGGAATATGGAGGCTGGCTGAAGGAATCACTTCACTCAGTGTAGGGTTTGAGAATTTGTAGTTTTGCCCTGGTTCCAGTTCACTGTCCCTGATTTGCATTTGTGGTTGAAGAGATGATTCCTTAGCTTCCTGCTCTGGCTGACTGCCGTTATGGACTCTGCAACTCTGGAACAGTGAGCTAAATTAAACTCTTTTCCCTTAAGTTGTCAGGTAATGATATATTATCACAGCAACAGGAAAGAATCTGACATACTAAATAAAAATGTAGTTGGTGAAGGCAATGGTATTCTAATGGTCTCTTTCCATAAATACAATTCTTTTCTGATACTGCATCAAAATTTGAAAAACTCATAATATTAATGAGCTTTTTCTTCTTTGTCAAATTGTAGTCAATTTTAGTTAATATCGTACTTATTTACTTGTATTAGGTTAGGATGGAAATTACTTAGTTTCATCATGCTGTCTTCATACATGTTACATATGCGTCATTTATACTTAGCTGTTTTAAAAGGATCTTTCACCCATACATGATTCTGTATTAGTATTCACTAGTTATTGAAATTTTGGTTTCCAAATGCCACCACATTTCATTATAGGATTTTCAGAAAAATCACACTTGTTATTATTACCACTGATTGTATTGGGAGAGATTTTAAGTATTCAGGGGCTGTCAAACCCATGGTGGCACATACAATCTTTCTCAAAACGGTGAGTTTTTCTGTAAAGGTTGAACTGTGTCATTGGCAACAAATGCTGTCAGTTGTTTTTCTTGAAATAACAGTCTTCCTTAATTAATTTTTGAGAAAACGTGTGCTAAACACCTGAAAGTTTGTATGTCAGTCAAACTCTTGGATAGAAAGTATTCCGCCCAAAGAGACTAACTTTGCCCATTGCTGGAAGGTCTGTATACTCTTTGGGGCAGATATAATTAGGGGTTCAGCAGAAAGCTTGTTTTGGATGTTTGCATCTTGTCACATACCGTATTTAAATGATATGCATGTTAGAGCTGAGATTTATTAAAAACGAGTGACTTAAATTGTTACTTACCTCTCAAGGACATTTTGAGTGTGACTGGTGCCTCCTGAACGCACCAGTGGGTAGGGAAGACTGCAGTGATGTGTTTTGTCCTGAGTGAAACTGAGACAGGTGTTTATTTACCATTGCTTTTTGCGTTATGAATGCAAATATCAGTACAGTGAAAAAGACAAGTGTTGTAAGGAAATATTGACCTGAATGGGAAGTATTCCTGAAAGTATCTTGGCAGTCCCATGGGTCAGTACTATTTACTTCAAAATAACATAAGAAAGAGGAAAGGGAGGGGGAAACAGATGACATCAGAATGGTTGTGAGTTGTTCACTGTTGAAGTTGGGTCATGGGCCCTTAGGGATTTGATGTATTATTTGATCTACCTTGATATCAGTTTGAACTTTCCATACGACTAGAATAGAACAGAAGGAGCCCCAGGACTCTTGCTTCAGTACTGGAGTAGATGGTGCTGTGGTTTATGGATGGGGAAGATGGGAGAAGGAGAAAGGGTTTGAATAGGGAGAATTCTGTTTTGCACTCTCCAGCAGAACACCCACACTGGCTAACTGGTGGCACACAAAATTCACAGTGGTCACCTTGTATTTCAAAAGACGGACTTGGCTCTTAGGGTAAGCATGTGCCAATAGATGAGATCAGTTAGTAAGCCTTCCTTAGCGTGCTAGGATGGCTGATTGGGCCTTGGTTAATTGCCTATAGTCCTGACAGCCTTGTAAACTTTTCTGTGTTCTTGGTGCTTGGCACTGTCCCCTTGGGATTAAATCTTTTATCTGCGGGTGCTCTGATTATCTCCTGGGATTAAGGGCATTAGAAAGGCACAGAAGGAGAAGGCAGCTTTTGGTTTCTTTGTCAGCTCCGAGCAGATATTTTCCCTATTCTGTTATAAAAAGAGCTAAGGGGAGGGGCAGGGATCTCAAGAAAGTGCAAATTCACTGACAGGCTTTAAGCCTCATTCTGGCTGGTGGTTGTAGACTCCACCCACTATGTTAAGTGAACACATTTACTCAGGATGTTCAGAAATCAGATGCTGTCATGTTTGGGGCTAACCTTGTGAGGAAGAACCGAACCTTTGGGGTTCAGTTACCTTGGACTCAAGTCTTCCCACTTATTGGATGTGTGCACTTGATCCCATGGTTAAACTCTTCAAAGTTTTAATTTTTCCCTGTCTGAAATAAAGTAAAACCTGCTTTCCTCATTAGTTTGCGGGGAGGGTTTGTGAGGTGTGCATTCACAGGGCTTACACAGTAAGTACTATGTGGACATTAGTTTGCCTTGCCCTTTCCTCCATCCTTGCCTCTCTCCTCTGGTGTTAAGTGTTAGGATGGAATGAAGAGAATGACTCATTTAGGTGAGCAGATGGCTCTATAAGTGGCCATCTTGCTCAGCCTTGGCTCTTCCTTCCCATTCTCTCGGAGCAAGGCTTTCTCTAGTCTATGTTAAATGACTTATCAAAGAAGCTAGACTGGGCCCATCTGGAGCCAAGCGAGGGTCTTCTGTTGGGAACATTCAGGAGCCTCTAGTGTCCTGGAGAGCGTCACTGCCTTCCAGGGAGAGGATGAATGAAGCAAAGCAGTGCCTGCTGCTGTCCACCATGCTCAGTGTTGCAGAGCTGACGTGATGATTATTCTCCCTGAAAGGCCCCGCTCCTTATCATACGGGGAGCTGCCTCATGCCCAGCACTTGCTCTTCTGCCCTGAGTCATTATCTTTTAATCAGTAACTTTAGACAGTTGTCCTAAGTATTACTAGTCCCCTGTCCTGTTGTAGAGGACAATACTATTGGAAGAAGATGTGCTATGGTATTCTATCGTCCTGGTATCTCAAGCTTACCAGGTATGAATCACGGGGCTTGTCTGATTACCTGCCTCAAAATCTTCCACTCATTATTGCTCAAATACAGATGAATCTTTATAGGCTGTTTTTCAGAACTAAGTACTGTGGTATCCATAACTTTAGTGGTGTAGCAAGGATGGACCTACAACACTGAGAGCCATCAGAGAAGAAATAAATAGTTCTAGTAGCTGTGCTTGGCCTGATCTGAATGCCGACATAATCACACTTGTATCTAAGCTGGCATCATTTCTGATGTAAGCCATACCCTTCACTATCCTGTTAATTCGTTTGGCTTTTTATCAACTCCTCATATGTAAACTTCTACATCTGAATTTCTATTTACTATATTCTGACAGATTTGTCTTCCTACCAAAAATATGAAGACACATGTCACATCCCCATCCTTCAAGCATTCACACTCCAGCGGTTTGGGCGGATGAAAGAGGGGATAGAGTTGCCAGTGTAACACAGATGTCTGCAGGTAGTAAGAGTGATATGGGGCTGCTGTGAGCAATGCTCTAAAAGGAAGACAATAGTACAAGGATGCTGATAGGTGTCACCTGTCACCCTACCTCAGGTGAGGAAGCTGAGATGTGTGTATGTACCTTCTGCAACATCAGGGCACAACTGTCTGTGTCTCATTTAATTAGCTTTTGTTGTGATAGAATACCGGAGACGATCCAAAGGGGTGAAGGCTGATTTGCACTTATGGTTTCAAGGTTTCAGTCTGTAATTGTTATAAGCTGTTTTTCTCGTTGCTATGACTAAACATCTGACAAAGAACAACTCATGGGGAAAAGATTCATTGGTTCCTGGCTTAAGTATACAGTCCAACATAGTGGGAAGGCATAGCGGGAAGGATGTAACTCGACTGGCCATATTGTGTCTACGATCAGAAAGCAGAAAGATGAATGCTGGAGTTCAGTTTTCTTTCTCCCTTTTAAAGCAGAACAAAAAGAAGTTATTTTATGTGTATGAGTATTTTTGCCTGCATGTATATCTGTGTACCACGCGTGTGCCTGGTGTCCCCGAAGGTCAGAAGAGAGTGTTCAATCTCCTGGAACTGGACTTACAGATGGCTGGGAGCTGCTGTGGGGGTGTTGGGAATTGAACATTGGTCTTCTGGAAGAGCAACCAGTGCACGTAACCACTGAGCCATCTCTCCGGCTCCTACTTTCTCCTTCCCCTTTTGTTTCAGTTCAAACTACAAGCCATGGGAGGGTGATACCCACGCACATGATGGTTTTTCCTTCTGGAAACTGCCTCACAGACATGCCCAAAGATGTATCTCTGGTGAGATTCCAAATCTAGTTAAGACAACAGTGAAGACTGACCATCACAGGTTGCTTGATTCCAGTTGATGGGAGTCTGTGGCAAGACAGAACGTTACTCCAGGATGCGTGTGGTAAGGCAGAGCTGTTCAACTAATGGTGGCCAGGGTTCAAAAAGAGAAACAGGAAGGGTCTTAGATTCTATAATCCTCTCCAAGGGCATGACTCTGGTGACTTAAACTCCTCCAAAATAGGACCTACCACCTAAAGATTCAACTACCCCTCAGTAGAGATGACAACTGGCGTCGAAGCTCAATACATAGGCTTTGGGTGCACATTTAAAAATCTAAGTCATATGAACTCTGTTGCCTGCTCTTCGATCACTTCCCCTAGGCAGGGAGGCCTTGCCAGGTCACAGAGAAAAAGGATGCAGGCAGTTCTGAAGAGACTTGATAGTCTGGAGTTAATTGGTAAAGGAGGAGGGCTCCCTTTTTCTGAGGACTAGGGGATGGGAAGAGGGAGAAAGAAGGAGGGACGGTGGGAAATGAGAGGAGACAAGGGAGGGGATATGATAGGATGTAAAATAAGCAAATTAATTTAAAAAAGGGAAAAAATCCAAGTCATAATATTCACTGTGCCATTAGGACCAGGGGCAGCTTGGCTTGTTGTAAGTACTATGTAAATACTATGATTGACAAATGAATATTAGCTGGGGCCAGTGGTGAACTGGAGCACACATGATCTAGCTAAAGAATAGGCACAGCTACAACTTAGTTTTAGCCAAAATTTTGCCATGTGAAAGGTGGGCCCAGAGCCATCAGATCTTCTGACTTGCCTCTTTAAGATAAAGTCAGAATTCATGATATTTTTTAAGCAAAGTCTTTAGGTTTAAAAATACCAGCAAAATAAAATATTCTAAAACACGATGCCGCACTCCATTAATATGTACCATTTTATATTTTATGTATAAGTTAGGCATGCATTTAATAAAAATATATACACCAGTTTATGTTGATTAAGCAAATGCATCTTCAGAACTAACCTAGCTTGCAGGCTGTTAATTTTCAGGCTCTGGACTAAATATGCCATGGGGAGAACCTATAGTCATGCATAACCGGAAAAGGAGAGACGAGGTGCCACCTAGGCCCGAAAAGCATTTGCTGTGTGTCTTGAGCTGGGGTTAGGGAACTCTGAGCAGGCATGAGAGAGGCTAAGATCAGATCAAATCACGGAGAATATCTGAAGAAAATGGATTTCTTTGCTATCAATTGCTTTTTAAAGTGAGCTTTTATTTACGTATATTAATTACGCATATTAATGATTTTCATTATGGCATTTCCTATGTATATATTGTTATTCTATTTCACTTGTTCTCCACTCTACTCCTGTAGTTCCCTTTTATTTTCTTCTAGTTTCTCTCCTACTTTCATGTCTTTTTTATTTCTGGCGACTTCATCAGTTTCATGAAGGTTATAGGAAAATGGGTAAGGGTCTTTACAGGAGTGTGGCACCTTACCAGTAGCTATCCTATTGAAGTAAATGTCTTTTTTTCCCCTCTACAACCACTAACTGCCGGTAGATCCTTAGGGAAGGGTAAGGGCTTTGTGAATCTATCCCCACCTCCCCTGCTCTGCAGTTATATTTTTTTCAAATTTGCTTTTTCATGGCAATAAATCCAACAAGCATCTTTTCCTATGACTTCCAGGACAAAGCTTCAGACTCATCTGTTTCCGGGTCATGGGGACATAGGTGTCCCCTAATATAATACAGCAGGCATGTATAGAAATGCCTGGTCAAGCCCAGGAGGAAGGTGCTCTTTAGAGATGGCTCCACCAATGAAGATGGCAGAACCCATCCACAACTGGCTGTGGTCTCCCTGAGCCCTTAAACCCTGAGCCTTGAGTGGCTGAGCATCTCCAAGAAGTGACATCAGGGGCATATGAAGAGAGGTTGTTAATGGAAAGTCAGTTGGCATAGCTTAGCTCAGGCCAGCTTTCTGAGGAAACTACACATTTATCAGCATCCACAATACAAGTCGTGTAGCATCTCAGGAGATAAGTTGACATAGGGATCTAGAAGAGGTCTTTGAGGTCACTGCTCCTCAGCTTGGTCCCCATTAAGGAGCATTGCCTTACTTAGTCATCCACCATCTGCAGGAGGAGGTGGAGTCCAGCATGTGCCTAGCCTCTAGAGAGGAGAGCACAAGCCAAAGCAAAGCCAGTGTTCTGTGTAATGAAGTGCTAGCATCTCCCAGACACTGCTCTGTGTCCATTCCAGTCTTCTGTGGCTTAGAATGCTGAAGGTGACCAGACCTGTCTCCCGTTTGCTGTATAGAAAAGAACAGCAAGAAAAAAGGGGATACCATATTGCTCTCAAAAAACCCTCCAGGAGTTACAGGTATTGTTGCATTTAGAGACAAAGGGACCCTAAGGATGGCTTCTATGACTGGTTGATGGTTTTAATAAGAATGTAAAAATTGAAGCTTAAGTATTACTGGTCTAAGACTATCTTAGAGGCAAGAGCTTGCTATTGATTCTTACTCCTAATACAACTTACTGGGGCCCAGACCTAAATACTCAATCACTTCAGGCCTATTTAGCCCCAGGGATATGAAGCAAAAATTCCTGTTTTTGACTGAAGTTAAATTTTTTTTTTTTTTTTTTGCTGCTTTTTATTCCTCACAGTGCTTGGTGTGTAGTAGATATGCAACTTTTGAAAACTGAGTGGGACTGGATGCTCACCATGTGCCAGGACCCACACTGGCACTTGGAATCTCCTGTCTCATGTAGTTTACATACAGACCTGGAAAGTAGTTGCTACATTCCCACTTTACAGAAGGGAAACTGAGGCATCAGAGACTAAGTAAATGTCCATTGCAGCAGCAAGGTTAAATTTCACTTTATCTTGTGACCCTTCAATGACTAAAGAAGCCAACCCTGCTCTGATCTTCTGTATTACCAGGATTCCTTCATACTGTTCATTCTGCTTCTGCATATGAAGGTTCTTTATACCCTAGTTTATGACTCTCTATACAGGGAAAGCTCCTTTCTTCCCAACCCATGAGACCCTAGTTTGCTTATGTCTTCAACCTTTTGAGAGAAATGTAACAATTTACTCTGGTCAGTGGGGATTTCCTTCTTCACATTCGTTTTTTTATATTTTTCTGGCCCAATTTAAAAGAATGATGAGCTCAGAGCCAGAAGAGCCACTGATGTGAAAACCTTCAGAATATCTAGGAGTTTGTTTTGTTTGTCCATTGCTAAACCTCAGAGCTTAGAAAACTTGCCTATAGTACCTACTCAGAGAATATTTATACTTTTTTTGATGAGAGTCATAGGCTTTATTGACTATTGCACTCCTGAAGCATGCAGCATGGATATTTAGAAATATGGATTATAACCATTAATGGGTAGACAGGTGATTTGGATTGATCATGTGAGCCTCACCTGTTGTTGTGGATGGTTTGATTTCTCAGCTGCAGAAAGGAAAGATGAGTAACCAGTCTTTTTTGGAGTAGTTGAACTATTGACTGTAAAGTCCTAAAAGAGGGTCAGTAGAGACAATGGCCAAGGATGACAACTCTTATTGCATTATTTATGGACCTCTCCCATACCCTTCCTGTGGGATTTTCTTAGAAGTCATTTGACATGGTCAATTTTTTCTCTTTGAATGAAGTGTCATTCTGGCCTTAGCATGTCTTGCCAGAACAGCAGGAGATGAAAAGATAAGCAGGAAAATCTTATAGGTTGATTAGCAACTTCTAAGGTCAAGAGATAAGACTTTTTTTTTTTTTTTTAAATGATCCAACAGGAATCCTGATGTTGCTGCAAAGATGACCAACTGATTGGCCATGTCTGTAGAGTGAAGGGATAGAGTTTGTCATTTTGAGATGAGTCCTTCACATACCATAATTCTTGTAAAAGTATAGTAATGAGATTTGGGTCATGTGAGTCCCAAACCCAGGCCTTCATCTACCAAAATCACCTCTTTTTAACCTTAATTATGTTGCATTTTTCTCACTTCCCCTGCACTTTTTTTTAAAATTAAAATCACCTTCACAAAACTCACTAAAGCTAATTCACCTTCCTCATATCGCTGTATTTTTCATGCTGGATGTGGATGGTTATTTTCTCCTTGAAAGCAGTTCTTCTCTATGTTTCATTGTTTTCTCTCTACATCTCCACTGGACATTCCTTTTCTATTTTTTTTTCCGCTCTCTTCTACACTCTCTGCTTAGAGGCTCTTATCTAATTCTTCATATTTATTGATGCCTCTCTTATTTTTTTCTACCCAGTATGTCCTCTGAGTGATAGAATTAAATATTCTATTACATACTTAAGATTTCTACTTGGATGTTGAATTGATAATTAAAACTCATCATGGGCTGAAATGGGAGTATTGATTTTCACCCAGGTATCTCATTACAAAATTGTGTGATCTATTTTTACCTACTTCTCTCCTGCCCATCACTTTCCCTATTCCCTGTTCTGCTCAGTATCAACCATCATATACTTACAGAATCTTGGATGTGGAAATGGACTGGGGATTCCTTACTCAAATGCTTTCATTTTCATTTAGATCCAGAGAGGGGCAGTGATGAGAGAAAACCTCTTAAACCCAATAAAATGTAAAGCTGGGACTAGAAGCAAGGTTCCCTGACTTGACTTTTGTATTTGTAGATTATATTTTCTACTTTCTCCTTTGAACATTCATTTTTGAAGAAAAGAGTGCCTGTGGCTTCTTACTCTGTTAGTTGGTTTTCTGGCTTCTTTGACTGAGTTCTGATCAGTTCCAAGCTTGATCCTATTTTGTGGAATCCCCCACTGCATTTCACAGGTGTTAAATACCTGGCTCATGTGTTGCTACTTCTTGACCAGTCCACAGAAAACAGCACCAGTGTGTCAGCAGTGATGCTGGTGAGCCATCGTACAAGCGAAGGAGGAAGCACAATATGGCGTTCTTTTTAGACATCTACTATTAATTGACCAGAATTGACTTTTAACACAATCTGTTTTGTTTTACACAACTTCTAACTTTCTGGTTTCATTTTTTCCCCCCTTAAAATCTGTCTCTAGAGGCAAAGTCATTTGATTTAGGGTGTTAGAGAGTGGTAGCGAGATACTATATTTTAACAGCAACATCTGGAAGCAAAGCTGAAACAATGATATAGCGTTGTACTGGTGGAAATGTGAGGGCCTGGGGCAAGCAGTCTGTTTCTCTCCAGTATACCAGGTAGACAAATGGCTTTGAGTTCAAGTTCAGCTCTCAGCAATTTATCAACAATGTGATTTTAGGCTGTTTTTAAATTTCCCCAGGCTTCCCTTAAAAAATTCTAGTTTATATAAACTATGTTGGATCTTACTCATAAATAAGTCTTAGATCTAAAAGGGATTTACCCTGGGGAAACCATTAGCCTTACAAAGTCTTTCTTAGCATTCTGGGATGCTTTGAAGCTGTCTGTGGACAAGAGTTTGTACTGTCTCAGAAAGAACCAGCTTTAGGAGTTTGAAATGCATGCTTGGTCCTGCACATGACATTGACTGGTTATATGACATCTTGAGCAAGTAGCTCAGTCTTCATGAGATTCCACGTTGAGTCTACAGAGTCCTTTAATACTTTTAGTGTATATTGTGCCCAGAATGTGGTAGATGTGTATTGATCAGTGACTCACCCATGAGCCAATTCATCCAACTAACATTCGCTGAGCATTTGTCCTCATGTAAAATGACTTATGCCCATATTGAAGCATTTGTAATGATCACACAAGCTAAAACAACACTCCCACTTTACACAGAGATTCCAGTTCTCTGAGAAAAATGTGGCATCTTCCCCTCCTCTGTGCCATTTTCTCAGAGAAGAGCTGAGGACTTTCCCCAAACATCCTACCCAGAGAGTGCAGCAGGGCTGTGAGGCAGTGCTCTTTCCTTGTAGAGGCCTATGTCCAAGAGACCATGTTCTTCCTTGTGCCTACTGTTGGCCATTTTCTGCATCCCCCTGGAACTCATAATGCTAAGAGTTTGTGCCAACTTGAAAGTCATCCAAGCAAAGAGCAAATCTCAAGAATGGCTATGATTTCTTGGTGGGGAGTTTAATTCTGTGGCAATAGTACAAGGTTCTGTGGAATGAATATCATATCAATGCTATTTAATAATACTGTAACCACTGACCATTTAATTATGTGGTAATTGTCACTTAGTGGCTGGGTAATTGCACAGTAAGTACCATCTAATTTCAGGGTAAAGGGTAAATACATGATTATTTCAGGCTCCTTAGGCACAGTATAGGTCACTCAGGAATTAGGTTTGGATTGACTAAGTATAAATTACCTAGAAATCTGTTTTCGGGTGATTACTCCTGCTCCTGTCATCCTTCCCTGACAAAGCTTCTAACAGTTGCCATACAATTAAATAGAGATTTAAAAGATTTTAGACTCCAGGAACTTAAAGGGACATTGCTCAGTCTTATGATCAATCACTGTTCACTGTGCAAGGAACAGTACTTGGTCAAGGAGGAGCTGGAGAAAGAGTGAACAGTTCTACTCTCATCTATCTTCAAGCAGTTTTCTTAAGCTGATATGGATGTCTCAATACTTGATGTCAAACAGTGGAACTGCTGATTTTACGAGCTCTGAATTCAGCATTAAATTCTCTATCACATCTCATCATGAGCCCCAGAGGGACCCCTTGAGAAGCATGCCTAGCTTAGTCCATGGGACTTACAAGTGTGACATTGCTTTTCTAAAAGGTCTATGCAGATGTAAGTAAGTAGAGTCGACTTTGAGATGAGCTCATCTTAGGGTATGGAGGATGGTACTCACAATACAATGACAAGCATCCTTATAACAGAAGAGCAGACAAAAATAAGAAAGAGAAAAGTCATATGTAGTTAGAGGTAGAGATGGGTTCTGCAGCTATCAGCCAAGAATACTTGGATCCAGAGCCCCTGACAAAATAGGGCCAGACCAATGTCTTGATTTCAGACAGCTAGCTTCCAAAATGGTGAGGGATCATGTTTCAGTTGTCTCAAGCCATCCAATCATGGTATGTTATTACAGCATCCTTGGCAGAAATATTGTCCCTCTGTTGGAAACTGGGGGGTGGCAGAAGCTCCACACCACTCCAGCATCATCTGGCGCCATCTTGTTTCACTCCGGTGTGGCTGCAGCTGAGGAATAGCCACAGAGTAACAAAGAGCTATCTGGCTAAACTTCAGCCTCATCGCTAAGCACGAACCAGGGCCTAACAAACATTTCCTTCTAGGCTTCCTGTGTTGTCTTGGTCTCATATGAAAAGGCTTGATGGTCTTCATTATGATGGAAATTTGTAGTCTTTATGGTTAAAATAAAACAGTTGAAAGACAGGATCCTCTGTTCCCAATGATCTTTTTATTAGTCATAACAGGCTGCTCAACATGGCAGAAAGGATGAGAGCACAGACTTCAGAGTCAGGTGGACTGGGACTTAAAGCCTCGTTCGACAGATGAGCTGAGTATGTGACCTTAGACAGGTGTCCTAGTATCCCTTTGTCTCAGTTTCCTTTGCTTTCAGACCAGGAGTATACATGCATGTGGTTGTGAACACACGCACAGACACCCCACACAGACATACAAATGTATACACACAGACACACAAATTTACACACACACACACACACACACACACACACACACACACACACACGCATGGAACATAAAGTTTGTGCTCAGTTAAGCACAGCCACTATTTCTTTACCAAAAGCGCAGGGCAATGTAAACCAAGCATTCAATGCTCTGATGGACCTTTCATGAATATTTTAAAATTTACTATTATTATTATTATTATTTATTACAGTTTTTTTCCCACTTTGTATTCCAGCTGTATCCCCCTCCCTCATCTCCTCCCAGTCGCACCTTCCTTCCTTTTCTCCCCACTGTGCCTCTCCCCTAGTTCAATGATAGGGGAGGTCCTCCTCCCCTACTATCTGACCCTAGCCTATCAGGTCTCATCAAGACTGTCTGGATTCTCTTTTTCTGTGGCCTGGTAAGGCCACCTCACCAGGGGGTGGTGATCAAAGAGCAGGCAACCGAGAGTATTTGTTAAGTGGTTGCATTTTAGTCCATTCAATGGATGTGGCAGAGATTACAGATTGTGTTAGCAGCCACATTGCCTCCCTTTATTCATCAATGGGTTTACTTTTAATTAATTATACAGTCCTTCTATTATTCCAATCTGAGCTACTGGCATCCTCATCTTTTTCTGTGATCCTATTTTCCCAACCCCTTGCCACAGTCTCATGTTTTGGGAAGGCACAACAGTCAGCTAGTCTGTTTATATACCTTGGGCATCCCTGGCACTCAGGTTTAGACAAACAGGTGCTTGGAGACTGAGAATAAGGCCCCAAAATAACCCACTCAAGATTGCACCTAGCTTTATGATTCTATAAGAGGAATCGAGCCAGCTGACAGGAGGATTAACAATAAAGGATTTAAAGACCTTCACTAAATAAAAACAACACAAGCCATTCTCCAGGAGGCCTCCTGAGTCTTGATTGAATTTAAGTGCTACATGTAAAGTCAGGTTTATTTTTATGGGTTTTGAGTCATTTTTCCCCCACAGCTCTCCTCATTCCTTTAACAGTGCTATTGGCTCAGCTGCGCATGGCATTCTACATACCTGCTTGTTCTTGCCCCATTTGGGATGGATAGAGGACACCATATCCAAGCTCTAGACTAGGCAGCCAGAAAAGCCCTATTTTCAGAGTCATGTATGTGTGTATGTGTGTGTGTGTGTGTGTGCGCGCGCGTGGGTGTCTGTCTGTCTGTGTAGTATTGTACTTTGAAGGTTAATTTTGATCTGTGGTCAGTGTCTCATTTTTTTTTTCCTGCTAATTTGTAATGTCAGTCAGACAGGAAAACACCTCAGATCATAGTCTCAGGAAAAAGTCTTTCTTGGAAGGGTAATAAGCAACAAAAAGCCTTCCTTACTGGGTATTTCTACTTTCTTAGCAAAAGCATTTTTCTAGGTCTCATGTGTATTCCTATTTAATCATTAGAGCAAATTGGAGATTGGCCTTGTTACCTCTGTTTCTGTGGGACAGCTGAAACCTAGGGAGGTGCTCGGACACAGCTCAGGGACTCATGGCCAGCAAGCAGAGGGTGCAGATTCAGACTGACAAGAAGACATATTGCAGAAGGGAGGGAGTCACCTTGGCTCACGAGCACAATCTTTTTGGAGGTTACAAGTGTCGTGTTTGCGCTGCTGAGCAGAATAACTGAGACTGGGTAGATTTTTTTTTTAAACACAAAAATTTATTTCTTATATTCTGATGGCCAGAGGGCCAAGGTTAAGGCACTTGTATTTGGTAAGGGCTTTCTTGATGCATCCCCCTATGGCAGAAGGTGTCAGGGTTACAGGGGTATCCAACCTTCTAATATTGTGATGTGACAACATTTACATGGATGTTGCTTTCATAGATATTGTGAGACAAATGGGACCTGAGGCTCATAGGGCAGCATGGATGCTCTCTCCTTGGCAGAAAAGCAGAGATCAAATTCATTCTTATAGGACTTTTTTTTTTTTTTAACAATGGTATTAATCCATGCATGGGTAGTGCCCTCATGACCTATTAACTTCCAACACCGCTGTTCTGGTGACCA
This sequence comes from Psammomys obesus, assembly GCF_907164565.1. Classification (NCBI taxonomy): domain Eukaryota; kingdom Metazoa; phylum Chordata; class Mammalia; order Rodentia; family Muridae; genus Psammomys; species Psammomys obesus. Next base: position 14,303,654 of record NW_026596046.1, read on the forward strand.
GCTTCCCAGCACAAGAATTTTGGCAGTGAGTTTAGTGATTTCTCTGTACTAGGGGACTGGTAACCAATTGGAGAGTCTCAGCATTACTTTCCCCCATCTTCGCTTTCCTCCCCCACCTAAAACTTACTAAAGCTGGGAAGAGAGGACTAATAACTTATACATAACCTGTCATCTTCTAGGTGGAAATTTCCAATCAATCAGATCCCATATGTGTGGTGGTTTGAATAAGAATGGTCTTCACAGGCTCATATATTCGAATGCTTAGTCACTAGGAAGTGGCGTTATTTGAAAGGATCAGGAGATATGGCCTTGCTGGAGAATGTTGTGACCTTATTGGAGGGAGTGTGTCACTGGGGTTAGGCTTTGAGGTTTCAGGAAAAAATCAGTACTCAAGTTTTCCCCCCATCCCCTAGCAGTGCAGCGGGCAGCATTCACCCATCTTCACAACATTTTTCTGGGGGGTCTTTGTAGAAATTTCACTTCTGGTTGCTTCAGTACTTGGGATAAGTAAAATCCCACTGCTGCTGAAATTGTCACATCAACTTGGAGCAGTGTAGAAACAGGTGTCAGACAGAAATCTCAGCAAATGCTGGTTTGGCTCTGATGTGAGCAAGTGCCTGGTCTAGCCTAGATTGTCATGGATCAGCAAGGATCATGGGCTGGCAAAGGACATGGAAATGGAGCAAGGATGATGAAACCATCAGACTACAAAGGAAGTATTAAGGCCAGCTCAGGCCAGCACCAAGAAGCCCTCTGAGCTATTCTTGGCTGAATTTCATCAACACCAGAGAAAGGATAAGGGGGTGGCTTCTACAACATCCATTTGGTTGATATGACTCTTGGTAACTATATTTTCATAGATAAATCAATATTTGAATTTTGAGTTTAGAAGAAAATAGTAAATTAAAAGCTCCTTTGAGAATAGTGCTCTAAAGAGATGGTTGAGGGATCTTGATATTATAGTCACAACCTTGGTTGCTGGAGTGGGCAGAGAAAGGACACATCTGACTGGCAGGAGGATAACAATTCTTTATTCCTTTGAGTGTTCCATGCTTGCTCCAACATCTATTACTCCACCAAAGCATTTATCACCAAGGTTACCTTAGCACCATCTGATAGTCCTTTGAATATTGCCCAATGTTTGAAATCATCAATATTACCCAATGTTTGAAATCATCTTTTCTGATAAAGTGGTCTTCATCTTCATTTACCTCTTAATATCACTGACCTTGGATGAATGTTCTTGAAGCACTGTTTTCCTCTATCTTCTGTGGCCATCTTATCTTTGGTCTCTTCACATCTGACACAGGATAATCCTCTTCTATTGAGCTGTTAAGTAGTAGAATGATTAAAAATGGCATCATTTTCTGCAGTTGGAATTTATTGATTGCCAGAAAGTAAGTTTGTGGGTCTGTGGTGTGGTCGGTCTGTCTATCTATCTATCTATCTATCTATCTATCTATCTATCTATCTATCT
>NW_026596046.1:14305140-14414562 GCF_907164565.1 Psammomys obesus
TCTATCTATCTATCTATCTATCTATCTATCTATCTATCTATCTATCTATCTATCTATCTCTCTATCTAATCACTTTATAGCCTGATCCCAGCTCTCTCCCTTCCCTTTTCCCAGTCCCATCCTTATGCTCCTTCACCCCATTTCTTCCTCTCCTTCTCAGAGAAGGGAAGGCCCCAAGGGGTACCAAATCACTCTGGGACCTCAAGTCACAGCATGACTAAGCACATCCTCTCCCACTTAGGCCAGACAAGGCAGCCCAGTTAGGGTAAAAAAAAAATCCAGAGGCAGGCAACAGAGTCAGAGACAGCTCCTATTCCCATTGGTTGGGGACCTCCATGTTGACCAAGCTGCACACCGACTACATATGTGTAGGGGTCCTAAGTACAGCCCAGGCATGTTCTTTGGTTGGTGGTTCAGTCTCTGAAAGCCCCCAATAGACCCAGGTTAGTTTACGCTGTAAGCCTTCTTGTGATGTCCTTGACCCCTCAAGCTCTCTCAATCTTTCTTCCCAGTCTTCTACAAAACTCCCTGAGCTTGGAGCTTGGCCTATTGTTTGGCTGTTGGTCTCTGCATCTGTTTCCATCAGCTGATGGATGAAGCCTCTCAGAAAACATTTATGCTAGGCTTCTGCCTGCAAGCCTAGCAGAGTATTGTTAATAGTGTCAGGGGATGGCTTTCTTCCATGAGGTGGGTCTAAACTTGGGCCGGTCATTAATTGGCCATTCCCTCAATCTTTGTTCCATCTTTACATCCATACTTCTTGTAGGCAAGACATATTTTGGGTCAAAGGTTTTTTGGGGGGGTTTAGTCTCTCTCCCTCCACTGGAAGTCCTACAATAGGACTGGCTGTAGGAATCCTATAACCTCCTGGCTATTGGAGGTAGCAGCTTCAGGCTCCATTTTTCCTGTTGCTAGGAGTCTCAGCTAGAGTCACTCCATGGACTCCTGGAGCTTCCCCTGTCCCATAGATGCTCCCCCCAATTTCCATTCTCTATCCTCGTCCTTCCCCCCAAATCCCACCCTGCTTTTTCCACATGTGATCCCCACTCCTGTTACTCTTCCCTCCCCCTCTCCCATCCAGTTCCCTCCCTCCATTTACTTCAGATGTCTATTTTATTTCCCTTTCTGAGTGAGATTCAAGCAACCTCCTTTGGGCTCTCCTTTGGGTCTGTGGATTGTAGCATGGTATTTGAAGAGTTCGGCAACTTTGGAAGATATTTCTGAGACCTCAGGTAAGGTGGAGTGTACCAAAGGTCAAAGTGCTCACTGGCTGCTGATGTTTTTTTGATAACTCCTGTTATTAAAATTCTGGTCAACTATCACTTGCCTGATTTTGGAAAAAAAGGATTCTGGCATCCATGCTAAAACAGACCAAAACACTGAAAGAAGATGCAAGGCAGCTACACTAGAGATTGAGGAATTAAAATATAGAGGGAGTTAGATACATAGAGGTCATTCAGAAAGGGAGACTTAAAATAAAAAAAAAAAAGAGTCAACCAATTATTCTCCCTACTTGTCCCATTATTAGCCTTCCAACAACCTCACTAGATTACCACTGTAATAGCCTGGTAAATGCTTGGACAATTTAAAAAAATGCATGAATATGCAGTTTTATTTTTTTGAATGGCAACTTTATTTCACCATAGTCACCTCTTCCCCAACTCCTCCCATTACCACACTCTCTACCATCCCATCCCATTCCTTCCCACCTAACTTTGAGATTATTTTCCCCCCTTCTTTTCTTATCAAGTTCAGATGCTATTGGCCAGTATTCTTGGGAAAGAGGTCTGCCCTGGTGTGTGGCCAATCTACTAGGAGTCACAAAAAAACCAACCTACCAAACAAAAACTAAAAAACTGCTCCTGCCTCTGCCCTTCCCAGCCAGCACTGCTCCTTACTTTTTTTTTTTTTTTTAAACTAGGCTGAAGAACAAAGCCGGAAAATGAGTTGCTTACAATTTCAAGCTTCTCATGCTGCATGTTTATGATGGCAAATAAAAGTTGCCTTCATTGCTCATTGCAGAATATAAACAAGTGTCAGCCATCTTAGCAAAGAGGCATCATTTGATTTAATTGCAAATTAAAACCATAAACCATCTTAAACATGGATCTACAGCCACATCGAATCAATATAATAATTGCAGGAAGGCAATTGGGAGGCAAGGGAAGCTTCCATACATTGCATATTAACAGAAGCTAGCCCCTAAGGGATATGGTAAACTTACTTAATGGTGAGCAATTATGGTAAATTGCACTGACTAGCTTTTTCATTGAGGGTGAACCAGGTAGGCTGACTTCTTACTTGTCAGTGGCAACACAAAGGAATAAGGCCTCTGTCCCTGCCAGGAGGTTAGTAATTCTATGTGTGGACTGGGCAAGTTCTTGAAGTATCATAATCAGAAAAAAAATAATGTTCCTCAGCTTACTTGTAATGCCTGATGCTGAGGACTAATTCGCTTGGAACCCAGCAATTCTTTTTATATACACACGACGTATTATGGCAGATAAATTATGTCAGTGGGACTGATCTGATTGACAGACTCTGAGTCAATTGTATTTTGTTGAGTCATTCAAATGATGCTGGCCTTTTATTTAGCTCTGGTACACAGAACAGGCATTGGTGGGTTCCATTGAAAACGACTTTTTCTTTTATTCCTTTAAAGTGGTCCTTACTTTTATTTCAGGGATTGCCTTGGATAAAAGTAGGAGTTGGGGGACGGGAGAAGAGCAACCCTGTAGTTCCTTTGTCATGGGATTTGAAAGGCACAAGAAATGCTGTTAGTCCCAGATACTTTGCCTCATCTGGCTGAAGTCCTGACATACTTTCCTGTAGACATGCGTTCCTTTGAGTGTCTGAAGCTCTGGTTAAAGTGCAATTGCCTTTGGGAAGAATGAGCAGATTAAGCAATTAACAGCTATTAATTCTGCAAGGTCAAGTTGGTTGGGGAAGAAGTAACTCTTCGTGCCCCTTTGAAATAGTGAGTCTTGATTAGTTTATCAAATCAGTCAGTCCCCTGGAGTGGAGGGCATTCCCTGGGTAGGCTTAGGTGAGGGGAGGAAGAGAACATCAATTGCTTTGACAGTCACGGAGTCACTGTGGGCCTTTCTTCCTTTCCTAGATTTACTGGTAGAGGGAGGGTACCCCTTTCTCTTCTCCACAGGATGCTCAGGTGTATGTTTGGAGTCTGGCAAAGGCCTCCACAACCTGAACCTTAGCCAGCTGCTTGAGGATACTTGTGCTAGGTGCCTTTGGTGTGAGATGCCCCTGTCCGTCTCTCCTTCCCTTCTATAATACTGTGTGCATTACTCTGCCCCTTTGTAGTCTTCAGTGTTCTGATTGTGGTGGTGGGGCTATGCCTACCTAAAATTACTTACCTATGTCCAAACTCATAATTAGCATTAGAAGATGAGTGTCATTTCGGGATTCTCACACACGCATATGCTGCCCTCATATTTTTCTCTTGTGGTAGTTTGAATGTGAATATCTCCATAGGCTCATGGATTTGAAACTTAGTCTCCACTTGGTGGTGCTGTTTGGGGAGGTTTAGAAGGCAAGGCTTTTTGAAAGAAATATGCTACTGGAGGTGGGTTTTGAATATATATATATATATATATATATATATATATATATATATATATGCATTATATCTAATCTGTATTTCAAATCAAGATTTGGATTATGAGAGAACATGTGATACTTGTCTTTCTGAATCTGGCTTATTTTGCTGAACATGATGATCTCAGTTCCATCCATTTCTGCAAATGGTATAATTTTGTATAAAACTATAAGTAGGCAATATGGCACATATTTTCTTTATCCATTCATCTATTGATAGACACCTAGCCTGATTGTTCTGTATTTTGATTGCTTGTTGTAGTGCAGCAACAAACGTGGATGTTCAAGTACCTCTGTGCTGGACTCACTTGGGTCCCTTTGGTATGCACCCAGGAGTGGCATAGCTGGATCATATGATAGTTCTGTTTCTTAAAGGATCTCTATTCTGACTTCCGCAGGGTCTGCACTATTTTACATTCCCGCTACAGTGCATAAGGGATTCCTTTCCCCAGCATATTTGCAAGCATTTTTTTTTGTTGTTCATTATTTTGATGATAGCTAGTCTGACTAGGGTGAGAGAGAATTTCAATATAATTTTGATTTGCATTTCAAATGTTTAACATGTATTGGACAATTAAATGACCATTTGTAATTTTTCTTGGAAAATTGTCCATGCAACTCATTTTCTCATTTACTGATTAGATGATTTGGGTTGTTGGTATTTTTTTTTTTTTTTTGGTATTTATGTTTATTTATTTATTTAGAATTGTCTTCTATATTATCAGTGTTCTTTCTGGAAGGCCAGGCCCAGCTCCTTGTATTCTCAGGTATAGTTAGCATCTGGCCCTGAATGGAGAGTCCCCGCTGGGCTACACATTAGTTCCTTAACCAGCTTCCCTGACCCCACAAGACAAAGCGTCTCTTTGGTGCTCCTCATTAGTCTAGATGGAACCTGACTAGCCACAAACCTCTGAAACCTGTTACTATCCCCTTAAAATGTTTATCATTCATGGAATAATTCGTGCTTTTAGTTCATAATTCAGTAGGCATAGAAGTTATGCAGTGAAAAGTGTGTCTCTTTGTATCTTTTCTACTCCACTTGTCTGATTTCTTTTGTTTGGAAGTAAGCACTGTTGTTAATCTTAAACGTATTCCTAGAAATATTACATGCATGGATGTGGGCTCATACACACATGTATTTATGCACTTTCTTTCTTCCATGATGATGTGTACAACAGAACAATTTTTTTCTGAACCTGCTTTTAAAAAATTAGACTTGTTTTAGACTCACAGCAAAATTGAGCACAGATAGTATGGATTTCCCCTCTCCTTTCTGTCTTCATATGTCTGTGGTCCCTTATTATTCCTCTTTCCTGCTAGAGTGGAGTGTTTGTTACAATTGGCAAACTCACACTGATGCCCCAGTCATTCCAAATCTATAGAGTATACCAGGTTTCATTCCTGATGTTTCGCTTTCTTTGGGCTTTGACAAATGAATAGACATGCATCTACCTTTGTAGATGGTCTAGGGTAGTTTCACTGCCTCATAAAACCTCTGCATTGACTCATCTCTCTCCTCTTGCACTTTTTTCCTTTCAAAATTGTATTGTAGTGATTATTTTATATCATCATAGAAAGAACTATCTCATTATTTTTAATGATCACATAATGTTTCATTATACAAATGTGTCATAAATTGTGACTGTTTTCAATCTGTTCATTTGGTAAAAAATGTTGCAGTGAGTATCCTTTTCATGCACAGATTTCAAATGTTCAGGATAAATATCCAGAGGCCAAGTTTGTGTCCAAAGAGCACAGGCACTATAACTCTTAATTGAACTATTGCCACTTGTCTTCCAAACTCACACAATGGGGGACTGGAGCTGTCGAGCTCAGTTGCTAGAGTGCTTCCCTGACATGCACAGTACTTTATACCCACAACTGCATACACCAGGCATGGTGGCCCATGGCTCTAATCCCAGGATTCAGGAAGGGTGGATGTTTAAATTCAATTCAAGGTCTTCTTCAGTTACAAAGTGAATCTGAGCCTAGCCTAAGCTACATAAGACCTTGTGAAATATATATAAATATATACTGTAGTGTGGTAGGTCCTAAATCCAACCTGGCCGATCTTCTCATAAAAAAGGGGAGAGGGATGATATGGACCCAGACACACAGAAGGCAGTCATGTGGTGACACAGGCCAAAGTTGGAGTTATTCACATGACAAAGAACCTCTGGAAGGGGCAGGGCAGGATCCTCCTGCAGAGGTTTTTGAGGGGGATGATTGTAGACTGCTAGCCTCCAGAACTGCAGACGTCACTTCCAAGTCATCCCGTTTGTGATAGAATATTCTGTGCTGTTATGATAGCCCTTGCAAATGAATACAGCTCCTTTGTTGCAGAGCCAGAAATGCAACCCCAGTTAGCCTGCACTTCAGCCTCAGACTGGCTCAACATTTGCTCAATCACAGCTACCCACAAAGCACTAGTGGATTAAGAGATTAAGACTTTCCTTACAGTGGCCTCTGGTAGGCGGTGTTCCAGAGGTGGGTGAAATGTTTAGAAGCTGAGTGCCAGGTGTGGGCAAATATTTGGTAGCTACTTAGCCTCCTGGTGCGTGTATTTCAGGCAGATTCTAAAACACTGGGATTGCTTTAGATTCCCAACTGTCAGGACTCTTCTCTCTGCAAGCAAACCCACCTGCTATGCGGTGGTGTGAGGATTATCAAACCTAATCTAGATGTTGCTAATGTGGTGAGAGGAACAAATGGGTCCCAATTCCCACGTCTATTCTAACCACAAAGGGTAGGCTGTGTCCTTTGAAAATTAGCTTCTAGAGTGGCAAGGCTGTTTGGCTACTGTTTACAGGGTTACTCATAGGAGATAAACAACCTTGCAGATCTCTTGTTTCCATGGCAACTTGGAGTTGTGGGTTGACTTCTGGAAATGATATCTGGGATGCAGGAACCAGGCAGAGGGCCTTTTCTGTGTGTGGGCAGGATTGCAGCTCAAGAGGGCCCTGGGAGGAAGAAGGATTGGGTCAGATAGAAAGGCCAAAGAAACGAACTTCCTGCTTGTTGGCTCTTAGCTTCAGCGGGCATCGAATTTATGAACACATCGGAGCACTTAGCATTCTAAGGCAGAGAAGTCATGAGTCTCAAAGGGAAGGCTTTGACCTGGATAGCAACAAGTAGTGTTTGTAAGGCAGCTCATCGAAGTGCAAGAAGAAAATCATGGAATGTGGAATTCAGTTTGTCTTCTTTCTTTAAAATATTTCTCTCTTTAAAATATTTGCTCTTTGAGTGTGCTTCATGAAATTCATATCGTTATTAATGTACCTAAACATATTTGGAGGGCACGTTGCGATTTGGAACACGAAAAAAGTGTCTATCAGTGAAAAATTGACACCTTTCTTTAAAAGATCAAGCCATCAATCTATAGCTTGGTATTCAGGGCCCTTCCCCACTGACTCCGTCTCTTCCTGCTGTACATGGTTTCCATCCACTGTACTTCAGGCTTAGCCTTCAATTGGTGGTCTGCTCTTTAGCCGTCCATGCTGCATGTACACCTACGTTATAAGTTGCTGGGCTCTGGGATCAGAGGTTACAGGGATGAGTTTCACATTTCAGTTGTGAGATCTGTAGCCTATATCCCCGAGCCTCAGTCTTTTCCTATGTAAAATGGCAATGACAGCTGCTGTCTGATAAAGTTGTTAGGCTGCTTAAATTGCACGATATATGGAAAGTACCCGATGACAATTATTTTATCATCATAATGATCATTTGCTATTTAGTGTTGTCAGCCTTGCCTATTTTTCAGTGACTTATTCTTTAGATTTGGACCTCTGGTTTTTTTTTTTTAATTTTTATTTTTTTAATATTAGTTACAGTTTGTTAACTTTGTATCCCTGTTGTAGCCCCCTCCCTCTTTCCCTCCCAATCCCACCCTCCCACCCTCATCTCCTCCCTGCCCCTTTTCAAGTCCACTAATGAGGGAGGACCTCCTCCCCTTACATCTGATACTGGTTTATCAGGTATCTTCAGGACTGGCTGCAAAGTCCTCCTCTGTGGCCTAGCAAGGATGCTCTTCCCTGGGGGGAAGGGGGGGAGGAAGGTCAAAGAACCCTCCATCAAGTTCATGTCAGAAACAGTCCCATTAGGGTACCCATTTGGATACTGAGCTACCAAGGGCTACATCTGAGCAGGGGCATGTTGCATCCATACATGGACCTCTCTGGTCTTTTGAGAAAGTTTCTCTAACAGCTCTGACTGTCCTGGAACTCACTCTGTAGACCATGCTGCCCTCGAACTCACAAAGATCCACCTGCCTGTGCCTCCCAAGTGCTGGGATTAGAGGAGCACACCACCACTGCCTAGCCCAGACTTGAATCTCTGAAGGAAACATTTATCTGTAGAGTTAATTCATCACCTACTATATATTGCTTTATATCATGATTTTGATTTGTGATGTTTGCATTATTTCCTTCTGTTGCAAGAACTTGCTGTTGTGCCTAATCATCAATTGTCAGTTTGACTGGGCTTGAAATCACCTGGTAGGAACACCTCCGAATACATCTGTGAGGGTGTTTCCAGAGAGGTTTCACTGAGGAGACCCACCCCTCATATGAGCAACACCATCTCATGGGCTGGGATGTTGGAATGAAAAAACAAAAGCGAGCGGGGTACCTGCATTGGTCTCTCTCTGCTTGGTGACTGAGGACAGTGTCCTCACAGTTCTGCCACCACAGCCAGAGCTGCTCTCACTGCCATGATGGACTATATCCTCAAACCATGGGCCAAAATAAACTCTCTTGAGTTGTCAGGCAATTGGCCTCTTCGAGAAGAGTAACTAACACACCTGCCACGTCTCATGCCTAATCTATGGGACTGCTGATAATGTTCAGTTGCAAAAGGTTGAGCTAATTCTCCCCCAGCACCCCACTATCACTGTTGGCCTTCATGGATCCCTCTATTAATTCACTTTACATCCTGGTATTAGCCCCATCCCTCCACACCTCCCAGTCCCACCTTCCTCTCTCCCCACCTCCCCATCCCCTATTCCTCAGCGAAGGGGAGCCCCCTTCCCGTTCACCCCAGCTCATCAAGTCACATCAGAGTTGAGCATGTCCTCTTCCCCTGTGGCCTGGCAAGGCAGTTCCTCCAGGGGTAAGTAATTGAAAAGCTGGCAAGAGAGTCCATGTCAGAGAGAGCCCCTATTCCCGTTATTAGGGGACCCACATGAGACCTGAGCTGCCCACCAGCTACATCTTTGTAGGGGGCCTATGTCCAGTCCATGCAAGGTCCTCAAGACACACCCCATGGGAGAGAACCAGCTCCTGACACTGTTAACGATTCTCTGTTATGCTTGCAAACAGGAGTCAAGCAGAGTTGTCCTCTGAGAGGTTCCACCCAGCAGCGCCTCTAAACAGATGTTAAGACTCACAACCAAACATTGAGCGAGGCTTAGAGAACCTTGTGGAAAATTGGGGGGCAAAGAGAAAAGGACCAGGAGGTGATAGGAGCTTCAAAAGAAGACCAACAGAGTCAACTACCCAGGACCAAGAGGGGCTTGCTGAGATGGGAGGATCTCTTCTTATTGCATGGTATCTCCCTTCTATGTCCCCCTTTTCCAAATGTATAATGTCCCGTGGGCTCTCATTGTTAAGACCACTAATTTAGCAAATGGATTATACTTCAAAATTGTATTTTGTTAGCTGTGTTTGCCTTTCCTGTGCCACTGAATATACAGTTATTTGATGCTTCTAAGTTCTATGAGTAGTTTTTTTTTTTTTTGTTTGTTTTTTGTTTTTTGTTTTTGCATGAAGTTGCTACATTTTGTGGATTGAATCCCCTGGTGATGGGCGATAACACTTCCGCAGTGTGATGATGATTTTTCTTTTCTTTTATGAATAAAGATGTATGTGATTCTTTAGGATAGGATCCATCCCTTGAGAATTTTATTATGCTGCACAACCTAAGCCTTTATAGACATGCACATTTTAAAGATGGCTGTTTCTCATTATGGTGACTAAAACCATGTGCACTTGACTTGTAGCAACTATGGACTACCACAAGGCTCAATCATCACAAACAGATCCTTCAGTGATGGCTAATCTTGGTTGTCAACTTGGCAGCCTCAGCTGAGGAATTGCTTCCATCAGACTGGCCGGTGGCCATGTCAGCAGAAAATTTTCTTGATTTCTGATAGATGTACGTAGGTCTTGCTCACTGTAGCCAGTGATATCTGTAGTGGAAATTTGGTGTCTTTAAAACCTCAGTTATGTTATGTAAACATGTTTTTTTTTTTTTGTTTGTTTGTTTTTGTTGTTTGTTTTAATCCTAGTTGTGGGATATGGGGCTGATTCAGATTGTCCACAGCAGCAAACTATTTGCCTCGTGCGGGCTCTGAGAAGGGCGCTTTGCCAGCTGCAGATAGTTTAATGAGAGGGAATAAATGCCAGAGCTCAGAGAGTGTTGGTGTGTGTGTGTGGGGTGCTCCAGGAGAGAAGAATGCTGCTGCTTTCTCTTGCTGCTCCTGGTTGCTGCTGTTACAGTTTGACAAGAAGTCCAAGATACCCTGAAGTGAAGATTGGACTTGCCCCAAGGAACCCAAGGTTCTAACCACCAGGAAGAGGCCAAAGAGAACTCCACCCCCTCTCCCCACTAACCTGATTTCTCCCTTACCTGGTGCTGGAAGGAATCGGGGAGGAGAAGGGAAAAAGAGGCATAAGAAACGTAAGTAAAATAATTTTTCAAAGTACACCTGTCAACAGATATCCCTTAGCAGGTGGGCGTGGGCTACATAAGAAAGGTAACTGAGCCAAGCCAGGGGAAGCATCATTCCTTCACTTGTGCTTAACGTTCCTACGTTGAGTGCTTGTGTTGCTTTTTTTAAAACTGACCTGGAAAAGTAAGCTGAAGTAAAGCCTCCCCTCCCCATGTTGCTCTTGGTCATGCTGTTCATCACAACAGCAGAAAGCAAACTAGGATGCCTTTGATGGAACTTTTATTTTTATGAGTCAGGCTTTTTACTTGTTATTTAAAAATATCTCAACTTTTTTTTCTGATTGTGATTTTTTTTAAATGAGGTATGTCTGATTATTGATCTTATTTTTCACTGATGAAATTTACTCACAGAAAGAGTTTAAAACTTTCCCAAGATCCCAACCATACTATTTGAAGTGGCATCCTTGGGAATATTTTAAGTCACTTGTGAAGCGGTTCACTGAACTGAGAATTATCTAAATATCTAGGGAAAAATTAGAATTTTAGTTTCTGTAGGAAATAAATTACCTAAGTGTTTGAATGCCTTGACTAGTTCCTGTGTAGCAAAGACATACCCAACAGATATAACACATACAGCTTAATAATACTGCCTCGGTGTGGACCCAGTGTCCCCTCAACCCTTTAATTCCTATCTCTCCAGACTTACTCCATCCTTCTATAGCCTGCCCCTTTCCCCACCCTACCTCCAATGCCTGGCAACTCAGCCTTATGGTGTAGACTCAAGGGTTTCTTAACTCTTTCCAGCTGACCCTTTCAGCTTTCCCTTCTGGCTGATTTCCATTTATTTGTGTCAGCCATCAATCTCAGAAACAACTTTTATCAGTCACACTGGACTCTGATGCAGGTAGGTGATTTTTACTACCCTTCCAGTCACCCGTTCTGATATCTCCAGACTTACTCTTAGTGTTGAAGTCACCTGCTTACAGGAGCTCCTCCTTTTATCCTTCCTCCATTCCTGGTAAGTAAAAGCAATCAAAGAGCAGACCACCAACCCGATAAAGACAAGACCATATATCAACAATTCAAACATTAAAACTCCAGGTGTGGTGCGTAGGTCCCAGCCCCAAAACACAAACATAATGTCCAAGATAATATGCCTTGTATAGAAGCCAGCGCCCAAGTGCAATAGTTAGTCCCTGATAAATGCAATTTAGCTGAAGTACAAGACAAGGACTTCAAAATAACAATTATCATTATGTTCAAGAACCTTTAAAAAGGATATGAGTAAAGGCTTTAATGAAGACCATGAAAATGCAAACAGTTCAAATGAAATAAGGAAAACAGTTCAAAACATGAAAGTAGAAATAGAATCACTAAAGATAATCTAGACTGAAACAAAACTGAAAATGAAAACTTAGGATGTCAGGAAGAAAAGCTAGAAGTAAGCCTTACCAATAGATTACAAGACATGGAAGAAAGATTTTTAGATTCTTAAGACAAGGTAGAAGAAATGGATACTTAAGGAAAATGTTAAATCTAAAAACAAAATCTAGGCACAAAACTTCCAGAAAAACTGGTACACTATGAAAAGACTACATCTGTGAATATTAAGAATAGAGAAAGAAGAAACTCAAGGCAAAGGCACAAAAATATTTTAAATAAAATCATAGAAAAATAAAAAATCTTCAATCTAAAGGAGATATCTATCATGATACAAGAAGCATATGGAACACCAAATAGACAGTACCAGAAAAGAAATTAATAATTAAAATACTAAATATAATATAATAATTAAAATACTAAATTAAAACAAAGAAAAAATATTAAAAGCTGCAAGGGGAAATACATATATATACATATATATAGGCAGGCCAATTACTATAAAGACATACATATATGGGCAGGCCAATTACTATAACACCTTATTTCTCAATGGAGCATCAAAAGATCAGAATGGCCTACAAACTGAAGGACTACTATATCCAGCAAAACTACAATCATGGTCAGTTGAGGAAAAAAAAAACCATGAACAACAAAATAAAATATAAGCAGTATTTATATACAAATTCATGTCTACAAAAGTTTCTAGAAAGGAAATTTGAGTCTGAAGAGGTTAACCACACCCCAGAAGACATAAGAAATAAATAGCCCCAATCAAAAGAGAAAGAAAAACCAATATTGTAACAACAAAATAATAATAGAAATAAATACTACTTATTGATTACTCTCAACATTAATGCTCTCAATTCCCCAACAAAAAGACACAGACTAACAGACTGGATCAGAAAAGAGGCTCCATTTTTCTGTTGCATCAAAAAATATACTTTACCATCAAGAACAGGCATCACTATAGGATAAAATGATGAACCCCACAAACAAACAAACAAACAAACAAAAACAACCAACCCTATTCCAAGCAATTGAACCCAAGAAGCAAGCAGACACAACCATTTCAGTATCTGGCAAAAATACCCTTCAAACCAATACTAACCGGAAGAGATATTGAAGAATGCTACACACTCATCAAAGGAAAGATCCATCAAGAGGCTATACAATTATATATAAATATATAATTCTAAACATTATTAATCAAACAGAACAGCACCCGCATTTATCAAAGAAGCCCTAATACAGCTAAAGTCACATTGACCCTCACACACTGTTAGTGGGTGACTTCAATACCCTGCTCTCACTCACAGGCAGGTCATTCGGACAAAAACTAAACAGAAATGTGGAAGCTACAAGACATCATAAATCAAATGGACCTCGCAGATATTTACAGAACATCGCACACAAACACCGAATATTTTACTTCTTTTTCTCAGCAGCTCATGGAACTGTTTCTAAAGTTGACCACATGCTTGGACACAAAGCAATTCTCAACAGGTATAAGAACATTGAAATAACAGCCTTGTCTCCTCTTTAACTACCAAGGACTAAAGCTGGATATCATCAACAACAGAAAGAACAGAAAGTATACAGACTCATAGAAACTGAATAACTCACTTTTAAATGAAAAATGGGTCAAGATAGAAATCAAGAAGAAAATTAAAAACATTTAGAATTGAATGAAAATGAAAATATGGCATATCCAAACTGGTAGGTCACGGTGAAGGCAGTTCTAAGAGGCAAATTCTTACAACTAAGCGCTACATCGAAAAACTGGGGAAATTTCATATTAAAAATGTTGTGACACACCTCAAAGCTCTAGAACAAGAAGAAGAAATAATGCCCCTAAGGTACAGATGGGAAGAAATTATCAAACTCAGGGCTGATATCAATGAAATAGAAACAACAATAAGAAAAAGACAAAGAATCAGTGAAACTAATAATTAATTCTTTGAGAAAATCAACAAGATTGATAAACCCTTAGCCAAATTAACTAAAAGACAGAGAAAAAAAATCCAAGCTAGGAAAATTAGAAAAGAAAAGTGGGACATTATGTCAGGCAAACAACTGAGGAAATTTGGAGTCATAAGAACATACTTTAAAATTCTGTATTCTATCAAACTGGATAGCCTCAAAAAGAAATCGATGAATTCTTTGACATATATGATTTAAATAATATGTCAAATCCAAATCAAATAAGCATTTTAAGATGAATTCATAGTGAAATAAAAGTAGTAATTAAAAGTATACCAGCCCATGCCAGATGGATTTAGTCAGATCTTCAAGTAAGAGTTAATTTCAACACTCCTTAAATTATTTCAGAAAATAGGAACTAAAATGGAACATTTCCTAATTATTTTTATGAATCCACTATCACCCTGACACCAAACCACACAAAGACCCAACACAAGAAAATTATAGACCAATATCCCTTGTGAACATAGATGCAAAAATTCCCAACAAAACACCTGCAAACTAAATTCAAGAACAACACATCAAAAGGATTACCCACAATAATCAAGTTGACTTTGTCCCAGAAATGCAAAGATAACACATAAATCAGTAAACATAATCCATGACATAAACAGACTGAAAGACAAAATTACATGATCATCTCATTGAATGCAGAAAAGGCCTTTGATAAAATTCAGCATCCTTTCATGATAAAAGTTCTGGAGAAATGGGATACAGGGACATACCTCAACAAAATAAAGGCAAAATAAACCAATCTCACAGCCATCAAAAACAAAAACAAACAACCCCCCCAAAAAAAACCCCTAGAATCTCTACCAGAAAACTTTTACAGCTGACAGTAAAAGTTTAATATAAAAAAGTCAGTCTTTTCTGAGACTCATACTCCAACCAAGGACCATTCATGGAGATAACCTAGAACTCCTGCACAGATGTAGCCCATGGCAGTTCAGTGTCCAAGTGAGTTCCATAGTAATGGGGACAGGGACTGTCTCTGACAGGAACTGATTGGCCTGCTTTTTGATCACCTTCCCCTGAGCGTGGAGCAGCCTTTCCAGGCCACAGAGGAAGACAATGCAGCCACTCCTGATGAGATCTGATAGACTAGGATTAGAAGGATGGGCAGGAAGACCTCCCCTAATAATGGACTGGCAAGAGGCATGGGTGGAGAAGGGGAGAAAAAGTAGGGTTGGTAGGGGAGGAGGGAGAGAGCTACAGGAGGGATACAAAGTGAATAAATTGTAATTAATAATAATAATAATATCAGTAGATTTCCTATGTGCAATAGAAAAACAGATTGAGAAGGAAATCAGGGAAACAATACCTTTCTCAATAGGCTCAAAAAAGTAAAATATCTTGGGATTATTCTAACCAAGCAAATGAAAGACATATCATAAAAATTTTAAGACATTAAAGAAAAAATTGAAGACACCAGAAGATGGAAAGATATCCCATTCTCATGGATCAACAAGATTAACAGTGTAAAAATGGCTATTCTACCAAAAGTAATCTACAAATTCAATGCAATCCCTATCAAAACTCCAACATAATTCTTCACAGAACTTAAAATGATAGTTTTCAGCTTTATACGAAACCACAATAAACTCAGAATAGCTAAAACAAAACAAAACAAAAAAAAAAAACAACCCTAAATAAAAGAACTTCTGGAAGTCTCGCTATCCAAATTTCAAGTTGCATTACAGACTTATGTAATGAATAAAACATGGTGCTCATGTAGAAACATGTTGATCAATGGAATTGAGTTGAAGACCCAGACATAGTTGGGTAACATGTCTACAAACCTATGAACACCTGAGCTTCGACAAAGAAGCCAAAAACACACAGGAGAAAATATAAAACCTTCAACAAATGGTGTTGGTCAAACTGGTCAGCTGCATTAGAAGAATCCAAACAGAACCATATTTAGCACCCTGTCCAAAACTCAACTTCAAATGGACCAAGCATATTAACATAAAACTAAGTACCATGAATCTGAAAGGAAAGAAAGTGGGGAATAAACTTGAACTCATTGGCAAGAGAAAAGACTTTCTGAAAGAGCATCAAGAGCAACCACTAAGATCAACAAAAATGCACACAATGCCTGGCCTCACAGTATTTCATGCTCAAGGAATTTCACAATAAACTCTGGATTTCTAATTGTGTTGTTACTTTTGTTGTTGAGACAGGGTTTCATGTAGCCCAGGATGGCTTTAAGCATCTAATATAGCTAAAGCTGACTCTCAACTTTTGATCCATCTACCTCCAGGTGTTGAGGGATTTTTATGGTATTGGGGATCAAACATAGGGCTTTGTTCACATTATAAAAGCAGTCTAGTCAGGGTCTTTCATAATAGTCAGAATCTGGACACAACCTAGATGTCCCTCAACCAAAGAATGGATACAGAAATTGAGGTACATTTACACAATGGAATATTACTCAGCTATTAAAAACAAGGAAATCATGAAATTTGAATGGATGGAACTAGAAAAGGTCATCCTGAGTGAGGTAACCCAGAAGCAGAAAGACACACATGCTATACACTCACTTATAAGCAGGTATTAGCCATGTAATATGATAACCATATGAAAACCCACAGATCTAAAGAAGATACATAACAAGGAGGACTCTGGGGAGGATGCTTAATTCTTGTTCAGAAGGGCAAACAGGATAGACACAGAAAGTGATGGAAGAGAAGAAACAGGATGGGAGCCCACCATAGCCATCCCCTGAAAGGCTCCACCTAGCAAGGGATGGAAGCAGTTGCAGAGACTCACAGTCAAACTTTGGGCAGAATGCAGCGAGTCTTATGGAAGAAGCAGTGGAGTGTGGGGGCGGGGGGGGGAGTAGAAGGACCTGGAGGGTATAGGAGCTCCACAAGACCAACAAATCCAAAAAATCTGGGCCCCGGGGGGGGGGTTGCTGCAGAGACTGATGCACCAACTAAGGACCATGCATGGAGAGGACCTAGACCCCCTCCTCAGATATAACCCGATAGGTGGCAGTTCAGTCTCCAAGTGGGTTCCCTAGTAAGGGGAGCAGGGGCTGTCTCTGACATGAGCTTGGTTGCCTGCTCTTTGATTACTTGTTCCTGGTGATGCGGCCTTCCCAGGCCACAGAGGAAGAGGATCCAGGTAGTCCTGATGAGACTTGATAGGCTGGGGTCAGATGGAAGGGGAGGAGGACTTCCCTTTTCAGTGGACTAGAGGAGGGAGATAGGGGGAAGAGAGGAAGGAGGGGGGACTGGAGAAGGAGTGCTTTTTTGACCTCTCTTCCCCAACTCTCTGGGTCTGATGCTTCTTTTTTTGCTTTCCTCAACTGTATTACCCTCATTTGATCATTTGAACATAGGAAAATAAGAAACTATTCCCACACTTCATTTACTAGAAATGCTTCATATTGCCATAAAGTTGTCCCCACATGGCTGGAGATCACCTAAATTCTCCCCTCTTAGGCCTTTCAGGGACGCTGTGCTGAATAGTTTTGTCAACTTGACACCAACTAAAGTCATTGAAGAGATGGGAACCTCAATGAAGAAAATGCTTCCATAAGATGGAGCTGTAGGCAAGCCTGTAGGGCATTTTTAAATTAGTGATTGATAAGGGAGCACCCAGCCCATTGTTGGTGGTACCACTCTGGACTGGTGGTGGTTTGGGGTTCCATAAGAAAGCAGCCTGAGGCCAGGTGAGGTGGCACACGACTTTAATCTTAGAACTTGGAAAGTAGAGGCAGGCAGATCTCTGTCAGTTCGAGGCCAGCCTGGTCTACAAAGCTAGTCCAGGACAAGCAAGGTTATATACAGAGAAGCCCTGTCTCCAAATAAAAGTTAAAGGTACCAAGCACTTTCTCTTTGCAGATTTTCTTTTTCTTCAGTGGACAATATTGAAGTTACTTTTGTGGGAACCTCAGAAGCAAGCAAGATCTGATCTTCATTCCTGACGTACTCACTGGCTACTCGAGGAAGGTAAGAAATACACAGAAAGATGGGAAATGATGCAGACAGGTGGTGAACAAACAGGCAGCTACGGGAATCTGGAGGCAGGTGTATTGTTCCAACTGAGCAAAATCAGGCGGTGGTGTCTGAAAATACTGACAGAAGTGATTGGTTTGGAGACTGGGCTATCACCTTTGAATAGGATATTCATTTGTTTACCCTAGTAGGCCAAAGAGGTAGGTCCTGAAACAAAGGCTTAGAGATTAGGTAATTTGTCCAAGGTCATAGATTTTGTAAGGGTCTGGGCCTTGTGAGGTTTTTCAGTAGGGTCACACTAATTTTCTGTTCTCTTTTTAAACTAACATTTTAATTTCTTTCTATTTTTTTTTTTTTTTTTTTTTTTTACATTTAGTTGTGTGGTGTGTATGTGTGCTTGCATGCCATGGTGTGGCTGTATGTCAGAGGACAGCTTGTAGGAGTCAGGTCTCCTCTATTGCGTGGGTCCTAGGGATTGAATCTAGGTTGTTGGAGTTGCTGGCAGGTGTCTTTATCCACCGAGTTATCTTGTTACCACATTCTTTTTCTTAACGCCTCCTTTAATGGGATCCCTTTCCGCTAGAAATAGAGCAGGAAGTCCTTTCTTTCCCCTGTAATATCTCACCCCTTCCTTCCTCTAATATCTCATTTATAGCCCTTCCTTCTATAACCCGGTTTGCTCCAGCCACCCTCATGCTCTTATCGATCCTCTGCTTCACCTGGCTTCTTTGTCTCTTAAGCTTTTCACATTTCCTTTGCCAGCAATGCTTTGATATTGGGTTGGCATAAGCCTGTCTCCTTGTGTGACACACCTTAAATCTTCCTTTCCGAGAGGCCATCACGGGCCATCTGAGTCACACGGTTGTCTAGGCGACGCCTTACTTTTGTGCTTGCAGGAATCCTCTCCAGGTATTTGCTTGTGTTAGGTCCTGGTAGGATGCCTGCCTCAGGAACAGCTTGGCCTGTCCTAGACTCTACTTAGAACAGTCCTGGTTCATTGTCCTTCATAATGGAAGTCTATTGAGTAAAGGGATGAACATCAGGTATTAGGATTGTCTGGGGAGAGCATTTTTAAGTAAGAAGCAACAGTGGCAGGGAGAGGCATGCTTTTGGACAGAGGTCTTCTCCACTTCTCTTGGGAATTGTAGCTTCAAAGTGTCAGTCTAGAGAGTTTGAACTTGATTTTCCAAAGTGCAGTTTTGGCAATGGGATTATGCTCGTGAGAGTGAAGAGTTTTTGTCAATAGGGGTATTTGTTTTTTTTTTTTTTTTTTTTTTTTTTAAATTTTCAGATATATCCTGTGAATCTCAGTTGAAAGAACCCTTTTGCATTCTCAGACATTTTCAACAGTTTTGTACAATTAAAGAAATGATCTCTCTCTGTGACTGTCTGTCTCTTGTCTCTCTCTCTGTCTGTGTGTGTGTGTGTGTTTGTGTGTGTGTGTGTGTGTGTGTGTGTTTGGAGTATATACACTTATTTGTGTCTTTCATCACTCTCCACTTCAATAAACCCGATACCTGCATTTCTCATTCTAATGTAGTAGCCAGCTAGCCCCACTGATTACCTTGTCCTCAACCTCCTCAAACTTAGGGTTACAGAAAAAGGAAAAAAAAAAGATAATGAAGTGGAGTGTGGTGCACACATCTTTTGTTCCAGCACACAAGGCAGAGATAGGCAGCTCTCCATGAGTTCTAGGCCAGCCTTGTCTATATAATGAGCTCCAGGCCAAACAGGGCCATATTGTGATACACTTTCTCAGAAAAGCAAAATGAATCAATCAATCAAACGAACAAAAACCAAAAAAGATCTAGGGTTACAGATGTGTGCAGGGCCATGAATGGCTGGCTTTTTTCATGGGTGTTAGGATACACCAGTCCTCATACTTGTATAACAACTGTTTTTATGATGGGTAATTCTGGCTGTCAGCCAGAAACAGCTGGGAAGTGGAACATCTGTTGAGGAATTGTCTCCTTTGGATTCACCTCTGGGCATATCTATGGAACTATTCTCTTTCTTTCTTCTCTCTCTCTTCCTTCCTCCCTCATTCCTTCCTTCTTTTTCTGTCTTTCTTTTTGTTGTTAACTGATGGAAGAAAATCTGAATTCTGTGAGTGGTGCCACCTGTGGGTAGGTGGGCCTGGGTTGTATAAGAAAGGTAGCTGAGAAAGCCAGTAAGGAGTGTTCCTCTGTGGTCTCCGCTTTAAGTTCTGCCCCAGGGTTTCTGCCTTGGTTTCCCTTGTAGTTAGACGGTAATGTGTGAGTCAAAGAAACCCTTCCCTCCTCAAGTTGCTTTTAATCATGGTGTTTATCACAGCAACAGAAAGCAAACCGGAACAGCTCTTAACCTCTGAATTATCTCTTCAAGCTCATTGAGCACGTTTTATTGGCTCTCTTTTGATGGAGGAGGCAGGACAGGGCAAAGGGCCAAGAGTGATGAGTATTATTTTGCTAATCACAGTGCCAGTTAGAAGTGGAGTGTGGAAAACAAGGCTGCAGAGTGTGCCAGAGTTTGATCTCATCCTTCCATTGAGGGTATGATGGATGAGAACAAAGGGGGAAGGTTAGGACTGGTCATAGAACAATGCATTCATTACTTTTCTTATAGCAATAAGAACATATTCCTGACAAGTAACTCATGAGAAGATGAGATGATTTAGCTCACAATCTAAGTGTACACAGCCCATGGTGATGAAGAAGGGATGCGGCAGGAATGGCTCATAGCAGAGGCAATGAATGCTTGCTCACATCTGAGCTTATTAGGAAACAGAGAGAGTTGAATGCTGACGTTCATCTAGGTTTCATTTTCTCTGCCCTTTTTTTGAGATTTTTTCTTTATTATTATTATTATTATTATCATCATCATCATCATCATCATCATTTTATCATTTATTATAATTTATTTAGTTTGTATCTCAGCTGTGGCCCCCTCCCTCATCTTCTGCCAATCCCACCCTCCCTCCCTCTTCTCCCTCTATGCCCTCCCCTAATCCACTGCTTATCCACTCTGGGCTCACAGTCTGTATGAAGTACCATCCACTTTAGGGTGGCTGTTAATCTGTGGTAACACCCTCAGACATACCCAGAAGTGTGTCTCCCAGGTGACTCCAAATTTAGCGATGTTGACAGTGAAGATTAGTTATCACAAGAAGAGAGCAGAGTTTAGAAGTCTGAAAAATAGGGACATTGTGTGACTCTGGAGTATAGGACAATTATGTTATCACCTCAGTTTCCTTGAAAGAGAGAGGACTTCCTAAGGACTGCTATGGACATTACCCTGAGGTAATCTTTCTTTACACCCTGCTTTATGCACAACTTTTCTAAACCACAGCAGAACTATGGCTGCCCTGCTTTGGAATGATCTTAGACTTTCCCATCGAAGGTATTGGGAAGAATACCCAAACAAAATTTCTTAGAATTTTGATGTTTTATTTGAAAATAATGTAAGCTTTGCATATGTAAGTTTTTTAATATTAAATACTGCCTGAAGTGATCATCAGGTAAAACATGATTTTTAAAAGAAATATTTTATTCAAATGGACTTTTCCAGAAAATGTGCTTCATAAAGCCCCAAGGCTTTCTACAGCTCCATGTTCCTCTGGGAAGAGTTGAGTTGAGACAGCAGAAAGAATATCTCTGAGTAGTTCTTGTGTCTGAAGTTAGTAGATCTTGAGGACTCTTTATTGATAGGCTGTGATTTGAATGTGCCCTCAAAGACATGCATTCAGTAAGCCTGGTCCCCATACACAGTTTTTTTTTTTTTAATTTTTAAATAATTTTATACATTCACTTGTATCCCAGCTGTAGCCCTCTCCCTCTTTTTCTTCCAATCCTCCCCTCCCTCCCTCATCTCCTCCCTGCCCCCTTCCAAGTCCACTGAAAGGGGGTGTCCTCCTTTCCTTCCATCTGGCCCTCGCTTATCAGGTATCTTTAGGATGGTTGCAATGTCCTTCTCTGTGGCCTAGCAAGGCTGCTCCTCCCTCAGGGGGGAGGGAAAGCTCATGAGTTCATGTCAGAAACAATTTCTGTTCCCCTTACTAGGGAACCCACTTGGATACTGAGCTACCATGGGCTATGTTTGAGCAGGGGTTGTAGGTTATATCCATGCATGGTCCTTGGTTGGATAAACAGTCTCATAGAAGACCCCTATGCTCAGATATATTTGGACCTTGTGGGGCTTCCTGTCCCCTCTAGGATATACTAATTCCTCCTTCCTTCATATGATTCCCTACACTCTGCCAAAGGCTTGGTTATGGGCATACACATGTGTGGATGTGCATGTGTGTGGTTTATGGGTACATGAGGATGCATGGACATGTGCACGTGAGTACGCATACACGTGAATGTGATTGTTTGGAAACCAGAGGTAGATATCAGATATCCGGTGTCTTCCTTAGTTGTTCTCCTTACTCTTTGAAATGAGGCATCTCACTGAGCTTGGTGCACATTGATTTGTGTAGACTGGCTGGCTGCTGCGCTCTGGGAATGTGCCCCTCTCAGAGCTGGAATTACAGACTTGCTTCGCGGTGCCTATCTTTTACATTGGTCCTGGAGATCCTAACTCACATCTTGATGCTTGTGTGACAAGCACTTTACCCATTGTGCCATTTCCCAGCATCCCCATAGGCATTGTTAGGATGGAAATTATAAGTAGGTCTAAATTCCAAGGGAGGTAATCAGTTGGCAATGAAGGCATGAGTGTAGAGAGACCCAATGATAGCATTTGCAACCTCAGGAGAAGAGGATGGCACGCATTTCTCACCACAGTGCCATGCTGGCTTTCCAGCCTCCAGCGCCATAACCAAATACACTCCTTTCTGTTATAAAACTCAGTGTGTGCTGTTCCGTTTTAGCAACAGAGAGGATTAACACAGCTGCTTTGTCCAGTCGCTGACCAGACAGAACAACCCCTAGAGTGATCAGCCTCTGTTCTGAGAATCAAGAGCTGTGAGTTGGGAGGTACAGCGGAGCAGGTTGGCTCTCCTCAGCATCTTTGTTCATGAGTTTAGATGGGGGCGGCAGATGCCTCACATTAACATTATTTAGACATTACGAGATTCTAATTGGAGACTAACGTGTCCTCATCACAGTTGACCTTATTTATGGAGTGGTTGACATCTGAATGTCAAATTTGCATCAGTGAATTCTCTTCTCTAATAACCACTTTAATATGTAAATAACAGATTTGCAGCAGGGAAAGATATACACGATGTGATGATGATTGCCTGGAAGATATGGCTTTCTTCCGTACACAGAGATGAGAGAGCTGGCGGGTTCCTCTCTCTAATTAGAAGAACTGCTAAAGGATTGAGCCAGAAAGAAAGGACACATCTCCCCCCAGATCAGCAGACAGGTACAGCACGCCTGCTTTGTTAACATGCTTGGCTCAGTAATGGACAAGAGCCTGGAATTCAAGACAGATGGCCTCTGTCCCCAGAAAACTTGAAGCTGTGTGAAAATGGACGTGATAGGTGTGCAAATCACCATCTATCATAACACTGTGTGATAATGTCTCAAGGGTAGATAAAATGAGCACTATTTTATAGATGTTTTATTTGGGAAGATTTTGTATGGAACAAGGATGTGAATATCTCCAAATCCCAGTCAACTCTGTGACTAGCTTATAATGAATAGGCTACACTGTCTCATACCATGAAAATTCTTGAGTAAGACATCTAGCCTAATCATAGTAGCTTATAGGAATCCAGGATCTTTCTATCATGTCTATATCGTTACCCTTAGGACTAGACTTGCTGCCTCATGATTCAAAAGGGCTGTTTCACTTCCAGGCCTCATATCTATATCCTATGCCAGAAAAGACCAAGTGGGGGTGGGGGCAGCCTTCTTCTCATGGGGCTGATAATATCCTATTGGCTATAAGAATGTCACAGACAAGCTCAAGGTGGAAGGTACCAAGTGGGGAAAGGTTCATGTTTGGGAGTCAGGGCACATAATGATATGTACCTCCTCCAAGTAAATTGGAGGAGCCCCTGATACTATGACACAGAAAAACACTTTGAAAGCTGTGAGTGAGTATGTCTTCGTTAGTTCAGGCAGTTGTAACAGACTATCACAGATTAGGTGGCTTAATAAGAGAAACTCAATACTAATTGTTTTGTAGGTTGGGTTTCCAGGATTATGGCCATTTTATTGAAAGCTCTCAAGTCTTTTTTTTTTTTTTTTTTTTTTTGTCTTCTTGTTGTGTCCTTACAGGGAAGGGAGGGACACACACACACACACACACACACACACACACACACACACACACTTACCACTCCTCTCTTTTTATATAAGAGTATTAATCTATGTGAAGTCTAAGGCTTCACATTCAGTACCTTATCAATTCTTTAAGGCCCATCTCCTGATCCCATCATACCCAGAACTGGGTTTCAACATTCCGGTATAACCATGTATGTATGAGAGATGGGCATGCTGAAGGTAGAACAATTGAGGAAATTGGAAAATCAGAGACAGAATGGATGTTAGAGCTAAAGCCAGATGACTTTGCAGTCAAAGAAACAGATGCTGGGCACAGCAGGACTGCACAATGCTCCTCTTAATGAGTAGGCAAAAAAATGTACGGGAACTAGAGCTGGATCTGAAGGCCCTGACTCTGTTCTAAGCGCTTTGGGGACTTTAGAACCTTCCAGTCCAGGAGATCAATTTATATCGTTTAGCCTGTGCATAGAAGCTAGGTTCCCATAGAATTGCCACACTTGACAAAGGAATGACAGCATTACCAAAGTTCCTCTTAAACATCTGCATATCTGAAGAAATGAGACAGAATTGAATAAACAGTATTAAGGGAAGATGTCACATGGTTCATATTGTTAATAAGGGCGTGATGACTGCTTTCATATTCATGTATTTTTTTTTTCAGAAATATGTCTCGAGTGCCTGCTGTATGCACAGCACTTGGGCTTGATGCTAAGTATGTGAGGGGAGCATCTGTCTGCCAAGGGTTGACATTGTGATAGTGAAGATAGGACAGAATTAGCAACTGTGTCAGGCAGCTTAGGATGATGTCCTTAAATTAATAGTTTAGAAAGGATGTGAATTCATAGGAGTTCAGAAATTTTGCTTGGTCATGTCAGCCAACGCCGTGAGAAAAAGACCCCAGGGAACAGGTGTCACTTAACTTGAGGATCTAAAAAACGTGATAGAATTTAGGGGAGAAATGGGGAAGAATAGGGAGTCCATTCTAGGTCAGGGAGAACACAGGGGCAGGAGGCGATGAGGGTCAAGGCCATCACTCACATAGAAAAGGGAAGGGTTGGATCTAAGGAGCGCTGGAGTGTGTGTGCTGAGTGAGAACTTAGCACATCTAGTAGCAGATGGTGGTATTTTGGAGTTGCCCACAGATTGGGTCCTGGTTCACTAACAAACAACCATTTGCATTCCCTTGAGGAAGAAGCTCAACTTATCTGAAGTTCAGAAATAGCTTCCAATAACATTCATGATGGAGGTGATGATATGGGTAATGTTCATGATGGAGGTGGCTGTGTGGAAATGTTCATGATGGAGGTGATGATGTAGATAATGTTCATGATGGAAGTGGGATAAAGGTGGCTGTGTGGACAATGTTCATGATGGAGGTGCAATGGAGGGTGGTGACATGGGCAATATTCATTAATGGAGAAGGGATGAAGGTAGTGATGTAGATAGTGTTCACGATGGAGGAGGGATGGAGGTAGTGACATGGGTAATATGATGAGGTGGGATGTAGGTTTTGGTGTGGGTAGTGCTCACGATGGAGAGGGATGGAGGTAGTAACATGGTAAATATGATGAGGTGGGATGTAGGTATTGGCGTGGGTAGTGCTCACGATGGAGGAGGGATTGAGGTGTGGTGTGGCAAACTGCAGCAGCATCTTAAAAGTTTTGTTCTGGGGCTCAGGAAATAATTATGTGAACCTGGACAAATAACCCAGGATTCCTGAGTCTTCAAAGGAGGATGTTGCTAATAGGTTATATGTGGCAATAGTTTTATCTACAAATTGGAAAGAGGTCACTCAAGTAGTTTGAGAAAGGAATCTGGCTGTACCTGAATTTCTAAGTGGGCCATGAGGCCAAAGTTGCAGGCTTGCAGGCCAATGTGAGTTCTGCTCTGCTCTACAGGTGCATTGCTGCAGCTTGCCCTGCTGGTGAAGTTCTGAGTATCCCCTTGTTGGATGTGGCTATCCCCAATGACACTCAACAGTGGTTTCATGAGAGGCTGAATGGTTTGAGTCACCAGATTCTTACAAAAGATTTTTGAGTGCATTTGATTGACCAAGAATGAGTGAAGGAAATCATGTTCTAATATTCCCCCTTACAAGGGAAAGATGGCTCTGAAGAAAGGAAAGGTTAGAAGGGCAAACAGGATAGAGCCCTCCACAGAGGGCCTCTGAAAGACTCTACTGATCAGGGTATTGAAGCAGATCCTGAGACTCACAGCCAAACTTTGGGCAGCATGCAGGGAATCTTTTGGAAGAAAGGGAGATAGAAAAGACCTGGAGGGGACAGGAGCTCCACAAGGAGAGCAACAGAACCAAAAAAATCTGGGCCCAGGGCTCCTGCAGAGACTGATGAATCAATCAAGGACCATGCATGGAGAGGACCTAGACCCCCTGCTCAGATGTAGCCCATGGCAGCTCAGTCTTCATATGGATTCTCTTGTAAGAGGAGCAGGAGCAGTCACTAGCATAAACTCAGTTGCCTGCTCTTTGATAACCTCCCTTTGGCAAGGTGGCCTTAGTAGGCCACAGAGAAATAGAATCCAGATAGTCCTGATGAGACCTGATAGGCTAGGGTCAGATAGTAGAGGACGAGGACCTTTCCAATCAGTGTACTAGGGGAAGGACAAAGGTGGGGGGAAAGGGAAGGCAGATGGGACTGGGAGGAGATGAGGCAGGGGGATACAGCTGGGATATGAAGTGGATAAACTGTAATAAATAATAATAATACTAATAAAGAAAAAAGAGAAAAAAGATGTCAAGTGTTGAGAATATATGTAAGAGGTTCTTGGGAGGACTGGATAAGATAATGTATGTCAAGCACTAAGCTGATGCTGTTATCAATATTAATAACTAATGTGGAAATTCCAAGGAGAAGCATGGTAGTATGAGTAGAGTTGGAGGCTGACAGTTGACACAGGAGCTTCTTGGTGAGAAGACTCCACACAGCCATGGCTTCTCTCTTGGCATCATCGTTTCTGAGTGCTGACTCAACTGTATGTGGAACCTGGATTTCCTTTCCCATTTAGAAATGTGCATCCACCTGGACCTATACATCCCAAGAATTATCCCTATGGGAAAAAACTCAGAAGCCATTTGAGCTCACAGATAGCTTGGTCAGAAGCTATCTGAAGCTCAGAAATTCCAGGATTGAGTCAGGTGATTGAAGGTTTTATCTCATTGTTGACAAAGCAAGGGATTCAGAAACATTCTGGGGTTGAACAGGACTGGTCCTGGACTGTCCAAGCCCCCAGACCTTTGTGCCAGTGTGCTTTGTATTTGTAGCCTCTGTAAAGTTCTGTTGGTGCAAATATTCCCACCATGTATGCTCTCAAGCTCTAAGTCTCCATGTGATGTCAATCACTCAGAGAAAGAAGAGTTGGGACACACTCAGGATATTCCTGTGGGTGGTCTACATTTGCTCTAGCACATCGCTTTCTGGAACTGATTTATCATGGTCTCTGAAAATTTTCACTGAAAAACAAAACAAAACAAACTACCCCTGCCCAGTGCAAAAGGCTTGCTATAGCATATTGAAATAAAAAGTGGGGTTTAAAAACAAGCAAAAAATAAAGAAAACCAAAAGTCAACAGAACAAATTATACCATTTTTTGGTATTTTTTCTGTTTGTAATAACTATTTTTCTTTCTTGACTTGTATCATAGGAGATATCTAATATTCAACCATCTCGACCTATTAAAAAAGCAATTTTCTATATGATTCAACATAATGCAATTCACATTATATATGAAGTTTTATGGCCTACTCTGCATATACTGCAAAGTCATAAACATTTTCCCATGCCATTAAATTTCTTTTGAAGGTATGGTTTTTAATGGCTGTCTTCTAGTAAGTTGGATGTGTGGCTATAATTCACTTAGCCATTTCTTTGTAGCGTATTTAAAATTTTCTCCCTTCTCTCTCCATTTATTCTTTTGATTTCTATCTTTTTCATATTATAAATAAGGCTGAAGCAAACATTCTTATAATATTAATATTTTGTGTTTATTTCTGATTATTTTCCTAGGGCACAGACTTAAAAGATGAATTACACAGATTTAGATAGTGAAAGAATTTGAACAATTTAAAAAATCTTGATGTATTATTGCCAACATGCTTTCCCCAAACTATATTAATTTACCTTCTAAATAGCAATTTATGAAAGTACAGATTTATTCTAAAGCTGTCACCTTTAAATACTGCCTTTGTTCTATTTTGTTGTTGTTGTTTTTCTTCCCAAGTGAATTGGCAAAAAGTGGTCACTTCTGAGTGAGTTGGTTTTGCAATGGAAAGAGCCACACCATGAACCCAGAGACAGAAGGCGGGGGGGGGGTCTACTCTGAACCTTTCTCATGACCTTGCTTCAGCTTGCATGCTCATCTCCAAAAGATGAGACAGACAAAACGCCGTAGACCCATGGCCTATAGCCACTTGGTGCCATCCCTCTACCTATAGCCTCTCATTTACCCATCTACCTTCTGTGACCTTTTATGCCAGAAGGAAGTCAATGGGTGTCCCTAATAGGTGAGTAAGCCTGTGGCCAGATGGCTGCACAATTTTGATTTTTGACATGATTGAGCTGAATTACTATCATTTGGGCTAGGTGACTCAGCTATGCAATCACGGCACATTGTTGGGAACTGGTGTGGGTGGCTTGTCAGGCCTTGGGCACAGGGCCCTGTTATGTTGCTGCAGCTTGCTCATTTCAATTTATTTCTAGCTTCAATATATGACTTTCAGCATTGCCAAACCTGGCTTTTAATTTCCACCTGTGTGTTGGGGGGAGTGGGGGAAGGAGGGAAGGCAGGCAGAACAAGAGGAACAGGACAGCAGTATCATTATGGGTTGGCAGGAACAGAGTGAGAATATGATTGAAGGTGGAGGGAGGAATGTGCAATGAGATAAAAATGCCTCCAGTTGGGTTCCAATTGTCAAAGTCCCAAACTCAAATGTGTGGGAGAATGGTGTTGTCTTTGTTCTACCACCAATGAAGAACGCCAATACTGATTGTGCATTCAAGCCAAAACTGGGTAGGACTGTGGGCTGTTAGAGAAGAAAGTGGTCATTCCAACCAGATTTCTCAACCCTGATTGGACCAGGAGAGAAATGCTTCTCTCTTGGTGATGGCCACGATAGCTTATCATCTCTACCCTTCTCTTCTGCAGTCTCTTGTAGAATAGTGAGTGCTTGCTGTTTTATGTCATACTCTAGACTGGCACAGCCTGGTGAGACATTGCTTTCATGAAGCGTGTGCAGGCTGACAGAGTTGGTCATTTCCAGGTGACACCAGAGGATATAGATATGTAAATGTTCCTATAAGGCGAGCATGACAGTTATCTTCTATAGGCTCTGTGAGAACTAATGTGCTTCTTTACCACAAAGAACTGATAAATAACTGAGGTGGTAGATACATGAAATGCCCTGACTTGATTATTGGAAAATGTATAATTATCACATATAAGCTAAATGAAATGTAAAAAGAAATCAAATAAAAACTTTTTTTTTTGGAAATCAGATCTATGATATCTGTAATGCAAAACTGACTACTATAACTACTTTTTTAGGTGGGTTTGTATGTGTGTATGTGTGTGTACATGTATGTATATATTGCCTTTGTATTATTTTTTTTATTGTTGTTGTTTTTTTTTCTCCCCAAGTGCATTGGCAAAAAAGTGGTCCCTTCTGAGTGAGTTGGTTTTGCAAAGGAAAGAGCCACACTGTGAGCACAGAGACAAAAAGTGGGGGTCTACTCTGAACCTTTCTTAGGACCTTGCTTCAGTGTCCATGCTTATCTCCAAAAGATGGGATAGACACAACCTCAGATATAATTTTTCTGACATCATCTACCTTGTATCTTTGAGACAGGGTCTCCCACTGGCCTAGGACTTGTAAAATGAGCTCTGCTTCCTGGCCCGTGAGCCTCAGTGATCTGTTCATTTCTACTATCCTAGAGCTGAGCTAGTATCACAAACATGCACTACTACTCTTATCCTTTTTTTTTTTTTTCACCTTCAGTTTTGAGGGATCAAACTCAGGTCCTTATGTTGATGTGGCAAACTCTATACTGATTGAACTATGTATGATTTCAGTCTCAAGATAACTATTTTTAAAGCACATAGCTCTATAGCATTAAGCAATTTGTGCTGTAGTCAGTCATTACAGGATCCATCCATAGAGCTTTCTAATTTTCACAACTGAAACTTCTTCCCCACTAAATAGAAAAACATAGCCCTTGTAACCTCTAGTCTACTTTTTTTTTTGTCTGTATTAACTTCCCTATTCTAGGTACTTCATGTAAGTGAACTCATATATGCACTCTTAGATACTTAATCGTTTTCATAGTTTGACTTTTGGTGACAATGCTGGCATGAGCTTGGATATGCAGATACTTTGTATTGCCATTTTTATCTGTGTGTTCACAAACCTGGCAGAAGCAACTTCAGAAAGAAGAGATTTATTTTGGCTCACAGTTTAAGGGGTGCACAGTTTTATAGGAATGAAGGACAGCTGGGACCAGCTTGGCATGGGGCAGTGGAACCTTTTATTTTCTTCGTGAGTCAGAAAACAGAGAAAGTTGTGACAGAAGTTGAGCTGAGCTATAACCTTCAAGACTCAACCTTTAATGATCTGCTTCCTTCATCTAGGGCCCATCTTTCACTGATTCTATAACCTCCCCCAAACAGTTCCACCAGCTGAGGAATATATGAGCCTATGGCGTACATTTATATCCAAGCTGGAGCATACCTTCTTTCAATTGCCTCGAATAGTTACACAAAGATGGAAGTATAGTATTTAGAAATATATATTTTAAAAGTGGGTGTTTCAGTGGGAGTGTTCTGTGTGGGACTGTCATCGTAACGGTGAACACATGCAATCAAACGTTTGTCAAAACCCATTGAAACATGGCATGTGTAATAAAACTGGATGTAAACCACAGACCTTAGGCAGTAATCACATCTTAAAAATCTATTCATCAGCTATAACAAATGTGTCCCATCAAACAAGATGTTAACAATAGAGGGGGAAATGCACACTTTACGCTCAATGTTTCTATAAACCAAAGTAATACTAACATACCGGGGAAGATAGATCAGTCAGTGATTTCTAGATAAGCGTCAAAACCTGAGTTTTCATTCTCAGCACCCATGTAAAATCCAGATGCCATAGTGCATATCTGTAATCGTAGCTCTGGGGAGGCCGAGACTAGCTGATCTCTAGAGCTCACTGGCCAGCAAGCCTCACTGAATTGGTGAGCTCCAGGTTCAATGATAGACCTGTGTCAGAGAATAAGGTGGAGAGTTGAGAACACCAATTTCTGGCCTCTACAGGCATGGTCTCACATGTACATGCCTAAATACATATACATACATACATATGGACACACATGCACAAATATGAGCAGGGCATGATAGTACATTCCTGTAATCTAAGAACTTGGAAGCCTGAGACAGGAGGATTGTTTTGATTTCAAGGTCACCCTAGGTTACTAGTGAATTAAAGGGGGCTATAGATCGAGACTCAATCTCTCTCTACCAAAAAATAAATACACACAACAACAAACAGAAAACATCAGAAAAAGTGTCTTATGTAATATGGAAAAAGACATTCCTTCATGAAGAACTCTCCTGAGTCACTCTCCCCCATCCACTTTTCCTTTGCAATTCTTCGCCCTGACAGTCAGTGGCTGCCGTGGTGTGCACAAGGCAGTGTTCATGTTCATTCATTATCCTTGTATCCTTCCCCCCCAGTCTTTGCACATCATTCTTCTTGTCCAGTCCTCCTCCTGTTTCCTGAGGCATCTGCGACCTTCTTTGCTCTTGCTCCTATCCCATGGCAGAGGCTGCTGTCCATCAAGCAGAATAAAGAATCCTCTGAAGAATCTGCACAGAGGCTCAGGCCTCTGGTGCCTTCAAAGCAATATCAAAAGATGCCTGACTCAGCGGCATCAGGTAGACACTGGTATGCAGCAGGCACTTCTAAGTCCGTAGCATTGTCAGTGAAGAGAGTTGCTGTGGAACCTCACATGACCCCCTGCTGTTTTAAAAGAGACAATAATAATAAAAAAAATTATTACTATTTCTGCCTGGGTTATCTATTATCTAGCAACATGATGACGTTTGTTCACAACAAGGTACAGATATTCTGTCAAATAAGAAAAGCCCCTCGGGATGGGGATCGAGCATCTTAGTCAGGGTCCTCCCTCTTGATTAGTTTCTTTAGGTGTACAGATTTTAGTAGGTTTATCCTATATTATATGTCTATATGAGTGAGTATATACCATGTGTGTCTTTCTGCTTCTGGGACAGCTCACTCAGGGTGATCCTTTCTAGGTCCCACCATTCACCTGCAAATTTCATGATTTCCTTGAGAATGGATATCAGAAGAAGAAAAAAAACAGGAAACAACCTAGAAACCTGCCCTAGAGGGCCTCTGAAAGGCTCTGCCCTGCAGACTATCAAAGCAGATGCTGAGACTTATGGCCAACTGTTGGGCAGAGTGCATGGAATCTTATGTAAGAAGTGGGAAATAGTAAGATCTGGAGAGGACAAGAACCCCACAAGGAGAGCAACAGAACCAGGAAAGTTGAACACAGGGGTCTTCCCAGAGACTTATACTTCAACCAAGTACCATGCATGGAGATAACCTAGAACCCCTGCACAGATGTAGCCCATGGCAGTTCAGTGTCCAAGTGGGTTACATAGTAATGGGAAGAGGGACTGCCTCTGACATAATCTGATAGGCCTGTTCTTTGATCACCTCCCCCTGAGGGGGGAGCAGACTTACCAGGCCACAGAAGATGACAATGCAGCCACTCCTAATGAGATCTGATAGACTAAGATCAGAAAGAAGGAGAGGAAGACCTCCCCTATCAGTGGACTTGGGGAGGGGCATGCATGCAGAAAAGGGAGGAAGGGTGGGATCAGGAGGGGAGGAGGGAGGGGCTTATGGGGGGATACAAAATGAATAAAGTATAATTAATAATAATAAAATAAAATTAAAAAATATTAAAAAAATAAGAAAAGCCCCTATACTTCAAATAAAGAAAAGGAAGACTTTAGGTACCATAAACATCTAGGGGGTGGATTGAGAATTATAAAAAGATTTTACTGCTGACCACTGGCTGGGGATTCAGACTGAGAGAGATTGGGACTTAATTCCTAGTCATCCAAAGCCTGGGAACAACAGAGAAGGAAGGGATAGGAGTATCTCATTCTTCATAAAAACTGGAGCCCCTTGGCCTGGCAGGATTTCTCTCCCCATTAGCATTAAAGTTAGTTGTTAAGGGAAAATGAAAACTTTAGAGCTAGCTCCATACTAGGTGTGGGGTCCAAATTTATGAAAATCTAGGGATTAATATTAAAATGGTTCTAGACATTGTATCTCTCGGGTCCTACAAAAGCAATGTCCAGGGTGCTGCATGAAGATATTCTAGGCACTTGAAGCATATCGTGCTACAGAGTACCGAGACTTGCTGTAGATGAACTAGCAATAGTCATGATGAAGATAATAATGATGATGATAAGAGATAAGCCACACAGAATAGCAGCCATGTGTTCAAAAGAGAACATATATTCAAACAACAAGCATAGATGAGCTCATCCCCCAAAATGAAAATCATAAAATCAGGTGAAAAAGTCCCTCCTTCATAGAATAAATTTGGAATAAAAAAGGAAAAGGATTAACATAGGGAAGATAATTTTTTAAAAAATGAGAAATTTATATTTATTTAACTTTTAGTATTGTAAACTCTTTGAGATAAGGAGACAAGGATTCTGTGACCCCAGAACTCAGATCCCTTAAAGACTCAATAGATGTTTGCTGAATGAATGATGTCTCCTCATCATTGAATTTAGAGGATGGTTGCATACATCTGATATATGTCCAGTTCCTGTCTTTCCTGTTCTGCATTTGTCAAGGTAGGAGGACTGAGTGGTTTGGAGAAGGATGTAGAGAGGGAGAGGGAAGGAGGAGCAGAGAGAGAGACACACACACACATACAGAGAGTGAAATAGGTAGGCATACATAAAGACAGCGATAAACTCACAGAAAATAGAGGGAGAGAGAGAGAGACAGAGACAGACAGATAGACAATGGAATCCTAAGATTAATCCTAAGTGCTGTCTGTTTTCAATTTTGAGACAAGGTCTCTCAGTCACCTAGAGCTTGCCAAGTTGGCTAGGCTGTCTGGCCAGTAAGGCCTGGGAATCCACCTCTCTCTCCTTCATCAGTGTTGGGATGATAAGCATACATCACTATGCCTGGCTTTTTATCATGTGATCTTGGGATTAAGTTTACGTCCAATTGCTTGCTCAGCAGGCACTTTAGCAACTAGACTATCTCCCCAGCTTTGTGCAAGGCAAGAAAAAATTTGGGATCTCCTACAAGTAAATATTTTTATTTCCTCAGATGGGGAAAATGAGGTAAGAGACTTATCCATGCTTTACTAATACATGGCTTGTGCTGAACCCAGAGCATTTCTATCTAAATATCTCTAGGCCTTGCCTTCATATAATCTAATCTTCTGCAAGCCTGGACCTTGAAGGCTTCAGTTGCTAGCCTCTGCTAACCTAGGTCTAGAATGTTTTTTTGGCTCCAAGACTTACTGCTGAATAAGCTCACCCTTTCTAGCTCTTTCTAAACCCTGGCTGACTGGTTCAACTCAGCTGTTCTGGTTTATACTCTTCTCCAAGCTGACTGATTCAAAATGGCTTCTCTTGGCTTCTGACTGAATTGCTCTGCTTGGAAAAACTGCCTCCTAACTCCATGAACCCAACTACACTCAATTGAACTGCATCAAACTGCTGAACTGAACTGAACTCTACCTTACTGCCTCCACAAACTCTCTACATTCCTGTACTGTACTCTCCTCCTCTACTCAACAAACTCTCTAAACTCTCTCTGCTCAACCTAGGTCTTTGGTTGTGATCCCTTATCAGAGCAGCCATATTGCTGGATTAAATTCCTCTACACCTACCTAGATACCTTTACTATTATCATAATAATACTCTGAATGTATTATTATGTAAATCCAAGAATCTGACATGTGTTCATTATGTAATTTTGCAGAAAGTAAAATAAGTAGAGTAAAGGTAACTTTTATACTCAAAATGACCATCAATACAAAGACTATGACAAAATATTATGAACAACTCCATGTCTCTGGGCCTATAGAACTCCCAGCTGTACACACAGACTCACTGCTGCTACTTGGTAAAACAATACTCTTGTACTGAAAGACTTGGGGTAGGGACATTCTAGATATCAGGAATCTGATCCTTGTATGACTCTCTGAATTTTACCCTTTATTTTCTATCATAGCTTGATTGGGTAGACTGGTGGAAGGCTGAATCTCAGAATGAGCATGTGTTATAAAAGTATTACAAAATAGGGAGGCAGATCCCTGATTTAGAACAAAATGCTGTGCCACAGTTTTTAGGTTTTCTCTCCAAAGGAGAAAACATACAAGGTACAAATGTAATAATGACTAGCACTAGCCATCCATATAGGAAAGGTACAGAAAGACATTCCTGGTAGAGAAACAGCAGGCCTAAATGCCCAGAGAAGAAAACACAGGGCACTTAGGAAAGACCAGCATGACTGAATCATGTTCTCAGCTTTCTTAATTGAGTCCCACAAGGATGTCCCCTTTATCTTTCTAGGTCTTTCCACATGAACTGGTGATGGGTGAGAGCTCCTTTCCAGTGGTCTGCTCTAAAACACTACATTCTCTTCACTCAGACTGTCTCTGTAACTTTACTTAAAGT
This sequence comes from Psammomys obesus, assembly GCF_907164565.1. Lineage (NCBI taxonomy): Eukaryota > Metazoa > Chordata > Mammalia > Rodentia > Muridae > Psammomys > Psammomys obesus. The sequence goes on from NW_026596046.1 coordinate 14,340,725, forward strand.
GATTCAAATATCACCCTTTCCATTATATCTTGACATTTCCAGATCCAGGGCTATGCTTCTTCTCCCTCAGCCCAGCCTCTCCACCACCAGATGCTGACATCTGCTCTATTTCTAGCTTTGTGTACGATCATCATCCCTACTCAGTCTTCTCCCCAGCTGCCATTTTATTTTAAATGTGGGTGAGCTGATATTCAAGGTTAATTTCATAGCCAATCAGCATAGTTCATGTGACACACATCTGTGAAAACATGCATCTTAGGAAAGCTAAATAAAGCTCAGAGAAGGACTTTCTAGTATCAGATTTAGAATCATGGATTTAGAAGGAGACAGATAATGAAGCAAAAAAGGACAAAAAATGGTCTTGAACTGTCTGTTTGTCATGTTTTCTTATGCATAAGACATAATATTGAAGGTGGAGGGAAACTCTAAAATATTGAAAATGTGGTCTTTGCCAGAAAGATATTAGAGGCTATTTTAGCAATAAAAGGAAATCTATCTATGTATACTCAATGAACTGTGTAATATATATATATATATATATATATATATATATACACACACATATTATATGTATGCATATATAGATGAAGATATGTTTAAAAATATATATGACACTTCATTGAGTCTTTTCTCATGTGCTGGATTTTAAAATAGATTGTTTTCTTCAACCTCAGTGCTGAACCTTGTTCAGGACACAGCAATGGGCAGTGCCCTGGTCTGTATTTAGAAGGCATGTCCACCATTGCTGATGTGTATGGTGCTCAGAGCATCTTATTCTGAAAGAAGGGGCCTGAGTTTGCTGACAGTGGAGGAGCCTGCTCTTTGGAGGTTGTGGATAGGTGCTAACCATCATCCGTGAGAAGATACATCAATAGAAACATGGAACGCCATGAGTCTGCGAGCCTCTGCTCTAGCCCCCAGAGTTAAATACAAACCCCATAGATTAACAGCACAATCACACAAGACTTCCATTTCTTCAGAGGCTGTTTACAATTTCCAGGGGCCAGACTACTGGTACTTAAACATCAACAGCTATAAATTGGGCAGGTACATGTGGAATGTGTGACATGCATATGTGTGTGTGTATAATCCTGTAATTTCCTTTTCAGATTTGGAAATTAGAATGACTAACAACCCAAGAGCACACTTTACTTATTATTAATGACTTATTAGAATGGATACAATTCAAGAGCATGCAGATGAGAAAGATGAATAGGGCAAGGTATTGTAGGAGGTTTGATGAAATGATGGGCAAACCAAAATAAGGTAACATTAAAGGTTCTGTTTATAGTAGACCTGGATGCTACAGAGGGCCAGGACCATGCATATCTCAAGGTGTGGCTCAGGCACCTGGACTTTGGCCACTTTTGCCTTCTTCCCATTGCATTTGAAACAGCCAGGATTACAGAGCAATTATGGTCTGCCCAAAGGCTCTTGACACATACGAAGAGCCTTTGCTATCCCTCTTACTGTGAACATTTTTATTAAGTAAATTCTTTATCTTCTATGATGTAGCTTCTTCCATCCTCAAGATTCAACAGTATACAAAAGCTCCCACTTCCCTATCTTTCTTAGAACATTTATTCCTCAGATGACAAATAACAGCTCTTTTCACTTTTGACACATTCAACACTTGAATTCATCAATGACACAGAGCATTCTATGTGCTCTTTTATTGTACTGTTCTTGCAAAGCTTAGGTACGTTCTCCATCCCAGAAGCTCCCTGAATCTCATCGTTCAAGAGTTTTATAGAGCACTATTTACGTGTTGATCCCAGGACTCTGTGCATGCTAAACAAGCTCTCTATTGCTGAGCACTACTGCAGCTCTTGAATTTTATAGAACTCTTTTTTCCTTTTAATGATTGCATATTTATTTATTAACTTAGTTTTTCAATATGAATTTTTAAACAAAATTTATTCACTTTATACTCCAATTATAGCCCCTCCCTCATCTCCTCTCAGTCCCATACTCCCTCTCTCTTTCCCCCTTACTCCTCCCTTAGTCCACAGAAAGGGAGGGCCCTTCTCCCCTACCCTCTCACCCTAGCTTTACCCAAAGTTTGGCTCAAAGTCTCAGTATCTGCTTTGATCCCCTGCTGGGTGGAGTCTTTCAGAGGACATCTCGGGTAGGCTTCTCCACATCCTCTACAGCATGTGCTGTCACTTGATTTTTGATCTTAGCCATTCTGATGGGTGTGAGATGGAATCCCAGAGTCATTTTGATTTGCATTTCCCTGATGATTAAGAACGTTAAGCATTTAAATGTTTCTCTGCCATTTGATATTTTTCTGTTGAGAATGATCTGTTTAGCTCTGTACCCCACTTTAAAAATGGATTATTTGGTTTGTTGGTGTTTAATTTCTTGGGTTATTTATATGTTCTGGATATTAACCCTCTGTCGGATATAGAACGATTCTCAACTTCATATGTAAAAACAAAAAACTCAGAATATCAGAGACAGTCCCTGTTCCCATTACTATGGAACCCACTTGGAGACTGAACTGTCATGGGCTACATCTGTGCAGGGGTTCTAGGTTATCTCGATGAATGCTACTTGGTTGGAGTATCAGTCTCAGGGAAAACCCTGTGCTCAGATTTTTTGGTTCTGTTGCTCTCCTTGTGGAGCTCCTGTCCTCTTCAGATCTTACTATTTCCCACTTCTTTCATAAGATTCCCTGCATTCTGCCCAAAGTTTGGCCATAAGTCTCAACAGCTGTTTTGATAGTCTACAGAGGCAGAGCCTTTCAGAGGCCCTCTGTGGCAGGCTCCTAACTTCGATCACCTCACCCTGAGGGGGGAGCAGCCTTACCAGGCCACAGAGGAAGACAATGCAGCCAGTCCTGATGAGACCTAACAGACTAGGAACAGAATGAAGGAAAAGAAACCCTCCCCTACCAGTGGACTTGGAGAGGGGCATGCATGGAGAATGGGGAAGAAGGGAGGAATTGGGAGGGGAGGTGGGAGGGAACTAGAGAGGGGATACAAAGTAAATAAAGTGTAATTAATAAAAAAAATAAAAAAAAACTTAAAAAAAAACCAGAACACAGAATAGCTAAAACAATCCTGTACAATAAAAGATCTTCTGGAGGTATCTCCATCCCTGATCTCAAGCTGTAGTATAGATCAACAGTAATAAAAACTGCATGGTACTGGCCTAGAAACAGACTGGTGTATCAATGGAATGAAATAGAATATCCTGAAATAAACCCACACTCCTACGGACAAAGTTGCTAAAACCATACAATGGAAAAAAGGTAGCATCTTCAACAAATGGTGCTGGTCTAACTGGATGTCTACATGTTGAAAAATGCAAATAAATCCATATTTATTACCCTGGCACAAATTAAAGTCCAAGTGGATCAAAGACCTTAACATAAAACCAGGCACACTAAATATGTTAGAAGAAAAAGTGGGAAAGAGCCTTGATCTCACTGACACAGGAGACAACTTCCTGAACAAGATACTGTCAGCACAGGCTCTATGACCAACAATTAACAAATGGGACCTCATGAAACTGAAACGCTTCTGTAAAGCAAAGGACACTGTCAGCAGAACAAAACGACAGCATACAGACTGGGAAGAGGGAATCTTAGTTGAGAAAATGCCTATGTAATATTGGATTATAGGCAAGTATGTTGGGTATTGTTTTGATTTATGATTCATAGGGAAGTGTCCAGCTCACTGTGGTTGGTGCCATCCCTGAGTAGGTGGTCGTGAGTAGTCTAGTAAAATAGGCTGGTGCAAGCCATGAGAAGCAAGTCAGTAACCATCATTCCTCTATGGCTTCTTCTTCATTGCCTGCCTCCAGGTTCCTGCCCTGCTTGAGTTCCTATCCTGACTTCCCTCAGTAATAGAATATGATATGGAAGTACAGGCTGGAAGCAAGCCTTTTCTCTACAAGTTATATTGTTTTATCACAGCAATAGGAACCCTGAGATGTTTATTCTTTTAACAGAAAAGCACCAGTAAGCTCCTCTTAAGGTATATGACCCATATAGCCATAGGGTTTTAGCCCAATAATGATACAAAGTATGGTTTTATCCTGTGGAGATAGACTTAAGTCTAATCATAAAGTGGTTGTTCACTCTTATCATGTTTGTGCCACTATTACACCAGTGGGCATTCCAGGCCAGTAATTATTATAGATTGCAGGGTTCATAACTGGCTATGATTGATGATTATTTTTCTCTTCTGGTAATGTGCCTATCAACTTCAAACATTATAAAACCTATCTAGTAGAGATGAAGCTTCCAAATCTGCACCAACTTAATTTTTTCATGTTCTATATCTCAAGAACATGGTATCTTCAAGTAATAGCATCTTTCTATCAAGTTCTGGATGGTAACCAAGAACAATGGCAATAGCCTCTAATGTTTGGGGGTGGGGAAGAGGTCTATGTGACCTCACTGGACAAGAAATCCAAAAGAGGAAACTCATACTCAGCAGTAAGCTATAGAATATAGTGGGAACATTGCTGTCCTATTATAGGGTAACTCCATTTCAACTGTTTGTGTGTCTGTGTGTGCATACAAATACACACACACATATATGTATATTTTAGGAAGCTTCTACTGTATCTATATGTTTAATTTCCAGATATCTTCTCCTTTCAGGAGCAGGGGATGAAAGTTCTCTCTTATACTTGGTCTAACTGGTAATCATCCCCATTCTGAAGTTATCTAGAGGTCAAGCCTAACTTAGTTGTAATCCAAAGAAATTAACTGTGAATAACACAACACCCTTATAAATCAGAACTTCCCAGGGTTTGAACAACTTTGTACCAGGAGTCAGAGACAGAGGCCACATAATTTCCTATTGTGCCACAGAGTTTATAAGGGGCTTGAGGAACTTGGAGCTCATGTAGTTGAAATATCCTAAGGTAGTTCTACCCAGAGACTGTCCAATTTTGATCCCATTTGGTCCTACTTCTCAGCTTTAGCCTCTTATTGTGTTGGTTGAATACATTGGCAATTTATCCACAAAGGAATGAAAACAGATTACTTTTATTCATGTATGCTGATAAAACTCTATAGACAGATAACTTCTTTTTATCAATGGTCTCTTTAAAAAATTAATCTGAGACTTTATCTTTTGTTTGGTGTAGGCCACATGTTTATCCCTGATCTATTCATGTGGACAGAGCATGGAGCCCTCTGTTTGGCTACATTTAAATCCTGCATTAATCCCTGGATTACAAATCGAAAAGATCCAGAAGGAGGAAGTGAGAAAGTCCTCAAAGGAGAGTGAGATTATCTCTTGAAGGAAGGGGAATGGTAGCTCTCAGTATTTTTTTTCCCTTATTTTAAGATAGAGGTGACTCACAAGTTTTCTTCAGTTCATCATCCACCACGAGCAGGACCTTCAGCACGTATTGATGGCGTGTGTGCTCTGAGTCTTTGTTAAACTATTTGTGACAGGACCACAAACAGTGGGCTATAAAACCAGACTTTCACAATTTCCCTTTGGGTGACGTTCCCTAATCTTTCTTGGGTTTATACTTATGTTACCCATCCTGGATATACCCTGGGACTTTACAAAGTACAATACTCCAATCCGGCCCATGTCATCTCAATACTTGACGTGTTTTCCATTTGAGCCTGTATTTCATTTGAAAATGTCAAAACACTGCCCACACATGGCTAGAACCCAGTGAGAAGATACAGTCATTTTATGAGACCTGCCAAATGGGTTCAATGCTTATCTTGTTGTGAATCATGAAAGCGTTTTAGGACAGATGGTGTAATCATATCCAAGAATCAAATGCCCTTTCAAGAGTGATGCTAATTGGATCACATGGTATCAGAGTTTCACATCTGTCACATGGCAGGGACTGAGTTTCCTTAAACTGTAGTTTGTTTCCATTTCCAGGAGTGGTTAGAGCTGAGTTTAGTGTGTTCAGTAAACACATGCAGGGTGCTAAGTGTGTGGATTCATTCATTCACTCAGCCAGTACATATGTTCTCAGCTCCTTCCACATGCCAGACACTGTTCTGCATGCTTTTACTTCCATGAAACTTTCTTTTAATTTGGAGAAAGGTGACCAAAAAAAAAAATAAAATAAAATAAGTGAGCCAATAAATAAATGAGTACAGATAACAATAAACATAATATAGGCAACCAATAGGTGAGGGGTAGAGGAAGAATCCAGTGTAATATAGATGATAATTCTACTTGTGACTGAATGAGGACAGGGAGATAGCCATTTGTACAGAATAGGGTCTGAAAGAGAAAGAGCAAAGAAAGAAGTTTTAAATGCATGTGGCCTTAGTTCACCTGAAGATCAATGGACCAGTTTAACTATTTCTTACTGAGTGAGGCTCAAGGTGGGTCAGAATCAAGTCCTAAATACAGACAGGGACATGGTAAAGAAAATGGCTCTTAGTTCAGTAAAAACACAGCGTCAGTGACTGCTACTTAGAGTAACTGATTCAGTCCTCCCTCAGGTGGTACAGGATAGTGTTGTTTGGGTAGACCAAAAAGGCTCATGTGTTAAAGGACTGGCACTGTCTGGAGGTGGTGGAACATTTAAGAGGTAGGGACTGGTGAGAAGTCTTTCTTAAGTATTTGGGGAGTACTGTTGAAGGTGACATTGGGGATATAGCTCCTTCTGAACTTTTCCTTTGCCTGTCTGTGCGGCAGGCAGGTTGCTGACTCCAAGCCCATGCTGTAGTATGTGAGTCACGTCACCACAGGCCAAAGCGATAGAGACATGGGCAGGAACACCTGAAATCAATGGGTCAAAAAGGTCCTTCATGCTTCCAAGTTAATGTAGCTCAGATAGTTGCCATATCAATGGAAAGCTTTTACAGATTTTTATAATTATCAATTGTTTTACAGCATAGAACCAAGGCAGAGGGTACTTGAGTTTGGACGTCAGTGCTGCCCCTAGGAATTGGTTCGAGAATCGTGCTTTCAGGTACTGTGGATAAAATTTAATCCCTTGAGGGTTTTAAAACGGGGCTGAGATGATCTACCTTCCATATTCCTAAGGAACCTCTGGCTAAGATGGAAGATAGAAGAGCTAGGGTAGAATCAGGTGATATATGCAGTCCAGGTGAGAGCTGACGTGGGTGTGCACACTGGGGAAACAGAAGGACTTGGAAAGTTGTTTTGGTGTCATCAGTCTGATGGGGTTGACATTTTGGTGAAGTCAGAAGGAATGAGACATATGTTGGATTTGAGCAGAGATGGGTTCTTCTGCTGTGACAGACTTCACAAAGAGCAGACAGATATATACTTTTTATTTGTGTATTTGTATATGGTTATGAGTAGGTTGTGTGTGTGTGTGTGTGTGTGTGTGTGTGTGTGTGTGTGTGTGTATGTTGGCTGCACGTAAACCTCAGATTTCATTCCTCAGGCATTGTCCATCTTATTTTTAGACAGGTTCTCTCATTGAGCTTGGAGTTCACTGGCTAGGATGGACCCAGGCTAGCAAGTTCCAGGAGCATGTCTGTTTTTATCTCCCCAGTGCTAGGATTACATATTATACACTTAGTTTTTTTTTTTTTTTTTTTTTTTTTTCTACATGAGTTCTGAGGATCAAACTCAAGTTCCTATGCTTACAATGCAAGCAAGCATTTTATAAATTGAGCTGTCAACTCATCCCCCTCATTATTCATTTATCGTGAGAGACCAGTTTTCTGGGACTCCTCATTTATTCGTTCATATCATAGTCACGAAAATGGCTTTGTGCATAGAGAGAAGGTTACATCCTCACCAGCGAGCCTTGGTGTAGAAATACATTTGTTTTATTTACTCTTCTGCTCTTTAGGTTCTGAATCTCCAAATGTTTAGGAAGCCATACTGTATTTCGTTTTCTTCCAGACTCCCAAGGGAAGTCCCTGGGGCTTCCTATAGTCTCCACTGAGAGAATCTAAGTGTAGCTTTATTCTCTAGAAGTTCTGAGCCATACAAATCCCTCGGTTTCTAAATTATTGGGCTCTTAAGCTCTCTTATCTGTCTGCCTCTTTACCAAAGTGCTGTCTCTCTTTTCATCTACCCTCCTTGTCACCGTTTCGACTTCATCTCAGTACCTGGGCCTTCTGAAAAGCCTTCCTTGTCTTTCCCTAGGTGATCAGCCCTACCCTCAACCATGCTCTCAACTTGACTTTCATGTCATGACATATTAAGAATTGTTTTTATGAATTCTGACAGTCTCGTAGACCACAGACTCCTCGGGAGAAGAACATGTGTGTGACTGTGTGAACACATGCCTAAATTTGAGAACTTGTATATGTGCATGTGATTGTGTTTATGTTTATTTGAAAGTATTTGTGTGTTTATTTTGTCTGTGTATATATTTAGTCCTCTATAGCTGTGAATTCTGCATGTGCAGATTCAATGAATGACAGATTGAAAATCTTTTTCTATTTTTCTCCCATATGTTATATCCCAACCACATTTTCCCTTTCCCTTCCCTCTAGACTCCCCTCTCTCCTCTCCTCAGAGAAAAGCAGGCCTCCCAAAGATATCAACCAAACGTGGCATAGCAGGCCACCATAAGACCAGGAAAGTACCATAACATTAAGGCTTGACAACACAACCCAGCAGAAGAAAGAGTTCCACACATAGGCAAAAGAGTAAGGGGCAGCCCCACTCCCACTGTTAGCATTTCCAAAAGTACAGCAAGCTACTCAGCCCCTGACCCCTCTGGTTCCTCAAGTCCTTTCTCTCCCTCCTCCATAGGACCCCTCCCCTCCATGAGCTCTGCCTAATATTTGGCTTTGGGGCTCTGCATCTGTTCCCACCAGTTGCTGGATAAAGTCTCTTTGGTCTCTTTGATGATGATTCTGCTAGCCTCCTATACCAGCACACTCTTCGGGCAAAACAAACTGTAGGTCAAAGGTTTTACAGGTGGGTTGGTGTCCCAGTCCCTTCACTTGAGGCTTTGCCTGGTTATAGAAGATGGCCAGTTCAGGCCCTGTGTCTCTCATTACCAGGAGTCTGCTAGGGTTACTCTTGTAGATTCCCTGGAGTTTCCATTGCACTAGGCTTCTACCTTGCCCCTGAAATGCCACCTTCTTCCAGCAGTTTCTCCCAGCATTTTTCCCTTCCTTCTCCGAATCTGGTTCCAATCCCACCTGCTCCCAATCCACCTGTGAAATCAAGTCTCTTTCACGTTCCCAGGGAGATCTTGTGTCCCTCCTTGATCCTCCTTGTTACATAGCCTCTCTGGGTCTGTGCAGCATGATTATCTTTTACTTTACAGCTAGTATCCACTTGTAGGTGAGTATATGCCATGCCTGTATTTCTGGGTCTGGGTTACTTCACTCAGGATGATTTTTTTTTCTAGCTCCATCCATTTGCCTGAAAATTTTATGATATTGAATTTAATAGCTGAATAGTATTCCATTGCATATACATACCACACATTCTTTATCTGTTCTTCAGTTGAGGGACATCTAGGTTGTTTCCAGTTTCTGACTATTATGAATAAAGCTTCTATGAACAATAGTTGAACAAGTGTCCTTGTGATTGGATGGAGCATACTTTTGGTATATGCTCAGGAGTGGTATAGCTGGATCTTGAGGTGGATCAATTTCCAATTTTCTGAGAAACAGCCATATTGATTTTCAAAATGGCTGTACAAGTTTTTGAAGCACAGACTAATGATTCTTTGGATTTTCTTGGTCTCTCTTGTTATGTCCCCCTTTTCATTTCTGATTTTGTTAATTTGGATATTCTCTCTCTGCTTTTAGTTACTTTGGATAAGGTTTTGTGTAGCTTGTTGACTTTCTCAACCAACTCATTGATTCTTTGTATTGTTCTTTTTATTGTTATTGATTTCAACCCTGAGTTTGATTATTTCCTGCCATCTACTCCTGTTGGGTGTGTTTGCTTCTTTTGTTCTAGAGCTTTCAGGTGTGCTGGGAAGTTGCCTCTATGAGATTTCACTAATTTCTTTATGAAAGTGTTTAATGCTATGAACTTTTTCTCTTAGCACTGCTTTCATTGTGTCCCATAATGGGTCTGTTGTGCATTTGTTTTCATTGAATTCCAGGAAGCTTTTAATTTCTTTATTTTTTCTGTGACACAGTGGTCATTGAGTAGAGAGTTGTTCAGTTTCTATGAGTTTTAGGCTTCCTGTTGTTTCTGTTTTTTAATTCCAGCTTTAATCCATGGTGTCCTGATCGGGGAGTTATTTCAATTTTCTTGTATCTGTTGAGACTTGCTTTGTGACCAAGTATATTGGCAATTTTGGAAAAGGCTCTGTGTGGCACTGAGAAGAAGGTATATTCTTTTGTGTTTGGGTGAAATGTTCTGTATATATGTAATAGGTTCATTTGATTCATACCAAGACTGAAAAATCTTAAGAGGAGGCCTATCTATGTTATACTATATCTGTATTTTTTAGCATTCTTTTTTTATTACTCCCTGAATAATAAATAATCTATAGTAACTGTTTACATAGCATTTGCAATATACTAGGGACTATGAATAATCTAGAGATTACTTGAAAGTATATGAGAGGGAGCTGTGGAAACTCTAGGTACATAGTCATTTTATGTAAGGCCCTTGAACCTCTGCGGTAATTCAGAAAAAAAATACTTTGTAGACACCGAGGGATGATTGTATTTCATCTCAATATCCCCAGCGTCTAGCAGAATGCCTGTTATACAGGAAGAATGACTACAGAAAGAGCTTTTAGCTTTTGAAACAAAGTCATGGAAGAGCAGTAAAGGAATGGAAGGAGAAAGATACGTAGAGATCTTCTACTGGGTCTCAGATGGCTTCCTTGTGGCCGTTGTTCTCTCAAGTGTGTGGAAAATCGAAGTGAAGACATTAAGCCTGATGGATCTAGCTCTATCTCAGGGTGAAATTCTGACTCTGCTGGGTAGTCAGCTCATGCCTTCCTTCCGCAGTAACTCAGGGGGAACAGGCTTTTCCAGAGAAACGTTCTTTCATTTCTCTTCCATTATTTTTCTTCCCCTGGGCAAATTTACCTTCATACAATAATTACCTTATTCATATTTCCACCAAATGTCATTGCATTTGATAGCTCCTCAGATTAGATTTGCATTTCTTTTTATGGGTATCACCAAGCTCTTTCACCTGGGCAAACTCAGGGACTATGACAACATTTACCTTCCGTTATGAGTAGGTAGAGCAGAGCAAAAGATGTGAACAGAAAAAACTTAGAGAAAAAAAAAAACAGCAGCTTTGAAGGATGGACATTAGATGTACATTTTTTTTTTCTTTCTGAAAGCTTTCCAGTTTTTAGCCTGGGTTCATTTGTTCATTCATTTGTCTCACTACATGTTTATCAATCATTGCTGATAGGAAAAAACAAAACAAAACAAAGAAACAAAAAAAAAACCAAAACAAAACAAAAAACAACAGAGATTCAGAATTCCAAATTAAGAAAGCCTTTGTAGAAAACACAGGGATTGTGCGTACACATTGACAACTTTATATGCTAAAATGCCAGGCTTCCTCTTACACATTAGTAAAAATCTAGGACTCCCTTCCAAGATTTTCCTGGAAATTTACCCAGGAAGAGGAGGCCATGGCTCTCATGTAGAGAAGATGGGTTGTGAAGAGGCTCACTAGGGGAGAAGGAGAATTCAGAGCCAAACTCCATAAAGGTAATTCAAAAGAGGCAACAATATTTGTACTAAAATAAAAAATATATTTATTTTACTTTATGATAGTTTTACCTCCTTGTGTGCCTGAGGATCAAGCAGTTCATAAGAGGTTGTTGGATCCCCTGGAGCTGGAGATATAGGTAGTTGTAAGCGATGGGAACTGAGCCTGGGTCTCTTAATCATTGAGCCATCTCTCTAGCCCTTAATCTGTATTTTTTTTTTTTTTTTTTTTGGTATCACAATAGCTGGCAGTATTTGTGTCAGAGAACACAGAGAAATGAGTAAGAAGGAGTTTTAGTGATCATCCAGAGGACTCCAGTTAGGATTTTCAGGGTCTATTTGATGGATGAGATTAAAATACATCTTTTAATAATCATATACAACAGGGATTATTTCTGTATCACATGATATGGGTAGCATGGTGTGCTGGAGATGATTTCATAACATGCGACCACAAAATCAGTGGCTTTGTTGTGATCTCAGCCTTCTGGACACAGAAGTCAGATCAAAGTATTGGCAGTTGGCTTCCATTTGAGGGCTATGAGAGAGAATCTTTTCTATGTCTTGCCCCTTAGCCAGCATGTGGGAGCCTTCTGGCTTGTAGACACAGCACGTTCACCTCTGACTGTGCCCTCACATGGTGTGCACCCTGTATATGAGAGTTTTCAAATTTCCTCTTTTGTAAGGACACCAGTCACTTTGTATTAGGGAACACTATGTCCTCATCTTAACGTTCTGAACTGTATCTGTAACCATCCTATTTACTGGTAAGGTCATGCTCTAAGGTTTTAGGGTTAGGATATCAAAACATGACCTTTTGGGATATCTTTTAACTCACAAAACTTTCTCAACATAGACAATCTAGAGAAGGAGAGAGAACAAGGAAGATGGGAGAACAATGCTGAATATTGTATTTAATCATCTAGCTACACACGGGAAATTTCAAAGATACTCCATAACAAACTCTGAGCTCCATTCAAACCTCTCCTGTAGGTCCATGGCTGCATGTGTCTCTGAAGGCTTACTGGTTGCCTTTGAACTTGCTGTGATATTATCTTCAACGGACTAAAGGAGTTCTTGAGAAAAGGGGTAAAGTAGGTGCTTCTTTTGACTCTTCCAAGTAGACTATTTAGTTAGATAACGCTGTGGTTTTCCCTTCTACTGTATTGATAACTGATCTGTAGTTATAGACTTCCAGCTGTGGGACAATAGGCAAGGCTTTCAGTTAGACAAGCTGGCAAGATGGGCTTTTGGAGACAGATATCACATTAAAGCGACTGTGTATGTGTCTTGAAGTCTGAGTTACTTCTAGGAAGGATGGAAAAATATTCAAACATGGTATCCCACGTGTTTCAACTATCTGAGGACTCTACATTTGTAAAGCTCCTGTGTAACCCCCATAATTAGCTCATAACTAGGACAGAGAATTGCACGAAAGACTAGGGTCTTGAGGGTCAGCACAGCCTCTTATGAGGAGCTGATCCTGACTTCTGACTCAATCCCTGGATCTGTGAAATGCCACAGGTTGAAGAGTAGACTTCAGACCTCATGTTTCTAGCCTGTCTCAATATGAGAGTGCAGCCAAGGGTTGGCCAGGGCTGATGTGACCTGATTGAGGAAGTTGGGCCTGGCTCTTTGTGGTTGCTGTGGCATCCGGACTTCAGACACCGTAGCAATGAGGCTCAAGGTCAAGTTCCTGAATCAGGGGTGACTGGTGGCTTGAATTCTTGGGGCACAAGGGGTGGCATCGCTAAGGTAAAGTTTTTGCTGTGTTATTGGAGGCAATGTTCAGTATAAGCTAGCATCTCTCATCAAAACATCTGAAATCTGATTTTAAAGAATTTTTAGTTTTGGATTTTTAGATTAAGAATGTTAAGCTCGTACAGCTCTTGTAAACATCCAAAGCCTAAGAAATGAATTTGCCTGAAGTGCTTCTGGTCCCAGGCATTTCAAATAATTGTATTCAACCTGTAGCTGTAGAGACATCAGGCCACACTTTCCAGAGAACTAACTGATATCTTTTAAATAATATTATTTTCTGCTTAAACTAAACAAAATCAACTTTGCTGCTTGCAGGTAAAAACCATAATTCCACATTGCATTAAAATGCTTAAAAATGCATTAAAAATATGGGAGAGAAAATGGGGTGGGAGCTGGGGGAGAGCACACTGAAGTGTGGTTTGGAATTTGGAAGCCTGGTGGTCTTAGAACTGGCTGGAAAGGCAAGTTAGTTTCCATCCCTGATCCTTGGAGAATTTGTAGTATGACGAGTGGCTTTTTAAGTTCCCAGGTGACTTCCACTTCTCTTGAAACAATGAGGTAATTTAATATCTATATGATATTTACCTCTTTGACATTTTGGTTTTGCCATCAGAAAAGTAGAATGATAACTTAGACGGGACCACGGTCGCTGGTTTACAAAAACAATTACAAATACAAATACGCTGGTTCAAAAAACACAGGCTTTCTTCTTGCTTTACAAAGTCGGAGTCAGCAGCCTTCTACTTCCCTCTCTTGTCTGGATGAGGCTTAGGGTGTGAGCCTGGCAGCAAGCAGAGCTGCAGCAAGAGTTCACACAGCACCTCCACCCCCATATCCTCAAGGCTTCTCCTTGGCTGGCGTGCTTTGCACCAAGGAGCAGCACATTCCTAACTTTCATTGTGTGATGTATTAAAAAAAAAATCTATGAAATGAAAGTATAAAGGAGCCATTTATCAAAATCCTCAGCGTTAAATCGGTGAGCTGTGCCTCAGCACATTTGTTCTTCTTAAGCATTGAAATGTCAGAAACTGGTGATTGTCACTGTATCAGCCCTGGAGACTTAGCTCCAATAAGATGGAAATATCTTTAAGTTTCCTTGACGGAGACCTGCCTCAGCTTGGTAGAGTGTGGTATGTGTCAAGCCTGTTGGCTATCATTTGGTTCCAACTCTTTGGGTTATGGCACTGTCTTCTAGGTGGTCAATTTCATACTGTTGATTTCGGGAAGGAGGAGACCCTAGAGACGGGAGCTTTGATCCCACACGAGCGGTGTTGCTTCTTTCAAACGTGCCTCAGGTAAGTTTCCACGAAAAAGGAGGGCTACAGATGGGAATGCAGCTGTGATGTTTCACGGAATGTCAAGTTATATTTCAAAGAATAGACTTCTAACGAAGCAGATTGCACTCTGTGATACGTGAGTGGGTCTCGTTCAATTAGTAGATGGCCTAAAGACTAAAACTGGGAAGGTGTCTGTAAGAATGAGTCTTTATGCTACTTTGTTAGTTGAGAGGGTTCTCCTCTCACCCAGGGAAGTCCTGAAGACAGCTGCCCTGTTTCTGGGTTTCTTGCTGTAAATGAAAATTTGAACACAGGGAACTTCGCAGAGACTCATACTTCAACCAAGGACTATTCATGGAGATAACCTAGAACCCCTGCACAGATGTAGCCCATGGCAATTCAGTGTCCAAGTGGGTTACATAGTAATGGGAAGAGGGACTGCCTCTGACATAATCTGATTGGCTTGCTCTTTGATCACCTCCCCCTGAGGAGGGAGCAGCCTTACCAGGCCACAGAAGAGGACAATGCAGCCACTTCTGATGAGAGCTGATAGTCTAAGATCAGAAAGAAGGAGAGGAGAACCTCCCCTATCAGTGGACTTGGAGAGGGGCATGCATGCAGAAAGGGGAGGAAGGGTGGGATTGGGAGGGGAGGAGGGAGGGGCTTATGGGGGAATACAAAATGAATAAAGTGTAATTAATAATAATAATAATAATAATAATAATAATAATAATAATAATAATAATAAAGAACGAGTCTTTAGACTGGATTTGGGAGAACTGCCTGAGTTTTGAGATTCTGATTTGTGGACCTCAGACACAAGGCTGAAACATCAACTCCTACCTGAATTTCTAGGCAGCCCCAGAGAGTTTGGATCACTGGCTCCTACAGTCATATGAGTAAAATTCTTAAAAATAAACATGTCTATTCTCTGTATTTCATCTGTTCATCTCCCTGTCTCTTTCTATGGGTCTACATCTACATCCATTTCTTCTTTTGGTTTTATTCCTCTGCACAGCCCTAGTATGCCTGTCCTGTCCCCATCCTACCTCTGACGACTTTTTTGTTGTCGAAAGTTTTTCTGTCTGCAAAGTGGCGGCAGAATAACATCCCTATTAAATACATTAAGAGCTTGATAGTGTGGGTACTGGAGAGCTGGCTCAGTAGACAAGAACATTTGGTGTTCTTGGAGCATGGAGGTTCAGTTCCAAGCACCTACATAGTGGTTCGCAGTCATTTCTAATTTTAGTTCCAAGGGATCTGGTATCCCCTCTGACCTCTGAAGGCATCAGACATGCACATGGCACACATACATACATGTAGGAAAACCCCCAAATGCATTAAACACATACATACATGTGTACATGCATATATACATTCACAGATAAAACGAAAGAATAGTTTGGAACCATGCTCCTATCATTGCCTGAGTTAGACCTTTTCCCAGAAATCATCTGGAAGCAGTTCTGCCAACATCCAGCACTATTGCTCCCTGGGCTACAGGTGAGATCCTGGCTGAGAGGACCCATGGCATTTAAAGACAATGAGCAGGTTCTTTAGAACAGTCTTTTAAATATACATCTGTTAAGCCTGAAATGAAAAAGTTGAGCACCATATGCTTTGGAATAGTATTCCTCTCCCCTTGCAGCTAAACAGTACCGTGGCCATGACCTGGCACTGCCCATGTCCTACTGCAGTCCTGACACATTGAACCTCCACAGCTTTCTGCTTTGCGAATGAGGGAAATCCACAACAACAAGCACATTCTCCACCCCAACTTAACAACCTCCCACTAAACCTTCTTCAAGATCTAGGAAAAAGCTAATGCTTTCCAAAATCTCTAAGGGCCCTATATGTATTCCATGCCTTTAATTATTTCCTCTTTCCCTACCTTCTTTCCTTTCCTAGTTCTTATGCTGGGGATGAAGTATGGAATCTAAGGTCTTGTACATGCTAGATCAGCACTGTAACACTGAGCTGTAGCCATAGCCCTCTCTCTAACATCTCTGTTATATCAATGATCATATCTCATTACCACCTAGCCACATCCCTGTGGATGCAAGCTTTTTAAAGTTGGGATCACATCTTTGTTTCCTCATTGCTTAGCACAGTGCCTGACACCGGAAGCTCAGTACATTTTTTTCCCCTGAAGTTAAATTACTGAGCAAGCTCCTCTTACACTGATTCCATGCTCACCAAGCAACCTTTTGATGATTTGACTTCCCCAGGAGCTGCTGCTGCTGGAGTGAAAGCACGTTCTATCAGACAGATGCGAATGTCTGGGCCACATGGCAGTACATTTATTTCTAGCTGTAAATTAATAAATTGGAGTCCTGGTTTACACACACACACACAGTTTGTGGAATAAATGACTTGCCTATGGTCATAGCTCAATTATCCAAATACATGTGATCCTCCCAGCCTATTATTTGAAGACTGGTTTTAATTTATTACCATGAATTTGTTCTCCATATTGGCCCCTACTAAGTCTTTCCCTCCCCTTGTGAATAATTGAAAGCTGGCAGCAAGTGTGTTCCGATCAAAGAGGCAATCCTACAGAGCATGGTGCTGCATTGTTAATGTCCCTGATGCTTTGGCCACACATCTAGACCAGAGGCTGGTCTACTGCAGACTTTCCACGTCTGATAAACCACAGCTTGCTGCAAACAGATCTAGTTCAAGACAGTGTTCTGTGAGTTCTGTCTGAAAGCCATGGGACCTGGTTGCTTGGCTGCAAGGTAGGGAGAGAGAGAATTAGCTTGTAGGAGCCCCAGTGTAATCATACAGAGGGGAGTCTAAACAAAGCCCCAACAACAGGAGCAGAAGTATAATCTCTGACTGCAACATCTGGGCCATGGTGGGGCCTGTTCAGCATGAGTGAGTGTGGGTACTCACGCTAGACAGTCCAGGAGTGGGGAGCCGTCTGACAATGTATCAGTGAACACACCGGACTACCCCATATAGTAGAGGTAGCTTCTCTAATCCTATGGTAGGTCCTCGGGTCCCAGCCATGGACCACATCATCCAGGAAACTTTCTTCATGTTTTCCTGACCCTCTTAGTCTCACTGGAAGAGAAACAGCCATGAGAAGCATAAGACCAGGGATTTTTACCTGGGGAGCTTTCTAAACTATAGGTGTCTTGCCTCATCCCTGATCTATGGAGTTGTCATCTTCAAAGGAAGGGCCCAGAAATATGTCTGTTTTAAAACTTGTCTAAATAACTCATATACTCTCCTGTGCTAGTCTATTTTCTGTTGCTCTGACTATCACTGGTTTGGGAAGTTAATGAAGAAGAGAAATGTATTTGGCTCATGGGTTCTAGAAGCCCAAGAGCATGATGGCCTTATAGCAGTGGTTCTCATCCTGTGGGTTATGACCCTTTGGGAAGGGGGTCAATGGATCCTTTCACAGGGATCACCTATGAACATTGGGAAGCACAGATATTTACATTATGATTCATAACTCTAGCAAAATTACAATTATGAAGTAGCAATGAAAATAATTTTATGCCTGGGGGTCATGACAACATGATTAAAGGGTCGCAGCATTAGGAAGGTTGAAAACCATTGCATTACAGGGTCAGCCTCTGCAGAGGATGTTTGCTGGTTCATATTGGTCAGAGGTCCAACAATACAAGCATATTAACTCATGGCCCTCTTCCCCTTCTGATAAAGCTGCCAAGGCCGTCAGGGAAGCCTTGCCTTCTTGACCTCATCTAATCCTAATTACATCCAGTACCATTAATGTATAAACTTGAGGACTGAGCTTGTAGCACAGGAACAATTCAAACTGTAGCAATGTCCAAAATGCCTTAAGAAGAACTAGAACCTGTAGCACTTACGGGTTCCCGGATGTCTGTGGAATCAGATTTTTCTCTGACACTATTTCTCTCTATCCTGTATTCTCATGCACAGTATTAGTCATCTATTTGCTTTCTCTGTCGTCTCATTGTTACCTCGGCAAAGCAAGGCTCTGTCTTCTATTTACTTTTTGGTTTCTTACCATATCTTTTTTGTTATACAGTACTATAGGAATTTCAGGAATTCTGTAAATAATTAAAGAACAGTATAAGGCTGGGGAAAGGCCATTATATGTACCCACAATAACACACCACACACACATACACACACACACACACACACACACACACACACTTTATACAATGTAGGAGTTTTCTAAGAAAGTAATACGAAGTGAGAGACTGGGCATCATGGAGCACACCAACCAGCAAAGGTTACATGAAAAGAATGTGTCCGGAAGGATGGGAATACAGGGAGGGAGGGAGGAAAGGGAGAAGGAAGAGAGAAAGGGAGAGGGAGAGAGGGGGTTGTATTACTAGGTATGTTGTATTATTGTATTGTGTGTGGAAGACAGAGGTTAACATTGTGTCTCCTTTAATCACCCTATGCCTTACTCTGGGGGACAGGCTCTCTCACTGGACCTGGAGCTCACTGATTCAGCTGAACTGGCTGGTCAGCAATTGCCATGTATCCTCTTTTCTTTGCTTCACCAGGCATATGCAACCTGAGCTTGGATGCTGGGAACTTAAATTTCACTTGCTAAGATATCTTCTCAACCTCCAAATTACAAAATTTTGATTCATACTCCTGGTATTTAACACACATTCAACAGCAATTCTCAAACATTACTATTATATCAGTACACACTAGGAAAATAATTATGCCATTAAAATAATCCCATGGCAGCTCAGTGTCCAAGTGGGCTCCCTACTAATGAGAACTGGGACTGTCTCTAACATAAACTGATTGGCCTGCTCTTTGATCACCTCTCCTTCAGGGAGGTGCAGCCTTACCAGGCCACAGAGGAAGACAATGCAGCCACTCCTGATGAGATCTGATAGACTAGGATGAGATGGAAGGGGAGGAGGACCTCCCCTATCAGTGGACTTGGGGAAGGACATGGATAGAGATGAGGGAGGGAGGGTAGGATTGGGAGGGGAAGAAAAAGGGAGCTACAGGAATACAAAGTGGGATACAAAGCGAATAAACTGTAATAAAATATTAAATATAAAGGTTATATGTGCTTATTGTTTTGTGTTGTTTTTCTACTGAGTTCTCCTTGAAAAGTCTCCCTTATAGGATGCTGTTATCATGTGTTCTCCTGTTGCTGAGATAAAGACCATGACCAAAAGCTACATGGAAGGCAAAGGGGTTATTATATTTTATAACTTAGAGTATGTTATTGAGGGAAGTCAAAGCAGGAGCCTGGAAGCAGGAATCATGGAAGAAGGTTGCTTACTGCCTTGCTCCCCTGGCTTGCTCAGCCTTCTCTCTAATACCATTCAGGACTACCTCCCCAGGAGTGGCGCCACTCACAGTGGGATGGACTCTCCTACATCAATCAGTCAAGAAAATAGTCCACACACTTGTCTATCAGCAAATCTGATAGAGTTATTGTCTCTTGTCTTTTTTGGTTGTGAACCTAATCATGGATAGCTGAGCCATCTCTGCCTTTAGAGCTATTTTCTCTGGTGAAATTTCCCCTTTGAAGGGAGAAGCAGCATAGCACACTGCAAGGTGATATCATCTAGGGACAAGAATCACTACAGGTCATTTTGCAAAGCAACATTCCTTCCTATTATGGTTTTGTAGTCTGCTGTGCCGTCATCCTTTTCCCATTCTTCAGTTTTGATATTTGATCATTTCTTTTGATATATTATAAAGTTGGTGACATACAACAAGAATTTCTGTGCATTCACTGTTTATTTTCACTGCTTTGTCACTTTCTAGCTGTGTGTTCATGATGTGCGTGTGTGTGTGTGTGTGTGTGTGTGTATGTGTGCATGTGGCTTAACATTTTTGTCTGTTCAGATGCAAAGCAGAGACAAAACATGGCTCACAGGAATTACTGTGAACATCAAGTAGATACAAAATATAAAATTCTTAATTACCGTTGGTCATTAAGATAAATTCCTAGTAGTGAAATGATCAGATCAAGGGTTATAGAGATAGTATTTTTGCTATGAATTAATAATTTGAAGGGACCATTCCACTGCCTTTGCGGTACTAGGGATTGCTGTGGGTATAAAGATGTCTACATGTCTACATGTTTACATGACATGTTTTGATGGGACTGATTCAGATTGTCCACAGCAGCAGACTATTTTCTGGCGCACACTTTTGGAGGGGCCCTTTGCCACCTGCAGATAGTTTAAATCTGAGGACTCTGAGAGGGAGCAAACGCCAGAGCCCAGGGAGTGCTGGGGGATTCCAAGGAAGAAGGATACTGATGCTACACCTCCCCCACCCTTGCTGCTCCTGATTGCTGTGTAGAAGAAGCTGGAGATATCCTGAAACGGAGATTGGACTTTCCACAAAGAACCTGATGACCCTAACCAGCAGGAAGTAACTAAAGAGAACTGCGCCCCGTGACTCCACTAACCTCCTTTCTCTCCTACCTGGTATTGGGGTATTGGAAGGAATTGGAGTAGGGAAAAAGAGCCCTAAGGAATGAAAATAAAATAGTTAAAAAATAACCCCTACTAGGGAATTTTACCCAAGATCTTGAGCATGCTAGGTATGTGATTTAACTCTGAGCTATATTCTCAGGTTTTATGTGTGTGTGTGTGTGTGTGTGTGTGTGTGTGTGTGTGTGACCTTGAACTCACTTTGTTGTCTGGGTAGGCCTTGAACTGTTGATCCATCCTTTTGTCCTCCCCCACCCCCAAGTATCAGGATGTACAGGCTTGTGTCACCAGGTGTGGCAGGGCCCATCTTGTACAGTTTAGTGGCCTACATACCAGAACTTTGGAAAGTCATGGCCTGCAGCCTGCTTTTGCAGGTAAGGCTTTACTGCAATGCTTCTGTGGTAGTGACCAAATGGCCCCAAGCCCCAACCTTTATTATCTGATCCTGTTTGAAACTTTGCTTATCTTTGGGTTAGGGATAGGTCTGCACTAAAATCCATGTCCTGACAAGTGTCCTCTCCAAGAGCGACAGAACTGCTGGTGAACAGGGTACGCTTGATGCTCTGACTCAGCTCTCCTACCGAGGATAAGGAAGGCAAGAAAAATGGTTACTTCTATGTCAAGTGGAAGGGCCCTGAAGAAGTAGTAGCTACTAAAACATCAGGTACTATGGGTGCTTCAATAAATGTGCATGTTCCTGTGGAGAGAGAAAGAGAGAGAGAGAGAGAGAGAGAGAACCAGAATATGTTAGGTAAAATATAGTGGGTAGATGCATTGTCTGTTAAAGAGAAGAACAGAAGAAACAGAGTGGATGGGTTTAGGATGCGTTTGCTGCAGGTTACTGCTCTGAAAGAACTCAGATAACTGTAAGGTTCTTAAAAATTTATTTATTTTTTATTACAATTTATTCACTTTGTATCCCAGCTGTGGCCGCCTCCCAATCCCTCTTCTCCTCCTTTGCCCCTTCCCTAGTCTCTGATAGGGGAGGTCCTCCTCCCCTTCCATCTGACCCTAGCCTATCAGGTCTCCATCAGGACTGGCTACATTGTCTTCCTCTGTGGCCTGATAAGGCTGCTACCCCCTCAGGGAGAGATAATCAAAGAGCCAGCCACTGAGTTCATGTCAGAGACAGTCCCTGTTCCCATTACTAGGGAACTCACTTGGAGACTGAGTCTGTGGGCTACATCTGGTAGGTGTTTTAATGATTTTTTTTTAATTTTATGTGCATTGATGTTTGCCTGCATGTCTGTCTGTGTGAGAGTGTTGGACCCCAGGAACTGAAGTTACAGACAGTTGTGAGCTGCCCGGTGGGTGCTAGGAATTGATCCATTGCCCTCTGGAAGAGCAAAGAGTGCACTCAATCACTGAGCCAGTTCTCCAGTCCCCAGATGTAAGTTTTTAAGTATAGGCTTTAGGGATGAGTCTATCTTGAACCCAAGAAAAGGCTTATGCAGATCCATCACTGCCTCATCCCTGTTTTGTTCTGGCTTGAGCATGAAATGTTTCTCAGAGGCTCATGTTTTGAATACCCTTTCCCCAGATGGAAAGTATTGTATAGCTAGAGAAAGCAGGTTGTTGGAGGTAGGTGGGTCTTTGGGGAAATATTATCCCTAGTCACTTCCTGCCATGCTCCCTGCTTCCTGATTAACCATGAAGTGAATAGCTCTTCGTCACCACGTGCTCGTGCTGCCGTGATGTGTCCTTGTGCATGATCATGACTAAACTCTCTGAAGCCATGGCTCAAATAAATCTTTTATCCCTGTCTAGTATCTGATCATAGTTTAGAGAAATCTCACTGACATAGGTACTTAGAGTTAACTGGCCCCTTCTGTGTTTGCCAAACGTGGAGTTAGTTAAGAGGTTAGGGCTAGATTATGGTCATGTCTCTCTACCCAGCATGTGCCAGCACAATCACATACGGGAAGAATTAGTATGCTGCATCAGTCGTTAAGAGGTCTGAGAATCAAGCCATCATGAGCCCAGAGAGATGAAAAATGTTCCTGGTTTATCTGAGGACAGCGGTTCCTTACCCTAGCACCTGTTATCTGGGGCCTCCAGATAGTACTTTCTGATGTAAATGAGAGTTAATGGGGGTGTTTCTCATGGAAGCATGGCCAAGCCATGTATATCCACAGACCCAGCCTAGAGTGTGGACCATAGAAGAGCTTGGGAAAGCCTGTTGAGCAAAGGAAGGAAAGAATGTGTGAACATAGGCAGAATGTCTCCATCATCAATTGATGACCTCACAGCCACGAGGCTTTCAGACATTTTATTTTCAAAACTCTGTGCATGAGTGTTCAAGCTGGAATTAGATAAGATTAAAGAACATTCAGCTGGGCCCTGGATTGTATAATTTAATTGGGCCTGGGAAGGAACTTGGCAATGGAGTTTTCTAAAATGTTCCCCTGGTGGCTCTGATACGCTCTTGTGGCTCAGAATCATTTGTATGCCGTCTAGCTTGGATTCTCTCAATTTACAGGTGAGAAGAATGAGGCCCGAAGACCTAGAGCCCTGCTATGAAATGAAAGGCAAAAATAACCCCAAAGCCTGCTTGGCACCTTCTGGGAGATCCAGTCTTTTTCCATCTACACACGTGGGGCATAATGAAACTGAACTACAGTTTATTGCCATGAGCAAACACCCCTACTGTACTTTCTAGCTTTCATTTTGTGGGCCCTCTACAACCCTGCGGCCCACTTTGTTTGTTTGTTTGTTTGTTTGTTTGTTTCCCAAGTGACTTGGGTTCAGTTTTTATTTAAAATGTGCCTTTTGGAATGTCACATCTATTTTCTTGTTCTTTCTCCTGGAAGTAAATGGAAGAGATTTATAGCTCCTTGTAAAATCCTAGCCTTGTTTAGAAATTGCTTGTGATTGATTAAGTAATAAAAATGCTTTTAAGACAGGGAGGTAAATCTCCCTGCTAATTGCTCTGTGCTTTACATTAGAACCTTGTTACACTGCCTGATGCTCTCTAGGGCTGGACATCTTTGTAATTTCCATCACCTTGGC
The DNA here is from genome assembly GCF_907164565.1 of Psammomys obesus. Lineage (NCBI taxonomy): Eukaryota > Metazoa > Chordata > Mammalia > Rodentia > Muridae > Psammomys > Psammomys obesus. Next base: position 14,364,787 of record NW_026596046.1, read on the forward strand.
GGTCACATTGGGAATCATTGTCTGAAGTTTCTTCCGGACCTGAGACTGTTAAAAGATACAGAAAGATAACGAATGGGACAATAAATACTACCAGCAAGGCATTTGAAACAGGATGGCAGATCCTATCTTCTCCCTGAGTATGAGTTCTGGCACTCTCTGGGTATGTGGGTAGGAGCCGAGTCTTGGTGGAAAGGTGGTCCAGATGGGATATAGAGGGAGCTGATCAGCCTCCAGTGACTCTATTCCTCTTTCTAGTACACTGGTCTGGGTACTCTAAAAGATGATAGATTATAAGTGGGATTCACTGGTTTGGAGTTGGAAGGGAATATGATAGGGGAGGTCCTCCTCCCCTTCCATCTGACCCTAGCCTATCAGGTCTTATCAGGACCAGCTGTATTGTCTTCCTCTGTGGCCTGGTAAGGCTGCTCCCCACCTCAGGGGGAGGTGATCAAAGAGACAGCCACTGAGTTCATGTCAGAGACAGCCCTGTTCCCCTTACTAGGGAAGCCACTTGGAGGGTCATGGGAGAAGAAGGAGGGAGGGCAGGAATGGGAGGGGACGGGGGAGGTGGCTACAGCTGGGATACAAAGTGAATCAATTGTAATAAATAAAAAAGAATACTTATGCCATAAAAAAAAGAAGGGAATATGATGTGTATCCCAACGGTAAGGGTATAGTTCTGTGTATAGGAGTATCAGAGGAACAGGTGGGAAGAACACAGAATGTGTCTGGTACCTAATCTAGTACCCTGCATTAGAAGGTTTTGCTGACTATCAGTTTCAATCTCCATCAACAGTCATTGTGCTTATATATAACCCTTCAGAGTTTCTGAATCTTTGAGTCAATGGCCACACCCTAGTTAAACACTGTCCTCTGTTCCCAATAGAGAGCTTGGCTCCCACAGATAGGGAAGTTTCTAAGCAGTCTGTGAGACCAGGGAAATGACCCATGGGGAAAGTGAAAAGACAGGACATAGGCCTGAGAGGCACTTCTGGTTCTAGAACGAAACAAGCCAAGCATTCCTTAGTTTAGGAGAAGCTCAGCGTCTCAGCTAGAACAAGTCAACTGACTGCTGCTTCCACTCCTGTACAGCAGCTGTTAGGGCATATTGGCCTTGAAGGAAATCTGATTATCCAAAATATTCTGCCCAATATAAATGTTGGTTATAGGAAAAGTAATATAAGAAGGGTACAAGAATAAACAAAAATTTATAGTCAAATCTCAGGAAGTTCTTCTGTGCTCCTTCCTTATAGTTACTTGTAAGCATTTTCCTGATAAGGGTCTAATTTCTTCATAAAATTGTAAGGGATTAATTTATAATCAATGGTAATTAAAAATATATATATAAATAGCATTAAAACCATTAGGAGGGTGGCAGGAGAACTAATTTTGATAAAGGAGGACCCCTATGGAGGAAATGACATTCAGACTTGGACTTGAAGGGAGACAGATCTACAGGGAAGGATTTTAGGTTTACTATGGTCAGCTGGGAACTTTTAAGCTTGTCTGAAAGGTCCTGCACAGGGAAAGTGGCAGGAACATGTCATTGGTATAAAGACCTCATTAAGTTCTTGTTACAGCATTATTTATTCCATTTCACAATGCTTCATTTTAATTTGGTTTCTGTGTCTGTAATAAACACCACAACAAAAACTAAAACAACAAAAACCTTGGGGCAGGAGAGGGTTTGGGGCTTACAGGTACAGTCCATCCTTGAAGGCAGGCAGGGCAGGAATACTCAAGGTAGAAACAGGAGCAAAGATCCTGGAGGGGAGCTGTTCCTAGCTTGTGGCACCTGCTCACTCAGCTACTGCTCAGAGTTGGCTCTGGGCCCTTCCCTTATCAATCAGCAGTCAAGAAAAAGCCCATAGACAGACCTGTCTGAGCAGAGCAGTGTGGTGGGAGCAATTCCTGAGGTTCTGTATTGCCAGGTGACTCACCCACATAGTACCCGAACTGCGAATAATAGAGAAAGGTTTTTCATTTGAGAGAGGGGATTCCATCCTTACACCCTGAGAAATCACATCTCTTCTACTGCTCAGTGTGATGAAAGGATAACAGTGACAACGCTTCTTTAGTACAGGGTTCAGGTCATCCTGTGGAGAAACTGCAAAGATTTAGTTAGGGGATAAGAGCAAAAGACCCATATTTTAGGTGACAATTGCTATGAGGCAGGGAACTCTGCCTCTTTTTGCCAGCCCGTTATCCTGTCTTAGTTTTCTTGAGTCTCAGTGAATGTCAGTTCTTTCTGAAAAGTGAAAAGTGAGTCAGACACCCTATGTCCACCAGAAGGAGGTAAAAATTGACACGGAAATTCCAGACTCTCCACAACCTGACTCCCGTTGCAGACTCTAGCAGCAGTACGTCCAGTCTTAAAAAGAAGCAATGAATTAAGCGTGGATCAGGAAACAGGCACCGTGGTAAATGTTGGGACTGTTGTCTGAATTTTCATATTTAATCTCCCTAATAGCCTTATAGATCAGGTACTCTAATGTCTCCAACTTACTAGTGAAATAAATTGAAGGTTTTAGAGTCAGGCATTAAATATAGTCCATAATGGTTGATGGATTCATGGTTCAAACCCAAGCTGTCTGATTTTTCATTGGTAGAGGGTGGGGAAATTCTTAACTAACTATGGGGCTTACTACTGCGATAGCCCTTTGCAAGCTGGCTTTGGCCCTTTGGGCTTTTACGCATTGAGTAGGGTGTTGTAAAAAGACATTGAAATGTAAGTAAATATGGAATAGGTGCACCTAAAAGTTCTGAGCTGATGCAGAGGATGCTGCAAAAGTTCCATAAGTCATGGAGGGATGATCTTGGCAGGGACCAGGTGGGCTTTCATGATCCTCTCTTCAAGTGGTTGGGAGCATTAGGGTTCCTGTCAAGTTATTTCTAGATACTGCTCCCTAGTAGGATGCATCCATTGGAGGCATTCATTTTAGAGACTTGGAAGAGATAGGAAATTCTTGATTTTCCTGAGGTGGGCAAAATGCAGAGTGAAACAGACCGATGAGTGGGGCTGGATCCAATAAAGCCTGGTTTTATTGAGGTTGTGGTTATCTGAAAGTAGACTACTGTCATTCTTGATGCCAAATAGAGCCAGTACTCACACAGACATATAATAGTAACTGTCACTACTGTCATCATAGCAAAGAACCTATTAAGAAGGAACTTTCAGTTGTTGGCCTGAGCGGTCTTGCCTCTTTCTCTGCTGAAATATAATTTGGCAATTAGATGAGTGTAGCTCACTGGGGTATAATGAATAGCAGAGGCCTACAATCCCAAATGTCCTTTAGGCTCACTTGGCACAAAATACTTTCACAAAGTGGCACAAGCGGTTAGCCTGCCCTAAGGCCCTGAGGCCTTTTAGGAGGAACTTCACGCCTCTTCCTTCCAAATTGTGCCCTTTGTCATCAAATTGTTTATAAGGTGTGGCCGATGCATTTCTCAAGAGCATTGGCTTGTACGAGTTTAAAGTAAGTGATATTAATCTTACAAGACAGGGAAATGTATGCGATACTTTATTATTCCTCCTTTCTGAAGAATAGAAAGATTAGTCCCTGGAACTATATACATATATGGAATAATTTTGTTTCCTTTTTTTGTTAAGATTTTATTTATTTATAATTTATTCACTCTGTATGCTGGCTGTAGCCCCTCCCTCATCTCCTCCCAGTCCCACCCTCCCTCTGTTTCCCCTGTACCCTTCCCCTAGTCCACTGATAGGGGGGTTACTCCTCCCCTTCTATCTGACCTTAGTTTATCACATCTCATCAGGCTTGGCTGCATCCTCTTCCTCTGTGTCCTGGCAAGGCTGAAACCCCCAAGGGGAGGTGGTCAAAGAGCCAGCCACTGAGTCCATGTCAGAGATAGCCCCTGCACTCCTTACTAGGGAACCCACTTGGAAACTGAGATGCCTATGGGCTTCATCTGACCAGGGCTAGGTCCTCTCCATGCACCATTCTTGGTTGAAGTATTGGTCTCTGCAGAACCCTCTAGGCCCAGGTTTTTTGGCCTTGTTGGTCTCCTTGTGGAGCTCCTGTCCCTTCCAGATCGTTTTATCTCCCCCTTCTTCCATAAGATTCCCTACACTCTGCTCAAAGTTTGTCTCTAAGTCTCAGGATCTGCTTTGATACCCTGATAGTCCTAAAGAAGCTAAACAACAAGGAGGACCCTAGGGAAGATGCTTATATTGAATAATTTAAAGCAAATATTTTTAACATTTCCCTTGGGAAATATTGCCGCATTAAAGTTGCTTAAACAAGAAACAATGATTTGACTTGTGAATGCTCATTCAACAACCAAGCACTGTAATTAGGGCTCATTGCTTGATTGATTGTGATGTCCTTGAGGATGAGCAATGGAGTCTCTGCAGCCCTGGCCCTAGGAAGGAAATGCCAGACACCTACTCAAGTGACTAGATGGATGTGAAGGAGAGTAGCAGGCCACACAGGTAAGAATGGAATGGGGGTTGGTATTTGCAAGATGGAAGCTGGAAAATGGCTGGAGTCAGGAAAAGAGGCTAGAAGAATTCATACCTAAGGCCAGAAAAAAAATGAGCTGGTGTAGTACAATCAATATGTGTGAACATTTCTAGTTCGAGAAGAAGCCTATGATCTATAGTAACATAGTTGAATATAATTGTGTGCAAAGATGGAAATGGTCTACTTTTTCACTGTCCAATACAGGAGAGGACAGGCATGTGTGTATCTTGATACAGTAGCCTGCAGACATGTATGTCTCTTGATATAGTAGACTGCAGATATATGTTTCTTGACACAGCAGACTGAAGACATGTATGTCTCTTGAGCATTTGAAACATGGATGTCTCACCCGAGGAACTAGATTTTTTAATTTTTATTTTTTGTGTTAATTATAGTTTATTCATTTTTTTTTATTCCCAGCTGTAGCCCTTTCCCTCATTTCCTCCCAATCCTGTCCTCCCTTCCTCATCTCCTCCCATACTCCTCTCTAAGTCCACTGATAGGGGAGAGCCTCCTCCCCTTCCATCTGACCCTAGCCTATCAGGTCTCATCAGGACTGGCTGCATTGTCTTCCTCTGTGGCCTGGCAAGGCTGCTCCCCTTCAGGGGGAGGTGATGAAAGAGCCAGCCACTCAGCTATACCACTCCTAGGTATATATTCAAAATATGCTCAAGTACACAACAAGGACATTTGCTCAATCATGTTCATAGTAGCTTTATTTGTAATAGCCAGAACCTGAAAACAACCTAGATGACCCTCAGTTGAGGAATGGATACAAAAAATTATGGTACATTTACACAATGGAATTACACAGCAATTAAAAACAAGGAAATCATGAAATTTGCAGGCAAATGGTGGGATCTAGAAAAGATCATCCTGAGTGAAATATCCCAGTCCACCAGATCTCATCAGGAGTGGCTGCACTGTCATCCTCTGTGACCTGATAAGGCTGCTCCCCCCTCAGGGGGAGGTGATTAGAGAGCAGGCCAACAGATTATGTCAGAGGCAGTCCCTCTTCCCGTTACTATGTAACCCACTTGGACACTAAACTGCCATGGGCTACATCTGTGCAGGGGTTCTAGGTTATCTCCATCCCTGGTACTTGGTTGGAGTATGAGTCTCTGGAAAGACCCCTGTGTTCAAATTTCTGGTTCTGTTGCTCTCCCTGTGTATTAAATTTAAAGAGCCACTTATGCCTGTGGCTACCATATTGAACAGTGCCAAATATTCATTTATCTCTCTCTTAAAAGCAAGCAATAACAACAAAGCTGGGTATCCTTCAAATTCAATACCTTCACCTTCAGCTTCTTGAGAACAGGCATGTACTAAAGAACCTGGATCAACATTTAGGTCTTTCGGGAAAGGTTTCATTTGTCGAGGAAAAGGGTGGGGAAGAGACTGGAGGGAAGCATGTCTGACATGACAAATGGTGGTTATGAAGACCATTGAGAGAGTAAGGGATCCCCAGGTGTAGGCTGTTCATGGAGATGAGAAGTGGAGTAGAAATACAATTCTTGTATGTAACATGCTGTCTCTCATGCTCCTGACATATTAGCTGACATGGAGCCGAAGTCATTTATTCATTAGTTTTTATGGTCAATACTGAAATAAAGAATCACAAAGTCTATTCATTTTTTTTTTGGCATTCACCGTGTTCCAGGTGAAGTCGTTCTGTTTCCCCTTCCGATCATTCTTGCTGGGTGTGTGTGGGTGAGGGATGCCACTGGGAAAGCATAATCCAGGCCAGCCAAATTGTGCTTCGTTTTCTATATCTCTTATAGTGAACAAACCCAAATTTGCTCTTGGGGTTTATGGGAGAGATTTTTTTTTCTGGCTTAGCGTACTTACAATAAAAGTGCCCCCTTTAATAAAAATCAATGACAACTTAAAACATACAATAAACGTTGCAGCGTTCATAAAACATGCTATGCATTAAATCCGACTTTATTATGTAATGCATACTATTTACAGCTTGCATTTCAGCCCAGATCATGCTTCCAATGATGAGTGAAATGGCCTAAAACATCTGTCAGATGGTGTGAAGTGAATGTAGACATGGGGTAAATCAAACGCAAATGAACCTGAGTGTTCTCTCTCCACGCTGAGACCATCCTGTGTGCCTGAGGATGGGTGGATTCCTGGCAGCCATGGGTACAATATCACTTCCCCCCACTGGCTTTTCTCAATCTCCTCATTTTTCTTCCTTCTTTCTTACATGGGCACATAAAGATGCAAAAGAAACCAACAGACTCTCTGGCTTCCTAGGTGCTTACAGAATCATTATGGAGATTAAAAGCTCAGTGGTATATATGATGCAGCTCTTCATTGGTCCCCTGATGTTTGAAAGACATGTATTTTTGGTCCACTGCATGTGCTATTTTTCTCTACCTGAGTTGCCCTTCCTGTCCTTCACCATGTAGAGAACTCCTATTCATCATTCAGAGTCCAAATCGGATGCTGTCTCCTCTTTGAACACTGTTTTGAGAGCTAGGCAGAGTCCATGAATACATTTTTTTTTTTTATGAAATTCTCATTCTATTTTTCCTTTCTCCATTTATAGTGATCATGACACATACTCTGTACTGATGCTCCTTGTCTGCAAGAGAGTCTTGGAAACAAAGTTTACTCTGCTGTATGCTCAGAGGGAAGAAGTTTAGTGCTCACATACGCAGTTTGGAGAGCTTGGCAGGACCTCAAATTCTTGTCCATACATTCTCTTATTATGATGCCAACACACAGCTGCTTTCTTAGGTCAAACAACTTTTTGCTCTGTTCAGAGAAGCATCGTTGTTCTATCTTAAGTAAGGCATACCATTCTTCATGCAACTAATTACTTATCACCCAGTAGCCTTTGTTTTCTTGTAGCACCCGATGTTTCAATGTAGCTATATTGGCACTTTGACTAGGTGGTGACTTCTATCTGGACACACCCTGACCTTCTTATCAGCATGTGGCACATACCTAGCAAAGAATGTTATATATATATATATATATATATATATATATATATATATACTTCTTAAGTGAATGAATCAGAGCTGGAGGTAAAATTTTGGGCCCTTGATAGGCTTTTGGGTTTCTTTGTAGCAAACTAGTGGTCTAGTTGCATCCTGGCTCCTGGGGCCCCACTGCTCAGGAGACAGTCTGACAATACCGTGCTCTTAGAATCAATGAATTCTATATTAGTTATTTTGTTTTTGTTGCGGTCACCAGGCAGCAACTCATCAGAAGTTTACTTTGGTTTACTTTGGCTTATTGTTTGAGGAGATGCAGCCTGCCATAACAGGAGAGTTGTGGCCTAGGAGAAGGAAGGGGCTAGTCATATAAGGTCTGCAGGCAGGAATCAGGGTACGGCAACTGGGGTTGAATTAGTCAAACCTTAAGGTTGTCCCTTCCTCCCCCCATGAGCCACTTCCTCAGTGAGGCTCCATCTTCTAAAGTTTCAGTAATTTTCTAATATAGCACTATTATCTGGGAACCGAGCACTCAGAAATATGAACCTATAGGTGGTGGGAGACATTTTACATTCAAAACACCACAGATCCCCAAGACAATCCTTCCATCTTATTCCAGTTTTAAAGAACAATAAGTGTAGGGTGGGGAAAGGCAGTTGAGCTGTCTGAGAATTAGCCTCATCTGTATAGAAGAATGGCACTTTAAGTTCTTGAAAACTTTCTTTAATAATCTCTGACTCAGATGCTGAGACTCATAGCCAAACTTTGGGCAGAGTGCAGGGAATCTTATGAAAGAAGTGGGAGATAGTAAGACCTGGAGAGGACAGGAGCTCCAGAAGGAGAACAACAGATCCACATAGTCTGGGCAGAAGGGTCTTTTCTGAAACTGATACTCCAGTCAAGGACCACTCATGGAGATGGCCTGGAACCCCTCCACAGAGGTAGCCTATGGCAGTTCAGTGGGCTCCATAGTAATGGGGACAGGAACTGTCTCTGACATGAACTGATTTGCCTTCTCTTTGATCACCTCCCCCTGAGTGGGGAGCAGCCTTACCAGGCCACAGAGGAAGACAATGCAGGCACTCCTGATGAGACCTGATAGACTAGGATCAGAGGGAAAGGGAGGAGGACTTCCCATTCCAGTGGACTGGGAGAGAGACACAGGTGGGGAAGAGAGAGGGTGAGATTGGGAGGGGAGGAAGGAGGGAGGTACAGGGGGGATACAAAGTGAATAAACTCTAATTAATAAAAAAATAATTAAATAAAAATAAATAAATAAAAATAATCTCTACCCCTGGATGGCCCTAGTTGAGAATTAAATAGACAATGGAGCTCAGTTGCTTCCTTCCTAGTTTGTGCGGCTGGATAACCTCCTCAGGTTTCGCTGCTCTAATATAGCTGTAATAATAGAGATGGTGTGGTGGTTTGAATGAGAATGTGCCCCACAGGCTCAAATGTTTGGGTGCTCGGTCCTTAGCTAGTTGTTTAGAAGGTGTGGCCTGACTGGAGGAACTGTATCTTGAGGGGTGGGGTTTCAAAGCCACGTGCCATTCTTTTTCTTTTTCTTTTTCTTTTTATCCCCCTTCCTCTCCTGTAAATCCTTCCTTCCCAATGAGCCCCTTTCCCTGTCTCCTTTTTGTATGTCCCACTGTGAGCACATTCGTTAATACATTTAGTCAAGATCTTAAGCTAATACCAATTGCTTTCTACACTTTAAAATAGTAGCATTTATCTTTTTAATATAAGATAATACTTCAGTATTTTTGTTTGTTTGGGTTTGGAGCCAAAGTCTCCCGTATAGCCTTGGCTGTCTGGGAACTCACTTTGTAGACCAGGCAGACCTCAAACTCACAGCAGTCTTCCTGCCTCTGTCTTCTTCTTTTTTTTTAATTTTATTTTTTAATTTTATTATTAGTTACATTTTATTGACTCTGTATCCCGCTCCCTCATTCCCTCCCAATCCTGCCCTCCCTGCCTCATCTTCTCCCTGCCCCTTTCCGAGTCCACTGCCTGGGGAGGACCTCCTCTCTTTTCATCTGACCCTGTTTTATCAGGTATCATCAGGACTGGCTGCAAAGTCCTCCTCTGTGGCCTAGCAGGACTGCTCCTCCCTTGGGGGGTGGGGAGGTCAAAGAGCCTGCCATTGAGTTCCTGGCTACGTGACATTCTTTGTCACCTTCTTCTGCTTTTTGTGTGCAGTGAATATGAGCCCTTAGTTTCTGCTCCTCTTGCCACATCTCTCGCCAGTTGCCTCTGCTCTGCCATCATGGACGTTAAATCCTCTGGAACTATAAACCTTTCTCGTATGAGTTGCTTCTGTCTTGTTCTTTTTTTTTTTTTTTCACACACATAGAAAAGGAACTGATACAGATGGTTATCAAATATCTAGAGCAACAAGACATATGGCAGACAACCAATATATGCTTTTTCTCCTCCTCCTTTTTTCTTTCTCCCATTTTCTTTCACTTCCTCCCACCTTTCTTTCTTTCTCTTCTTTTCCTTTTCCATGTTTTCTTATATTTGGGCTTCTGTATAGATGCTGAAAAACTGCTTTTATTTGCTTTGCCTCTAACATCCACCAGCATATACAGACTTTTTGCTACTTGCAGGACTCATAATATGATCTCAGTTGTGCTTTTTCACTTCTTGCCTCTGCTGTACCCCACCTTACCTGATGACTATGTGATAGCAAACTTGTAGTATATGTGGTTAATAGGTTAACAGACTTCAGGGGATCCAACTTGGTCCATATTTAGAATGCAATAATGAATTGTGCTTTAATTGGTTTTTTATCATTTTAGAGCTATGAGAACATAATTTCCTCAAATTCTCAGTGGGATCTGTGGTTGGAGTAATCACTGACTTTTGCTGCAGCAAAAGTTTGCTCCAGAACAAACATAGAAGTTCCTTCTAGGATCAAGCAAATGACTGTTTTTCCTTTTTTTTTTCCCTCCCATGTGAAAGGGAGATAGGGTGGAGAATGTAGTTCAGTTAGTAGAATACGCATCTAGCATGAACAAAGCCCTGAGATCACCCCCAGAACTACAGAAAACTGGATTTTGTGGTGCATACCTGTAACTCCAGCACTTGGCAGGTGAAGGAAAGAGAATCAGAAGTCCAAGGCCATCATTGGTAATGTAGTGAGTTCAGGGACAGCCTGGGCTACTTGGGACCATTTCTTGGGGTGGGAGAAAGTGAGGTGCTTTCTACGGGTCTACTAAAGTGTTGAATGTAGTCTCAGAAGGGATTCTTGCAACTGAATAGTTAACCAAGTTTGCCACTTTAGGTTAGACTTCCTGGACCAGGTGTTACTTTAAAAAAATCCATTAATTGTATAATACAGTGGGCTTCATAAGTATGGCTTTGTACATAAAGAAGATACGGTGTACATATTCTCCTCCCACTATCCACACTTATATCCCCTGTCACAAACGGCTTTTTCAATGCTGTATTGACTGCAAGATCAAAATACAAAAAATATCAACACATTTCACTTGGTTTTTATGAATAATAATAAGATGGTAATATATAGCTCTCTGAGGGGAATGTGTACATGAAAGATGTGATGCAAAGTTCCATTGAATGAGTAAAAAGGACATAAGTATCAGTTCTTGCCTGAGCACCGTGGGAGCCTGGCTGGTATCACTTTTCAGTCTTTACATCCCATGGATCATTATCTACTTGGTTCTTGATTGATATTTGTTGAAATAAAGTTTAAAAATTTCCAGGGCTTATTGATGTGAGTATGACTTGGGCGATATGATTTCTCTATGCTTCAGCATGGTTTATGTTCCCATCTCTTCTTTGTCTTGTGCTCATTATGCTTAGGCTTGTTTGTTTGAGAGAAATGAACAAAGAGAAAGGGAAAGGATCAAAGGGCTTCTGTTTGTTTATAGGCACTTTCCTAAATACAGCTTTTATTACTTTTCATTTACAGATGCAAATAATTAAGCAATTAAGAAACAGTTCTGAGATCATACAGTTGAAAGCCAGCATTGAAACTGTTTTCTTTTTAAAGCTTTAAAAATAAAATCCTGGATCTGTGCTATGTTAAGGTAAGGATGGCAGGAATTGAGAGATAAGTGATGAGAGATAAATGGGGTACCTCCTACACAGATCATGCATGTCAGCTGGCCTGAAGATTTTTGGAAACCCCTTAGGGCTGTCTTAAAAATAAACTGTTATCTTTTCACTCTTTGCCATTCTTTGTCAGAGGATGACTCATGTGTAAGCTATCTTGGAGATATCTAGGTGGACTTTTAGTTCTGCCAATCCCCTAAGAGACATTGTTAATTCTGGGTCTGTGGATCTGCTGCTCAAGAAACCCAAGTCTTAGGACTTCAATGCATTTTTCATACAGGGGTGAATGTAACTCTCTTTGATAAGCGGGGTGAGGGATTTAAAGTCCTCTCTTCTGAGATGATTGTCCAAGGGTGGTGATGATGATAAATGAAAGACAAACCCTAGTTGCTTGCAGCTTCCCTGTAGCTGCTTTTCTAGGGTGTCTTGGAGGTGCTATTTTGTCCCCCTGAGTTCCTTCAAACCTCTAGGCCAGTGGTTCTGACAGTTCAGACTGCAGGCGCTCATGTAACCTGCAGTGACTTTCCTCCTTACATCTCTGTCTTTCTTTCTTTCCTTCTTTTCTTCCTTGTTAGAGTCTCATGTAGTCCAGGGTACCTCGTCCTCACGGGGGCTGGGACTGATGGAATCCGGTTCCATCAGTGTTCGTTTATCATATCACCCTAATTGTCTTAGAGCCCCCTGGCAACATTAGGCTGTACTTTACAGAGCCTCCGCTTTTAGGTCTGGAATTTAGTCATCTTAGAAGAGGCAGCGTGGCTGTCGGGAGAGCAGAAGGACTTTGGCATCAGATGGTTCTGAGTCTGAATGCAATGTAGATCATGCTTTAGCATTATCTGAGATTTGTGAGCCTGGATCTCTCACCTGGGAAACAAGAGCATGAAGTCCTGCAAAGCAAATGGTGGTCTCAAGGATCATCTGTGTGGAGCCCATCACCACATGGTAGGATTTAAACAAACATGAGCATTTTTAAAAGGCTGTTCTTTCAAGCGTTGGGTTCTAATGCAGCTTCTTAAAATTCCAAACCTGTTTTTGAGCTGAAATAAATGTACAATAATGTTTTAGCTATGCCTCAAAATTTCCTATTTCAAATTTAGAGGGGAGAACTATCTTATAAGGCCAGTATGAAGATGCAATGAAATCATGAATGAGGGATTAGCAGAACACTTGTTTCATAGGAGGCAGCCAGGAAATGCTGATACATCATATTATCAATCACTGTCATTATTTCTATTATAAGTATTGGTGAGGTCATGTAGCCTCCAACAATGATGCGGTGTCACACTGCCCAGACTCTTATTCAGGAAGGATGAGCTCAGTCCCCAGCTGCCAGGAATATCAGCTCCCATAGTTCATAGCTGAGTCCTGTGGCTCAGATACCCAAGGTTACACTTTTCTCATAGGCAGCTGAATCCAGTGCCTTGTCCATGTGCACACATAAGAATCTAGTGTCTCTGTCTTAGTTGAGACAATTTTCCAGGTCTTCCTAGATCCAGGGCTTTCTATTCACAGGCTGAGGCCTCGCTTACAACTGCAGCAACTCAACAGCTGTTGCTGCTCAACTTTTTACTGTGCCCACCTGGATCCCTCATTGTTTCCAGATGCTGTTCTTCAGGGTACACTCTAAAGATCTTGACCAAATTTCACAAGCTCAGGCCCCTCAAGCCAGGAAACCCAATGCTTTATCCCATTCCGTATTTAAACAGTCATTACAGTAGAGAAACAAACCCTTTGTCCTGTGTAATAACTTAACTCTTAAAAAAAAACTGTTTCTCAATTATAAAGATTGGTTCATAAAAATTATAAAAAATTTTAAAAATGGTATACAGAAGGTATATATCTCATTGTTAAACAGTCTTTCTGTATATCTTGCCTTTACTGACAAGCTCTGCAGAAACTTGCAAAAGCAAACCATATCAATATCCCAGGGTCACAGAACAACTTTGGGGAAAAACAAAGAAATTAAGTACCTTGATTGAGATTAATTTAAGGGATTTGCCTTTAGAGCCTCATGAGCCAAACTGGCCCAACAGTGAGAGTTTCGGCTGATATGTGTTTTTTAAATTAATTGAAATAATAAATTAATATGTTTGCATTACTATAACGTGATACTGGAGATTGAGCCATTTACAAAGAACAGACATTTGATTCTCACAGTTCTGGAGGCCACAAGGGCAAAGGTTAAAGTGCCTACACCTGTTCTGTCCTCATAGAACAGCAGAGATAAACACATTCCCATTCCGAGAACTCCTTTCAACAAGGGCATTAATCCATTTGTGAGGGCTCTGCACTCAGGACGTAAACATGTCTCTTGGGTCCTACCCAATGCTGTTACCATGGTGATTAAATTTCCCTATGAGTTTGGGAGGGAATAAACATTCAAACCATAATAGATAACGTCAGTCTACTCCATCATATCAGTGCTACTCCCCATTCCTTACCTCCATTGTGTGTGTGAAGATGTCCAACCATGTATTGCATTTGGAGGCCAGAGAAGGACATCTGGTATTCTTTGTCATTCTCCGCCACACTCCCTTGAGACAGGGTCTTTCGATGAACCTGATGCTCCCCGGCTAGGCGTGGTTGAGTGGCCAGTGAGATCTCAGGATCCTCCTATCTCTGTATCCCAATGCTGGGCTTACATGCAAGCTAACCAGACCTGATTACTACGTGGGCCCTGGGATTCAAACTCAGGTCTTCGTGCTAGGTCAGCAAGTGGTCTTACCGGCCGAGACATCTCCTCAGACCCTCCTCACTGTAACAGAAGATTTAAAACATTTGTGTTTCCCACCTGGTCTTGGGATTCAAACTGAATTCAAACCCTTGTATTAATAGACAGTGGAAACAGAATGCAACCTTATTATATCGCAGGAACCCTTTCTTTGGGGCTTAAAGGTATTTTAGTACAGTGTGCCATCTGGGTCTTTCTTCCTGTGTATGTCCAGTTTGTCAGTAACCTTAGAAAAGCACAAAAATATATTTTTGTGTGACAACCTTTAAAATATATTAAAGAATTTTAATTCAAGTTTTTCTATTTAAATATGTATATACGTGTATGGTAGCCTGACTGAGAATGGTTCCTATAGGACCGTATATTTGAATGCTTTTTTAGTCACCAGCTGGTTAGAGGTGTGGCCTTGTTAGAAGGGGTGTGTCTCTGGTGGCAGGCATCAAGGCTGGAAAAACTCTTGCCATTACCAGTTAGTTCTCTGTTTCATGTCTGTGGGATGTGAACTCTCAGCTACTACCCTGGCACCGTGTCTGCTTGCCAGCTGCTATACTCTCCGCCAAGGTAATCATAAACTCTAAGCCTTCGGAATCGTGAGTCCCAAGAAATTCTTTCTTGTAAGTTACCTTAGTCATGGTATCTCTTCACAGCACTAGGAAAGTAACTAGGGCAAAGTCTATAGCTGAATATGGGTTTGTGCATGTGAGTGGAGGGACAGGGGAGGCCAGAAAGGAGCGTCACATAGTCTGAATCTGAAGTTACGTGCTGTTGCTAGCTGGTGAGCATAGGCGCTAGGGGTTGATTATAAGTCCTCTGTAGGAGGAGCAAGTATCCTCACCTGCTGTGCCATATTTCCAGCCCTGGCAACTTTTTAATACAGCTTTCAAGTTTTTTTTTAAAATTAAGATTTAAAAATTATATATATATATGTATATGTATATATATATATATATATATATATATAAAATATGTATTTTGGTTGCATGTATGTCTGAGCACTGTGTGTGAGCAGTGCCTTCAGAGGCCAGAAGATAGTTAGGAACTTTTGGAACTGGAGTTACAAATGGTTGTTAGACCTCATGTAGATGCTAAGGAGCAAATTGGCTATCCTCTGGAGGAGCAGTCAGTGCTTCTAACTACTGAGCCATCTCTCTGTCCCAAATCCCATCTCTTGATCCATTTTTCTTACGTCAAGCTCTCAGTCTCTCTCTCTCTCTCTCACCTATCATGGGCTAGAGCGATATGCCTGCATAACACACTGATGCCATTTACTCAGTTGGACTCTAGTTTTTTCCTTTTTCTTCCCACTGGTTAGCACAGAACTTGTGTAGACCAGACTGGCCTCAAACTCACAGATATCAGCCTGCTTCTGCCTCTAAGAGCTGGTGTTAAAGGTGTATACCGCTGCAGACTGGTAATGATATTTTTAATAACAGCCCTAGAACTTGGGGTAGAGTCTGAGACAGTCCACGGATGATTGGATCAGTGCAGAGGAGCACAGCTGGAGCCCAGTGACCTCTAAGTCACCACGATACAGGTTTTCTTTCAAGTCACATAACTTCATGGATTTCTCAAGTGTTTAAGTATTCCATTCCACTAGGAGAAATGAGGCTTATGTGAGAATGTGCCTCTTTTTTTATTATCTCCCTTGAAGTTTATGTGTTCAAATATGGTTTGGTTATGAGTTAACAAACAATACAAGAACAATCAATACCAGACTCTGAAAAGCAGAACTCACAACATGTCTATAAAAGTGAAATTAGTATCATAAAACAATTATAGATTCCAATTTTTCTTCTCTTTTTTGGGGGGGAGGGGGGAGCTTTGGCAAGAGGTTGGTTACCTCTGTGCTTCTAAATTAGAATTTGAATATGCTCAACAATCTATGTGACTTTTTAGAGATATATGTGCAGAATTCCACTACATTTTTGGTTCTAGAAGCACGGTTTCAGTTGACACCGTTTTTGAGAAGATATAATCAGGAGCTATGAAGTGTGCAGGCTAGCAACTGTGCAAAGCATGTCACAGATATTTTCTTATTCCTTCCTCATAACCTCAGGGAGGAAGGCAGAGTGTTGGATGAGTTTTCCTGGGTAGTCATGAGCAAATGAATGTCTATTTACTCCAGATAGGGCACTGATGACAGACCAAAGAAACAATTCCGCAAACGTCTACACACGAGCAAGCAGTTTTATTGGGGTCCCTTAGAGTATAGGTGAAGTGTGGCTTATGATAACATGAAGTTCTCAAAGACAGCTGCATCACTGAAAAGTCTACTCAGTCCAGCAATGACTCCATCTTTCACAAATGGCAATGTCTGTACCATTGTTTTTTTTTTTTTGTTTTTTTTCCATATCCTGAGTACCTATAGAAGATAATGACTGATTTTGAAAGGTGCCTTAGATGATGTGGTATACTTAGTTAAGCACAGTGTGTGTCTTTGTGACGTCTACTCCAAGCACTTAAGAAATAAACTCCTTCCAGCAGCTTCAAGGGGGCTTGTCAAACATAAATTCTTACGGTGCCATGGCCATGGGATGTGCCTTTTCACTGTGTTGTCATCCTAATGGAGAACAATTTTGAGGGTGTCTTTTCCACAGTGATGTTAGGTTCAAAGTGTCCACAGCACTTCCTTGGCCTCTCGTGTACTTCATTGGGCCAAGTTACTCTCAGAGTGGTTAGAGAGCTTTCCTATTGGTAACTTCCTTTGTACATTATGAGCAGGGGGTGGGATGGTTGCCACACCCAGGCCAGAACAACTCTCAACTTTAACTTTATTGCAATCTTGTTCCTTATGGTGTTTGGTGTTCCTTGTAGGGAAGCAGAATATGTCCTTGTTTCCCAAGGAGATTTGGAATGAGAGGTGATGGAGGGAAATGGAAGCGTGTTCCCAAAATACTGATTGGGTCTCATTATCACTCTGCAGGAAAAGCATGACATCCTGTTTCTCTACCGAGATGCTGATTTCTCCCTTGACATCTGCTGCTGATTTCTATAGCGAAAATAATTGAGAACAAATAGCCTATGGATCTCCCTCCAGCCGTGTGGATATGAGGGAAGCGCTTGATTGCTTGCCCTCAAATTGGTGCAGAGAGCACATACTTGGATTCTGGATCTTGGTGGTTTGGATTTTAATTCTACTTCTTCTTCGGCATTGTGGGAAGGATGACCTCTATGCTGTGATTCCCTGATTTCAATGTGAGAATTAATAATAATAGTATGAATTCTAGAAATCCCTCAGTAGGATGGGTGTGGTAGATACACAGTTGTAACCTCTTGTGAAGCCGAGTCAGAAGGCTTGAGAATTTGAGGACTATCTGAGCTACGTGGCAAGTAGCAGGCTAACCTGAGTTACGTAGCAAAGACTTGTCACCAAACCAAACCAAACCAAACCAAACCAAACCAAACCAAACCAAACCAGTCCAAACCAAACCAGTCCAAACAAAACTACAAACAATTTATAAAGAAGTAAAGTCCTCATCAACACAGAATTTAGATTCTGTCCTTGCTAGTTACTAGCTTTCTATTCTTAAACATTATTTTATCTATAACATAGTAATAATAATAATGCTTGTTTCATAGGGCCTGATAAAGATAATTCATGACTGTTTTTGGAAGAGTGTCTGATATATCAGATAAGACTGAACACATTCAGGGTGGTGTGGTTAGAGACCTGACATATCAATACTGGTTATTAATATCATTGTAATTTTTACTTTGTTTCTTTAACTCTAAAATCATGTTAGTGGCATCCAACATTGATACGAAGAGGTGACTACAACACCCCAGGAGCCTAGTAAAGGGAGCCTGTCCTTAGCCAAAGTCAAATCTAAGAGCTCTTACAGGCCAGGAAGAGAAACAGGGACAATTTCAAGAGCAGGAAGAGGAAGAGCATTTGCTGTGGAGACCAGCCATCTCTGCTGGATAATGCCCAACACCTAACTGAGAATGAGTTGCCATGGGTGTCACTGGACACTTGGCTTCTAATGACTTCTACCATCAGGCTTTACGTTGGAATGAAGGCACGTTTGTGAACAGGGGATTCCCATTAAGTCCCACAGGTGCCGGTGGTGGCTGGTTTTATGTCAGTTTGATACAAGCTAAAGTCATCTGAAAGGAAGGAGTCTTAATTGAGAAAATACCTCTATAATGTTGGGCTATAGGGCATCATCTTAATTAGTCATTAGTGGGGAGGGCCCAGCTCATTGTGGGTGGTACCATCCTTGGGCTGGTGGTCCTGCATTCTATTAAAAAGCAGGCTGAGCAAGCCATGGAAAACAGACCAGTATGTAGGACCTCTTCATGGCTTCTACATCAGCTTCTGCTTTCTGGTCCCATCCTGTTTGAGTTCCTGCTTTACTTCCCTCAATGATGTGCTATTTCCTGGAAGTGTAATCCAAAATAAAATCCTTTTCTCCTCAAGTTGCTTTGGTCATGGAGTTTCATCACAGCAATAGAAACCCTAACTCAGTGTTTTTGGTCAAAGTTGAGTGAGGATCCTGAGTCCTCTTTTGAACTAGCCCATCTTTTATGAGCTTAGTCCAGTTTTAGCAAGAATCTTGTTTAGTCAGTGTAGTGGTTGCCTAAACAACCTGATTAAACTTTTCACCCTCACCTTCCATATCCCATCATCCTTGCCTAACTTTACTAGAGTGCTGTTCGTTTGGGCTACCGAAACTCCTACTAGCCTTGATGTTTCCTCTTAGTAGTTTCTCATCCACTGGTCTCCATGTTGCTTATTGGAATACACTTCCTGCATGACCTGGGTTTAGGGGTGAGCCCAATCTGTTTCCCCTACTGCAAAGCTCGAACTGCAGTGTGCCTTAGTGTTCTATTGCTGAGACACCATGACTAAGCATTTAATCCAAGGTTGCTTAAAGCTTCAGAGGCTTAGTCCATGATCACTGTGATGGAGAACATGGTGGCACGCAGGCCAGCATGGTGCTAAAGTAGTAGCTGAGAGCTACATGCTGATTCACAAGCAGCAAGCAGAGAGACCCTGGGACTGGCTTGGCCTTATGAAATGTCAAAGCCAGACCCCAGTGACACAATTCTTCCAACAAGGCTATATCTCCTAATCCTTCCAAGCAGTTCACCAACTGGGGACTAAGCAGACAAACATATATGCCTGTGGGGACCATTCTCACTCAAACCACCACAAAGTGGTTCTGCTTAACTAAACTGTATCTCCCTGTTGTAACTGTTCTAGCAGGAGTGAAGATATTCTGAGAGACACTGTACCCTCCGTTGTGCTATCAGAGTATTAAAACACTGGTTCCCAAGAAACTGGGATGTCTCCAGGAATTTCATGCTGGAAGAAGGAACAGGCTGAAGCCTGGTATCAGCCAAAGGAGGAATTAGTCTCCCAGGAAGATATTTCACACAGTTCTGACAACTTGTCAGATTGCGCTGCAGGAGAGATTGGAGCCCAGACATTGACAGGCTAATGATGGGCAGGATCACATCTTGATTGGGACCTCGTAGTTATGCATGCCCCTTACCTTCTGTTTAACTCTAACTCTCATGTCAGGAGCTCCTAAGACAGATTTGAAGGTCACTGGATCTCCTTGTTTCTCTGTCCAGTGTGGCCTTTCTCTGCTTTTCATTATGACTTGGCTCTAATTAGCCAATTGACCAAGCTTGCTCGTTAGAGGTGTCAGGGCTCAGGCTCTGACCCTTTCCTCTGAGTGATATTGATAGTCCATTTTGGGCAGGAATGTTGTAAGTTTAGTGAAAGTCTTTCTGGCTATTCCCACTAAGTAATTTTCCATGCACTGACTTCACCCTGCTCACTGAGTATAAATTTCTACTTTCTTGTACGGAGCCAGACCTCTCCTGCTATTGGCAAAACTTTAACTGTAGTGATGTCTACCTATACCTATCGGGATGGTCTGAGTAAGGTCTTTGTTATCATGTTTTAGCAAGTTTAGCTTAGTGGTAGAGTACTTTCCCAGCACATGTAGGGCATAAATTCTAGAACTGTGATTTAAAAAAAAAAATCAAGTGTAACTGAATAATTTTTGCTTTAAGAAGGCCTAGAGTTAACACATACTGGACTCCCTCTTATGTAATGATTGGTAAAAAGATGTTTTTTGGGGTGGTGTTTGTGTGTGTGTGTGCCTGTCTTTGTGAATGTCTGTGTGTCTGTGTGTATCATACTCACACAATTGGATACTGAGTCGTCTCATGTCTATAATATGTCATTGTCTATCTTTTCAAGAGGGATACATTAATAATCTACATAAGGCATTTAATTAAACTGGTGCCATCACTTCATTAATGCCTCCTCAGAGGTTATGTCACTATTCTCTATCTGGCACAGAAGTGATGTGCCAGAGGGGGCATGCTTGCCTGCTGTGGCAAGTGCAGAGGGTGGTATGGAAAGAGGGCGGTGCAGGCAAGGGAGCCTTGACAGCATTGATGCAGAGCATCACCTCCTAGTTCCTGTGTCCTTGCTGTGTTCAGTACTCAGGCAGGAAGGTATATATCCTGCAGGGAAGGAAGCACCCAAGGGTGTGGCTGCCTCCTAAGGCCTCCATCCCCCCCCCCTGAGTTAGTTCTTTCTCTTAGAGATCAAAAGAGAGTGTGGTGCTCACAGCACGACAGTCCCCAGCCTCCATTTCCTTTCAAGTGTAAGCACAGATAGCAGAAGGGAACACAGAAACCTAGAAGAAAGGCCATGAATTATTCATCCCCTACTCCGGGCTCCAGGCTCACAGTGCCTCCTCCTTTCCATCCCAAAAGGCAGCCAATGAGAAAGGCCTCTTCTTCACCGGGTGAATTACTGCTTGTGAATGGCTAGAGGATCCATTTCAAAGCTGCACTTTAGAATTAGCCTATTAAAAACAGCAGCCCAATTTGTTTCAGGAGCTGCAGTGGAAATGAATGAGGGTTCTCCCCTCTCTACTAGCTATTAAAAAAGCTTCGCTTTTCACACAGCAGCTATTTTAATTAAATCAATAATTATGTTTTATTGAATTGAATGCTCTTCAGAAAAAAAAATCAGCACAGAGCTTTTCAAAAACTTAATTTAGGCCAATGGTGGGGGTGGGGAGGACCCAGAGGGAGATGGGGAGGAAAAGCAGAGTGATGTGGCTATTTAATAACACCAGTTATAATGTCTGCAGCTTCATCACTGTAGAGTGAAGCTGCATTTGGAATCCAGTGTCAGTTTCCTGGAAAGCACAGAGGATTTGGTTTTTGAGGTGTGGTGGTGGGGACGCTCTTCAAAATCAGCCTTCACAGTGGTGATTTTCTCCCCGATGCACCACTGTGTCTTTTTGCCTCAAGGCAACTGTCAGGCATGTCTGTATATTGGTCCTTGCTGGCTGCCTCTGTGCAGTGTTTTCAGTTGTTCCCTGGGTGAAGAATAGCAGGCATAGCCTTTCCTCTCTATTTTTGTAAATCACATGCCTGTGCTGGGCTAGGGATTATGGCAGTGACCTTCCCACTGGTGCTCTGGTTCCGTTCTAGGCTCCTGTTCAAGTCCAAACTTTCAGATCGAGGCAGAATAGATAGGCATGGGGAAAAAAAACCCAAAAGAGACAAAATGAATGATGGCTGATGTAACCAGACAGTTGTTTCATGGTAGGACATTCATACAAATGCTCAAACATAACTCCATTCCAAACAAGCTGGAAGCAACATGGCTGATCTGAATGACTGCTAAATACCCTTTGTTTCATTTTAATTTCATTTGCATATGATTAGCCTTGCAAATCTGCCTGCTTCCATCATGTATCAGATGCCATATCATACCTATAAAACTGCAGGAGGACAGCAAAGGGAAGTAAAGCCTGAGGAAAGCCGATTGTGGAAGAAATCCAGACCTGTTCCCAGACTCCTTTCCCTCATAAATAATGCTTCCTCACAAGGGAGAAAAAAAAAAAAAAAAAAGCAGAATTTTCCCACAAGAATTGCTATCCAGCCAGGTGCAGTTTTGGACATCTGTAATCCCCTCTCTCTAGAGGCTGAAGCAGGGGGTTGCCATGAATTTGAGTCTACCCTGAGACACGTAGTGATGAACAGACCAACCAGAGATATTTAAGAAGACCCTGCTGAATCAAAACAAAGAACAGACAAACCTTCCAAACCTCAAATCAAAGCAAGCAATGACAAAAATGCCCCAGACAGAACAAAACCACTACCACAACCACAGTCTAGCAACGAGAGCACCCATGTCCCAGGGGACACAGCTCTCTCTTGAGGCTCTCTCCTTCCCGAGGAGTTCCTTTGCTCTGCAATAAATGAGCTCCCAATTTTTTCTTTCGCTTTCTCTTGGTTTCTTTTTTTCTTTTTTTTCCTTTGATAGTAACAAGAACCTGGAAACAGTGGGCAGACGTCTCAATTTGGTCTCCCTATTTTTGAGACCTCCTCAGCCTCTGCCACTGGCAACAAAACTGTAAAACAGAGCTGATCCAGTGGCCTTTGTCCTTCATCTCCTCAGTGACTGCCGATTGCTGCAGGAGCAGAGGCTCATGTAATCTTAAAAACATAGACGAGTGGGTTGGCAAAGCAGGGCCAGGGGCAAGCTAGGAAGAACATGCTTTAATTTCGAAGGCATGGCTGAAGGCCAAGGCCACCGACTGTTGTCATACAGAAACAGAACACCAAGGTGCCAACGTACATTTTCTTTTCTTTTTCAAGAAATCCCAGAAATCCTTGCTTTCTACAAGTATTGGGTTATAAAATATTGAGTGCTCTGTATATAAAGTAATTTGTTTCAAATATTTATTCTTTCTTCTTACTGTCCCTCAGGTGGTAGAGGGTTTCTATTACCCAGCCCATTGGCATGGCCTCACATGGCATGCGCTAGTCATGAAGTACCAATAGCATTGACGGGTACCATTTCCCTCTCTTACAAATATGCGTTAAATGGAAATACTTTCTCTTATTTATATTTAGAACTGAAATGTTCAGAGGAAGGACAAATTTTCTGAGACAAAACTGCCAGAAACAAAGACACAGTTGATTTGCATAGGTACAAGGGAGGTCCCGCTCGTGGAAGACCTTGAAGAATAGTGCCATGTAGGAGCTGGTGTGAAAGTTAATGACAAGGAGGCCGTTAGTGCTGTAATGGGTGTGGGAGAGTCTACTGGGCTCTTGATCATCACATGTTCACTGTGCGAAGCTTGGTGGGCAGCAGTAAATACTATACCTGTGGCAATTTGACTTCCATTCCTTGGGGGATGTGTGCAGATGCTGAATATATGTGATGGATTTCTCTTAACTTCTTTATGAACATCCACACTGCTTTCAACAGTAGCCGGACTAATTTGCATTCCCACCAGCATTATGGAAGGGTTTGTTTGTTTTCTTCCCATATCCTCTCCATTATTTGATTTTTTGATGAGAGTCATCCTGTCTCGGGTGAATCTCAATGCAGTTTTGATTTGTAAAGATATTGAGCATTTTCTTCATTTATTTATAGACCAATTGTACTTCTTTGAGAACAGGGTGTTCGGCTCATTTGCCCATGTATTGATTGGATTATTTACTTTTTTATTTTATCAGTTTCTGAGTTTTTCACATAGTCTGGAAATTAATACCCTGTTGAATTGATAGCTGGCACAATCTCCCCTCCCCCATCCCACCCCCAGCCTGTGGGCTGTCTCTTCACCTAGTTGATAGTTTCTTTCACTGTACAGAAGCTTTTTAATTTAGGACAATCCTTTGGGCCTTTTGATGCTAGTCTGTTCTTTTTCCTGGCTGGAAGTTTTTCTGTAGGGGGAGTTTATGGCAACTAAATTCATACTCACTGGTGCTCAGGGACAGCCTTGTTCAACTAGGAAAATCTGTGAGATGATTCAATGACAACTGAAATGTTGGAAGGCTCTTAAGTCTGGGTGATGGTTCTGCCTAAGTGGACTGGCATTACCTGGCATTGCCAGTTAAAAACTTAGTTTTGAAATATAGTGGAAAAAAATATAGTGGAGACTAACCCTGTTCAACCCATGAGTTATCAGTTGTCTATCAAGTGTTTTACAGGATAAGTCCAACTGTCTTTAGGATCTTCAAGTCCTCTCCTGGGCACTTAGGCTGAAATGTACTGGCTATATTATACTCCTTATATATCATTCCAAACAATGGACATTTTTGGATGACTGTCTACATTGTAGCCTCTGCCTGGATTGCACTAGACAGGTGTTCGGAGGGCAAGCTCCTATACTTTTGCAGGTAAAGCTGTTGCCCTTCTAAAAGACAGTTACATCTTCAAAGTTGTCTTTTCTTTGTTTATTTCAGACAATGTCCTTGAGAGAACATCACGAAGAATTTGTCAAAATCCCCTGGTCACTTTGATTCATTCCTTTTAGACGAGCTAGAGTACATGCTGCTTATGATGATTCTAAATGTACCCCCCAGGTCTCCCTCTCTACTGCTCTTTTGAGCAGATGGTTGTGACATCAAACTGAGCATGCTCAGGAGTGTGCTCATCTATACATGTGAAGATGAGCCATGCATGAATATCTACAAATGTCCTCAGCAAAGCCTTTACACACACCTTAGGAGGATGAACGATGAACCTGAGTTGTTTAATTTAAATAGGAGCATAGGTCGTACATGAAGACTTGGAATTAGATGGATTAATATGATAGGGTCTTATGACGGTAGAAGTTTACACAATGATTTTTAAAGGTAAAAATAAGTTAAAATTATGTGCACGTATTTGTTTATGCCTAGGTTTGTGCACTCTAGTGCAGGTGCCCATAGAAGTCAGAAAAGGGCATTAGATCTCCTGAAGTGCAGTTCTGAGCGGGCATGGGCTGTTCAATGGAGGTTTTAGGAACAAGATTGGGTCTTTTTCAAGAGCAGCACATGCTCTTAACCACTGAGCCATTCTTCAGCACCACACAGGTGATTTTTTTTTTTTTTGGAGGAATATCCCAATCCCACAAAAATGTATTACTTTTCAGAAGAGAAATAAAAGTAATTAATGGCCAATGAGGCAGAATTAAAAATAATTTAGACTGAAGGAGCAGATATGCTCCCCAAAACAATTTAAACCACGTCTCTAATTTGGTGTCTCTTTTTGGCTTTCAATCCAAATTCTTTTTTTTTTTTTTAAATTATGATGAACAAGTTTATAGACCTCATATACATAACTGACAGTAAAGGATATGGTGATATAATTTTGATAACTAGGATAACACACACACACACACACACACACACACACACACACATATATATGAAATCTTCACATTATGTATACCATTATGTATACCAGTATGTATATGTGTTAAATAAAAAAAAATTCATATTTCCTAAAATGATCGATAGATTAAAAAATGCCTATCAAACTTCAAATGCAATGTTTCACAAAAATAGAAAAACAATTTTAAATTTACACAAAACCACAATCCCTCCCTGGATTTCTTTTTTTTTTTTTTTTTTCTTTTTAGTTACATTTTGTTAACTCTGTGTCCCAGCTGTATCCCGCTCCCTCATTCCCTCCCCAACCCCACACTCCCTCCCTGGTCTCCTCCCTGCCCCTTTCCAAGTCCCCTGATAGGGGAGGACCTCCTCCCCTTTCATCTGACCCTGTTTTATCAGGTATCTTCAGGGCTGGCTGCAAAGTCCTCCTCTGTGGCCTAACAGACTGCTCCTCCCCTGGGGAGGGGGTGTCAAACAGCCTGCCCTTGAGATCCTGTTAGAAATAGTCCGTGTTCCCCTTACTTTGGAAAACTACTTGGTTACTGAGCTACCACAGGCCACATCCGAGCAGAAGTTCTAGGTTATATCCATAGATGGTCCTTGGTTGAGTGTCAGTCTCAGAAAAGACCCTGTGCCCAGATATATTTGGTCCTTGTAGAGCTCCTATCCTTTCCATATCATACTAACTTCCCTTCTTTCATATGATTCCCTGCACTCTGCCGAGGGTTTGGTTATGAGTCTTAGTGTCTGCTTTGAAACACTGCTAGGTAGAGTCTTTCAGATGCCTTTTGTGGTAGACTCCTGTCATAAGTTCAATGCACATCCCATTTGTCTTTCTAAATGAGGATTAATCACCTTCGCCTGTGTCCACTTTCTTGATTATCTTCTTTAGGTGTGTAGATTTCATTATGTTTATCATGTCTTGTAGGTCTATATAAGCGAGTATATACCAAGTTTGTCTTTCTCCTTCTGGGATACTTCACTCAGAATGATCTTTTCTAGATCCCATCACTTGCCTGCAAATTTCATGATTTCCTCCTTTTTGATTGCTGAGTAGTATTCCATTGTGTAAAAATACCACAATTTCTGTATCCATTCCTCCGTTGATGGACATCTGGGTTGTTTCCAAGTTCTGGCTATTACAAATAAAGCTGCTACGAACATGGTTGAACAAATGTCCTTGTTGTGTACTTGAGCAAATTTTGGATATATACCTAGGAGTGGTATAGCTGGGTCTTGAGGTAGCACTACTCCTAGTTGTCTGAGAAAGCGCCAGATTGACTTCCAGAGTGGTTGAACCAGTTTACATTCCCACCAGCAATGGAGGAGGGTTCCCTTTTCTCCACAACCTCTCCAGCATGTGCTATCACTTGAGTTTTTCATCTTGGCCATTCTGATGGGTGTAAGGTGAAATCTCAGGGTCGTTTTGATTTGCATTTCCCTAATGGCTAATGAGGTTGAGCATTTCTTTAAGTGTTTCTCTGCCATTCGATGTTCCTCTTTCGAGAATTCTCTGTTTAGCTCTGTTCCCCATTTTTTAAGTGGATTACTTGGTTTGTTGCTTTTCTGCTTCTTTAGTTCTTTATATATACTGGATATTAGCCCACTGTCAGATAAAGGGTTGGTGAAGATTCTTTCCCAATCTGTAGGCTGTCTATTTGTTTTGATGACAGTGTCTTTTGCTTTACAGAAGCTTTTCAGTTTCATGAGGTCCCATTTATTGATTGTTGCTCTTAGAGCCTGTGCTGTTGGTGTCCTGTTCAGGAAGTTGTCTCCTGTGCCAATGAGTTCTAGGCTGTTTCCCATTTTTTTTCCAGCTGATTTAGAGTATCTGGTTTTATGTTGAGGTCCTTGATCCACTTGGACTTTAGTTTTGTGCAGGGTGATAAATATGGATCTATTTTCATTTTTCTGCATGTAGACATCCAGTTGGTCCAGCACCATTTGTTGAAGATGCTGTCTTTTTTCCATTGAATGGATTTGGCTTCTTTGTCAAATATTGAGTATTCATAGGTGTGTGGGTTTATTTCTGGGTCTTCTATGCGATTCCATTGATCCTCCTTTCTGTTTCTATGCCAATACCATGCAGTTTTTATTACTGTTGCCCTGTAGTACAGCTTGAGATCGGGAATGGAGATACCTCCAGATGATCTGTTGTTGTACAGGATCGTTTTGGAGATTCTGGGTTTTTTGTTTCTCCATATGAAGCTGAGAATCTTTTTTTCAAGGTCTGTAAAGAATTGAGTTGGTATTTTGATGGGAATTGCATTGAATCTGTAGATTGCTTTTGGCAGGATGGCCATTTTCACAATGTTAATCCTACCAATCCATGAGCACGGGAGATCTTTCCATCTTCTGAGATCTTCTTCAATTTCTTTCTTCAAAGACTTGAAGTTTTTCTCAAACAGGTCTTTCACTTGCTTGGTTAGAGTCACACCAAGGTACTTTATGTTATTAGTGGCTATTGTGAAGGGTGTTTTTTCCCTAATTTCTTTCTCAGCCTTTTTGTCTTTGGTATACAAGAGGGCTTCTGATTTTTTTGAGTTGATTTTGTATCCTGCCACTTCGCTGAATGTGTTTATCAGCTGAAGAAGTTCTCTGGTTGAACTTCTTTGGGTTCGCTCATGTATACTATCATATCATCTGCGAATAGTGACACTTTGACCTCTTCCTTTCCGATTTGTATCCCCTTGATCTCCTTTAGTTGTCTTATTGCTCTGACTAGGACTTCAAGTACAATGTTAAAGAGATATGGAGAGAGTGGGCAGCCTTGTCTTGTCCCTGATTTCAGTGGGATTGATTTAAGTTTCTCTCCATTGAGTTTGATGTTGGCTATAGGCTTGCTGTATATTGCCTTTACTATCTTTAGGTATGTGCCTTGTATCCCTGATCTCTCCAAGACTTTAAACATAAATGGGTGTTGGACTTTGTCAAATGCTTTTTCAGCATCTAAGGAGATGATCATGTGGTTTTTCTCCTTCATTTTGTTTATGTGGTGGATTACATTGATGGATTTCCGTATGTTGAACCACCCTTGCATTCCTGGGATGAAGCCTACTTGGTCATGGTGGATGATATCTTTGATGTGTTCTTGGATTCGGTTTGCAAGTATTTTATTGAGTATTTTTGCATCAATGTTCATAAGAGAGATGGGTCTGAAGTTCTCTTTTTTGTTGGATCTTTGTGTGGTTTAGGTATCAAAGTGACTGTGGCTTCATAGAATGAGTTTGGTAGTGTTCCTTCTGTTTCTATTTTATGGAATAGTTTGAGGAGAATTGGTGTTAGTACTTCTTTGAAGGTCTTGTAGAATTCTGCGCTGAAGCCATCTGGTCCAGGGCTTTTTTTGGAGGGGAGACTGTTAATGACTGCTTCAATTTCCTTGGGAGATATAGGACTATTCAGTCTTTCTACCTGATCTTGACTTAATTTTGGTAGATGGAATCTGTCAAGAAAGTTATCCATTTCATTTAGATTTTCAAATTTTGTGCCATATAGGCTTTTGTAGTATGACCTAATAATCGTTTGGATTTCCTCAGTGTCTGTAGTTATGTCCCCATTTTCCTTTCTGATTTTGCTGATTTGTATGGTTTCTCTCTGCTTTTTAGTTAGTTTGGCTAAGGGTTTGTCTATCTTGTTGATTTTCTCAAAGAACCAGCTTTTT
The DNA here is from genome assembly GCF_907164565.1 of Psammomys obesus. Classification (NCBI taxonomy): domain Eukaryota; kingdom Metazoa; phylum Chordata; class Mammalia; order Rodentia; family Muridae; genus Psammomys; species Psammomys obesus. The sequence goes on from NW_026596046.1 coordinate 14,393,848, forward strand.
GTTTCATTGATTCTTTGGATAATTTTATTTGTTTCTAATTGATTGATTTCTGCCCTTAGTTTGATTATTTCCAGACGTCTGCTCCTCTTGGGTGTATCTGCTTCTTTTTTTTTCTAGGTTTTTCAGTTGGGCCATTAAGTTGTTTGTATGTGATGTTACGGATTTCTTCTTGTAGGCACTTAGTGCTATAAATTTTCCTCTGAGCACTGCTTTCAATGTGTCCCATAAATTTGGGTATGTTGTGCCTTCATTTTCATTGAATTCTAGAAAGTCTTTAATTTCTTTCTTTATTTCTTCCTTGACCCAGCTGTCATTGAGTAGTAAGTTGTTCAGTTTCCATGTGCGTGTCGGCTTTTTGTTGTTTCTGTTGTTGTTGATGTCCAGCTTTAGTCCATGGTGGTCAGATAGTATACAATGGATTATTTCAACCCTTTTGTATCTGTTGAGGCTTGCTTTGTGACCAACTATATGGTCTATTTTGGAGAAGGTTCCATGTGGTGCTGAAAAGAAGGTGTACTCTTTTGAGTTTGGGTGAAAAGATCTGTAGACATCTATTAGGTCCATTTGATTTAGGGATTCTGTGAGTGCTTTTATTTCCCTATTTGGTGTCTGTCTGGTTGATCTGTCCCTTGATGAGAGTGGGGTGTTGAAGTCTCCCACTATTAAGGTATTAGGATCAATGTATGATTTAAGCTTTAATATTGTTTCATTTACGAATGTAGGTGCTCTTGTATTTGGGGCATAGATATTCAAAGTTGTGATGTCCTCTTGTTGGATTTTTCCTTTGATGAGAATATAGTGGCCCTCCTTATCTTTTTTGATTAACTTGGGTTGAAAGTCTATTTTATTAGATATTAGGATGGCTACTCCAGCTTGTTTTCTGGAACCATTTGCTTGAAAAACATTTTTCCAGCCCTTTACTCTGAGGTAGTGTTTATCTTTGTTGCATAGGTGTGTTTCTTGGATGCAACAGAATGTTGGGTCCTGTTTCCGTAACCATTCTGTTAGCCTGTGTCTTTTTATTGGTGAGTTGAGTCCATTAATATTGATAGATAATATTGACCAATGCATGTTAGTTCCTTTTGTAATGGAGTCGATGATCTTACCTTGTTTCATTGCTTGTTTTCTTTTCCTTTTTGTTGGGATATTATCTGTCTGCCCTGTTTTCTTGGGTGAATTTGTTTTCGTTGGATTGGAGTTTTCCTTCTAGTATCTTCTGTAGGGTTGGTTTGCTGTATAGATATTGCGTAAATTTAGTTTTGTCATGGAATATTTTGTTTTCTCCATCTATGTTGATTGAAAGCTTTGCAGGGTATAGTAGTCTCGGTTGACATTTGTGATCTCTTAGAGTCTCCATGATGCTTGCCCAGGCCCTTCTGGCTTTCATAGTTTCTGATGAGAAGTCTGGTGTGATTCTGATAGGTCTACCTTCATATGTTACTTGGCCTTTTTCCCTTGCTGCTTTTAATATCTTTTCTTTGTTCTGTAGATTTAGTGTTTTGACTATGATGTGACGTGATGTGTTTCTTTTCTGGTCTAGTCTATTTGGTGTTCTGTAGGTCTCTTGTATATTTATGGACATCTCTTTTTTTAAGTTGGGAAAATTTTCTTCTATGATTTTTTTGAAAATATTTTCTGGACCTTGGAGCCTGGAGTCTTCTTTTTCATCAATTCCTATTATTCTTAGATTTTGTCTTTTCATAGCATCCTTGATTTCTTAAATATTTTGTGATTGGAATTTTTCTGATTTTACTTTTTCTTTGAGAGAAGTATCAATTTCTGCAAGTGTGTCTTCAGCTCCAGAGATTCTCTCTTCCATCTCTTGTATTCTGTTGGCGTATCTGGGCTCTCTGCTCTCTGGTTTGGCCCTGCTTCTTTGATGTGTTCCGCCAGTTCCGTGCTGCTGTCACTGCCAGGTTATGAGGTCTTGCTGCAGCTGGAGATTTCAGGGTGGTCACGTCAGTGGGAATCGGGGTAACCAGCCTTTCTGTTCTCTGGTTTGGCCCCGGTTAGTCTTAAACTGGAGGGCTGATGTGCCCCGCCAGCTCAGTGCTGCTCAGCCGCCAGGTTAGAAAGTCCCGCTGTAACTGGAGACTGGGTTGCTAGTCCAGATGCTTTCTGGGAAGTCCTGGGGTCTCTTTACTGCGCTCTCCAAGCTTCGGAGGCTCAGCACCTGGTGTGTCTAGCTTGTATGGCGTTTCTGTCTGGTTTTGGTGAGTATATAGCGTATTCTCTGTCACTGTGGGATTGGGTGGGCCGTACCATCAGTGATGGCGCTCCTGCGGAGCTAGTATGGCGTCTAGCAGACTCGGGCCCTGGAAGGATGGTGCAGCCGCCGCACGTGAATCTGGGGCTCCGAGACACAGTACTGCTGGCCTTTGCCGATAAAGGGCTTGGGGCTCTGCCTCAGTGGCTGCAGGCCCCAGGCAGTTAGGTCTGCGCTGAGAAAGGCGAGTCCGCTGGGCCGAGGAGGAGGGAGGTCTGGGGGAGGGGAGTGTCGAGAGATCAAAGGATCGTTTCTCACCTTCCCCAAACAAGTCCCTGGGTGACCCGAGACCAAGGTTTTCACCTCCTGCGATGTTCCCTGTTGTTTAGAAAGTCTCTCCGTTGTTTCCCTGGCTTCAGAAGTTCTTCCACTCATCAACTCAGAACTTTATCTCTTCCACAGCTCGGAAACTGTGTGTGCTAGTCGCCATCTTGGCTCCGCTCCCCCCAATCCAAATTCTTAAGTAGCCTTGTAAGACTGGCACAAGAGACCAGCTCATGGTCTGGTAAAGAGGGTTTTTTTTTGTTGTTGTTGTTTTGTTTTTGTTTTGTTTATGTTTTTTCTGCTAATACTTTTTTTTGCTATTTTTTTTTTAAATTTACAGCCATGTAAATAATATAGAAAGCTACTTTTTTCTGTCATTTTAAAAACATGATCAATTAGGAAAGCAGTTTTGAAATAGCTATTTGTAAAAGCAGACACCAAGGTTTAGACCTACTCAGTGGTATACTAAACCTTCAAAGGGTCAAAAGGAACATAAATAGAAAACATTTGTAATATAAATATATGACAGAGACATTTACTTTTGGCACCACCTAAAAAATATCGGGTAGCAATTTATTACTTCTCAGTTCCTTGGAAATTATAAAAAAATTCGGTTAGTACTTTCAATAGGCAGCTGGTCCTGGTGGAGGAGGCCCAGATACGTAGATCTCTTGAGCCCTAGAATCTCTTGAATGTGTCAAACTAACCGTAATGTTACTGTGACAATGGCTAAGAACATACCTTCTGATACAAAACCAATTTTCAATGTGGAACTCATCAGAAGCCATAGCGGGCGGGCGGGGGGGAATCACCATCCTAATAGACACATATAGTACAGTGGCAACCGACTGTAAGAGTGGCTGCTGCTCTGGGAGGTGTCACTTGCAAAGCTACCTCCCCTGCCCTTGTCGGGAACCCCAGCTCATAGAGAGAAACACACCTAAGTGATTAAGATGTTATGGGCTCAATTATTCTTTTTTAGATTTATAGAACATCTGTTGACTTTCATTGCCTCAGAGTGCGTAAGGCCTTTCCTTGTTCTTTGCTCTTGTGCATATACTAACATAAAGCACGCAACACAGTTCTGAGAGGTTTAGCTTGTAGAAATGTCATGTGTTTGTCTAAAGCGGTGGTTCTCAACCTGTGGACTTGACCCCTGAGGCGGCGGGGGTGCGCTGGCACGGGTGTCAACATAGCCATCGCAGGGGTAGCTTATCAGACACCCTGCGTATCAAATATTTGTATTGCTATTTATCACAGTTGTAAAATTACAGTTACGATGTAGCAATGAAAATAATTTAATGGTTGGAGGTCACTACGACATGATGAACTGTACTGAAGGGTTGCAGCATCGTGACCTTTGAGAACCACTGCCTTAGAGGAGCACTACAAGTAGCCCCAGGGGGTCAAAGCCAAGTATTGTCTTCGTGGGGCAGAGGGACATGCTCACTAGATGAACATCCCAGCCAGCATGTGGTCCTCAGCGCCACAGTCTTCCTTACCTTGCTTTCTCTACAAAAGCCTTTTGTGAATCTGAATCTTAGTTTCCTAAGTTTTTGTTTGTTTGTTTAGCTATCTACAGAGGAGAACAATAGCTCTCCCTTATTTTCCCAGAAGACAGCCTTTGAGTAAACAAACCAGTCTTACTCCTATTGAGACAGTAGTCTTAAGGTTGGGGCTCATGGTGAATCATCAGCCAGTCATGTGTCACATATGACCAACCCTTGACTGGACGAAAAACTAATGGTCCCCCTCCCTGTTGGGCAGAGGGAACATTCATAGGGACTGTATATACACCTCATGGGTTTGGCTCTGATGTGCTCAAAAACAACCAATCCCAATGAAGAGTACCTTAGGCTACTGTCTCTGTATTTAAGGTACTTGAGATAAAATCCCACCATATTTTTTAAACCGCAATTCTTGTTATTTCTATTTAACAGCTTAGAAAGTAAGTTTATTAAAAGTTAATCAACTAGTCCGAGTTCATGGCAATCGTAACGTTTTGTGCCAGAGTTCAAAACTAGGAAGATTGGAGTTAAAGATTAAATGAAGCACTCATTAGGAGAGTAGAAGTAGCCACATCTGTCCTGGGGGCTGACAGGGGTCAGGCAGGCTGCATTAGGCATGAAATATAACTCAATAATTTGTTGAAATCAAATCCGATCCAACAAACAAATCTGTGCTGACCATCTACTCTATTTACTCCTGTAATTACTGAATGAATCCAAGAGGCTCAGGGGACAAGGCCCACTCTTCCTTAAGGAGCTTTTGGTGTCTCCGCCTCCTTTCAGACTGAGATTGGCAGGAGATTGCCTTTTTAGTGGAAACAGCTCTGAGAAACAGAAAAAAAAGCAGTCTTTGTGGAAGCCTACTGTGTAGGAAAACAAATGAAAACCCCTGATGCTGATAAGCACCTGTGTGAAAGGCAAGCAGCACCTGACAGGCCAAGGAAAAGAAGCACCCCCAGCCCCCAGAAGAGGGGGGTACTCAGCAAGGAGTGCTTAAAAGCTTGTTTCATTAAGGTGTTTTCAAACTATGACCACTGGTGAGAGCTCTCCTGCAGCTCACACGCTTCCCTCGATGCTAAGTGGGCGCTCTGGCAAATCACTCTGATTTGCCCTCTCTCTGCAGAGTACTGTGTATGCATGTGTGTGAGAGGGAGGGGGAGGAGAGGATGAATGCACAAGAGTGTGTTCTGGCCAGCTGGCCAGCATTCTGACATTTGGGGAATGGGGGTCAGCTTCACAGAAAATCGCCCCACTGGGGAAGAAGTTTCCATAGGAAGAACAGGAATGAGAAAAACTATTTTCTGTGAGAGATTGGAAAGTGAATATTTTAGGCTATGTGCTGGCTAGATTTATGTCAACTTGACACAAACTATAGTCATCAGAGAGGAGGAAATGCCTCCATAAGACTGGGTTGTGGAAATGTAAGTCCAATAAACCCTTTCCTTCCCTACTTGATGTTTTGGTCATGGTGTTTTGTCACAGCAAAACAAACAAACAATAAAAACAACCCTAACTAAGACAGTTTATGAATACATATGACTAGAGTGCTGATTTTTCACCAAATGCGCGCTCTCTCTCTCTCTCTCTCTCTCTTCTTTCCAGAACTGAGGACTGAACCCAGGGCCTTGTGCTTGCTAGGCAAGCACTCTACCACTGAGCTAAATCCTCAACCCACGAAGAGGAGTACAGACAGAAATCAACCACCAATTGCTGCTGATTTAACCAACCATGTTTAGATAATTAAATTATTTTTTTAAAAAAGATTTATTTATTATTTATACAGTACTCTCCCTGCATGTATGCCTACACACCAGAAGAGGGCACCAGATCTCATTATAGATGGTTGTGAACCACCATGTGGTGTTGCTGGGAATTGATCTCAGAACCTTTGGAAGAACAGCCAGGGCCCTTAACCTCTGAGCCATTTCTCCAGCCCAGAGGTAATTAAATTTCAATACAAACTTTTGAGCAAAATCCAGAGCCTTTCCAGTGCTGGGTGGGGAGGGAAGAGAAGTTCTGTGTTCCCCACTTTCCACCCCAGTACCCTCTTTCCTGCCTTACGCAGCTTTTCTATTTGGCTGTCCCGATACGTACACTTTGGAATAAACCGAGCACCCAGACAAGACTTTTCCTGAATTCTGGAAACCGCTTTAGTGAATGAATTATCCAACCTGAGGAGGGACTATAGAGCCCCTGAGCAATAGTGTGAAGGTGGTGTGGACTTCCCCACTGTGGCTGGAATCCAGAGCCCGGCCAACTATTCGTTTGGTGTTTCTGAATGTTGTGCCCCCCACCATTGAGTAGCTCCGTCATCACAGTGGGAAGCCTCCATGTTCCCTGTGGAGGAAAGAGGAAAGGTGGGAATTACAGAGATGCCTTTTCCTGCCTAAGTCCGGAGGATTACATGTCACTTATCACCTCTTCCTGATCACAATTAGCCCCGCTCATAGCCTCGCCTCATAGCAAGGACTGGAGTATGAGCGCTGTGCACCGAGAAACAGACAATTAGTGACTCGCGCCTCTGACTTCTTCCTGCCAGGCCGTGCTGCCATGGCTACGAGGCTGAGAGCTTCCCCAGATATGGAGGAAGCTTAAGAAGTAGGAAATGTTTGGTACCAGTGACAGAGTTTTACATAAAATAAAGACCTCGAGTGTGCCCCTGAGACCTCAAGTTCACATGGGTCCCGCTGTGTAACAGAATCCTTTCATTCCAGATCCCACGGATGAATCTCTAAGAGTTTGTCCTGGTCATTGTCCACACTCTGCCTTAGGAGGCGAGTTTACAGTAGAAACCTCTACTTGACTTATTCCAGTGAGAAAGCTCATGATGGGAACGGGCTAAGCAGGGTCACATGGTGAAGACAGAGCCCAAAGAGTAATTCTGATCTCATCTGCATCCCTCTGACACTCTGAAGGAAGGTCAAGAACATAGTCTATAGCAATTCCAGGGGCAGCTTCCCACCGTGTGTGTGTGTGTGTGTGTGTGTGTGTGTGTGTGTAGTTGCTAAATGCTGTATGGATAGTAGTTTATTTGAGCTGGTATGCATGGCATATCATGCTTGAGAGAACCTCTTTTTTGAGATGCTCTTAGTCCCTGGAGGCATTCAAGGCTTATACTGAAGAACTCTCCATCCTCTTCCCTGTCTCCACTCTTTGAAGTTTTGACACTCTGCCCACCAGCCCATTCCCTGAGTACCACTGCCTGGGAGGCAATCCCAGCTTTCATGTGCTCTCACTCTATCCAGTTCTTAGTTGATTGGATAGCTTTGATTTTTCTAAAAAGGACATATCTTCCTGTGTCTGCCTGTGAGCTCTATGTGTATGTGTGTGTTCACATGTATGTATGTCACACAGTAAATGTGTGGAGATCAGGAAATGATACTAGGTGCTAGAGTTCTACCTTCTGTCTTGTTCGAGAGAGTCTCTTGTTCATTGCTGGCTATGCCAGGCCAGCTAGTGACCTGGTTTGTGACTTCCTTCTCAGTAAAAAGTAGAGGAAGCCAGGCTGGTGTGTGTGTGTGTGTTTCAAATGCCTTATGGATAGCAGCTTACTTGAGATTGGTTTGCATAGAATATCATTATCACCTCGAAAAGGCCCCCAACCGGTTTTTAACTTGAAGAACTTGGAATTCTGCCAGCCCTCACCTTAACTCAGGCCTTGACTTGCTACTCAAATGATTGCCTACCCACAGAGGCTATAAACACATCCTCAAGAGACTACCACTATGGAAACAGAGCCTAGAGAAATGCCACACGGGTGTGTAGGGAGGACGTGGCATGGTTAGGTCCATTAGGGGAAGTTTGTGTTAGGTGTAATGGAATGATCTTTCTGCAGCACCTCCTAGAACAGGTAACAGTGGGGAAATGCCAAGAGTTCATGCAGAGAACAATGATGGGGATGGGACTGAGAGGTAGTATTTGCCTAGCGTGTGTGATACGCACACGCGAGTGTGCACACACACATACACACACAGCAAGTTTTAAAATTTGCCTAACTGCTTATGGCAATTTTTTTTTTTTTTGGTGCAGGGACACAGAGAATGGTTCCTGCTTTGGAAAAGCTATTCTGGTAAGTACTAAGCAGCAAAGCAATTGTTAAAAAAAAATACTCGATTGTATTTGAACAGTTTTTAGAAAAAGGTTTTTGTTCATCCATCTATTGATTACTTCTCTTGTTGCTGTGTCTAAACACCTGACAAGAAGCAAGTTAAGGAGGAAGGGCTTATTTGGCTTGTAATTTGGAGAGAGTCGGTTCATCGTGGTGAAGAATACATGGTCATACTGCACCTAGACAGAAAGCAAGGAGCAGAGGGAAGTGGAGCCAGCGTGTAAAACTGGAAGGCCCAGCCATAGTGAGCCACTTCCTGTAGCAAGCTTACCTGCAAAAGGTTCCACAACTTCCCCCAAAACAGCGTTACCAACTCCGGGCCAAGTGTTCAAACATTTAAGCTTATGGTGATTATTCACATCCAAACCACAACATCCTAAAAAGTAATTCATAACGGTTGTATAAGAGTTTGTGCCAAGCTCTCCCAAACTCATCAGCCAATTAAATGATTAGTTCATATCAAATTTTGTGTTTGAACTGGTACTGCATCTTCCTGTTTGAAAACTAAAAAGGGGTTGACAAGATAGCTCAGTTTGGGTAAAATGCTTACCTTGCAAGACTGAGGGCCTGAGTCTCATGTTAAATAAAAGAAAATCTACACGTGATGCTTACAATCCCAGCGCTGGGGAGGCAGAGACAGGCAACCCTTGGGAATGCTGGCCAGGCGGCAAATTCCAGGTAGGAGTGAGACACAGTGTCTCATAGAACAAGCTGCCCAGTGCCCGAGACGCCTGAAGCTAATGGCAGTCACATGTAGCTACATACTTACACACATGCACACACACTCACACACACTCACTCTCTCTCTGTCTCTCTCTCTCACACATACCATACACATATGTACATACATACACTTAAAGAAGAAAAAAAACGTAGGTATTGAGTAAAATGCTCCTCTCGTCTCTTTGCCCTGTGTGTGCTTGTATTCCATTTTCTTCCATATGTCCCTGCAGCTACTGTTACAATGCTCAGTTTCCATGTAGACCCTATTGACATATTTGCAAGAAATTCAATGTATCATCTCAATCTCTACTTCCTTTTAACTGAAAATAAATATCTTACAGTGTTTTTTTTTTTTAATGAGCCTGATTGAGGTTTAATTTACACAAAATAAAATATATCCTTTGCTAGAGTGCAACATGGTGAATTTTAACAGGTAATCATGGCCATATCCATCAAGCAGTTCCTTGCTCACACTGTGGACAGGCAAACCTCTCTATGCACTCCCAGTACCTTGAGAGTGTGGGTTTGTTTCCCTACTTCTGCCTTTTCTGTACCACCACATACACTGAATTCAAAACGAGTCTATTCAGCCTTGCTTCTTTGACTTACCATAATGCTTTTAAAATGTGTGCGTAAGAAGTTCATTTATTTTTCTTGCTTCATATTTTGCTTGTTTGGAGGAAAAGCCTTTTCTTCTACCCACTTAAGTCCATTTGGTCAAGGATGTGTGCATTAATTTAAAACAGATTATCAGAAGAAAAGATTTACAATCCTTTTATGAGAGAGCACTTTATAAGAAATGGCTTTCTCAGTAGCTGCACATATGGCTTGGTGTTGGCTTAACAAGGTGGGGTAGTAGGACTCTCAAGCTGAGAGATGGAAGGTTCTGATTAGTTTTTTTTTTTTAATATAATTTCTTAAGATATCCCAATGGAAAAAGGCAGTCTTCTTCCTCAAAGCTTCTGCTTTGGATGGTGTATAATGTATACAACAGAAATGTATCTCTTAATATGTTAGGCCTGGGAGAGGCCAAGATCAAGATGTTGGCAGATTTGATAGCTGGCTGAAGCTCACTTCTGGTTCTGTACTCTCTTCTTATGTTGTCACATGAAAGGAGGGGGGTCTGTCTAGGCTTCTTATAAAAGGGCTGTGAGCTGGGGAGAGGAGGGTGAAATGCTTGCCTCGAGAGATCAGAGCTATGTTAAAATTTGGGCATGGTGGCATTTGCCTATATTCCGAGGGCTGGGCAGGAAAAATTAGGCAGATCTTTGGCTCTGCCTAGTATAGGTAAAGCAGATTGCTCCCTAGCTAGCCAGGCTAGCCTACTTGGTGAGATCTGGGTCAGAGAGAGACCAAGTCCTAAACAGGCAAGGTGGACAATCCTCCCGGGTAATAACAGCCTAGTCTGACATCATGTGTTCATTAACCCTTTGCACAGGGATGCACACACATACATACAAACATACACAGGTATACACAAGGGCACTAATTCAATTATGAGGTATCTGCACTTGTGACCTAATCACTCTCAAAAGTCCGACCAACCAATATTATCGACTTGGAGGTCAGGCTTTTAACATAGGTTTTGTGTGTGTGTGTGTGTGTGTGTGTGTGTGTGTAGGCTGATTCTAGCGCCCTAGTAACTCAGGATGTAACAGTATATGGAGGTAGGACCTACTAAGATGTGGTTTTTATAACATAAGATGGGTGGGTCTTATCTGATGTGCCTGGTATTCTTTCAAGGAGAGAGTAAGACACAGATGACCTGGGCAGGTGGGTGTCAGTGTGGGGATACCATTTCCCAGTCAAGGAGAAAGGCAGTAGAAAAGATTTAACCTGCTGACACCCTGCTCTTGGACTTTTGGCCTCTATAAATGAAGAAATAAATATCCCTTGGCTAAGCTACCCATGCTCATGACACTTATTTATGCCAGAGCTCAAAGCTAACACATACAAGTATGTATCTCACTTTTTCCCATTTTAAGCAATGTGTTTTGAATAAGATTCCAAAGTACATGAAGTTCTTTCTTGGTATTTTTTTTTAAGCTATGAAGGATTCCCGTATGCGATTTTGATTCTTACAACACGTCTCTAAGGAAAGCAATCATAATTATCCCTAGACTGAAGCTGAATGACTCACAGAGGTAAGTGATTTGTCCTATCTTCTAAGTAGAAGACATGATAATTGCTCCCAGGTTTGTTCCAACTCTGTATTAGTCACTGGTCTCATGGCTGAGACAAAGTGTTGACAAAAGCAACATCAGGGAAATAGAGCTTGAGTGCGTCCATTATAGCAGGGAAGATGTGATGGCGGGCGAGAGAGGCCGCTGATCACATTGTGCTAGGATACAGAGAATGTCGCTCCTCCTCCCAAGTGTTCAGCCCGTGGGTGAAGGCAGAGGTTCAGGCCTAGGCGGTGAGAGGAACAGAGTCACCACACCTGGAGTTGGGTGAGCAGCTGCAGACTCATTTATTCCAGAAGAGACAGCAGGTTATTTAGCTTTGAGTCACCAATCAGGTTCCTCCACGCCGAGATGGCCAATGGATTTTCTTCTCTGGGCTGACTTTCCAAAGTGAGGAGGCCATGTACTTTCTGCCTGACTGCTTCCACAGTCACATCCGTGGAAGCTGGCCTAGGCCGTGAGCCCTAATGTCCCTTTGCCAGTAACGCCTCCAAGAAATGGTGCTCATTGTCTTCTTTTAACCCAGTCCAGAACCTCAGCCCATGGAATGGCACTGCTCATGTTCAAGGTGGGTCTTTCTTCTTCAGATAAACCTTTCTAAGAATACCTTGACACACCAGAGTTATGTCTCCTAGGCGTATTCTAACCAGTTGGCAATGGAGATCAGCCATCACAAACTCCCAGTGTTATGTTAGCTATAGTCAAACCAACGTCTTTATCTTGGCTTTCAGCTTTCTCGTGTTAGTCTCTGCCTTGTAGCAGGCCCTCCAACAAATCAACTACTCCCTTTACTTCACATTACTTTGCCTCGTTATAGGAATGGCTTATTTGAAATGATTCTGTATGGATGTCCATACCCTGCAAACCTTGCTAGATGAGGGCTTTAAGACTTGAAAGCAATGAGTTTTAGTGTCTCATAGGGGAGCAGGTAGCCCCTAGAACAATGAGAAACGTGTTCAGCTTTGATTGTCACATTAGATCTTGCTCTATTAAGAACAGAGAAAAAATGCTCTCCTGGCAGTGTTAACAAGCCAGGGCCAGCCACGGCTGCAGGGAGTTAAATCTAATGGGGATCCTAGCCAGCTGTGGAAAGGTGGTCAATGAATTTTCCAGTGAACAGTATTGGGGGAAAGAAAGAAAGAGTAGAAACCAGGAGGCTTTGAACTAAAGTTTGTACTGCCACAGTGCTGGGTGTGTGTTTGTGTCACCCCAGTGGGAGATGTGTTTGTATAGGAAGGAGGGTTCTAAGAATAGCATATTTTCTGTACTTCCTGTTTAGGTGTCTGGCCGTACAGGGCAATTCCTCTCATCTCCTGCTTGACCCTGTAAAATAGACTTTCCAGTTTGGTGCAGCTTACATTTTCCCCTAGATTCGTTATGTGCTACTGATGGACCCTAGCAATTGCCACAAGTATCTTGAGGAATGATTGTTTCAGAAAGCAATTGCATTGGCGGTACCTCTTTAGGGGATCCCATTATGGCAAAAGGCCAACGAAGCTTCCTTGGAGAATGCTGAGTCCAAGGTCATGTGGAGAAAGGGAAAAGACTCAGGGGTTTGGGCAAGTATGGAGCGCACTGCTAGAATTCAGTTCTTGCTCAAAACTTGTTAGCAAGTGCATGCAGACTGAGAAGAAAATTGGATCACGGATATATAAAATAAACTGCATTTTCTTTACCTATCTGAGTTTTCTACACGACAAGTCAACATGTAAGAAAAGAGTCAAAGACTAAGGGTGCAGCTCAGTGGCAGAACACATGGTTAGGGTACACCAAAGTCCTGTGTTCAATTCCTGGCACTCCCCTCCAACAATAACAACCAACCAAGGAGAGTCAATGTTTGAAAAATGCTCACCATTGAACAGGACAATGTTTCTTGCCTTGGTTGAAGGGCCATTTCAGCTTTTTGCCTCACTAATGTATAACATGGTATGAGTCTCTTTCCATTTATATCCATTGATAATCTGACACTTGAGAGTTACCCACTCAGATAACAGTGTGTGTCTAGGAACCCTTGACTAGTCTCTTCCCTTTTGATAGCACTGAGGAAGACATACTTCCTGCCCCTGCCCCATAATTAACTATCCTGGAAAGTAGCTTTCTAAGGCTGAGGTGACTGTACTACATTTCCCAGAGCCCCTTGCACCCACAGCAGAACCAAGAGGCAGAAGTGATGTTTGACTGCTCTCATTTTGGAAGCTGCTTTCTCTTTTCTCATCTGTGGAAGGTACCCATGCCCTGAAAACTGGAACAACCTAGACTTCAAAATCATCACATCAAGGACAGTGCGTTGGGTTATGACCCAAACAGAGTGAGAAATGGACTTCCTCTATGGAAGGCTCTCTTACTGATAATAGCTGTCAGCAACCTCTTAGTGAATTCTTCCTGCAAAAGACTGGAGAAGTTGACATGCAGAAGAGTGCAGCTGGTGTGGAATGGTGCTTGGGAGAAGCTGGTGGTGATAAAAATACACTTAGGACAACTTATGAACCTCCTACAGTGCTCAGAAAATTGCATTAGGTACCAAAAAAATAGAAACAGAAGAAGGTAGCAGGCAACCCTGTCGGCTGCCTTCTATTGTTTGAAAATGATCCTTACTCAGTGTTCTCATCTGACCTTGAACCAAAGTCAGAGAGACTCATCTTCGAAGATGGGGCAACTGGGAGTCAATTAAGGAGTTGTAACAAAATGATATATTACTGGGAGCTTTTATTTGACTTAAGTATATGTGCTATACCACATTTTTAATATAGCCTTTTATGTGAGCGTGTGCCCTGGACAGAGTTATACTTTGTTTGTGAGTGAGTGAGTGTGTGTAATGTTCATATGTGTATGCCTCAAATGTGAGCTGTTCACGTATTTATGCCTGTATGTATACACATGTGTGTAGGAAACAGAGGTTAACATCAGGAGTCTATCTCTCTACATCATCATCATCATCATCATCATCATCATCATCATCATCATTATCATCATTTATTATCATTTATTTTGAGACAGGGTCTCCCCCTGAAGCTCGAGCTCACCAATTTGGCTAGACTGGCTGGCCATGAGCTCCGGAAAGTCCTCCTGCCTCTGCCTTCTCAGCTGACATTATGGTCATATGCCACTTTTTTTTTTTTTTTTTTTACCTGAGTTCTGGGAATCCAAATTTAAGTCTTCATGTCTATATAGTTAGCACTTTACTGATAGGTCAGTCTCCCCAGCTCCAAATTTTTCCTTTTATCAACTTCATGCATCATAAATCATCTATAACATTTAGACTTAGTTTCTCTGAAATGAAATGAAATTCTAAGAGATTTCCAAAGCTTTTAAGGGTTCAGAATCCATCTAGGCCTTTTAATTCTTACAATTCTTTTCAAATTTTAATTTATTCAGTGTGTCTGTGTGTGTATGAGTGAGTGTGTGTCTGTGTGTGTGCATGTGTGTGTGCATGTGTAGGTCAGAGCACAACTTGCCAGGTTAAGTTCTTTCCTTCCGACGGTTGGGCACTGGGGATAGAACTCAGGTTGTCAGTCTTGGCTGCAAGCTCCTTTACCTGCTGAGCCATCTCATCTACCCTCATTTATGTTCTTTTACCATAGTTACTTAGAAAGCAAAGTGATCTTTAAGATTTATTGTCTTCGTCCTGATTTCCCTAGGTGTTCAGCTTAGTTTCCACAAAAATGAAATCTCTTTGCACTCGTATTTCATTAGTTTAGATATTACTTAATAAGATTACATAGTTTCAATAATTGGCAAACCAGACTTGTGAACAAATGAAGGTGCTATTAGATGAAAGAAAAAGTGTAGATGTGTCACCTGTCCTGTTCAGTGGCATACCCTTGGTGTTAATATAACAGACAGTGACTCAAAGTTGATTAGTCCCCGGCAAGTAGCCTATGAGACCCTTTCCCTGGGCAGTACTGGTTTTTCATATGTCTTATCCTTGATGGAGAGGTTTTATGCATGATTTCAACCCTTATATTGTCCCTAAGTCCAAATTCCCATGCAGAACCTGGTGAAGCTAGACATTCTTAAATAGTGGTACGATCTCTTGTATTGGTAAAACTTAAACATGGTACCAAGACAGAAACATGGAGGGACTAGGCCAAATGGCCCCGCTGCCAAATGGAAGAAGCAAGACTGAAACTCTGACCATCCACCTGCCCCACCAGGTGTTTAATTAGTACTCACTGTTACCTTCCCTCTGTCCTTCGGCAGGATTGAGTGCATAAGATAGGTCTGGTGTTGTCATAGGACAAGCACTTCTCCACCCTGCCCCTGGATGTTCTCAGAGCTAATCTGGTCTATTTTTTTGCAGGGCCAGGTTCCTCTCCCTGAATCCTTTTCCTTAAGGCATGAGAAAAGCTTACCGTTGCCTCCTTAAGAACTGTTGCAGCATTACATTATGGCCATTTAAAACATCACAGTTTACATTCCCACCAGCAATGGAGGAGGGTTCCCTTTCTCCACATCCTCTCCAGCATGTGTTGTCACTTGAGTTTTTGATCTTAGCCATTCTGATGGGTGTAAGGTGAAATCTCAGGGTTGTTTTCATTTGCGTTTCCCTGATGACTAAGTATGTTGAACATTTCTTTTTTTATTATTTTTAATAATTACACTTTATTCACTTTGTATCCCCCCATAAGCCCCTCCCTTCTCCCCTCCCAATCCCACTCTTTCACCTCCTTCTTCACGAATGCCCTTCCCCAAGTCCACTGATAGGGGAGGTCCTCCTCTCCTTCCTTCTGATCTTAGTCTATCAGATCTCATCAGGAGTGGCTGCATTGTCATCTTCTGTGGCCTGGTAAGGCTTGTTCCCCCTCAGGGGGAGGTGATCACAGAGCAGGCCAATCAGATTATGTCAGAGGCAGTCCCTCTTCCCATTACTATGTAACCCACTTGGATACTAAACTGCCATGGGCTACATCTGTGGAGGGGTTCTAGGTTATCTCCATGCCTGGTACTTGGTTGGAGTATGAGTCTCTGGGAAGACCCCTGTGTTCAAATTTCTGGTTCTGTTGCTCTCCTTGTGGAGTTCCTGTCCTCTCCAGGTCTTACTATTTCCCACTTCTTACATAAGATTCCATGCACACTGCCCAACAGTTGGCCATAAGTCTCAGCATCTACTTTGATAATCTACAGGGCAGAGCCTTTCAGAGGCCCTCCGTGGCAGGTTTCTAGCTTGTTTCCTGTTTTCTTCTTCTGATGTCCTTCCTCTTTGCCTTTCGGGATGGGGATTGAGTATTTTAGTCAGGTTCCTCTCTCTCGATTAGTTTCTTTAGATGTACAGATTTTAGTAGGTTTATCCTATATTACATGTCTATATGAGTGAGTATATACTGCGTGTGTCTTTCTGCTTCTGGGACAGCTCACTCAGGATGATCCTTTCCAGGTCCCACCACTTACCTGCAAATTTCATGATTTCCTTATTTTTCATTGCTGAGTAATATTCCATTGTGTAGATGTACCACAATTTCTGCATCCATTCTTCAGTTGAGGGGCATCTGGGCTGTTTCCAGCTTCTGGCTATTACAAATAAAGCTGCTACAAACATGGTTGAGCAAATGTCCTTATTGTGTACTTGAGCCTCTTTTGGATATATGCCTAGAAGTGCTATGGCTGGATCTTTAGGAAGCGCTATTCCTAGTTGTCTGAGAAAGCACCAGATTGATTTCCAAAGTGGTTGTACAAGTTTACATTCCCACCAGCAATAGAGGAGGGTTCCCCTTTCTCCACAACTTCTCCAGCATGTGTTGTCACTTGAGTTTTTGATCTTAGCCATTCTGATGGGTGTAAAGTGAAATCTCAGGGTCGTTTTGATTTGCATCTCTCTGATGGCTAAGGACATTGAGCATTTCTTTAAGTGTTTCTCTGCCATTCGATATTCCTCTATTGAGAATTCTCTGTTTAGCTCTGTACCCCATTTTTTAATTGGATTACTTGATTTGTTGCTGTTTAACTTCTTGAGTTCTTTATATAGTCTGGGTATTAGCCCTCTGTCAGATATAGGGTTGGTGAAGATCCTATCCCAATCTGTAGGCTGTCGTTTTGTTCTGACCACAGTGTCCTTTGCTTTACAGAAGGTTTTCAGTTTCCTGAAGTCCCATTTATTGATTGTTGATCTTAGAGCCTGTGCTGTTGGTGTTCTGTTTATGAAATTGTCTCCTGTGTCAATCAGTTCAAGGCTCTTCCCCACTTTTTCTTCTAACAAGTTTAGTGTGTCTGGTTTTATATTGAGGTCTTTGGACTTTAGTTTTGTGCAGGGTGATAAGTATGGATCTATTTGTATTTTTCTACATGTAGATATCCAGTTAGACCAGCACTAACCACAGAGGGCCTCTGAAAGGCTCTACCCTGTAGGGTATCAAGGCAGATGCTGAGACTCATATCCAAACTTTGGACAGAGTGCGGGGAATCTTATGAAAGAAGTGGGAGATAGTAAGACCTGGAGAGGACAGGAGCTCCACAAGGAGAGCAACAGATTAAAAAAGTTTGGGCACAGGGGTCTTTTCTGAAACTCATGGTCTGGCCAAAGACCACTCATGGAGATGGCCTGAAACCCCTGCACAGATGTAGCCCATGGCACTTTAGTGTCCACATGGGTTCCATAGTAATGGGGACAGGGACTGTCTCTGACATGAACTGATTGGCTTGCTCTTTGATCACCTCACCCTGATGGGTGAGCAGCCTTACCAGTCCACAGAGGAAGACAATGCAAATACTCCTGATGAGACCTGATAGACTAGGATCAGAGGGAAGGGGAGGAGGACCTCCCCTATCAGTGGGCTGGGGAAGGGGCAGGAGTGGGAAAGAGGAAGAAAGGGTGGGATTGCAAAGGGAGGACGGAGGGAGCTACAGGGGGAATACAAAGTGAATAAACTGTAATTAATAAAAAAAAAATCACAGTTGTGCTTAGAATTACTATTCTGCTAATTCTCATTCCTCCCTCCGATTCCTTCTCTTTCTTTTGGTCTCATTCTCTTCTAACAGAGTGTATATCTGACTCATGTTATTTACTCTCCGTTTCTTTTGCCACAATAGCACTTTGAGTTGGTAGAGACTTTTGCCTACATAGCTCATGGCTTCATAGGGACACATTAACCCTCTAATAAATGTTTGTTGAGTGAGGAAGTACATGGGACTCTCTCTTCTTGTAGTTGGTGCTTGTGAGATACTTGAGGGTTTTCATGACAAATTCCCTTTAACTCAATTAGAGGGGGCTTACTTAGGGCAAGGTCCACGTACCTGAACACCTCTTTTTCTTTGTGGTACCCATGCTACTTTGTATCTACGAGGGATCCTGTCATTCTGTGCATCAGTGTTATTTTGTCCCATGCCTGCTTCCTGACAAGACTGGAAACACACCAGCCTGAGGAGTAGAATTTATTTACATGCCTACCACAGTGCATAAGTCATTAACATGAACAGCAGTCATTTGTAGAATGAAATGATTTTAAGCTAAATTAATTTTCCTCTCATTATAAAGGTGAGACAAATTGTAAGAGGAAAATTCACTTGTGTCTTAGGAAAGCTTTGCTTTGCAGATGAGAAATCTAATTTACTCTTAAAGGCAACTGCCTCAGAGGATGAATGTTTAGCTATGAGTGGCATATTTAACTGAAACTGGGCCAAAAAAAAAAAAAAAAAGGATTTAAAAAGGCATTTGCATGTACATGTTAGGAACCATTCAAAAGACTTTAAGTATATGAAGTCATTGAATTTTTATACCAACCTTTAAGTGTGGACTTGATCATACCCATTCTGCACACAAGGAAACCAAGTAGCATGAAGGAAACCAAGAGACACAACTTAATCGATTTTACGAGGCTGGTAGAGGTGAAGCCAGGCTAGAGCTCAGGCAGTCTGGCTCCATGACACATACACCTATTAGCTGGACACTAATAGGTGGGGGAAACACTTCATTAAGATGGCAAGATGAGCGGGGATGAGCAATGGGGACAGCTTCCTTTGTGTTGTTTCCCTTTGCCTAAACATCAAAGAATCAGATTGTTATAAGCACAGCTTGTCGCCAGAAGTGGCAGTGGACAGGCAGGTTGGGCTGACTCAAAGCCAATCCTTGAGCTAGTTTTTAACAGATGGAGCATCAGTTACTTTTCATTGGTTGGTTCTGGGCCCAACTTGCCTATCACCTTCCATGCATCATTTCCTGAACAGCGACTGGCTTATTCCTTCTTAGTCCAATGTTGCCACACCCTGAGCATGGCCTGAGCTGTGTGGACATTAGAGTATGTCCAGTCTTAATGGGGTCCAGTCTGGCATCTGTCCTGGCTCGATTCTGAAGTGGCTAGCTTAACTCATCTTCCACAAGCCTTACTCTTCTATCCTTCTAGGGGGTGATTCCATTATAACCAAGGTGGGTCCTACCTGACCATCACCAGCACCAGCATTCTCAGATATCTTCCAGGTATCTTCTGTCTCCTTATGCTTCTATGAACCTCCACGGGGAAGAGACAAGAAGCACTGGCCTTGGCTCCTGCCTTTAAACACCTACATATTTATTAGAGAAATGAGGCTGTCTTTGGGAAGCAGTTGCTGCAAAAGATGACCGTGTGTAATGAATGACCAAATTGCACAGCAATGTTGTGAAGTATGGGAGGACAGAAATTGTACAAATCAGTGTCCTGGAGAAAAATCACAAAATGTCACAGTGAGGGGATTCAACCCTTACCCTGGTATAAAGAACATAAGCCATGCTGGAGATAATAAGGATAGAGGATGGGCAAGGGGAAGTTACGGGAGAAGAGGTACCAAGAGGAAGAGAGTAACAGGGACAAAGACAATGAGAAAACAGACAGAAACTGCGTCCAGTAGAAGGACATGAGCCAAACAACATATTCTGCACGAAGCCGGGGAGAGGGGTTCATTGGGAGTGAATTCTACTTGCAGTGTAAGTACTGTCATTAGCTAAGTGTGTACCTGATCTTCTCAGAGTGTCTGCTTTGCCATCTCAAAAATGCTGATAGAAAGCAGTCCTCAGCAGAGGATGGAAACATGCCGATAGGCACAAAGGTTACTGAGGTGTGAAAATGTGTGCATTGGAGCCGTCGGATGAACAGTTTTTCTGGGAAAACAATGCAAAGTCCTGCTGCTGGCCTTACTGTTTCTATATGGGCCGGTTTTGATGGCTCAACAGAACTTTCTAAAGAGCTCCTGCTGCCCCCAGGTGCTGACCTCTTTCAAGGAATGGGAGGAGCCCGATGGCCTCTATATTTCCTGGTTCCACCTATGAACTTGCAGCTGCTCTGAAAGACAAACAGTGGTAACTTTTTCTCCCTGGAAGCATGTTACACTGTTTCTTAATGTGCTGATTTCATAGTATGACCTTACACTTGGTTACAGCTCTTGGGAGAGGCTGAGGCTAATGCCGGAAGTTGGGAGAAATGAGTGTCTGGCTCTGCCATGCATCAGCCCTACCTGAAGCAAGCAGCTTAATCTCTCTGGGCCTCAGACAGTTCAGGTGAGATTATTGCTGAGGTCCCTTTTGATCCAAATGTTTTATGAACTTAAGAAGACAACTTGTAAGAGATAACACTACAAGGTTTAATCAGATGGGCCAGAGCTTAGAATTTCCAGCTTCAAGCCTCAGTTTTCAAACATACATACATACACACACAATATAATATAATATAATATAATATAATATAATATAATATAATATAA
>NW_026596046.1:14414572-14445846 GCF_907164565.1 Psammomys obesus
AATATAATATAATATAATATAATATAATATAATATAATATAATATATCATAAAAACATAATATAGTAATGTAATATAATATATAATATATATGATTTATTTTCATATATATATGGAAATAAAAGTACTTGTAATGAAATAAAGTGATTGAGAACATGCCAGATATAACACATTTGCTGCACAGTGGCTGCTTTACTTTTCCCTTTATCCCTGGTGACCAAGAAAAACAACTGACCCTACTGAGTCTTTTCTCCTTCCCCCCTCTTCTATCTAATGCCATTTCCTAAGTATCTCTGGAAATTAAGGTCCAGAGTTAGGCGCTGGGGTTGTTTGGGTGAACATGGTTTATCGGGGACATGTTTGGTTCCAGAAGCCTCTAGGATGCTTTGTGAAGGAGTTATGTGGGCTAAGGCACCTCTTTCTCTCTCTCTCTCTCTTTCTCCCTGTGATAGATAGATAGATAGATAGATAGATAGATAGATAGATAGATAGGACATCATTGGGTATCATCCTTAGAAACACTGTTTACTTCCATTGGGACAAAGTCACTATCTTGGGGCCCACCAATTCGGCTAGGTTGACTGGCCAGTAAGCCCCTAGGATGCCTCTGTCTCTGCTAGAAGGACAGATGGTCCAGGCTGCCTCCAGAGAAAAGCAAACACTACTGTCCCCTCAGTGTTCTTCTACTCACCCCCCCCCCCCATAAGACTCCCTGCACTCTGCCCAAAGTTTGGCTGTGAGTCTCAGCATCTTCTTTGATCCCCTGTTGGGTGGTGGACACTCTATAATAGAGACCAACAAAGCTAAAAATCTTGAGCCCGAAGGTCCTGCAGAGACTGATACACCAACCAAGGACCATGCATGGAGAGGACCTAGTCCTCTTGCTCATACTATGTAGCCGATAGGCCTCTCAGTCTCCATGTGGGTTCATGAGTAAGGGGAGCATGGGCCGGGCCGCCTCTGTCATGAACTCAGTTGCCTGCCCTTTGATCACCTCCCTCTAGCGATGCGGCCTTGCCAGGCCACAGAGGAAGAGGATCCAGGCAGTCCTTATGGGACTTGATAAGCCAGGGGCAGATGGCAGGGAAAGAGAACCCTTTCACTGGACTAGGGGAAGGGGATGGGGGGAAGAGGGAGGGATAGTAGGACCAGAAGGAGTTGAGGGAGGGGGCTACAATCGGGATATAAAATGAATAAATTGTAAAAAAAATTTTTAAAAAAGAAAAAGAAAAGCAAATACTCTGCTAGGATCCCTCCTCAGTGCTGACAGTATAGGTGTGAGCCACACACCTGGATTTTTCACATGGATGCGAGGGAGCAAACTCAGATCCTGTGCTTGCACACTATGCACTTTGCCCACTGAACTGTCCCTTTGCTCCAATACATGACGGTCATAAAACCCAACTAACTTGTGTGTGACCTCCAAGGGCTTTGGAGGCTGCAGTATCAGTACTATCTTCCCAGTCTGGTGACTCTGGGAGCTACCCAGCTAAAAGAGACAGTGGCATCTACGGAACTCTATCTCATTTGGACAACATCCATTGTTCCCAGAAGTATAATTCAGGGGTTCACAGAACTCCCCTCTTGGCTTCACAGCTCTGCCTCTGTCTGACCCTGTCTACCAGGTATAGCCTTGAACTCTTGGAAAGGTGAACTGATGGGTGTTTGTCCCTACCAGAGGTTGACAGGCATCACAACAAACCTGTAATCCTACCCGAGCTGAGCCGCAGAACCCGAGCCATGGGCTGAGCCAGCCATTTCACTTGGGTATGACATCTGAGCCACTGGCAGCCACCAGTTCACCTCTGAGGAGCAGTGACCTATGGAGCCACCTGGACCAAGCTGGGGAGTGTTTGCTTTCCTCTGGAGGCAGCCTGGACCATCTGCCCTTCGGGTTGAGTGCTGGGAACAATTCCTTTTCCCAGCTTAACTTCAGAGAAGAGCATTAAGCATAAGGGTTACAGGTTTTGTTTTCCTACTAAAAATAGTTTACTACCTTCTTTGATGCAAAAGAGTTGCACGAGGGGGTCAGGCAATCATGCTGAATGAAGCCACTGATCTGCCTTTATTTATTTCTTCATTCATTTACTGTATGCATGCAAGTATGTGCCCTCCGATGTGTGTGAATGTGTGCACGCATGCGTGTTCGTTGAGGCCAGAGGTCAATGTCAAGTGTCTTCCTTTATTGCTCTTCGACTTGTATTTTTGAGACGGGTATCTCAATGAAGCCGGAGTGTACTGATTTTGCTAAACTGACAGATCAGCAAGCTCCAGGTATCCCCCAGTCTCTTCCTTCCCAGCTCTAGGCTTTCAGGGGCATGCCATTGGGCCTGGCTTTGATGTGGGTACTGAGCATCAAACTTGGCTCCTCATGCTTTTACATTGAGCAATTTATTTACTGAGCCATCTCCCTAGCACTGTTGTTTTCAACAGGAAAATCTAGGTTATAGGAGCTTTCTTTCTTTTTCTCTTTCTGGCATTCCTCCTTTTCTTTCTCCTCCTAACCTCTTTTCCTTCTTCCTTGTGATCCAAGCTTTACCTCTGGGATGGGGTGCATTTACCTTGCTTGAATTTAGATGTGAAGATGCTTATCTTCTTTTGTTGGAGAGCAGAAGAAGATGGGGGTGGGGCAAAGAAGAGGCCAGCTCAGCAGACAATACCCCCTGGAGCTGGAAAGCCCTCAACCAGTTGCAAAGTTCCCTTTTCGGCATGGAAGCCATTAGCTGCAAAGGCCTCATTTGGGCATGGAGATTTGCACCATGAGAAGGACAGTTGCTCTCTCCCAGGGCAATAGTTCTTGTTTTCCTGTGAAAATTCATGCTGCCAAAATTGATAGTTTCCTCACAGCTTGCCTGACAGGTACAATTGTCGCCTGGAACAGAATAAAGAGACAATGCAAAGTAGCTACTCTAAGCTGCCTTTAATTGGCTCTTCAAGTCACTTTTCTGGGATGGATTAATCACAGAGACACAGTATGTCAACGCAGCTCATAAAACCTGCTTTCCGGGATCATTTTCCAGGGCCCAGAGATATGTGGTGTCACTTTTGGTCCTTATGTAAAGTCCTGTTAGAAGATTTTACAGAGACTGGTTGATGGGCCACACCTACCCAGGTCTTGGCACACTAAGGCCAGTGGGCAGATGTGAATGAATCCCAGGGGAAGGTTTAAGTGCACATGAAAAGTGTGAAAAGGCAGCAGGACCCCTCCCTCTCCCCAAACCACCATTCTGCTGGCAGGAGGTTGTATTATGCAAACTCTTGCCTGGAGCTCTGAAGAGATTCCTATTAAAATTCTATTTCCTATTTAAGGACACTTCTGTGTGAGTATTGATCACTGGACCAGGGCCATTTCAGTGCTGAAGAGCCTTCCAAGTGCACCAGGCTGTCCTTCCCCAAAGCGAATATGCACATTTGAAGAAAGTCATTGGCTGTGGCAGTTTTAATTTTTGGTGTAAAGCTCGGTTACTTGGAAGGAAAAAACCACGGAGGCTCAGCATCCATGAAGAATTTAAGGCCAAAATCAAATCAAATCAAATCAAATGTGCACAAGTTAATCTTAAAACACTGATGGTATGCAAATTTGCTCCCCTGCTCATGTAAATCACTATAATGAGAATTGGTTTCAAACAGCCAGATGAGAGCAGCTTTTCTCCATTTACTTCCTAGTTTGAGAGTGTGAGAGATGTACAGATACTTGGATGACTTTCACTGGACTTCTTCAGCTCATCCAGGACGGCTAGATGGCTGTGGGGGGGGGGAGCGGTGAGAGGAAGGAAAGGGTGGAGGATGGAAAGGAGGGCCATCTAGGCTTGATGGTCTGCTTATGGCTGTGGCGTTTCTGCACAGCTTCCCTTCACTCATTCTCTGGCCGAGACCTCACGGCAAGGGACCTGGGGAAGGGAGGCAGGCCGAGGCTGCATGTTGGAGGCTGGCAGCTCTTTGCTGGCTGTCCTTCACTGGTCACCTGTAGCTTCTTGATGAATGGATCTTTCAACTTGGCTGCTTCCTTTTAGACAGTGGGAAAAGTCTCTACAGTGATGCTGAGAACAAGGTAGAACCTAATACAGGTAATGCAGTAACTCACTGACATTTTTGTTAGCTAGAGGCAGGTGCTTTCCACACCCAAGAAGTCACCTCGGCAGCATATCCTAAGGTTACTGATCCCTGATCTTTTTTTTTTTTAACCTTTTAAGTCTTCCCACTTGTTTTCAACTATTTTGCTCCCTTCTGAATGAAGTGATGCCTTTGTTAAGCTATATCGATAGAAGACAGGATTTTAATTTTAAATGCTTCTCTGTCGTTATTTTCAATCAAATTTAGTTTTATGGATGGGACATCATTGTTCAGAGCACATACTGGAAAGTGTTATATTTGCTGAGAAAAAACATGGGGGCATAGAGAACAGATGAAATTCCCCTTGAATTAGCTGTGTGACACAGACTAAGGAGGGGGTAAAGAACTCTGTTTATTTCTAAGATCTTGGCCTTGGAAAGAAGTCAGGTTGTGAGCTAGTTGTGCGGGTTTTGATTCTGAACAACTCTGAGAAAGCATTAGTTGTCATACCATAGAAGGGAAATGCATAGCACTAGATATGGTCTTCAGGTTATAGGCTTCTCAAGACAGCTCTAACAGAAGTTTTAATCAGGTGTTTAAACAGTTCAGCACCAAAATCACTGAGGGTGAGAACTGAAAACTTCTCCTTGACTGTTAGAAGCCAGACCAATGCTTGAGGATGGTAACTACTAACATCCATTGGGCACTGTCTGTGCTTGCTTGACCCGGGGATACACATTTTTAATGCACTTCCCATTTACATCCTTACAACCCCCTTTCAATTATTTTTGCTTCAGTGCTGAGAAACTGAGGCATATAGAATTTATGTAACTTGTGTTATGCAACTAAAATTGGAAATGCCTGGAAGTGTGAACTGAAGTTGTGACGCTAGAGATATTATTCTTGGCTTCTTCGCTACAGAACCACGCATACTTCCTGCTATAGAACAGTGGTTAATACACGTCTGCGGGGCAAATGACTGAATGGGCCTGTCACAAGCAGAGTGTGGCCTTTGCCTCATAGCACTTTCCCAGTGAATCCATGCTTCTGTCCAGGCTGGTGTTGGGTTCCTGTTATCCTGGCTAGCAATCTCTCAGCCTTTGCTGAGGAAGGAGGAAGCATCTGGACGAATGCTCTGGACGGATAGCCATGATGGCTGATATCTCTATTCCTCCTCCATTTCACTCTGGACAGCCTGGCCTGAGAAGCCCTTGTTTCCAACTTGTTTGTGATATGATACTTGGGGGCTCAGAAGCTGTGAGCCCCTGAGTTGGCTAAGCTGCAAGATCTGATGGACATTCCACAGCTGTCAGCACCGTAGGCCTGGATCTTGGTGAGACTGGCTTGGAGAGAGTTTTTCTTGGCTTTCCTTGAAGAAGTCTGTCAAGTGTCCATGAGGTCCTGAGTAGATGCTGAGTAGAGCTGACTTTCTGCTTCACAGGGCCAAGGGTATGGTGACCTTTGAGCTGATTCTTGCTGACAAGGCTGTGAACATTGGCGTATATACTAACCGAGCCCAGAGGTGGGACTTTCCACTTTTTATTGGTGGCCACTGGAACCCAATCTATGTGTCTAGTGCTACGCTGCTAAGGTATTATGAACACAGAGGACGCCAATGGCCTTTAAAAGACTTAGTGTCTAATGAGAAGGTACACACACTAAAGTATTATAAACTTTACTATATTTTGTTATTTGTATGTATTCTGGAGACATATGAAAGGGAACATTTAATTCTTCCACTTGATACAGTGACATTAGGGCAAGATGCCAAAGAAAGAAGGCATGGCTTAGTGAGGGATAAAGTTAGTTCAACTCCTGCATGGTAGTTATCAAAAAGTGGCCTAAAAATAGCAGTGGGCATGTAGTAGGTGTTCAGTGATCCGGGTGTGTTGTAGATGGTAATGTTGCCTCTGTTCCCTTGCTGTTAAATTCCGAGTTGTTTTCTTCCCAGAAGGCAAAGTCCTCAGGTTGGTTGTCTCTTAACCCCTGCAGGTGGGTTTCCCTTCAGCTCCTCATGCTGGCCTCCAGCCCTGTAAGACCACTCAAAAAATGGCCGAGCACGTTCGCTTTGTTTGGAATCTGCAACTACGCACAAGCCTCGTTTTTGGTCACAGGTCATCTCAGAGATGTGCAGAAGTTACCAGAGCACCAAATGGTTCTCCTTGTTGGGCAGGATAAGGGATATTGTGTCATGTCCTCCACACGGTACCCTCTGAGTGATGAGTCCCAGAACCCACTCTTCAGAAATTTTCTACCCACTCATCCGTCACCTTCCACGGATCTCTTCTGCGTGTGACATTGAGTCTGTGTCCCAGTGTTCTGCATTTGTGCATCCAACCAAACAGAGGTTGAAAAACTTTCAAAAATTATATCTGTGTTGAGCATGTATGGACTTTCCAGGTCATCTCCCTCTAAGCAACACACAGCAAGAACTATTTCCCTTGTGTTAGTAGACACAAGTAACCTACATATGATTTAAAGTCTGTGTGAAGATGTTCACAGGGTACACTGTGTGCCATGCCAGTGATGAAGGTCTTGAGCATCACTGGCTTAGAACCTGCAGAGTGTCCTGGAAAAAAATTCCTCTGCCTTCCACTTTCAATCCTCTCATCAGTTATTTGAGGTAGGTTTTATTGACTCCAACAGCATCAGCGATAACATTAGCAACACCCACATTTATCAAGCACTGTGCTGAGAACATAGCTGGTGTTCCTACCGTTCATATCCCCAGAGCCTTGTGAACTGGGTCCTGTCAACCCCTCCCATTTTAAAATGGAGAAAATTGGGTCCCAGAGAACTTGGTATCGTTCTCAAAGTTATACGGCTGGTAGACAAGGGAACAAGAGTTTGAACACAGACATTCTGTATTTAGAGAAGAGAGGCCAGTCCAGAAGGAACTCTGCCTTTCCCTTCCCCTTCCACAGAAGGGACCTGCATCTGTGAGCATCGGAGTCACTGAACTCTCTGAGGAGTCTGCACTCCTGGCCTCACTGTGAGCATGTTCTCCTATGCTGCCCTCTTGTCCCAGCAAAGCAAACCCCATGTGCCATTTGAGAATTTAAATCCACTGAGAATTTTCCTGCCTTTCTGTTCAGTGAAAAGCTGGAAATAACTTTGGGAAGATGTCTACCTCAGAAGGCTTGTGCAAGGACTAAATTAGGTAGCATGCACAGATAACACCCTTACAAACAGAGTTCCCTTTAAAAGTCTCCTCCACTCTTGGTAAAATTGGGATCTTGACTGTTCTTCTTTCCCCAAGCTCATGTGTTGTAGGCTTGATCCCCAAAGTAACCATGTTCATAGGTGAGGACTTTGAGAGGTTCATATCTTGGAGATTCTGACATCAAGAATTTATTAGTCCAGTTTTAGGGACTATTAAGAGGTGGTGGAATAAATATTAGGAGGTGGAGCCTAGTTGCAAGTAGGTCACTGATGTGTTTTGTTTTGCTTTCATTAATTTTTAAAATTTTATGTGTATTAATATTTTGTCTGGATGTTTGTCTGTACGCTGCATATGCATGCAGTGCCTGAGAAGGATGGAAGAGAGCTCCAGACGGAAGTGACTGGAATTTTGGCTAGCTATGCATCCCCATGTAGATGCTATTAATTGAACCCTGGTCCTATGGAAAACCAGCCAGTGCTTTTAAACACTAAGCCATCTCCCCAGGCCTGATGACAACCCTTCGAAAGGAGTATTTTGTCTCAAGCCTTCTTCTCGCTACCATGAGAAGTGAGACTTTGTTAAGTGAGACTCCCTGCTACAAAGTAATGTTCTACTTTGCCACAGGCTCATAGGGGTAGGGTTAAGAGATTGCACCAAAAGAAACCTTTTTTTCCTTATAGTAGATTATTTTTAGGGACTTTGTTGCCGTGATGCAAAGCTGAACAATACCTCTGCCTAACAACCAGGACTGTCACCCAGAAAGAAAAGTTGGAGGAAGGCTTTTGAGGGGCAAGAGGGACATCTGATACACATGATGACTGACGGAAAGTCAGGGAACATGTCTATATCAGTACCCATGTAAGATACACCTGAGCAAGAGTGTATTATTTGAGTGAAATTTAGTCTCACTGTTAAACTAGGGGGAAAATGGTATGTGTCAAGTACTGGGGAACCCAGAGTAATGTGAGCTTTTCATAAATGCAGCTGTTAATCACCTCCCGTGGGGTCTTTGACTATGAACAGGTGCCATGTATATCACTGTTTGCTTAATCCTTAATTTTTTATTACATTGTGTGAGTGTGTGTTAGATCAGAGGATAGTTGCAGGCCTCTGTTCTCTCCTTTCCAACATGAGTCTTAAGGATCAAATTCAGGTTGTAAGGCTTGGTGGCAAGTGCCATTATTCACTGAGCTATTTCATCAGCCCTCATTTCTAATCTTTAACATCCAACATAGGATTATTATCTCAGAAAACATAAGTTTGTTGCAAAAATTATAGGTAGGTTGAAAGAATACCTATCTAAATGTCAAGAATTCGTTGAATTTGCACCAAAAGTTCCTCATTGCAAAGGTGCTTTGAGAGAACAGACAAGAATGGATACCTCATTCCATCTGTCACTTCTTGGCTGGGTGGCCTGGGGTGAGTGAGCACCGCTTTTCCTCCTCACCCCACTATAGTTCTGAACGTGGAGCCTGTCTTTGGTCACTCGGTCTTGTGAAGGTCAGTGTAGTTCTTTCTTGTGTCTCTAGCTTTACCCACTGGCCTTGCGTCCAGCCTTCAGGACTCACCCTTCCTTCGCAAGCCTTTGCTGTATTTTCGTAAGTACTGATCTGCCTCAGTTGAGAACAGTGATTCTCAATCCTTTGGGGGTTGAATGACCCTTTCCCAGGAGTTGTCTAAGGCCACAGGGAACACATACATTTACATTACGACTCATAACATTAGTAAAATTTGGGGTGGGTAGGTCACCACAACCTGAGTAAAGCGTCCCAGCATTAGGAAGGTTGAGGACAACTGCACTAGCAGCCGGGCATATTTGAGCAGCCCGGGACTCCCCTCTGTCAGAGTTAGGATGGCTCTTTTGCTGATGTCCAGAATGCTAACACCCAGTTTTCCTGACACACCTCCTCAGTGCTGGGCATCATACTGATCCTCTTCTCAGATGAGATCTCCAGCTTTACTTCCTCTCGGTATCAGATACAACATTTATCTGCCTTTCAAATGTGATGGTTTTGGATTGCAATAAAATGTTGGGAATATAAGGCCATGCTGACAACCGGTCTAACCTCTGGCTAACCCCTAAGGCTTCTCCACATTCAATAACAGTTCACTGAGTTGTCCAGCTTCAGTTTTGCGGGTGTTGAGGACCCAGGGGAGGAGCTTCTACTCAGTTCTGCTCTGTCTCATCCTGAAGGACCTGGTTCATCACTCACGGCTGATGACATCCAACTATGTCATCTGATATATTTCTACCTTTCCCAACTGGTGTCATCAGAAAACTGATAAGTGAATAACATTTGTGTTCATTCAAGTCATTGATAAAAATGATGAATAGAAAAACCGATGGGATTCAAGATGCTGTTAGAATACACACTCTTCTCCAGTGAAATTTATTAATTACCACTATTTGTGCAATAGCATTCTGCCAACTATTGAACTATATAGGCCTGTACTCATTTCTCCATTTTAATAGCAAGATACAAGAATCTCAATCCTGATATTATGGGATAAGAAAGCATATGTTCAGTAAAGGATTTATTTTGTCCAAATAAAATTTTGATCATTATTTTCAACTCCTAGAGGATACGCTCTGCACCCAGGGAATGTTCTATCGATAAGAGGGTCTGGTTACCTCGAACCTTGGGCCAGGCCAGACTGTTTATGCAAACAGCGAGATTTATGTCAGGGTCTTGGCCGACAAAGTATCAACTATTTTGGAGTTGTTGAAGGCTAAGTGTCTTCGTTAGGGTTTCTATTGCTTTGAAGAGACACTATGACCACTGCAATTCTTATCAAAGAAAACATTTAATTGGGGCTGGCTTACAGTTTCAGAGGTTTAGTTCATTGTCATCATGGCAGGAAGCTTGGTGGTGTGAAGGCAGACATAGTGCTGGAGAAGTTGCTGAGAGATCTACGGCTGGATCGGCAGGCACCAGGAGGTGAATGATACACACTTCCTCCAATAAGGCCTCATCTCCTAATAGTGCTATTTCCTGAGCCTATGGGGGCCACTTTCATTCAATCTACTACACTAAGTCAGTTATAGCTATGTGATCAATGCCAAGAAAAGTGCTCGTCCCTGAGACATGGACAAGCTTCCTTGCCTAGCTAGACTCTGTGCGTGTGTGCTTGTGTGTGTGCGTGCATGTATATGTGTGTGTGTTGCATGTGTTGCTGTTGGGAGACATACTGACTGCATGTCTCCACCAATAGGCATTGCCAGCTCAAACCTGCTTGTGCCTTAATTTTCACTATGATCAACCATCCCTACAAGTCTTTCCTCCCTGTCCTTGAGTCAGCCCGTGATCTCAGGGACTGTAGAACTGCAGCAGGAATCTCTGGACAGCATTGTGTCTTTCTTTGGGTCCAGAGTGTAGTTCTTTCTGGGCTTCTAGAATCTTCTGTTCATCTTCCCTAACCTTCTTGAGAATGCTGCAGTGAGGCAGGCAGCCTCCTTAGAGGCCCACCCAAGGGAGGGAGGACCTTTCTCTTCACAGCTGCCCCATGTGTGTGTGTGGGTTTTTTTTTTTTTAAATTAAATAATGATTTATTGAATTAAAAATTTTAGATGAGACAGGTAGCAAACTGCTATGATACACTAGATTTTGGAAAGGATTGCTGAATTAGATCATCATATAATGGTCTCTTTTTAAAATCTAATTTAGTTTATTTTTTGTTATTAGTTACATTTTATTAACTCTGTATCCCGTGCCCCATGTGTTTTAATGGTACTCATTTCAGTCTACTTCTGGGTTTCCAAGTTTGAGATTACCTCCTGCCTTTAGGAAAATCCTTACTCAGATGCAAAATGCATACTACCCCACTGCTAGGCATTTATGCTTCAGCCTAAACTGATGGGAGGTTCACAAAGTCACTAAGTATGCTCTTTTCCTTCCCTTCCCTCCCCTCCCCTCCCATCCCCTTCCTTTCATTTCTCTTTACTTCCCTTCCTTTCCCACCTCCCTTTCCCACAAACAAGTCTAACCTTGATCTCACAATGTAGCTTAGGCTGGCCTTGAACTTATGATCCTCTTCCTTCCTTAGCTGAGAGTATTATAGTGCACCAGGATACTTGGCAATTGTCATGGAAATTTCTTAAGGGCAAGAACCTCAAGAATTCACCCTTGAATTTAGACTTTGGCCACACCTGACCTCTGACTCAGAGTTGACACTCAGGCCAAGCAGGACCTGCAAACTTAAACTCTCCTTCCACAGTTGTGCTACAGGTCCCTTTTGCAGCCACAAGCTAGATGGGGTGTTCAAGAGCTCCCAGCTCCACAGGACATGCCACCTGGAAGGTGGGTCCCTCCCCTGGTCCTCTCACCTCCCACCCCGCCTTGGCACAGCCCTTTCCTGCTCTGTTGCTTTGAAGAATGGGCTTGATGCAGGAGGCTGCTTTCGTGGATGAGCTTTCCTAAGGCCTGGCTGTTTGTGGCCAGACATAAGCTCCTAAACTCTATGCTCCTGACACTTCATCTCTTTCCCCCGGTTTCCTCTTCAGTAAAATAAAGGTAGTGGTAAGAAAACTTACCTCTCTATAGTTACAGTGAAAATGAAAGGATTCTATAAAGGACTTGGTCCATAAAAAATGTCCAAGGTAGTTCTTTCCTTTCTCAGCTGGAGCTTCTATCCCTAAGCCTGGGACCTCAGACTTCTGTGCCCTGAACAGCCACAGTTGTGCAAGCACTCTTAGGTCTCCTGTTACAACCAGGAACCGGCAACAGACCAAAATAAGTGTATGCGTGGGGTGGGGGTGGGGCAGGCAGGCGAACCTCTGCAGGGAGTCTGACCAGGTCAGCTGGGAATGCTTGTCAACCATCCAGGGTGGCTTTTCCTCTAGGCTCCTGTGTGGGTCTGGAGGTGGGTGAGTGACTCACGAGGGTGCCCTCCCCACCCCTGCATCCAAATGCTCGGCCCTTCCCAGAGCCAGGGCTCACCTAATCCCCACAGTGGGAGTCAGGGGGCATCCACGCCTGTGCAGAAGGCTAAGGTTGCACCGTGGTAACTTCACACCCTGCAGCGTGTGTAGCTGAGGCCTCTCTGCACTGCAGTCTCCTGCAAGGCGGGCAGCGAGGTCAGCTTGGCAGGCATCACCTCTGCAGCCAGGATCCAGCCTCAGGCAGTGGTGCCCCAGGACCTGAGCAGAGATGGCTGAACAAGAAGGCAGTGGCCTGCAGGTGCTGCTGCACACGCTTCAGGTAGGAAGTGCACAACCCAGTGGGCTTTGCCTTTGCCCTGCTGGCCTGCGTTGGCGCGGTGAACACTCAGTCCCCCCCTGGCAGCCAGTGGCCTGGTTTGCTAACCATGCAGCAGCATAGGCACCAGCTCTCACCTTGAAGCTTCCCTAAGTGATGCTATGGTGTTTAAATATTAAACACAACAATGCTGATGATTGTTCTGCTTAAATTATTGAACCTGGTGGGATCAAAGGCTCTGGCTAAAAGGTACAGATTTGCTAGATATGGGAAACAGAAAGAAAAACAAAAAGAGCAAGAAAAGCCTCTCTGGCAAATGATGGATGTGTAGTAAAGCTATTGAACAAGGCTAAAAACCTCGATGGGGGCTTGGAGAAGTGTGCAGGAGGAATGGATAGCTGGGGAGAAGGCTTCTCTGGGTATCTCTTGTTAAATGGTTCCTTCACTAAGCTTCCAAATTGCATTCCGCATCAGACTGGCCCAGGATGCTAACTGTATATTCTTAGGCTAAATGTGGCCAGAAGGCATTGGAACCAATCAGGGGCTAGAGCCTCAAAATCAGCTTTCTCCTGGGTGATGTTATTCACTGGTAATTTTGAGTATCTTTTTTTTTTTTTTTTTTTTTTCTGGGGCAGTGTTTTGCAAAAGTGTTTGCACTGTGGAGTCACCTAGAGAATGCTGAAGATACTGCTGTCTGGGATGCCAGCCCCAAACAATGCTTATATTTTGTGGGATTCAGAGGATGTCAGTGCTCAAGGAGGCCTGAGGGTTTTCTACCCTGGGAGCCTGAAACCCAAATGCTATGAAAAGAAAGAAGTCAGGAGGCAACAGTCTTGGGGAAGGGGACTAAGTTCTGTCAGCATTCTGTATATGCTCCTTTCTTCCTGCTGTGAAAGGTTTGCTCATTTTTATATTTTTCTGCAACTCAAAGGAAAATGGTATCACTAAAATGTTTAAAAAAAAAAACCACTTTTCAGGTATACAGAGGGGAATAAGTCCTAGAGCGAATGGACCGAGTTTTCAATATCATGTGACTCGTGAAAAGGAGAACCTGGGCCAGCATCATTGAAGAACTTCAAAACTCATTTGTGTGGATATGTTTATATTCCCCCTCTGTATGTTTGCATGTGCTTACGTCCATGGGTGCATGTATATGTGATGTCAGAGACAACTTTGGGTAGCTACCATTCTTCAGCTTGCTCTTTGAGGAAGGGTCTCTCATGGACCTGGAGCTTGCCGGTTTGGCAAGGCTGGCCGGCCACAGATCCCAACAACCTGCCTGCCTCCATCTCCCAGTGTATTATAAGCACATGCTTATATGGTATTATAAGTACATGCTGCATTGCCTAGCTTTTGTATTCTGAAGATCACACTCCGGCGGCAAGCACCTTACTGACAGAGCTGTCTCCCCAGACCCCAAACCCGGTTATTTAGTGTCTCATTGTATGTGATGAATGCAAGGCAATGACATATCTGGGTCAGGGTGTAGAAGGTGGTAGTGAACCTCCAAACAAACCGGTGAAGTCTATCTAAGAGCTTTTACAAGGCTAGATGCGTTGATAGTCAGGTATTACATGTTAATGTTTTGTTGTAATTTCTGAAGTTATATAGAACTCTTGCTTAACTGTTGCTCATAGGAGCAAAAGCTTTGGCTTATTAGAATTTTCTTGCTCTTGCTTTCTGGGAAAAGAAAGACGCTGGCAGAGTGGTATCAAGCGCTCAGTGAAAATGAATGTCCTATAGTTGGCTGGAAGTTACTAGAGGCTCAGTTTAATCTTCTGTCTTCCTACCAGAGGGGACTTATAATTGATATTTAGAATGAGCACTCTGGGGGACTGCAAGATTCTCAATTATCAAAGAGAGATTTAATTATTTTCACTAGGCCCTACTTAGTTTCCAATTAACTAGAACATTAAAATAACACCAGTGTGTTTTGTGCTGGTTAGGCTGGTTGTGGCGTACTTGACTTGAATCAGTTTGACCCCCACTAAATGCTTCCAAGAGTTCTGTGTTTATCTCTGTTTTAGAAGTTAGAACCGTAAAGTCCTTTAAAAAAGTGAACCCAGGGAGAGCCTGGAGTAATCTCGGATGATGAATTTGATGTCCTTCCCCAGTGCCTGTTTTCTGTTGGCTTAATCTAGAGCAGCGGTTCTCAAGCATCCTAAGGCTGAGACCCTTTAATACAATTCCTCATGTTGGGGTGACCTCAACCATAAAATAATTTCTGTGCTACTTCATGACTGTACTATACTACTATTATGAATCGTAATATAGATATTTGATATGTAGGATATCTGTTATATGACTCCCAAAGGGGCCACAACCCACAGGTTGAGAACCACTGATCTATAGATTCCCAAAGGCTTCTAAAATAGCAGAAATATTCCTAATTAAGAATTTTCAAGATCTTGCCAATCCAAACCAACCCTTTCTCATTATGTACAAAAGTGACAGACAGAAGGCTTCCAAACCTCTGGAGAAGACGAACAGAGGGGAACTTAGGTTCTGAGTTTTCTTGTTTTTGAATAGTGGCCCAGAACCTTACCAGGGAAGGACAAAAGAGAATAGGGATATAAAGAGCACACTCAGTGTGACAGATGTCCCCATTATCCTAGAAGCCTTTCTCCTTGAGAACACCACCTCCTTGGAATCATAACATACACCCAACCACCAGGAAATATTCTTTTTTCCTGTTATCCTTTAGATAGAACACTAGATAGACTGATGGGGATCTTCAGGTTGTGAAGGGGAGACATCTACAGCACAGCTGTAAAAAGCAGAAGGGGCTGTGGTCTAGCCCCAGCTCTAGCACTTACCAGATGTTTATCCTTATCCAAGTCCCTTGGCCTCCCTAGCCCTCCCTCTATGGATATACACTGGGGAGGCAATAAAAACAGGGTCCTAAGCACTTAGAAGAGGCTTAAGAGGACATATTTGAGAAAGTACTGGCAAAGTACATGTGGCTGTTCAATGCCTGTGGTTTTGGTGATTTCCCTAGAGGAATATGCAATCCTGAGATGCTGAGAACACACCTCTACATCCTTCATAAACCTGCCCTTTCCTGGGTGGACTCCAACACACTTGGGAAAAAAGGCAGGTGTCTCCTTCTGCCCTGTTCTTGTCTCTTTATGAGGTTTGAGTTAATGGGGAAGATGGTAAGCTGCCAGGGTCGCAGGATGTGGACTGTGTGCCAGCCCTGATGTCACAAGCCCTCATCCAGCAGTGTTCCATGAAATGCCAGTTAAGAACCTTATTGAATCATGAAAAATGTATAGTGATTAGGTCAGCTCTGGCACACTCTGTGCTGCGATGTGGGCACATGGTTGCTGATTGCACCCACACTTCATTATTTAATGTTATAGCTGTTCAAACTGAAATCCCAGGTCTGCAGCCTTGCGAAAACGTGTATAGCTGACTGCTTTTCTGAAATGAGGTTCCAAGAACATCATTTATTATGGATTGTGAATGAATGAGGTTTCAGGATGTGGGGTTTCCTATCTTGAGTAAACATTGACCTTTGCTAATAGGAAACCTGGTCCGGGGCATCCGGTCAAATTTTTCTTTGAAGTTGATCCTCCAAGGATTATTTTCAAGACAACAGGTGACTCAGTGCCTGAGGAACAATGACGGGATATGTGGGAAGATAATGACTGACCTGTTTCATTTATAGAACTTAGTATTTATTTATTTATTTTTTTTGCTTCTACATGTGCTTGATAATTTCCCTCGTAGACTTCTCCCTGGAGAATGAGATGCAGTCATTAACCATCCATTAACTATCCATCGACTTTATCTATTGAACCAGGTTGGACAAAACCAGGGCTTTCCCCCTGGACAGAAACAGAAAGGCTTGGACCAATCTAGCCAAGCATTTCTCTCTTAGAGAACACTGTGAACTGACTTCCCCGAACTTACTAGGACTGTACTCTTGGGATGTTTGAGACTTTCTGAGTTTGTTGGAGATTTTACCTTAATCATGACATACACATGGATGCAGAATGAAGTGTCTTAATTTTGATCACCAACAGAAAAAAAAAAAAGGAAAAAAATCACTCCAACGTCATGCACAATGGAAAGAACACAAAAATGTCAAGAAATAAGATCAGCCAGTCCACAAGGGACAACCATGCCAATCAAACTGGATCATGAAGGGAAAGATGGTGGCATGAAGGTGTTCTGAGTGTTCAAAGTAAAACGAAACCTTCACTTGGTGTTTTTCTTCAAGACACTATTGATTTCATAGATTTTTAAAGTCTTTTAAGATCACAGAAAAATGGACAAGTGCTTTTTTTGTGTGCCAAGCTGCTACCGTCATCATATCACACCTCTCTGCCACCAGCAAAGGATACATTTTTATCCTTCCTTTGAGGTGAGACCATTGCTGGCCAAATGAAGTTGATGTCACTCAAGGCTCAGTAACATAAATTTTGTAATCACTCAGAAGGGTGATGTGAAGTAGATCTTGCCACTACAAATTTAGTCTGGCTTTTTCTTAGGTGATGCTGGGAGCACCTATTTATTCTTCCCTTTGAATTACTTCAATTCCCTGATGGAATTGAGGACTAAAGGAATGTGAATTTCCCATAACAGAGGGAGGCTTATTATATATCTTAACTCAGAGGGGTGGGAAATAACTCCTTTTAAAGGAAGGTAATGTTTTTGATATGGGAATATCAATTGAATATTCTTGATACTGTCCACCTGCCACCCATGGTCCATTTTTCCCCATGTTTCTATTAGTTTTTCTGTGATACAAGATATTTAGAGGACCACTGTGTGGGTGGTATGTGAGAAAGAATACACAACCCTTTGTTTAAAACTTGTGTGTCTTTGGACAAAAAACTGAGGCACCCTTATTTGCAATTTTTCCTCTTCAAAATGAGACTTAGAATATCCACTGAAAGGCTATCCATAAATTAAGAAAAAATTCATGCAAAGGCATAAACACAGTGGCTTGTGTTTAATAATGGCAAAATCATTGTTGTTAAATGCAGTTACTGTCTTCATGAAAACCTGGTGCAGAGTGAAAAGATGGGAAACAAATATTTGAAAAATAAATTTACATGTGATGAAAGCTGTGGTAAAAGTGAATACCCAGAGAAAATTCGTGGAATTTGGAATGGAACTATCTCCTGGATAGGCGTTGGAAGATGACCCCAGTTTCATCTGTGCTGAGCAGGGTGAAGAGAGGACATGAGATCATCCTTACCTAGCAAAAATATACAGGGAATTTGGGATTTGGTATGATATCCAATTTGATTAAAATAAAATGCTTAAGGGAAAAGACAGATGGAAACAGATGTTTGCTTAGATTATGAAGGATCTTGAGTGATAAACTTCAAGCCCAATACACTGTGGAAATAGCTGTTAATTCCTGAAGATGGCCTCAACCAAGGTGACATCCATAGAACTGTTTGAATTGGCGGATACTTGATTTGATGCAACACTGCTTCATGGTGTTACCAAGTTGTATATCTTTGCCCTATTTTTCTTTTCCTTTTAAACTTAATTATTTTTATTAATGTGTCTTTATCTGGTATATGTAAGTATTCATGTGGGTGTGTGCCTGTGTGCTATGAACATACACAGATGTGTTTATGTATGGATGTGTTTATGTGTGGAGGAGAGATTAATGTCGTGTGTGTGTGTTTGTGTGTATGTGTGGAGAGAGAGAGTTAGGATTGTTTGCACGAGCAAGTCTAGTCACTTGATTTGGGTAGGTGGCCAGTGACAAGACTACTGAGGAAATGACCCTGTGTTTCTGTTTCTGTTTTCCTGTTTGGGTTTTTGAGACAGGGTTTCTTTGTGTAGCCTTGGCTGTTGCAGAAAACAAAGGGTATCAGGCTAATAATAAACATAATTATTACAGTGGTATATCTAACCCACTATCACAATCGATAAAAGACACAGACACAGATTTTAGAATAGCCTTATCTTACCTGGACAAGGCAGATACTAACCCTCTAAACTACCTTTACCTCTCAGCCTCTATCCCAGGCCAGTTGTACTAATGATCTCTATTTGGGATACCTCCCATCTATAATTCCATAAATATTTGCTTATCCTCTGATATGGGCTGTTTTACTCTATTCATGTTATTCTTTCTCCACCTAATCCACGGTGGACTCCCACCTTCTTCCTTCTTTTTCTGGTACCTTCTCCTTCTACCCAAGATCCTTCTGTCTCCAAAGCCCTCAAACTTTAGCCATGCCTACCTCCTCCTGCCCTGCCCAGGTATAGGCCTTTTAATCAGCCAATGAGGGATAATTGGGGAACATTCTGCTCATCACATGGGTACAGGAGATGGTTCAACATTAATAACAATGTCCATGAGAGTGGTAACCAGATCTCAAGGCATTGAAATCAGCATTTGAATACATTAACACCAGATCAAACACCAGCACTTGGCTGTTTTGGACTCACTTTGTCCAGGCTGGCCTTGAACTCATAGTGCCTGTCTCTGCCTCCCTGAGTGCTGGGAATAAAGGCATGTACCACCACACCTGGCTTCACCCTCTGTTCTTGAATTAACTAATGTTCCCAGTCAAGTTCCCATCTCTGCTTTGATTGGTCATAGCCTGGAGCAATTCTTCACTTCCCTTCATTTTTGTAACCTGCCTATGTTTGTGCCTCTTCCTTACTTTAACCCCACCTCATAGGGAAGGGTTAGATTAAGTCTAGGCATAGACCAAAACAGGAGACATAGTGTTTTATTTTTATTTTATTTTTTATTTTTTGGTTGTCACTTTAATTTGGAAGAAGCAAAGTTATTTTAGGGGTAGTATTC
Organism: Psammomys obesus; assembly: GCF_907164565.1. Classification (NCBI taxonomy): domain Eukaryota; kingdom Metazoa; phylum Chordata; class Mammalia; order Rodentia; family Muridae; genus Psammomys; species Psammomys obesus. The sequence continues at coordinate 14,433,770 of NW_026596046.1, forward strand.
AATTGTTATGATATCAGGGCTTCTCTGGCTGCATGGCTAAATTAAATAAACCAAAGCTAACACAAAAAACTCCTATTCCCGTTTCAGAACCAGGAACTATTAACATTTCTACCTTTAGAGTCTTGGTTCTGGCTGTGTCCCAGCATATCCACCTCTACACAGCAACTGAGGAAACATGGAGGTCAGCATGGCTTTGAGGTATTACTGGAAATCGGCGAGAGGTTGAGGCAAATGGCCAACAGAGTGACGCATGCCCACAACAGAAACTAAAAATTGGCAACATTTGCTTTAAATTTACCCGGTTTCTAAAGGTGGAATGGGCCTTAAGAAAGCCAAACACAGTTTCGGTCTGAACCCTAGGTAAGCGGGAAGCTTGCTCACCAGAGATGTTGCTTACTTGTTACTCTACCTATAATCATTGGGCAGGCAGCAATGAATCAAATGGACGGAGTACCTCTTCATATTTCAGAAATAGGTGAATGGAAATGCATCCTCTTGGGTGTGATCTTTGTACCCCTTTGCCAAACCTGGAGTGAAGGAAGTAGAGGGATTATTGGATCTGTGCCTTTTTGCTGCATGGTTTCCTCAAAAGAGATCTGTAAACTGGTTCCTCATCAGTGTAAAGCAGGTATAAGACAAGGGAGGCCAAGAGGGGTGATACTACTGATGAAGGAGGGACTGAGAGATGAACGGAATGGGGGAATGGCCCCAAGTGTGTCCCCTTCTTTCTCCTTGCTCCCTTCTCTCCTCTTTTTATTTTTCTTTTCATGTGCCTTTATTGAAAAATTGTAACTTTAGCTAAGACATGATCGCACATTCCTGTAATCCTAGCACTCGGGGTCCTGAGGCAGGAGGATTATCAATGAGGTCAGACTGGGTTATGTAATAATATTTTGTCTTATTACAAAAAAATGAAATAAAATACACGTAACACATAATGTATCATTTAACCCAGTTTTAAGTATTCAGTTCATTAGTGTGAATATGTTCTCATTGTTCGTGCAGTCTTCAAGTCATTTGATCTTACAACAGCTTCCCCATTGGCCCCTGACAACCAATTCTACTTCTGTCTGTATGTATGAAGCTGACTCTGTTAGGTACCTTGTTTAAGCTGAACCATACATTTGCCATTTTGACACTGGTTTATTTTCCTTAATGTTCTTAGGCTCATTCTTTTTGGTTTAAGTGAATAAGTGGGGTTTTTTTATATTTTATTGGGAATTTCATACATGCATATAAAACATTTTGTTCAAATCCATTCCCTCCCCTCCTGTCCTCTCCTGTCCTGCCCACCACCTTCCCCCAAGTCTGAGTCTGCCTGTATCACAGCGCTTGTGGAAGACCTAATGCTATTGCTTTATTACTATTACTCTGCTAAACGGACGCAGCAATAAACTGCCTCTTAAGTTCTTGTCTTTATATCCATAGATTAGCACATCTCTCATTCCTCATTGGAGAAGCTCCTTTTTGCAGGAGGGGGTGATTGTTACAGAAAGCAACACTGTTTGATGAACAGAGAGTAAGAGACCATGCAAGAGTCAAGGCTCATTCTCCTTGTATGTGTCCGAATTTCTTTTCCTTTTTAAAGATTGAATAAATGTCCCGGTATATTCAAATGGTGCACATCCCATCCCATTCATCAGTGCTTGCTTTTACCCTTTGAGGTATGGTGGACATGGGTGTGCAAATACTTGTTCAGCTATCAATTCTTTTGAGGTCTTGCTCATATGTCTGCATATTGATATCTTTAAGTCTTCCTGTATTAAAAATCACCAATTATAAATACAACAGCAATGAACACAGATGAGCACATGTCTTTGGAGTAGGAAGTAGATTCCTTTAGGTACACACCCAGGAACAGTATCACTGAATTATGTGTACATCTAATTCTAATTTTTTTTTTTTTTGACAAACTGTCACACTGATTTCCATAGTGGAACCACCAGTTTGCACTTCTACCAACAGCACCCAAAGGTTCCCTGCTCTCTATATTATTGCCAACATTCATCATCTCTTGTTTTACTTCTTAAAAACTGTTTCTTCTATTTATTGAGATTATAATGTAATTACACCATTTCCTGTTTCCTCTCCTCTCTCCAAGTCTTCCCATATCCTCCCTTCCTTTGCTCTCTTTCAGATTCATGGCCTCTTCTTTTCAGTAATTGTATACCTATGTATTCCTAAATGCATAAATACAACATGATTCATCTGTATAATGTTATCTGTATGTATGTTTTCAGGGCTGACCATTTGGAATTGGATAACCAATTAACATTCTTTTAATCTTAGCCATTCTGATTGGAGTAAGCTGAGATGGAAAAGTGGTTTTCATTTGCATTTTTTCCTTAGCATTTAGCTAAGGATAGTAAATACTTTATTTTTTAAATTTTTTATTTATTTCTTATATTAATCACAGGTTATTTGCTTTGTATCCCAGTCATAGCCCCCTCTCTCATCCCCTCCCAATTGCACCCTCCCTCCCTCATCTTCTCCTTGCCCCTTTCCAAGTCCACTAATAGGAGAGGACCTCCTCCCCTTCCATCTGTCCCTAGCTTATCAGGTCTCTTCAGGACTGGCTGCAATGTCCTCTTCTGTGGCCTAGCAGGACTGCTTCTCCCTTGGTGGGGGCGGGTGTAGAGGGGTCAAAGAGCTCACCATTGAGTTCATGTCAGAAATAGTCCCTCTTCCCCTAATTAGAGAACCCATTTGGATACTGAGCTACCATGGGCTATATCTGAACACTTTTAAGAATACTTCTTAGTCATTTGTATTTTTTCCTGAGCACTCTGTTCAGTTTCATAGCGCACATTTTAACTGTCTCATTTGCTTTCTTGTTATGTAGTTTTTGAGTTCATTGTGTACTCTAGGCACTAATCCTCAGTTGCATATATAGCTGCCATTTTGTTCCCGTTCTGTAGGCTGCCTCTTCAGTCAGTTAACAGTTTTCTTTGCAGTACATAAACATTTTAATTTCCTTTGCAGTACAGATGGTTGGTTTTGGGTGGCTGGAGTCCTATTCAAAAAGTGCTTACCTGAACCTACAAAAAGAATTAATAAAAATCGAATCTTTGAAAAAAAAAACTAAAAAAAGTCAATTTCAAAGAAAAAAGAAACCCTAAAATTAAAATAAAAGCTGAGTTGAATACAAACAAACCAACTAAACTATTCTAACCATACAGAGAATCATAAGCATTCATGTAATGAACACCTAGATGAAGCAACAGTGAATTCCCAGTGCCCCAGAGAGTCTGTGTCATGCCAACTGCTCCCCAGATTCACCTCTGCTCTGATGTCTAACATCACAGGTTGATTCTAAAGATCTTACGTTTCATATAATTAGGATTCTACAGCATGTCTTCTCTTGTGTCTGGCTCTTTTTACTTAATACTATGCAATCCCTCCAAGTTTTGCATATAGTTGAAAATGCTGATTCTCTTTCTCTCTCTTTTTCAAATTTATTCATATGATGGTGATCTCTTGACTAAGAGAATACTATTGTGTGATTACGCTATGATTTCTTTCTACATTCTGAAGTTGGTGATGATTTCCAGTTTCGGGTCAGAACAAAATAGTGCTGTTAAGAACATTCTAGTATGGCAGAGAAACACTTAAAGAAATGCTCAACATCCTTAGTCATCAGGGAAACGCAAATCAAAACAACTCTGAGATTCCATCTTACGCACATCAGAATGGCTAAGATAAAAAACCCAAGTGACAACACATGCTGGAGATGATGTGGAGAAAGGGGAACCCTCCTCCACTGCTGGTGGGAGTGCAAACTGGTACACAGCTTTGGAAATCAATCTGGAGCTTTCTCAGAAAACTGGGAATAGCACTACCTCAAGATCCAGCTATACCACTCCTGGGCATATACACAAAAGATGCCCCACCATTCAATAAGGACATATGCTCAACTATGTTCATAGCAGCTTTATTTGTAATAGCCAGAATCTGGAAACAACCTAGATGTCCATCAAAGGAGGAATGGATACAGAAATTGTGGTACATTTACACAATGGAATACTATTCAGCTGTTAAAAACAAGGAAATAAATTTGCAGGCAAATGGATGGACCTAGAAGAGATCATCGTTAGTGAGTTCACCCAGAAACAGAAAGACAGGCATGGTAAGCATTCACTAATAAGCAGATATTAGCGTATAATATAGGACAGCCATCTACAGACCTAATGAAGCTAAACACAAAGGAGAACCCTAGGGAGGATGCTTAAATCTCATTCAGAATGACAAATAGGATAGACAACAGAAGTGGTGCAAGAGAGGAAACAGGATGGGAGTCTACTATAGAGGGTCCTCTGAAAGGATTCACCCAACAGGTGATCGAAGCAGATTCTGACACTTGGGGCCAAAATTTGGGCAGAGCACAGGGAGTCTTATGGAGGAAGAGCAGGGTGGGATTAGAGGGACATGGAGGGGACAGGAACCCCACAAGGAGACCAACAAAGCTAAAATATCTGAGCCCAGGGGATCCTGCAGAGACTGATGCGCTAATGGAGGACCACACGTGGAGATGTGGCCCATTGCCATCTCAGTCTCCATGTGAACTCTGAGAGAGGGGATCAGGGTCTGCCTTTATCATGAACTCAGTTGACTGACCTCTGATCACTTGCCCCTGATGATGCAGCCTTGCCAGGCCACGGAGGAAGATCCAAGCAGTCCTGATGACACTTAACAAGCTATGGGCAGAGGGTAATGGTGGAGAATTCCCCTTCTCAGTTGACTAGGGAAGGGGATGAGAAGAAGAGGGAGGGAGAGTGAGCCTGGGAGGTGTTGAGGGAGTGGGCTTCAGTTGGGATATATAATGAATAAATTGTGAAGAAAAAAAAATTAAAAAAAGAAAATATGTTAAAGAAAGAAAGAAAAAAAAAAGAAGTTTGGTTTACGTGAAACCAGAAGGCATTTGATAAAATATAGTAGATCAAGAACATAGAACAGAGACTTGGAATTATGTGTATATTTTCCAGAAGATATTTAAATTACAATTACATACAAATATGCATATACAAAGACAATAAAACACTAGCTATGTGTTAAGAAAAAAAAAGAACATTCTAGTAAAGCCCATGAACATATATATATATATATATATATATATATATATATATATATATATGTCTGTTGGATATGTACTTACTACTAAAGTAGTGTTTTAGGGTACCCATATGTTCAGCTTTCATAGATAACAGCAATTGATTTTCAAAACTAGATACTCTTAAAAGAATAAAAAACAAACAAAAAATGCCTATTATCCACATAATACCAGTAGTTTGAGAAAGCTTTGGCTACCATATACTCTTGCCAGAAGTTGCTTCATATATGTCAGCTGAAAGTGGTTTGATATAGGAGTCTTAATTATATGTTACAGTTTTCCTTACATCATTCATTCATTCATTCATTCATTCATTCATTCATTCATTCTCTTTCTTTTTCTTTCTTTTATGCGGATGCACTTCTGGTACGTCTGGATGCTTAAGATCTGAATTCAGGTTTCAAGTGTATAGGGAAACCACATTCTGAGCCCTCTTATACCTTCATAATAATAGTTAAAGAATGACTCACCTTTACTAAACAGTTTTCATGAATCAGAAGCTGTGTAAAGTTCTTCATGGGTGTTGTCTCATTTAGTCTTTGGAGCAATCCTTTGAGGAAGAGAACATTTTTTTTTCTTTTATTCAAAAGTCTAAAATGGAAAACTGGAAAGGCTAAAAAATTTCCTACCAGCTCAAAGCTAGCACACGCCATTGCTGGAATCTGAGTGGAGGGAGAGTTTTCCAGTAGATGTACCTTTGCCAGGTGTACCAAGTCTCTTAAGGAAAAGGTGAGACTTTACAAATGTTCCAAACAGAGACTTCTTTGGGTAGATTGCTTGCTTTGGGAGATAGATACTTCTGCTTGCAAATCTGTCTACATGACCAGAATCACTGGTATAGAAGGAAGAGAATAGGTGCTGAAAGTTGAAATCTCCAAACTATGCCAAAGGATGGATATAAAATGTCTCCCATAGTGCTTGATCTCCAGATGGTGGCCCTATTTTAGAAGGTTCTGGAAAGGAAACTTAAGGAAGTTAGGCATTATTGAAGGAAGTAGGTCCCTGGGTAGGAAGAGTGATCTTTGAAAGTTATGCTGGGTTCCTGATGCCTTCCATGCTCTCCACTTCCTGTCCATCATGACGTAATGAGGTTCTTCTACCATGTATTCCTGCCACCACAGTGTTCTATCCAACTGCACAGGACCAAACAACCATAGAATGAACCTTTTTGGAGCTGTAAGTCCAAGCAAATGTTCTCTTCTATAAGTTATTTAAGTCAGACATTCTGTCAAAACAATGAGAACCCTGACTAGCATTGTCTGTAAGAAGTGACAGCACAATTTTTAAGCTTCCTTTGCTACAGCAACAATATTATTACTACTCAGTCTTGCCACTATATGCTGTAGATGATCCCCATACGAAACTGGGACTGTGTGTCAGACAAACTGTACAGCAAAAACAGATATTGAGGTTGGATTTGGCCCATGGTCTGTAGTTTGCTGATCCTGGCCTACAGTCACAGGCCAGGAACAAAGGTGGCAACTGAAGTTGACAGACAGTGATGGAGGGAGTTGCAAGTGCTGCGACTGCCCGGTGGAGCCTGTGGGGGAGTGCATAACCTTCTTAATCCCAGACCGCCCTTCTTACAAAGGGACAGGTAGCATCACATCCCTTCAGGCGTGGGTGGTCCAAGGAGAATCTTGCAGACCCTGAAATGTATTGCTCAGAGGCTCCTGCTGTCCTGCTGTTCCGGGTATTGGTAAAAACAGTGCGTGGCCTTCTTAGCCCTCTGAGATGTGCTTTCAGCAACATGGGTGAGTGTGGTGGGTGCTGTAGTACAGATGGTGTCCAAATTCATCATCGTGACCCACGTCAGGTCTATGTTCAAAGCAGCGCTCCTGGGTTCTGAGGAACACACGTGTTTATTCAATGCCAGTGTTGACTTAAAGAAAGAACAATGGGATGTATGGATTTGAAACATTAGTACAGGCACATTCCTTAGACATTCTTACCAGAGAAACTTTACAAATATTTTAAGCTTAAAGTGTATTATTTCCTAAGTTAACTCTTCTGAGAACATTATTGGCTACGCTATCACTGTATGACCCTTCTTACTAGCCACATATTCCTTGACATTTTCTTTGGTTTTCTCTCTCATCTTCCACCAAGATTAGGGTCTCTTCTCTTTTGTTCATTTGTCATGTTGCCATTACATAAAACACTGTCTTGTTGCACAACAGATGTTCGATAAATCGGATATACAATTTAAAAATATTTCCAGGTCATCTTGGGAATTGGGTTAACTTTGAATTGCAAAATCTTACAGTTGTTTAAAAGTAATATGTTAACACTTTCGGAAAATAATGGATTTTAGACCAATGTTGTATTTCATCTCTGCTGGTTGGTGGGGTTGACTTTATTTTGGTGTAGAAATTGATCTCAGAATGTTGAAAAGATTCTGATGGGAGTGGCTTGTAAGCCAGGTCTACTGGAAGCCTGGTGTCATTTCTCTGCTTGGTGAGTTTTACCGGCAGAAAAACTAGAAGCTTCAGGGTTGGAGCTGATAAAGATGCTTCTTGGAGGCTCAGGAGTGACACTCTGATATGATCAGGAAGCCATAGAGATTCCAGAGGCTCAGCCTAGGGTTTCAGATCAAAGGGGTCATGTTTCAGAGTCAGGCTATCTGATGAAGCCCTTCCTAAGGGACTGGGAGAAAAGCAGCTTTGTCAATAAAGGGTCAGTAATGAATTCTCTCTCAGCATTTTCTATCCCCACCACGTGCAACCTGTGCCAAAATCTGATCTCCCATTCCCTTCAAGCTGTGTAAGCCCAGGGTGCCACACTCCCTATCTTGAAGCACCTTTATCCAAGCCCTTTAAAGACACAGGTAATCCAAGCAATGTATATGTCCTTTACTTTTCATAATAGATAGATAGAAGCTATAAGCAAATTTCATTTTCTCCTTGATATTCATTATTGAATCATAAAATATATATGATATGTCCTGAAGGAAAAAAAATGTTCCAAATGCCAGCTAAAGTTCTAGAGAGAAGAGGGTAAGATGACAATATTTGAAGGAAGATGGCTTTTTAAAATTAAGGGCTATTAAAATTTGCTGAGCACTTACAGTGTGTTAAGAAATAGTCCAGACATCTTCCATGTTCCTGTCTTGTGTAGCTACTGCTCTAAGGCCCATTTTACACACGAGAAATACAGATCTCTTGATTAAAGTCATGAGGCCCATTAAGTGGCAGAATGAAGATTTGAACCCTGCTGGACTCTTGAGTCCAAATTTTACTGCTTCCTACTCATCAGGCCATAACATCTCCTTCTCAGTTACCCATTTCTTCTCTATAAAAGCAATATGGGAGCACTATTTTAAACATTTCATCAATATATAGTTAAAATTGAAGGAAGTAAAAGTGCCCCATATCAAATCCTATTCCCTAAAACAATCGCGTAAGTGTCTACTGAATATTTTTAGATGTTTGTGCATATATTTCTATGATTCTATACTTAAATTCCTGTCGTTTTCAAACAACATTTTTCTACATATCAGTATAATCGAACACTTTTCAACCTAGAGCTATAGAAGACTCGGTTCACTCTTTTATGTTACACTCCATATTTTTAAATACACGATATACAATAATTTAAATAAATACAATTTTTTTTAGTACTTAATTTAAGTCTGACTTTAGGGTCATTATTTTTGATGATATAGGGTACATTTAATAGTTGGATTCATCAAACATTTCTTTTAGAATTCGTTTTTGACTGTAAGACTTTCTCCCTATATTCTAACTCTTGTACTTAATGATACTTGTACACTCTGTTTTCTTTCCTTGTTGCTCCTGTCAGAGCTTTACTCCATGTTATACTTTATTTGTGCTAACGGAGATGAATTTTCATACATGCATTTCTCTTACTGGAAGGCTTGCCTCTGCATCGTGAGAGTTCTGCCTGTTAGCATATGGAAGGTCCACATTTTATCTAAAATGAACATATGCAGGTTTCCTGGCTGAGTTTCAGGTTGATTTTGGACACTGTCATTGTCTTTCTGTTTGGCTTGAATTTCTGGTTCTGTATTCTCCATATACTGATAGCTTCCAGATTTGAGTGCTGGATTTGTCCAGCAATGATAGTAGGTGTTACCCACTTCCTCCATATTTTATAAATCTCTCATTTTTTATTCCTTCATATATTGAGTGGATAACTGGGCCAGATGCTAGTAAGCCAGAGAGTAGATAGTGTATGGTAAGGTTCTCAGAATGTTATCAACTGCACACATTTAGGATGCAACTCTCTCATGTCAGGATAAGAGAAAATATGGCAGAAGACAGAGCTCAAGAATGTGGGAATCACTGATGCCTTTACTTCACAGGCTGCTGTGCACAATGGGACCCAGCTGAAAACATGATGATGCTGTAATTCCTGATGTAGGGGGAAGAGCTGTACCCATGCCAGTTAATATAGCTCTTCAAAATTTCTTTCTAAGTTAAAGACATTTTCCTCAGCTACAAACTGCCCCCCCCCCCAATGCAAAAATTTTGGTTGGTTTCTCGAAGTCTTTATATGGGTTTTTCTAATGGAGATCCTTAAAGACTGAAATAGTAGCGCTGTTTCCAATCAAATAAGAGCTAGCTTAACTTTTGATCCAGTCATGATAAATCTCTCATGCTTCTAGACTTGACACAATGTTCCTTTTAAAAGATACTTTTCTCTACTCTTGAGAATTGTATACATGTATATAATAAAATATGATCCTATCTATAACCCTCTAATAACCCCCACTTCCTCCTAGAATATATTTCTCCAAATGTCTTGTATTCTTCTTTTGACAGCTCTCCTAGTCCAATTAGTCATTCCCGTATATGCTTGGGTAGGGGGCCATCCACTGAGCATGGGAAACCTACCAATGGCTATGCTCTCCAAAAAAGGATATTTCTCTCTTCCCCAGCAACCATTAACTACCAATGGCTCCTTAGTAAGGAGTGAGACAGACATGAGGATCATCAGCCCAGCTGTGCCAGCTAGAGTATTGGCTGACATAGTCTGGCACAGGTAACCCAGCTGCTGTGAGTTCATGATTGCCACAGCTATGCCATCCAGAAGTCAGCATATAACAGATCTCCCCCATCTGATTTCTCTTATATTCTCTAATAGTCTTATTTCTGCATCCTAATTTAGACTTGAACATCTTTCCTACTTCATTTATCCTTATGAAGATCAAAACTGCCTTTGATTCTTTTATTTGTGGAGCCTATTTTAAATAGCTACATAAAAATCATGGATTACGTAACATAAAAATAAAAGTGAATACTGTACAGGAGAATGTAGGGGACTAACAGTAGAGGGTAGGGGGAGAAGAGGCAGGAAAGGACAGAGTGGGGAAATATGCTCTGTGTATTTTATTTATATGAAAATGTCCTTGTGAAACCAAGTACTACACGCAATGAATACAAACTAATAAAAATAAAAAGTAAGCATAAAATAAGCAATTCTTTTATTGCATACATTTTTCAAAAAAGGAAAAAAAAACAGCCTCCTCCAATAACCCAGCTATACAGTATTTCCTGTTCTTCAATTAGCATCCAGGCATTTGTACCTCTGATCTCACCTATGCTTTGCGTGGTTACAAATATAGTCATTCATGATTTATTCAAACCTTCCTCCATGAGAACCTCAAAATAAAAATGACACTGCCTTTGCCTTTTCAGAGATGCAGGGCTGTATTTGAAAACAAACAAACAAACAAACAAACAAACAAACAAACCAAACAAATTGTCTCCTTACCTAAGCATATATGTTCATTGACAGCATTAAGGTCTCAAAAGATTTACCTATAGTTTGAAGCTTTGCCTTGGGAATGCTTATGATGATACATAACTGCATAGTTACTAAGTTTTATTATAAATGAAGAGGGAATAGCAAGCTCAGGTTCCTTTTGGATGAAAAGGACCTTAATCAACCTTCAACCTTGCTTGAACCTCTACTTCTGAGTAATGGTAAATTAGGTAATTCAGTCCAACTTTTGCAAGGAGATAATTAAAAAATATGGATAAAATATAAGTACCCTTTCTGAAAAGCACTGATGTTCTAATGAGATAATGATCTTACAATGGGCTGAGGTCAGAAGAGGGGACAGACCCAGAGAAAAGAGCAAAACTTCGGTGTTTTTCTCTTTGTTTCTGGTTGTTATATCAGCTATAACAGAATATCAAGGTCTGAGTGTTTTATAATGAACAGAAATTGATTGGCTCATAGTATTGGAAAGTAGGCAGTACAAGATTGAGGGACTAGCATCTGGTATGATTTTTTTTTTTTTTTTTGCTATGCCATACCATGGCAGAAGGCCTCATTTGGTAGACAGGTAAGGATTGAAAGAAAAAGGTTATTTCTTTCTTTTAGGTAGAAAAGGTGAAGGGAGGAAGGAAAGGGAAAGGAGGGAGAGAAGAGGAGAAGGGAGAAATGGAGAGAGAGAGAGAGAGAGACAGAGATATTAGGGACTCATTTCTGTGATGAAGGAATTCATCCCTGGTGGTGTAAACACTCTTGGGGAGTTCATCTCTTGACACTGTTACATTGGAGAATGTACTTTCAACGTATGCCTTTTGGGGGACACATCCAGACCATAGTAGCTATGGAGGAGTTTACAGTTGGAGGAGGAGGGCTGGAAAGGGTGATGGCACATTTGATGGTCTTGCATATCTATGAAAACAAGGGTTAGAATATAGACTTGCTAAGAGTGGGACCCTACTCACCACACCAAGCTAAAGCTGACACTCTCTTCTAGATGTTAAGGTGAGCTGTACACAAGCTAGTCTTCACAGAGAGCCATTCTTCAACTCACCTGAGTGGTCTAGAAATCTTTAAGACTAGAAAATTGGTCTCAATTTCCCAATTCTCTGTTACTATCAAATTTAAATCTTTGTAGATTATAAAGGTATCCACCCACTTGGAGACTTCTTGAACACTATTATCTATCTATCTATCTATCTATCTATCTATCTATCTATCTATCTATCTA
>NW_026596046.1:14445856-14449059 GCF_907164565.1 Psammomys obesus
CTATCTATCTATCTATCTATCTATCTATCTATCTATCTATCTATCTACCTATCATCTATCTATTTATTGTACATAGGTATGGCTATTGGTGATGAACTAAACCCTCTATCCTTTTCCTCTTTCCAGGAATTAGAAGATGGGTCTGAAAATGTCAACTCTTTAATTCCACCTTAGCATTTCTGGTAACCAGCACCTGTTTTGAAGATATTTATGGAATTCTACTCACCAGTTATCCCATAGATATACAATGAAACACTCAGAATATCCCAAGGGCTCAGAAAGTTCTCATGTTAGGAACCAAGGAATATAATCAAACATCATAAAAGGTGTTGTTTAAAAGAAGGAAAATAAAAACCGTTTTATTTTACCAATAAAGACTCAGGAGCAGATGCTGGCCTGCTAGCTCAGAGAGGTAGAGAAAGCAACCAGCTAATCTTCCTTCTAAGCTCAGGTCTGGATGGAAAAAACCCAAAAGACTCACTAGCTCAGCTGACAGCCTAGGATCAAAAGGGCAAAAAACAAAGCAAAACACCCCCTCCCCCCGAAAATAACCAAGGCCGAAGGCTTGCTACTTCAATGCCCAAAATGCCAGGTAGCTGTGGAGCTGATGCCTAAGCTAAAGCCAGAACTTGAGATAATAGCAATTTTTTCTTCTCCATGTTGTCTGTTTTTTTTTTTTTTAATTTTTATTATTAGTTACATTTTATTAACTCTGTATCCTAGCTATATCCCGCTCCCTCATTCCCTCCTCAATCCCACTCTCCCTCCCTCATCTCCTCCCTGCCCCTTTCCAAGTCAACTGATTGGGGAGGACCTCCTTCCCTTTCATCTGACCCCGTTTTATCAGTTATCTTCAGGACTGGCTGCAAAGTCCTCCTCTGTGGCCTAGCAGGATTGCTCCTCCCTTGGGGGGTGGGGAGGTCAAAGAGCCAGCCATTGAATTTCTGTCAGAAATAGTCCTTGTTCCCTTTATTAGGGAAAACCAATTGGTTACTAAGCTACCACGGGCTGCATCCAAGCAGAGGTTCTGGGTTATATCCATACATGGTCCATGCTGCCTTAAATAATTCCTCAGCTCAAAGTTCCCCCTATTCTTTAATCCCTGTCAGCTGGTTTCTTGTCCTGCCTCTTGACCTAGGGTTAACTTTATTAAATCCTGTGTACAGAAACCTCTTGGATTAAAGGTATGTTCTAGGGTTGGGTGAACCATACCATGATCTCCAGTTTACAATAAACATAAAGTTCTTGGGTTTAAGGTGTGTGAAAGGGCTCAACCACACCAAAGAAACAGGGTTCTAGAGCTCACAGTTTTAGGGTTCACAATGAGATAAAATATCCTGCAACAAAAGAGTTTTCCATTGCTCTGATCTCTCAGGAGATTATGAAGGTTTTAGGCACTATGTACCAAGATCTTGAATGATAAGCAAATATACCTTTTTATTATATCACAAAATCATATGACATTGGAGACAATATAAGGAGAGACACTGTCTTACCTCTGGCTGGAAGCCCTTGGAAGCCCACTAGAGCATACACTACATGTTTTTTTGGTAAGTGTGGGTATCCTGTGACCTCAGGTTAAATCCTGGATTTGCTACTAATTGACTTTGCATAAACCATACAACCCTTTGGATCATGGTTTATCTACAGAATAAGTTATGGATACAAAATCAGTTTTTCCTAAATATTGTTCATTTGCATGCTATGATCATAGTTTTTCATACTTTAGTTCCATGATCTACTGCTTATTTTTTTTTCTAGTAAGTTTATAATTGTAACTTATTTAAGGCGAAAGTTTATATACAGCCACAAGCATGACTGTGGTGCTTCACACAAATAGGAAGTAGTCACAAAAATAACTGTAATACAAACAGCATAATGTTGTTAAAGTTCAACAGGATAATGTTTCTCTGGAGTTTATGAGCCTTGGGCCTGCTATTTGTTTTCTAAAAAGAATAACCAATATTAGAGAGGTATTGAAAATGCACTAATAACCAGGGCTTGAATGATATTTCCCAAAAGAAGAATAAACACTTTACGAAGAATAAACATTTTTTCCTCCACGTGATTCCATGATATTTAATGCCATGTCTCCAGTGGCTTCTAAATTCAAGTCATATACTCTCTGTAGGAGTTTTGTGACCTTTCAAGAACATACTGGATTAGGGAATCTTTAGGGTAAAATTATATTATTCCATGATTCTTTCCTTGTAAGAGAGGAGTATGAGTATGGGGAAAAGGTATGGGTCATATTATTTTTGAGTTCATACATCTATTAGATTGAGTACTTTTTGGCCAGCAGCTTGAAGAAATAAACTGATTGGATGGGGCTCCATATCTAAAATGTAACCATGGCAACCAGCTGAGAGAAGTCAGTACTTCAGTTCTCTCAGCTTTCCTGTAAGAAGGAGCCTTTCATAGCAGACACACTTGGTCCTTGAGATCTGCACTGTGGCCCTTTCCTTTGCCTGGCTTCCTCTCCACTGAGTGGCTGGTTTGAACTAGCAAGTTCTGATTTCCCTCATGGCAAGATCACCAGTTTATATCACTTAAACTTACTTTCCATGCTGACCAGAGGCTAGCCAATGAATCCTGAGGCATCTAGGATATCAGACAATTCTCCTTTCCTGTTTTCTTTCTGGAAGATGTAAGATTCTGAAATGAGCTGCTTAAACTTGCTGGCTGGCTTCCAGAATTCTGTCATTTCTGTATAGGTGGGTCACAATCAGGAGTAGAATTTTTTTGTTTGCCATTACAATCTTTTATTATTAGAAAATCAAGGCTAACGTTGTACAACAAGATACTTTGAAACATGAGAATACTGTACAATGTTTAACTCTAGCTAATTCACAGATGCAGCACCTCATCTAGTAAGTTTTGTGTATGTGTGACAAGAAGATCCACTCTCCACATTTTTCAAGAATATAATATTATTATAAATAGATACCTTGCTGTACAGTAGATCTCTGGAAATGTATTGCTTATAATTGTAATTATGTATTCTTTGGCCAGTTTCTCTCCTTCCTTTACTTATGCCAGTCTTTGGTAGCCATCATTATACTCTATGCTTCTTTGAGATCTACTCTTTAAACATTTTTTAATCTATCTATTTATCTATGTATATCTATCATCTTCCATCTATCTATCTATCTATCTATCTATCTATCTATCTATCTATCTATCTATCTATCTATCTATCTATC
>NW_026596046.1:14449069-14450034 GCF_907164565.1 Psammomys obesus
ATCTATCTATCTATCTATCTATCTATCTATCTATCTATCTATCTATCATCTACTTATTTGTTATTTATTTATTCTTTATGTGTGCCATGATATATGAGTCAGAGAACAACTTCGTTTTCCTCTTTCACCATGTGGATTCTGGGTATTGAAATCAGGTCCTCAGGCTTGGCAGCAAGTGCATTTACCTGCTGAGCCATCTCAACAGCACTTATATTTTATTTTTGGGAAATGTCTATTTAGTTTTTTGCCCATTAAAAAATTGGGTTACTTGGTTCTTTTTCATTGACTTTTTAAAAGATAATATTCTAATTATTCTTTGAAACTTACGTGTATGTATGCAATGCATCTTGACTCGACCTACCTCCCACTCTTCGAGTGCTTTGTGCATTTTGGATATTAGTGCCTTGCCAAATGTACGTAGCCCAGAGTTCTGAGCTTAGAATTTAACCTCCATTTTAAGATTTACTAGAGTTACTGTTCCCAGTATTTGCTTTTGTTTTGTTGTCTTCCAAGACAGGCATCTTAGACTGGTCTCCATTCACTATGCATGTTAGCCTGCCCTTGAACCTTGTGGTTTTACTTTCATAGTTTCCCTAGTCATAGGATTGTAGATTTGTACCTATAATATGTTGTATATCCTTTACTTGGTGGTTGCTTTTTCTCAGAGTCGGCATCTTTAAAGCTCCCGCTGTTAGGACTCTCAGCTTCTCTTGCTGAACTCACCAAAGTTCAACTCAGTTCCTCTAAGCTAGATAGGTGGAGGCTGTCAGTAAGGAGTTGTTCTTGTAAGAAAACTAGGAACACTTGTGCTTGGGGTGGTAAAAGTGTACGAGGGGACTACCTTTAACAGTCTATAACTTGAATATTTCTGGGGAGCTGAGATTATGGGGCATAAAACCTAACTTATAAACAGAGGGATAATGATAGTCTTCAGCCTACTAACAGAGAAGGGAGACAGTGAGGAG
>NW_026596046.1:14450044-14537665 GCF_907164565.1 Psammomys obesus
GTTTTCTTTCAGAACAGTTCAGTCTCAGCTCTTTTCAATGGTGCATTGCATCTTTTCAATGTGTGTGTGAGATTTGAGACCAATTTAATAAGGTCTGGGTAAAGTGAGTCAGTGTTATATGTTTAGTTTTCTTTGGTGTGCCTTACAGGAACACGGGCTAGCTGA
This sequence comes from Psammomys obesus, assembly GCF_907164565.1. Lineage (NCBI taxonomy): Eukaryota > Metazoa > Chordata > Mammalia > Rodentia > Muridae > Psammomys > Psammomys obesus. The sequence goes on from NW_026596046.1 coordinate 14,450,210, forward strand.
AGTTACACTAGTATTTATAGAGTGACCCGCTTTCTCATCAAACCTCATTTGGAAATCACTTTTGTCCTTGTATCCAAATGTCCTACTCTCCACGTTGTTATTCAGTTCTCTGTGGCACAGGGACAGATGTTATGTGAGCAATAATGTGCAAATAAATGTGTTAGGCATGATGTGTGGCTAACTTTTCTGGTTCATTATAACCTGGTCTTCTATTGTGTTTGTCAACAGCTTAGGAGTGCGGAGAACAGGGTAGTTCGACAACTGGTGAATGTGTTGCTTATGTTATAAGTGCTGGGTCTTTGTAAGAATTGATTCACAAAACTGTTCAAGAAAAGCTAAATTCCCCATTATTCAGAACACAGACACATTTGTATGTCCCCAGGTACCCAAGGTTCATGCAGTTTTCATGTATGATTTGCTGAGGGTCCGTGGAGAGTGACAGACATAGTACAGAAGATGTTTGAAGCGAGCTCGAAGATTCCAATGGTCGTCAACCTGGGGAAACATTTCCCGGTGGGGACATCTGGCAGTGTCTAGAGATAATTCAGATTATCATAGCTGTGGGAGCCTGCTGCTAAACATCCCAGTTGCTTACCACTATAGTACTGCTGCAAGGATTATAATTCACAGCCTTCTCCCCAGTAATGAGCACGTAGCAAAGGTGCCAAGACTGAGAATCCTGGTGCTATTGTTTAGGTATTATTTATCCATGAAAATTTATGTGCCAGATGTTTGTTCCTGGAAAGGATGGTGCAAAGACCTTTAAGAGGTGGGGCCTGGCAGAAGGTGGATAGGTTTTAACCACCCACCCATGCTGGTTCTACGCTTTTGTATTTCTAGAACTGTGAGCTTAATAAGCATTTTTTTTTAAACCTTAGCCTCAGGTATTTTGTTATGGTAACACAAGACTAATTAAGCCACTTGCTCTATTCAATCAACCTTTTACTTATTTTATTAACCTAGACTGAAACTTTTAATGGTAGAATATGTGATAGCAGAGCATAATTTGTCCAAACAATGTTTTCTGGGAGAGAAAGAGAGAGAGTTGGCAGAGACAGAGACACAGAGAGACACACAAAGAGAGACAGGGAGGGGGAGAAGTAGAGGAACTATAATTGCTAATTTGGGCTGCTGCTCATGGAAGGATCAGACTAGTGGCTCTCAGGACAGCATTTTCTCTCCAGAGCCTTCTCCTTCGGCTGGTGGTGTGCTTCTGAGTCCCGAGAGCCAATTGGCAGTGATCAATGTGATTTGCTTTGATGCATTCCTGAGGCTAGAGGTATTTTGAACTACGTGAGTGACACATGCCTGGAGGCAAGGGATATTATAATTCACAAAGGGGAGAAGGAAACCAATTAGAGTTGATTAAAAACCAAACACACGGTGGGATGCATTTAGGCCCCAAATCATTCAGCAAGCTGATGCAGGCACACCAAGATCCAGGCATGCTAAAAATAAAGATGGATACGACTCCCTGTGGTTTACAAGTACACAGGAGAACACAGGGCAAGGTGAACTAGGAGAGTTTTACAGACAACCCTGCTCCCCCGTGATTTCTATCCTCCTCTTGCTTTTTTTTCCCTGCAACATAGTTGAGGACAGTGGAGCTTAATTTTGTGCTGTAGTGGCTAGACATTGCTTTAGCCCCAGAGAGAGCTCAATTCTAATCCTAGTTGTACAACACACAAATTATGTGCTCTTCTCTAAGCTCTCTAGCTTCTTTCAATTTCAGGCTCTTCATGTATAAAAGGGAGAAAATGATACCCACCTATTGTGGAGCAGGAGGTATGATTCTGAATATGTTAGTATAGTCACAGCACATATTGGATGCTTGGTGAATATTCATTCACCCTGTTATCATCTGTAGCTGAGGCATAGCTCCTCACCAGACTTAATTACTTTTCTATTGCAGTGAAGAGACAGCAGGGCCAAGACAATTGGTAAAAGAAAACATTTGATTTGGGGATCATGGTTTCAGAGGGTTACCTTCTGTGGTCATCATGGTGGGAAGCATGGCAGCAGGCTGGCAGGGAACTAGAATAGTAACTGAGGGATTACATCTGATCTACAAGCATCAAGCAGATCCAGATGGCAATGAGAGAAAGAGAGAAAGAGTTAGAGATAGAAACACAGAGACAGAGACAAAGCCACAGAGAGATACATACAAACAGAAATAGAGAGACAGAAAGACAGAAACAGACACACAGAGGAAGAGACAGAGATGGGAATAGTGTGAGCTTTTATAACCTCAAATCCCAACCACTGGAACATACCTCCTCCAAGAAGAAAATACATCCCAATATTTCTCAAAGAGTTCCACAAACTGGGAGTCAGCATTCAAATATATGAGCTCATGAGGATCATTCTCATTTAATCCATTACACCATCCTACCAACATAGTGGGACTCTTGGAAGAGTTCTCTTACAAATATTTAGAGTGATCACCAGAGTGCAAGAAATCTAGAATCCCACAACAGGGATGGGAGAATGAATCATTCATGATTCCACTACCCACATTCAATGGTATTGTCTTCTTTCTTCATGGTAGGGGGCAGAGATGGAGAGGAAGAGAGACTGACAAACCCTGGATCCAAGTCTTCTTGAAAAACAGGAATATCTGAGATCAGATGTGCTCTTTTGTGCATTTTCACTCTCTGCTTCCCAACGCCTTGTGTCCATATGGGTTCCAATCCCAGGGGTCACACAGAATGGTACCTCACTTTTTAATAACTCAGTTCTCCGGGAGCGTTAGCTCTCTTAAAAAGAGAATCAGGAACCAAGAAAATGACCAAGTGATGTATGGAACTGATGGTGTGCTATAAATCTCCATCAGTGTGAGGACAGCCCTATGCTACCACCCCATAACCTGCCTCATCTTTACTGCAGTGCAGTTAAGCAAGCCCTTGGGTCTAATTTGCAAGCCAGTTATCTCTTGAGACCAGTGGATTAAAACAGAAGGCACTAAAGATAACACCTTTTGCAGAAACGGAGTGGCTGAGTAGAGACTGAAGTTTACACGTGGAATGATAATACATTGAACACAGTTTTAATTTTCACATCAGTAATCATTCATTCTTACCATGAAAAGCAAAATGCCTTTGAGCTTCCTCTGTTTAAAGGGGGTGAAGAATTTCTAATATACATATAGATGTTAAGTCACCAAATATCCTCATATCTGAGGAATGGCATTGTTCCAGGATATAGAAGATTAGAACAGATCCTGTATATACTCCCTGCCATTCTAGATTGTGGATATATTCTTAATATAGAAAATTAGGGGCTCTGACACTCACGATTAATTTGCTTTATGAGGAATCATCCATGAGCTTCAGTTTATTTTTTGGCTTGAAAATACATGGGAGTTAAAAAAGATGGTCACAAACCGCTTTGAGATCCTTCCCTAACAAGGATCAGAGCATACTGAAGTGAGAATGCTATAGAAGAGATCCTCCTTTTGCATGCATATATGTGTATTATGTGTGCGTGCATGTTCACGTATGTGTGTACATGTGTGTGTAGAGGCTAGAAGTTGACAATGGGTGTCTTTCTTGATCACTTTTTACATTCTAGACTGAGGCAAGAGCTCTCATTTGAATCCTTAGTTAGCTAGTGAGTTTGCTCTGGAGGTCCTCTGTGTGTGTTCTAGAATTCTATAGCAGGATGAGGTGGATTTTGAGGCTTCCCAGGGGATACCTGCTAAGGGCTGAGATTACACAGGTGGGCTGCTATGCCCATCTAGTATTTGCCTGGGTGCTGGGGATCCAAACTTAGGTGCTTATACTGGCACGGCAGGCACTTTACCCACTGAGACAGTGCCCTCTTATTTCTCTTGAGTAAAGATTTTTTAGCTGTAAAATGGGCGTTTGTTTCCCAAGAGAAGAGCATCAAAGAAGAAAGCTGAGTTTACACATTGAAGTCTATAGGTGTCCTTAGCGTGTACACAGAAAATATTATCAAAATGTAATCAGATTTTGTAGAGATTGAAGCTTATATAATGGTGACTCCTTCTTTAAGGAAAAGGATACAAAACAAATATGAAATTAGGCATGAATGAGGATGTTTATCTAGGCTGAGAAGCCTTAAGAAAGCAATGGTTTCTTAAAAGCCGACAAATGCCACAAGCTTGACAAAAATCAGAAAAATAACATTTTTAAATTGACTTCTTGGCATTTCTTTATAATACCTTTTCATATCTTTTTTTGGCTGAATATACTTTGATTGCCTTATTCATGTGACATTTTATAATACCATTTTCTATAGAGAATATAAAGATAACTCAAACCTCTTCTCCAGTGTGGTTGATCACAATTTAGTTTTTACTATTGATAATTACAGACAATTTTCTTTTGGGGTCACAGCTTGTTTTCAGGCAGTGTCAGGTAAACATCTAGGATTATTTTCAAATTTGAGGGAAAAAGCTCTCTTAAGTTTCTCTCATAAGAAGTTTGAAGAACATCACTATAATTTTTTTTTGTTGTTGTTGCTTTGATCAAACCCTTGATAGCAAGCAACTTAAACTTATCTACTTCACAGTTTGAGAAGGATGAGGCCCATCATGGATGAATAAGCATGGCAAGGCAACAGGACCATGAGGCAGCTGGTCGCATTGTGTATTCAGGCAGCAGAGAGATAGGGAGTGCAGTCAAGTTATGCAACTTCAAGTCTGCTTCCTCCCCCATGGTTCCACTTCCTAAAGGTTTCACAGCTTGCAAAACTGCATCACTGGCTGGGGACATGTGAGCCCACTGGGGGGGGGGGAGCATATTTCATACACAAGCCTCAGTTACTTCTACCAGCTTCTGTCTCTTTTCATTGTGTGTCTCATTTCTTCTCTTCTGCTAACATCCCACGCTGAGCACTGGAGACGACTTGTTCATCCGACAGGGCATTCCTGCTGAATCCTGTGCTTCTGTGCACGCCGATACACTCCTGGAAGCTACCGTCATAACAGACTTAATTGTATCAACTATTGATGCAAATTATAGGGATAAATCCAGTTATACTCAGGGTTTAAGTAGATCCTCAACTCAAGGTGAACGCCACTTTGAGATGGATTTTACTTGTGCTTAAAGTAAATTCTTCATGTAAGTTATATAAAAACCAACCAACCAGACAAACAACAACAACAAACCCATGGGCCCATGTAAACACACGGCCAAGACCTTCAGAGAGCCTGACCTGAAGCTGTGTAAGATTTGTGGTAAGTCTGCCTCTGCTGATGACAGAGGACACCAAGATGAGAACTTGGAAGTGTCGACCACATTTGTCTTGGTAACCTAAAGTTCGTCATTTTGTCTCTGTGGAGCTAGATTTTTCACCTCCTTCAAAGAGCAGCTTGTGCTTAGGGGTGTGCCAGGTTCCTGATGCCCACAGCAGTGTAAAGTTCTGAGACCTGGTTCTGAGCCAGCCCAGCAGGGTCGGTGATGATGGGGAAGAGTGAGAAGACATGATTGCTGTATTCAGGACTATCCTCCTCCCTTTCTCCTCTAGCAGAGATTCACTTAGTAAACTGACTCCAAGGCTTCCCAACAGAACCAAGCCAGGTAACTACAATATTGCATATTGTTGCAATGACCTGTTATCACAGCCCACCCCCCACCAGTAAAGAAACAAGGAGAGTGACTGGGAGGCTGGGATTGACTTATTCAAATATTTCTCTTGAAAGCCATCAGCCCAATTGAAGAATGCCATCAGGGCACAGGCAAATTCTGGATTGGTCTTATGTTGCTCTGTTTTTTGAGGATTTAGAAATCAAATGAGCCTGCATGTTAGGGGAGGGGATTCTATTACCTTTTCTAGCAATCTCTTGGTTTTTAATTCTCTTCTTTTGAGAGGTAGACTGCTAAAGGTGCATAATGGCAAGGTCCAATATATTCTTGAATGCTGTGTGCTGTGGGCACATGAATACAAACATACCAAGAACAAACTCATCTTCTCAGGACACTCTCCAGAGAAGACTTTCTTTTTTCGTTTTTTTTTTTTTTTTATATCTGTACCTATTTTAGAAAGGTGGGTGTCGAGGTAGTGGTGTGAAAATTATCTATCTGTCTGTCTGTCTGCCTGTCTTTCTGCCTGCCTGTCTGTTTGTCTGTCTTTTCCAAGATCAGGGGTTAAGTATGAAGATTCATGGCTGTCCTTGACCTGCTAATTATTGAGCCTTTTATGTGGGAGAGTTAGAAATCTTCAGGGAAGAAGTGATATGTGAGTTATACTTTGAAGACCTACCTGGTAGAGGTTTGCTGTGGGATCAGATATGCGGAGGTATATGTGGAACAGACAAATTACACAGTGCACTGTCTCTATGAAGCTGCAGGCACACAGACACTGTTTACTGATGGAGAAGTTGACAGTGGTGATGGATGTCTATAATGTTCAGATCCTGTTCTTTATGCTTATTCACGTATATATATTCATATGTATATATACACACATATATATGTATATATATATAAACATTTAACAAACATATACAAACAGATACCAGGAAACATTGCAAACATCTTTTATACACTCAATAACACAAAATCATTCACATTAATAAAAATGTCTCACAACAGCATCATCTTTAATGATTATCGTTTCATTGTGCTCTAGCAATTTATTTAATGTTGGACATTTAGAGTGTTTTCAATTTCTTGGGATTAGCACCAAGATGAAGTGATGAAGATCCTTGCAAATAGATATTTGTCTCCATCTCTTGGAAATAATTGCAGTGGAACCGTTGGGTCAGAGGGTCTGTACATTTTAAAGGCTTTTGATTAAGTATTTCTTAATTGCCCATCCAAAAAAGTTGCAGCAATTTACGCTGTCTTCAGCAATGTGGGAGAGGGCCTTGTTCTTTTCACCCTCACCAGGGCTGCATTTTATCATGCTTTTAAATTGTTGCCCATCTGAGAGGGGGAAGATGATAATTCATTTTAATTTGCATTTCTTTGATTACTAATGTGATTGAACATTTTTTATAAGCACGTTATCACTTGCATTTTGTTTTTGTAAATTGCCTGCTTTTTCTTTTTCTTTTTTTTCTTTTGGGCAAGGGAATCTTTTACCTTAGGAAAATTTCTCCTAAGACACCAGGGTCAGATTTAAAAACAAAAATCATTTGTTCTCAAATTTTAAAAACATGGAAAAATGAAAGCTACGGTCTAAGAGGAAGAAATGTGGTTCCTGGTAGCAAGTACTGAATCTGCAGCAATGAGGTCAGGGATAGATTTTGGGACTATTGACTCTTTTCCTAAATCAGACCTCAGATTGCCCTTTGCGCTCCTCAAATTCTATGAATGGCTCTTAGGACTTTACCGGCACTCTCCTAGAGGGCTTGCCAACAGCTGCCCCTTGAACAGTTCATCTCATTCTAGGTTTTAAGCTCCTGAGAAGCAAAGGCAGTATCATCTTTACCTTTTAATGCTGCCTGTAATGGGTTCTCACAAATGTGAGCGACACATTGTACCATTTTGTTGTTAACATTTTTTTGCTCTTCTTCAGACTTGCTGAATAGTTTTAGGTAAACAACCTGCCTTGTCATTCTCTAAACCCCAAAAGAAATCAGGTATTTGTTTATAAGGTGTGCAGTGCTGACTAGTTCTTTGAGGTATTGAGAATTATTCCAGAGTCAAACAAACAAATAACAGCAACAGCAAACAGACCAAACAAAACAAACAACTAGGAGCATACTACACACAACTCATTAACTTCATTTGAAAGAAAACGTGAGTTACCATTGACATTTCGAGGGCCATGTTCCCTGATACCCCTGCCTTGACAAATTGTAATGATTTACATACTTGGCTGCAATGGGAATCCAATAACTATTTCTAGCCTTGCTCAAACAATCCAATTAAGAAACTCTTTATATATAACACACATGCCATCTTTCCCTTTGAAATACTAAGATGATGTTATGTTTTGAACCTACAAACTGGTTATTGGGTTGTAATTCAGTGTGTTTAGCCTTGGCCTCTCTGGGGAAAGTATCTGTGTATTCTGTGTGGTCAAAGTTCCAGAAGGAAGAGCTAGAAGACCTCATGCCCATGAAATTTGTGGGAAGTGGCCTTAACCTATTTAAGTTTCTTACTGTGTACCCACTTTCAGGAGATGTTTTCTAGGGAGCCTCACATTTGTGAAGAGCAGATGGAACTTAGATCAACCTGACCCAAATGTTGACTCCATCCCAATATGACTGGGCATCTTACCTTATGTGGATTCTTCATATTCCAGTGTGGCTAAGCAAAGCAACTATGTGCATGCTGAGCTTGGTGCAAGTGGCAGTTCACACCATGGTTAGTCACCTCAGAATAGTTCCAGTGTATGGTGATTGGTATTCAGTCACCAATGCGTAACCATGCTGAAGGTCCTGGTGTGAGTCTGCTCGAGTGAATTCCATTGGAACCTAGTTCTTCTGGAAGCCAAATTCAGAGTAAACTAAGCTTTGGGTCTTTTCTGGGATGTCTGCATTGGATTTTTGTCTTTTCAGGGATGTCTTTATTGATGCTTCATGTTACACTTTAAGGTAAAAGGGCAGGGAAATTGTGACTGTTTCAGAGTAACTGTTCATCACTGAGTAACAGATAAGCACCTGCCTAGCATATCAGATAATAAAGACTCCAGGCTATATCTTAAGAAAGAAAGAAAGAAAGAAAGAAAGAAAGAAAGAAAGAAAAGAAAAGAAAAAAAGCAACTGCTAGTGCAAAATGACACAGAATGACACTGAGAACCCTAAAAATATCCTTCCTGGGGGAATGTTTACGCCATTCTCTTGGTGGTGTTGTGACATCCATCATGCTTCTAATCCTATGATCCAGATGAATGCGGTGAAGTCAGAGTGGAGGACTGAAACTGCTCAGATATAATCTTAACCGTGGAGTTTTCTTCATCCCTGTCTAGACCTGTTTGTTGAGTGCAGGACCACTAGGTTGTGCTGGAGTATAAACACAGTACACACGCTTTCCTGACAAATCTTCTTCTCATTATGGACTATTTCTTTCATTCTTTCCTACTTAGAAAACTTAATTTCTCCTGTTGCCTGTAGCGTGGAAGAATATACCGGAAACATGCTTCTGAACACTGTTCTCTGATATGAAAGACTGTTGAGTGACACTGATTTTGTAAAATGTTTGGGGAAGTGATCTATTGAGAATCATTTATAGTTCCTTTTAGATAGACAATACTTAGTCATTGTCTTATATGATACTAAGCAGATTCTCCCAATATCTGGTGTGCTGGTGTGAGAACCAAACCACAGTTTTTCCTTAGTTGGCTTATTCTTTGCTTGACTTATAGGCTCTGGAAAGCTAGAAGCTGTATCTTGGGTTTTTTTGGGGGGTTCCTTTCCTTTCACTATTCTTGCCCTCGCTTTCCTCCCCTTCTCTCATTTTTTCTCCTCCCCTCCTTTTTCTTCTTCCCCTCTCTTCCCATGTTTTTCTCGTGCTCATCTATCTTCCCCACACTTCTCTCCTGCCCTTTATTTTTTCCCCCTGCCCTTCTTTCTTCTCCCCATTTCTCCCTTCCTAGGGCATCATTCTCTATCCCATGTCACAGGACAATAATACCTGAATTATACTTTGTTGCTACCTTTTCAAAAACAAAACAAAACAAAACAAAATAAAACAAAACACCTTCAGAATCATGAATTCACAGTGACCAAACTGTCCATCTTTCTGGGGAAGTTCTGATTTACAGCTATTGTCCTATTGGTACATAACATTCCATTTCTCTCCATTAAGGTTCCAGCCTTGCCACTATATGCATATATGCCTCTGACAGCTTGGCATCTTCACTTCAATAGTTTATAGCCATCACAATTCTTATGTTGAAAACTAAGCACCCCCTCCCGAAATTTATTTTTATTTAAAACATTATTTTCTTTTTTAACTATTTTATTTTTAAAATATTTTTTTATTTATTACAATTTATTCACTTTGTATCCCAGCTGTAGCCCCCACTCTTATCCTCTCCCAATATCTTGGCCTCCCTCTGTCCCTCATCTCCTCCCATGCCCCTTCCCCAGTCCACTGATAGGGGAGGACCTCCTCCCCTTCCATCTTACCCTACCCTATCAGGTCTCATCAGGACTGGCTGCCTTGTCTTCCTCTGTGGCCTGGTAAAGCTGTCCCCCCCTCCACTCAGGGAGAGGTAATCAAAGAGCCAGCACTATGTTAAGTTAGAGACAGCCCCTGTTGCCCTTACTAGGCAGACCATTTGGAGACTGTGCTGCCATGGGCTACATCTGTGCAGGTGTTCTAGGTTATTTCCACGAATGGTCCTTGGTTAGAGTATCAGTCTCAGAAAAGACCCTTGGGCCCAGGTTTTTTTGGTTCTGTTGTTCTCCTTGTGGAGTTCCATACCCTTCTAGGTCTTTCTAGCTCCCCCTTCTTTCATAAGACTCCCTGCACTTTGCCCAAAGTTTGGCCATGAGTCACAGCATCTGTTTTATTTTTTTATTTTATTATTTTTATTTTTTTTATTTTATTTTTCTTTTTAGTTACATTTTGTTAACTCTGTATCCCAGCTGTATCCCGCTCCCTCATTCCCTCCCCAACCCCACACTCCCTCCCTGGTCTCCTCCCTGCCCCTTTCCAAGTCCCCTGATAGGGGAGGACCTCCTCCCCTTTCATCTGACCCTGTTTTATCTGATATCTTCAGGGCTGGCTGCAAAGTCCTCCTCTGTGGCCTAACAGACTGCTCCTCCCCTGGGGGGGGGGTGTCAAACAGCCTGCCCTTGAGATCCTGTTAGAAATAGTCCGTGTTCCCCTTACTTTGGAAAACTACTTGGTTACTGAGCTACCACAGGCCACATCCGAGCAGAAGTTCTAGGTTATATCCATAGATGGTCCTTGCATCTGTTTTAATACCCTGCTGGGAAGAGTCATTCAGAGGCTCTCTGTGGTAGGCTCATGTCTTGTTCCTTGTTTTTACCATCTTCCAATGTCTATCCCATTTGCTCTACAGAAACTTTTCAGTTTCATGAGGTCCCATTTATTGATGATCTTAGAGCCTGTGCTGTTAGTGTTCTGTTCAGGAAGTTGTCTCCTGTGCCAATGAGTTCAAGGATCTTCCCCACTTTTTTTTCTAACAGGATTAGTGTGTCTGGCTTTATTTGAGGTCTTTGATCCACTTGGACTTTAGTTTTGTGCAGGGTGATAAGTATGGATCTATTTGCATTTTTCTACCTGTAGATATCCAACTAAACCAGCACCATTTGTTGAAGATGCTATCTTTTTTTCCATTGTATGGTTTTGGCATCTTTGTAAAAAATCATGTGTCGATAAGTGTGTAGGTTTATTTCTGGGTCTTCTATTGAATTCCATTGATCCTCCAGCCTGTTTCTATGCCAGTACCATGCAGCTTTTATTACTATTTCTCTATAGTACAACTTGAGATTGGGGATGGAGATACCTCCAGAAGATATTCTATTGTAAAGGATTTTTAAAACATTATTTTCATTCAACATATTCTGGTCATGGTTTTCCCTTCCTCATTTCCTCCCAGATCTTCCCCCGTTTCCTTACCCATCCAACTTAATGCCTTCTTTTTTTCTCTCTTTTGAAAGCAAATGGGAAGTTAAAAAATATAAACTAGAATTTAAAAAGGAAAAAGCACAACACACACACTATAAAAACACAAACTTATAAATAATAATATACAAGCAAAAGACCAGTAAGGTAAAATCAATGCCCAAATAGAGAAAAAAATATCTTCAAAATACAGTTGAATTCGTTTTGTGTTGGCCATCTACTACTAAGCACGGGCCTGCCCTTAGGTATACCCATTGAGACTTCACTGGAGAAAACTAATTCTGCCTTTGCAAGCAGTTTGTCAATTGGTGATAGCTTATTGTTTAGGGGTGGGGTTGTGTCCCCATCCCCCTCTTAGCACTGGGACTGCAACTGGCTTGGATTTGTGCAGACCTTATGCATACTGCTGCAGTCTCTGTGAGTTCATATGTGTATCAGTCCTCTTGTGTCTGGAAGACACTGTTTCCTTGGTGCCATATATCCCCTCTGGTCCTTCACTCTTTCCTGAGCCTCAGATTTTATACCTATTTAGTACCTTTTTATTTTCTTCTCAGTTCGTAGAGTGAGCATGTGCAGAGTGCACATGCTAGCTTATCTAAGACATTCCTAAGACATTATCTAAGCCCATCTTTGCCAGTCAATTATTGGTGTGATGGTTAATATGTGGCAACTTAACCTGGGTAAAGGATGTGCAGCCATTTGGGAAAGCGTGATTCCTGAATGTGGCTGCTGGAGTTTGAATTAGTAGCCTGACTAAAAGATCCACCATGTATGAGTAACCTTCCTAGGGCCTGGAATCAACAAGAAAGGGCTGAGGAATAGTGAATCCACTCTTCATGAGCTGGGCACTGAGCTCTGTGTTCTTTGACTTATAGACTTTAGAGTTTGCATTTGAGTAGCAACCCCATACTCCAAGCTCTGAGGCCTTTAGATGCAACTGGGAGTTAGAACATCCATTGCCCTGCTTCTCAGGCTTTTGTATTCACATGGCAAATTTGTATTCTCATAGCAAATTCCTATACCACATCTTCCATATGTCTCTTTCCCTTTCCCCCTGAGTCTCCTTTGCCCCCTTCCCATCTTTCTATCTCATTGGTTCCTTGCTTTCTATTCTCTAGAATATAGTCAGCAACTAGTCATTTTTTTCTTCATTTGGCATCAAGAATCCTTTCTTATAGGTTTCTGTGTTACTCAGACCATTTGCTTAATGACTTATCAATTGTCATCCTCATAGTCTTGTTTAAGATTTCCTCTTTTTGACTGTATTGATTAGGATTAGCAGTGGCTATGGATAATGGGGAATGAAATGTCAGTGTTTCATGTTTCTCAAATATGGAAATACAGAGGTAAGTCATCCCAGGGACCTGTGCTCGTGATTCTACACTCCTCCCTCCATACTAATGTTGTGATATAGTGTAGCCTATTCATTGTGCATTTTACATACAAAGGTGGCTTTTAGAAATCGGTACTAAAGTTGACTTTTCACTAGGAAAGGAGAGAGAAAAAAAATCTCTTGCTGTTATAGTAGCTGCTTTTGCCCCACCCTGCTTTTTTTCCCCCATTAAGTAAGAGTTTATTTACAAGAAAGAGTCTGGTTATGGAAAGAATAAATAATAGAATGAGATCAATGTGACATCAAAATAACCTGGCTGTGTGTGTGTATGTGTGTGTATGTGGGGGGGGTTTGGTAATGTGCTTGATTTTTTACACAGTGATTGTATTTAATTCTTTCTGAAGTCCATGATGCCAACTGTCATTGGCATACTTTTTAAAACTATTTTATTTTAGTTTCTTATGCCTCTTCCTGCCTTCTCTACCCCAATCCCTTCCAACACCCCAACACTGGGTAGGAGAGAAAAAAGGGTGTAGGTCACTTTGGTTACTTCCAACTCTTTAGGGTTGTTGGGTTTGTTGGGGCAAGTCCAATCTTTGTTTTAGGATATCTCCAACTTCTTCTTTTCAAACTCGAATAACAGTAACCAGGAGCAGGAGGATGGGAAAGCACCAGCAATTTTCTTTTTTCTCAGAACCCTCCAACACTGTCTGGGCTCTGGCATTTCTTTCCTCTCACAGTCCTCAGAATTAAACTATCTGCAGCTGGGAAAGAGCCCCCTTTCAGAACCCACACAAGGCAAATGGTTTGCTGCTGTGGACAATCTGAATCAGCCCCATATCCCACGCCTGGGATTAAAACAAAAACATGTTTACATAACATAACTGAGTTTTTAAAGACGCCAAAACTTTCCATTACAGTCTGTCTTTTACAGATGGGCTAACCCAAGCTCAGAATGTTTAGGGTATGTTGTGCGTGGTTCACACTTCGCATGGCCCACAAGAGTTCTCCAAAACTCATTTACTTATCTTAAATGGATACTTTTCTTTCTGACTATCACATAGGACTCATCCCCCCCCATCAAGCTTTTGACAGAAAAGACAAACTCAATAGTATTGGTGGTGACAGGAGAGTGTCATAGGGCTTTAAAGGGCCAAACACAAAATCCAAACCTCTCCTACGTACAGGGAGTAGAAAGACATGGGAATTTGTAGTTTAAAAAGTTGATGTGTATCACCATGGGCAAGCTTTTGGCATAGGAAGTAGAGTTTTTCAGAAACACCCTGTGGGTCTTAATTTGGCGTCATCTTAGATTGAGAAGTCTATGTTTATTTCAATGTTTTTGCTTGTCTGCATCTCTGAATTTATTATCACACTGATGTCATCGCCATTCTCCTATGGAGTGTCAACATAGCCCTTCTTTTCAAGAAGTCTCCTGAATGCACTTTCTCACAGGCAGATCTCACCTCTTCCCAGATGATCTTGGTTGCATTTTTTAAATTTTCTTTTTTTAAAAAAATTTATTCTTTAATAAATTACAGTTTATTCACTTTGTGTCCCAGCTGCAGCAGTTGGAGAGAAGTTGGCTCAGAAGTTAAGAACACTGGCTGTTCCTTCAAAGGTCTTGAGTTCAATTCCCAGCAACAACATGGTGGCTCATAGCCATCTATAGATCCGGTGCCTTCTTCTGGCATTCAGGCAGAACACTGTTTAAAAAATAAAAAAAAAGAAAAGAAAATCTTGGTTGCCTTTTTGAGGTTGTCGGTTGGGGTCTGCTGAAGTCCTGTCCTCTGAGGCGCTGAGCTTGCTCACCTTCCTCTTTCTTCTATGTAGGGCAGAGACTGGCAGGGGATAGAGTAGAGAAGTAGAAAGCGTCCCAACCAGCAGGTTGGATTTCAAAACACAAAAATAATATTCAAAGCATAACTCCCCTGTTTATGCTCACAAAAGGCTGTCTCTGCAAGAATGCTGCAGTTCCCGGTATGCTGTTGGCCCTCTGCAAATCAGCACCAACGACAACATTATAATTATGCTTCAAAAACAAAGGCAGCCAGAAGTCGCATCTTAAGTATTTGTTATTTGGTTGTTCTAGGAGCATGTGTATATGCTCGGCAGACATAGCTTAAGCACATACGCCTTACACATCTGGAACTTGGAGTCTAGCTTTGTGTCATGTCTATCATAAGTAATAATGTTCTCCTGGAGGCTCAAGCATTTTTGGGGAGGTGGGTAAAAGGGCAGAAAACACTAGCTCTCTGCTTGGCTTCTGTCCACAATACAGTTAAGCAAAGTTAGCCAGGTTTACCAAAAGCCTTTGGGAAGGGGTATCAAGAAGGTAGGGTGAGGACACTAGAATTCAATCTTACACTAGTGACTGTGAGCATCTCAATTTCTCAGGTCTTCAGTATTAATCAACTCTGTTAAAAAAGAAAAGGTCTCTTACAACCACTCTGGAAATCAATCTGGCGCTTTCTCAGACAACTAGGAATAGAGCTTCCTCAAGATCCAGCCATACCACTCCTAGGCATATACCCAAAAGAGGCTCAAGTACACAAAAAGGACATTTGCTCAACCATGTTTGTAGCAGCTTTATTTGTAATAGCCAGAAGCTGGAAACAGCCCAGATGCCCCTCAACTGAAGAATGGATGCAGAAACTGTGGTACATCTACACAATGGAGTATTACTCAGCAATGAAAAATAAGGAAATCATGAAATTTGCAGGTAAATGGTGGGACCTGGAAAGGATCATCCTGAGTGAGTTGTCCCAGAAGCAAAAAAACACACATGGTATATACTCACTCATATAAACATACAACATAGAATAAACCCACTAAAATCTGTACATCTAAACAAACTAAGCAAAAGAGAGGACCCTAACTAAAATGTTCAATCCCCGTCCTGAAAGGCAAAGAGGATGGACATCAGAAGAAGAAGAAAACAGGAAACAACCTCAGAACCTGCTACAGAGGGCCTCTGAAAGCCTCTGCCGTGCAGACTGACTGTCAAAGCAGTTGCTGAGCCTGATGGCCAACTGATGGGCAGAATGAATGGAATTCTATGTAAGAAGTGGGAAATAGTAAGAGCTGGAGAGGACAGGAACTCCACAAGGAGAGCAACAGAACAAGATAATTTGAACACAGGGAACTTCCCTGAGACTCATACTCCAACCAAGGACTATCCGTGTAGATAACCTAGAACCCTGACAATACAGCCACTTCTGATGAGAACTGATAGACTAAGATCAGAAAGAAGGAGAGGAGGACCTCCCCTATCAGTGGACTTGGGTAGGGGCATGCATGCAGAAAGGGGGGGAGGGGAGGAGGGAGGGGCTTATGGGGGAATACAAAATGAATAAAGTGTAATTAATAATAAAAAAAATTCCAAAAAAAGGTCTCTTTGCATAGGCATGATAATGCTACGCTTTATTCAATGAGGGTACCAGGAACTTGTAGTCATGATGGCTAGTTTGTATAATGAGATTTGAGATTGTGTAGTGAGGTTGTAACGATACTCTGTGTCTGAGGATATACATAAGTGGGCAGCTAGGTGGTGGTACAAGTGAGATTCATACCTACGTGCTCTGGAGCTCTTGATGCCCATCTTCAAGAACCGGTGTGTGACACTGAATGATAGGCTGTGTGTCCTTTCCTGGAAACATGTTGAAAAATGCCGAAACACTGTTGTAAACATGTAAATCCTTGCTGGTTTTGATTACAGACGGGTCCTCTTAGATTTGGTACCACTGAATGGAGAAGAAGCTAACTGGTTTCGGTGTCCACGAACTACCTCCTCTCTGGTTTAGTCTACTTACATGTCTGTTACTGTGCTTTAAGTTCAAAGTATGTCCCACCAGTTCTATATAACTAGTGCCTAGCAGAGTTCTTGGCACATTTTTTTTTTGGTTGTCAATAAAAGTATGTTGAATTGATACAAAAATGTTTAAAATATATTGTAAGAATATTAATTGCTATAGGTTTCTCTTTGATAAGTATATCTCTAGATCAAGAATATTAGAAACTTTTGGCTTCATGTGTCTCCCACTACCTACTTCCCTCTCTCTCTCTCTCTGCTTTTATTCGCTTCTCAGTTTCTTCCTTTAAAGACTTTACATCCTGAGTAGACAAAGCAAACAACAAACCCAAATAAGCAACACTCTGCATTGCTCCCCCCTCAGATAAAACCCCGTTATTTGTATATTGTTAGAGCGATCTATACATCAGATGATAGGCTATGGAACTAATGTCTGAGATTCTACTTGGGGATAAGGATTCTGGGGGATTCTGAAGAGAATGGGTGTTCCCAGAAGTGAGAGCTGTGGTGAGAGCCAGGCACACATGTTCTGGGCAGCCCTGCCTCAGCCAGCGGAAAGCTCAAAGGCAGCTCTCTGAGATTAGTCTTTGAACAGTCTCTTAGGCTTACTTAATCTTTGAGGTTGACAGATGAGTTTCCCTACTACGATGTGCTACAGCGCAACAATGCCTAATGTAGTCATTGCGAAATTAGCATTAAATTAGGTATAGGATAAAATGAAACAAATTTGGCTTTTGAAAATGGGGACTTTTGTACAAGGCCAAACTTGAGTGAAAGAAAGCCAGAGAACATTTCAACTCAAAAAAGCAATTTGCTTTGCAAAAGGAAGTGGGGAAAATTACAGCCCATCATACCTAATTAGTGCACACATTTGCGTTCAAATGTATGCTCTTCCTCCAAGGAACCTTCTCTAAGTTCCTTCCCCCTTCACCTCTCAGCAGCCAGAATTCACTGTTAATGCTGACAGTGAAACAAGCATCAGAGCAGCATGATGTTGGCCATTTCCTGACAGGGTTGCAGGAGGTACCAACAGATTGAGCGTTCTGTTCAAGCAGTGTTAACAGTCATGCGATTATGAAGGATTGTATGGAGATTCCCACAAAAACTCAATGCGCTCAATGCATTTCCCCCTTACACTTCAAGGATTTATAAAAGACTTTACCTAGATGTCTGCGAAATGGGGGCTGAGTTGATCTCTGTGTAATGGGGCTGAATTCTACCCTATCTCTCCAATAGTAGGCTAGCTTTTGTGAGTTGAAGGTTAAACAATTGGCACAGAAAGGGAAAAAAGAGTAATCTTGTAGTGTGGAAACAGGACTAAAAGTCACTTTACCCAAGAGGTTAACTGAGTGATGGCACCATCAGTGATGCCGTGTGGCTATCACACGTTCTGGGATGGGTGAAAACTTTCACCACTGAAAACCAGTATCCTGGTGTGGTACTAGAAAAAGTCAGAAAAAGCCAGATTGTGGCTCACTCTGTGGGGTATCTTCTGCATCTCTCAATATTGCCAAGGTCAGGGAAAGAAAGGAATGATTGAGAAGCAGTCCCATACCAGAGGACACTGGGGAGACTTGGCCCTTAAATGAGTTGGATGGGACAATGGAACAGAGCGAGAACAAGTCTGGAAAAGCTCATAAATTCAGGGAAGTCTGGAGTTCACTTAAAAATAATGTATGAATATTGGTTTCTCTTCCCTAACTGCCTTTCTCCTTCTCCATCTTCTACCTTTTCTCTCTGGCACTGAGGATGGAACACAGGACCTCATATGCACACTAGGGGGCCTTCTGCACTGTCTTTGAAATTTTTATGTCAATCTAAATTATTATTTTTTATTTTTAAAATTTATTTTTTTATTAATTACAATTTAATCACTTTGTATCCCAGCTGTAGTTCTCTCCTTCATTCCATCCCCAATCCATTCTCCCTCCCTTTTCTCCTCCCATGCCTGTCCCCCAGTTCACTGATATGGGAGTTCCTCCTCCCCTTCCATCTGACCCTAGCCTATCAGGTCTCATCAGGACTGGCTGCATTGTCTTCCTCTGTGGCCTGGTAAGGCTGCTTTTCCCTCAGGGGGAGGTGATCAAAGAACTAGCCACTGAGTTCATGTCAGAGACAGTCCCTGTTCCCCTTACTAGGGTACCCACTTAGAGACTGAGCTGCCATGGGCTATATCTGTGCAGGGTTTCTAGGTTATCTCCATGCATGGTCCTTGGTTGGAATATCAATCTCAGAAAGGAACCCTGGACCAAGATTTTTTGGTTCGGTTGTTCTCCTTGTAGAGCCGCTGTCCCCTCCAGGTCTTTCTATCATCCCCCTCTTTCATAAGGTTCCCTGCACTCTGCCCAAAGTTTGGCTATGAGTTTCAGCATCTGCTTTGATACACTGCTGGGTAGAGTCATTCAGAGGCCCTCTGTGGTAGACTCCTGTCTTGTTCACTGTTTTATCCCTCTTCCAATGTCTGTCCTGTTTGCTTTCTGAATGAGGATAAATCATCTTACCCAGGGTCCTCCTTTTTGCTTAGCTTCTTTAGTTGTACAGATTTTAGTATGTTTATCATTGCTGGTGGGAGTGTAAACTTGTACAGCCACTTTGGAAATCAATCTGGTACTTTCTCAGAAAATTAGGAATAGTTCCTCAGGATCCAGCTATACCACTCCTAGGCATATATCCAAAATATTCTCAAGTATATAACAAGGACATTTACTCAATCATGTTCATAGCAGCTTTATTCGTAATAGTCAGAATCTGGAAACAATCCAGATATCCCTCAACTGAGGAATGGATACAGAAATTGTGGTACTTTTACACAATGGAATACTACTCAGCAATTAAAAACAAGGAAATCATGAAATTTGCAGGCAAATGGTGGGAACTAGAAAAAAGATCATCCTGAGTGAGATATTCCAGAAGCAGAAAGACATACATGGTATATACTTACTTATAAGTGGATATTAGACACATAATATAGGATAAACAATATAAATTATTAAAAATATAAGAATGCAGACTTTTGTTTTCATACAATTGGCTCTCTATCTCTTTCTATTCTACTTCTTTCTCTCTCATCTTTAGCCCATGTTGGATTTGAGCTTCCTATATAGCTGAAGATGATCTTGAACTTCCAATATCCTGAGTGCTGTGATTACAGGCATGTACCACCACAATGGTATGAATGGTGCTAGGCCCAAACCCAAAGCCTCGTGCATGCCAGGCAAGCACTCTACCAATTAAAACACGACCCTAGCTTATTCCCATTTTCCTTGTGGACTTGTCCATGCCTCTAATATTGACCTTCCATGTGGTTTTAAAGAAATCAGCCTGCTCTTTACTGAGTGTCTGTGCTTCTAATATTATGGCTAAGACAAAAAGCCTCAGCATGTTATTTTCTAAGAGGAAATGGTTCCAGTGGCAATTCATCATCAAATTCTTGACAACTGACCATGGAGACTGAAAATTAGAAGAAGGTCAAAATGTTTAACCTGATTATGGACAGAGTAACTCACAAGAATCCATAATGGCAAGCTGGCATAATTACAGATGGTCCCCAAACCAGTGGATGTTAAAACAGCAGACTTGATTTTGTGGAGGAATGAATGAATGAATAAAAGGAGCTAGGGAGGTAGTTTTATTAAACATCCCTCAAAGTGAGTCTGAGTCTCTGTCGTGCCCCTGACAGGCTGAAAGCTCTCTGCTCTTGCTTATCCAGCTGACTCCTTTTGCCCTGCTGGGAGAGAGGAACTTTGGTGTTCAATCTTACCCAATCTCTGCTTGGTTCACAGTCAATTTCCTTTAAGACAAAGAGTACTCAGCTTTGGCTTTCTAGGCCTGGGTTACCTTACTTTGTGTAGTATAATGGTTCTCAAACTTCCTAATGCTGCGACCCTTTAATATAGCTCCTCATGTTGAAGTAACCCCAACCATAAGACTATTTTCATTGCTATGTCATAATTGTAATTTTGCTACTGTTGTTGATTGTAATGCAGAATCTGTGTTTTCTGATGGTCTTAGGCCCTCCCTGAATATGCGTTAGCTTCTCAGTTTCAGTTTAGGCATGAGTATAATAACTTGTCAGAATTGTGACTCTTTTGAGGGCCTGTTTTGTATCTGTATTGAGAATTGCCAGACTGATCATGTCCTTGATGTCAACTTCTATTTTGGATCAATCAATGTATTAGGGAATATCCAATAGTTTCAAGTAAATAATTGATTGGCTGGGTCGATGGAAAGACAGGTAAATGGGCATTTTGTCATAAAGTCACCACTCCATAATGGATTTAGCGACTCTCTCATCTTGTCCTTCTTCTGGTTAGACAAAAAGATGCTTCTGGTTCCTAATTGCTTCCATCCCAGCTGTGTTTTCAGATTCCTTCAAAGGACAGATAAAGGCAATTTCTGTTCATGACACTTATTCAGTAATGCAACACAAAAAAGAATTAGGGGCTGGTGAAATGAAACAAATAGACTCATAGTGAGACTATTGAACGTAGGCCCTACTGAGCATCTGCTTAGTTCTTGGAGTTCTGTTATAACAACTAGATGATAGAGCTTCTTGGAGTCTCCTATGCCTTTTGTGATCCTACATAACTACACATACTTTTCTAGATTATTAAAATTGTGACTTTATTGACTGATTGCCTATATGCAGGCCATTTTCCCCACTGTCTTGTGACAATCTTTGACCTTGAAGCCTGGATCCACAGTGGAAGCATAATGCTGCCTCCACTTTTTAATGTTCTCTTCTCTATCATAATTCTTCTTTATTGTAACTGTGCATTTTTATTAGTTTTATATCCCACTGTGTTGAGACTGATTTTGTGGAATCCTCTGGTTTTCTTGGGTGTGCTTTATAAAGAGGGCAAAAAAAGCATACCTCTTGGGAAACTGTAAATGGGATATGTATTCAGCATTATCATATAAAAAGCATTTGTTCTCATCCAAGCCCTCATGAAATATTGCCAGGATGCTTGAGGGCTTATATGAGATTATCCACAATCAAGAGTGTCCAAGCAGAGTTCTAATGTAGAATCTGTGAGTTCTTCTAGCTTTAGGATGGAATGTTTACAAGTTCTAAGAGACATTTAGCATATTTTTAAATCGATGGCAAGATTTATGTGAACTTTTCGGTTATAGATGAGTCCTCTCTAGAAGACTTTTTTTTTTTAAAAACAAAACTCAATCATATGTTCACATAGTCATGATTAACTCTGAACATCTTATTCAGTAAAAGAGTCCACAGGACACATAATAGATAAACAGATGAAATCCATGCTAACTAATTCCTTGTTCTTGGTATGATCTGGAAATGAAGTTTTAGGCATTTGGAAAGAAAGATTAATATGTTGCTTAATTTATTTTCCAAACCGTTTTCTATTTAGCTGCTTCATTACCACAACAAATCTTGCAATAAACTCTCATTGTATCAACCACGAAACCATCCTGGATATGCTAGTTAAGGAAAATTTCACTTTGAAGAGGAACATTGTTTGGATGGAAATCACAGTTGATATCCTTCAGAGGCACTGGAATAAGCCAGTTACTTCCAGAAGTTCATGATCTGGTTTAAAAAGATGAACTAATAAGGTGGGGAAGTTATGCTAACCAGGCAGGCTGTGTAATCTCTTTCTCATGGAAACTTCAAGAAGTTAAGTATCAGCAAGTATTTGTCTTCTTGAGATACTCCCCTGCAATCTGGCTTTCAAAGAAGGAATTATTCATGTCTGGCCTTCCACATTTAAACTTTGCTATTGTGAGCTTATTTTTTCAGAAATTTGTGGGTTTTGTTTTCAAGTTTGACTATTGTTGGTGTCATTGATAAACGCTTTATTAGTGCTGGAAGATCTGTCATATGTGATTTTTTTTCTTTGTCATTGATGTTGAGGATTTTCCTTTCCTAAAAGCTGTGATCAATACCAAAGTTAATCTTTGATGGACGAGGTGCTTCATCACATAGGAAATAACTTGGGAAATTACCTTACATGGTAGGATGGAAAGTCCAGTGTCTGCTGACCTTGCTTATGTCGATCTACAGCTTTGTGGTATAGACCTAGAAGGGGATCCAGGATGAAAAGGGATCAATGTAATCCCTGTAGAGAGGGAGTCAAGGCTGAGTGGAAAACCATAAGTGGAAACTTTATTATGGCAGAGCTCACAGTCTACAAAAAGTGTTTCAGCAGGGCATCTGGGATGCCTATTCTGTGTTCTGTGATAGGTATGGACGAACCTGCGACAATATTAATCAAAGAAATGAAGTTAGAAATATTGGCCACTTCTAGGCCCAATGCACAAATCCCCTTGAGAGAACCTTGCAATTTTTGTTTGTTTGTTTGTTTGTTTGTTTACTCGATACAGCTGAGCATATTGGCCACTTGTATCACATGGTCAAAGGACAGCCACAGGAGCCATAGGAACGTGAAATCTGGGTTCCTGAATTGGCCCTTGTGGAAGGTATAACAATTAGTCATCATCAGTTAAAAAGGAAATCTCTTTTGGACTTTCTGTGAATGAGAAAGAAACTCCTCTGTTTGCAACTGGGCCACTTATGCATTTGAGGGCTATTTATTATAATGATCACATTATTTTAACTAGCCCATATAACAAATAGACTTGATCCTTTGCTTGCTAAGTAATTTCTTATAATGTCAAAAGCATAAAATCTGGAGCTGTTTGTAGCACTGATGTTCTAGCCCTGCAGGCTACTAACTAAGGGGCTCAGAAGATGCCCTTTGAACAGTCAGTTTCTGAACACTAGCTGTCCTCTCCCCTGTGATATATCCCGTCCCTTCACCCTAACTCAATCTCGGTGTTCTGCCGTTATCAATGGAGACAGGAAGGACTAATGTAAGTTATGCTGATTCACCCACATTCTTTATCTTCTCTTTTCCTTGCTGAAAGATGTCATTTGCTAGACCCAAAGAAACAATTTATCCTTGATACAAGGAAACTTAAACATTTACATCACTTGATAGCAGTAGCAGATTTTGTTACTGATCGAGAATTTCATACATTCATATCATGTGTTTTGACCAAGTCCACCCCCAGTTATTTCCATTTACCATCAATTTCTTCTCCCAACTTCATGTTCTGTGTTTTTTCAACCTACTGAGTGCACCCAGTGCTGCCGGCATGTGTGTGGGCAACTTCTAATGGGCGTGGTTCCTTTTTCTCCGAACTCACACCAGCATTTATCATCCCGTTTTATTTTTAAAAACTTTGTCATGCTTACAGGGGTCAGATGAAATCTCGCGAGTAGTTTTCATTTGCATTGATGGCTTAGGTTATCTCTTAGTTATTTGAATTTCTTCAACTCTCTCATTTTTTTCTTCTTTAGAAAAAGCACACGATTTATCTTATTTTATGTGTACGGGTGTTCCACCTGCATGTTTGTATACCAGGAGAGGGCCAGAGAAGAGACTATGTTCCCTGGAACTGTCGTGAGCCTTCACATGGATGCTGAGAATTGAACCCACTATCGCTGGAAGAGCAGTCAGTGATCTTAACCACTGGCCTTCCTCCAGCCCCTTTATCTGTTTTGTTTCCATTTTTCAGAACTCTGTGCTTAGTTCTGTGCTGCAGTTTTTAATTAGGTTGATTGTTTTCTTGATGTTTAGCTTTGAGGGTCTTCGTATGTCCTTGACACTAGCCCTCGGTCAGATGTATAGCAATTAAACATTTTTTTCCATTCTGTAGACTGCCTCTTCACTTGAGTGATGTTGTCCTTAGAGATATAGAAGCTTTTTAGTTTCATATGGTACCATTTGTCAATTATTTGTCTTAATACTGTGCTGAAAGGGTCCTTCTCAGAAGGTGTTTTCCTGTGTCTACAATGTTCAAGCATCTTCCATACTGAGGTTAGAATGGTCTCTTTCTCATGAGGCATCTGTCTGGTCTAGAAGCTGAGGGATATTTTAGTAGTGCTTCACACTGCCTAAACAGGTACCTGTCCTCTGAGATCCTTGACACACTTCCAGCCTATGGAAACCTTGCCACTTTCTCTCTGACTTCTCATTTTCAGAGTCTGACTCTAAAAGGTGACTGCTAGTCCTCAATACCAAAACAACAGGTCTTTTTAGCATCAAGACCTATGAACACAGTCTGACATCCTAGAATGCTGCCACTGCAGGCCATGTTGATATCTGTGGTCTGTGCCGCCACCCTAAGAACATGTTGATGTGTGTGATTCTGGAGGCCATGTTGCTGTCCACCATCAGGACCACTGCAGGAGACCATGTTGATGTCAGTGATCTGTGCTTCATCAAGAAGCCATTTTGAGTACTGTGGTCCATCTTGCCACTTGGGACCACACTGAGGCCCGTGTTCCATGCTGCTGCTGGAAGTTGTGTGGATGGATGTCTGTAATCTGTACTGCCACCAGAAACCATGTAGAAGTCCATGATCTATGCTGCCACCAGCTGTTATGGGCAAGGAAGCTTCTTTTACAATGTTATCAATGACTGAAGACAATTGGGAATGAGAAAAATTGAGACTTCTGTGATATGCCCTCCAACCCCCTACAAAGAAAAAGTCTGAACAGGAAGCCGGGAGGCATGGGAAGCTACTATAATTGGGTGCATTGAATGAATGAATGAATGAATGAATGATAACAATAATAATAAGAACAACAACAACAAGGAGGGTGTAGGAAGGAAGGAAAGAAGAAAGAAAGGAAGGAAGGAAGGAAAAAAAGGAAGGAAGGAAGAAAAATTTGAAAAAGCAAAAAACAAAAGGAACTTGGGTTATATTCCCAGTTCCTTTGGGGTGAAGGTTCCTGAGCAGTGTTTGATTCAATGGCTTCTCAGGAGTATGGTTGAGCCTCCTGTCTTGGATGCTTTCAGCATGTATTTTACAGGTAGTGGAGCCAGGGAGCATCAAAGCAATAAATGGCAGCTTCTGGCTAAAGCAAGGTGATGATGATTCCCTTCCTCAGTGTTGAGGCCTGGGCAGTAGGCACCAGGAGGCATTATTTACTTACTGTGTTTAGAATCCATCGGAAAGAGCTGAAAATTGTTTGGCACTATTTTTTAGTCATCTCGAATTCTAACCTGCACATTTCGTGCTGAAATTTGTCAACTGTGTCTTGGAGAGACATCGCAGCCTGCCCAGAATAGAGACAGAGCTGGCTTTCCAGTGAATGCCATTTAAAAGAAATCAGAGAACCTTTCAGGGATATGATGCTTTTGATTGCTGTTATGATTAGCAATAGGACTGGGAGACTTCACCGTTCACCGAGCGGCAACAAGTGTGCTACGCGTTGTTGACAAAGCTCAGGATTTCAGATTGTTCTTGCCAGAGGAGGAGACCTCACTCTCTCCAGGTCCACCTTTATTTCCCCTCTGCTCTCCTTATGAGTATTTTGCTAAGCCGGGAACATCATGACCCAGATGGAAAACTGACTCAGGAGGCTGTATCCCTAATGACCTTGCAACCTATTTTTAGATTATTCACCTTTTCTCCACCATGTGTGGTGGAGAAAACATGTGGTCATTTACTTATGTTTTATTGAGTATTCATTGCAACCAGGCTCCTTTACATCTGATATGCTGTATCTAACTCAATAACAACTATGAGTTAGGATAATTACTAGGGAAATACTGGGAATGTGGAATTGAGTTTTACAGAGGTAATGGAAGAAATGAACCTGCATTATAATTACGTCTTTGGGATGGGGTTGTAACTCAGTGGTAGAATACTCTTTCTTCTAGTATGTTCAATGCTGTATATTTTGTATTTTTCTGTAATAATGCTCATGCTGCCACATACATTAAAAAATTCCAGGATTGAGTTTAAAAAGGGCAGCAAGGCCATGGCAGATTTTATATTATGTGTCTAATCGGTATTATGCTGTCCCATCATATCCATGTCATTCTATCTCTCTCTAACCCATCCAATTCCACCTTATACCACCCCATCCATTTTTATATTTGCTCATTTCATTCAGTCCTACTTCTACTATCTCATCCCATCCCATAGCTACCCAAATGCATCTCTATGCAAGACCCCATAGCAGATTCTATGGATGATTCAAAAGGAATGGTTCATAATACTTAGTCTAGAGGAGTTCACTGCCCAGGTGAAGTGTGGACAATTGAAAGTGGCTGGAAAATGTTTCACTTTTTTTGCTTAAGGAGTCATCTAGGACCATCCCCTTTAATATGGGACAGCATCATAGCTCAATTAACTGCCAAAATGTAGTGAGTATGACGCATTTGGTTTCTGAGACAATGCCAAAAGAAACCTTGAGTCTTCAAGCTAATTCCCTTTGAATGCTATTCCTGGGGGAAATCAGATGACATGTCAGGCATTCAAGATACTTAAGGCTGCTGCTAAAAAGAACAGATGTGGTCAATATTCCCAAGTGAGCCCAGATCTCTAGCTTTCATTGCCACAGTTTAAGACATCTGACCAGCATATTTGCCAGCATGGTGCCTCTTTCTGACCGCAGTTACCACCACGGAAAGCATAAGAAACTCCCAACCAAGTCCTGTCCCAGTTTCCCAACCCTCCAATCAAAAGATCTGACAGAAGACTGTTGTCTGAAGCTGTTGAGTTTTAGAGTAGCTTATCACCCTATCATATGTAGCCAGACAAACAGTAAGAAAATTATGAGGTTTCAGTAAGCATTCTAAGGAAGGGTATGTATGCAATGTCGTTGAAGAGCGAATGCACAGAAAATAAGTTTGCTTCTTGCGAGCCGAGCACTGCCCCACTTAAGTGGGCACCAATTGTATCATAATCTTTGTGAACAGCATCTTCTGTTCTTGTGTGGTACCCAGTGTGTTCAGACGTTTGGCAGTGGTGCATAACGGGTGGTGGGAGGACGAGATAGCTGAGGACATTACACATAAAGGGGAACTGGAGCTGGAAACTGAAATATGATTGGAAGAGGGAGGATAAATGATGCTCAATCAGTGGCATCAGGATGAACAAATCCCTGAAGGTACAAGTTCCCATCATGTTCTTGGGCTCACTCATGGGCTCTGTGTAGTTGTCATGTTGTATCCTGAGGTCTGTGAGAGGAGTGGAAATGTACCTCCATGGCAGTGACAGGAAGGGTCTCATTTTCGTAACCATAATTCTGAGGCCAGACAAAGAAGGTAAGAGAGAGACACAGATAATCTGAAGGCAGGGAAGTGACAAATTCAAAACAATCTATGAGAAAATTGCAATTCAAAACTGCAGTCTCTGAAAGACACTGTTCTTTCAACTGTTTGTCTCTCCCTGAAAGCTTGGCACATCCATTTTTTTTTTTTTTTATTGGAAAGTCTTAACCGACAGGGATTACTCAGTGATTCATTTAAAACGAATCATTGAAGGAAAATCGAGGCACATCACATCCTGCCTTTTTTAATTGGTCATTTATTATTACTGTGGGTGAGATAAGGGCCTTGTGCTATTCTTCTAAACAGTGTAAAATATTTATTGGTAAATATAGCAATGCATAAATTAATGCCAGTTGAGATTTTGTGGGGCATTTTTCCCTCCACGGAGAGCCATAATTTTTAAAGAAAAACAACACTGATGTATTCTGGCTGAGAATTGAGTGAGAAAGTTGTGAGCTCAACATCTGCAGGAAGGAATTGTCTTCTTTGTTTCTTTGTCATAGCAGGATTCTCTGGGTAGACCTATACCGTGTCTGTAAAATCAATTTCTTTTCTATTAAGACTACTGTGCTTGGGAATAGGGCAAATAAAGGTGTAAAATTTTTTCTTTAGGGGTCACAGCTGAATTCAGTAGCAAACTCTCCAACTTTAAAAGACTTTTATAAGTGAGGATATTTGTTGTATTTCTTATCTGAAAGTCCACAGGTAAGCGGTTCTGTAGAGTTGATTTGGTGGTTTAACAATGTCACCTAGGATTCAAGATAATGTCTTCATACAACAACATCCAAAAATAAGGAGGTTTTTTCTTTTTTTTTCTGCAGAGAATGATGTTTAGAATCTCCGAGCAGACTTCCACTCAGATTTCTTTTCCCAGACTCAGGATTGATATCCACTTCTAAGCTAATCATGCTAACTCCAGAAAGGCTTAGAAGAGTTGGCCAGAGTTCCATCTCTGGACTGGAAAAGAGGGACGCATCCTTCATCAGTGTGAGATTACTCCTTTGAAGCAATTTTTAAAATGATTTATTCACTTTATCCTCTGATTGTTGCTCCCTCCCTCACCTCCTCCCAGTTCCACACTCCTCCCTCTTCCCCTATCCCCTTTCCCTAGTCCACTGAACGGGGGAGTCCTCCTCCCCTACCATCTGTCTATCAGGTTTCATTAGGACCGCTTGGTTCCTCTTCCACTGTGGCCTTGCAAGTCCACAATGCTAGACGGAAGTGATCAAAGAGCAAGAAACTGAGTTTATGTCAGAGATAGCATCTGCTCCCCTTACTAGGGAACCGACATGGAGACTGAGCTACTGCCTATGGTCTACATCTGAGTAGGGGGTCTAGATCCCCTCAAGTATCAGAGCAGATGCTGAGACTCACAGCCAAACTTTGGGCAGAGGGCCGGGCGTCTTATGGAAAAAGTGGGGATGGGGAGAGAAGGAACCAGAGGGGACAGGCACTCCCCAAGGAGACCAACAGAGCCAAAAAATCTGGGCAAAGGGTGGCCTGCGGAGACTGATGCACCAACCGTGAACTGAAGCAAAGTTTGTATGTATGTGCTTCTACATGCATAAACCGTCCATGATGACCAGAAGAGGGCATTGGATCCCCTGGGACTGGAATTACAGATGGTTGGGAACCACTGTGTGGATGCTGGGAATCAAACTTGGTCCTCTGCATGATCGTCCAGTACTCTCAACCACCCCACACATCTCTCTAGTCCCATAAACAGGCTTTTCATGAACGGAACTACAGAGGGATGCCTGATTTGTGTGCAGCTTGTATTGTTGGCCACAGATCAAGGTAACTTGGGGCTAGTGATTTAATATATAACATATGACCAGTTATATCCCTGCTGGAAAATACAATAGAAACGTACACTGCAAGGATGTTCTCAGGGAGTATTAGTGGGCCCTGTAACAAAGCAGAATTTAGCTGGAAAAATTAATTCAATAAAACATACAGATTACCCATTACAACTCAGGGGATGGGAACACAGAGACAAATAAGACCTAGCTTTTGCCCGCAAGGAATTGAAAATTCTCTGCACCATCTGTTCTATTCAATTGGTCACACAGAATGCAGATTCAAATACCAATGTTGCCATGTTGCCATACTTCCCTCTGGGAACAAGAGGCTACAGTGTGGCTAGGATGTCCCACTGTCACTGCTTTACTTGGTTTCTTTGACTTTAAAGTCATGGACATGACTGGGTTAATTTTCCCTTTGCTTGATCCTTCTAGTTTACCTTTGCCATAGGCCTTTGCTTCTCCAGGTCTGACTGTCTGCCAGCTGTTATCTCAGCCAGACCCAGGGCCTGTGATGGCAGATTGTGTTCTGATCAATATGTATCCTCACTGCCTAGTTGGTGATTAGACCATAGATGACAGCCAATGAATGGCTGTGGCGTGAATGTATAAATAATTGAACAGAAGGAAATGAAACTCGGACCCTTTATTTCCCTTCCTTCAGTTTCTACCTTATTAGGGTTTCTCTTTTTCCTCACCTCTTCATTTCCCCTTTTATTTTCCCTTTCCTTGTAATCAAATAATGAGCCTGGCATTTTAAGTTATACAGAATTTGCACAGTCTCACAAAAAGCTTACACCTTCTCTCTTCACAGAAAGATTGAAGTTGACCCATAACTGTCAATATTAACTAGGGAAAGGATCCAATGAATATCTTTTGTTCTTCTGCAAACAACCTTTGGGTCTAGTTGCAAAGGTCTGGAGTTTTGTGAACCCCCAAATGATAGATCTGTACCAGAAAAGATCGTTGTTTCTTGTTTCTAGAGTTGAAGGCACTGACATTGTGTGAATACGTACCTGACAGTTGCCAGAGGGTGATATGGACTTGAAATTTGGGGTGTGATATCTTCTATTAATACAATGACAGACACATGAAGATACCTCTTTTAGGTTAAAGCTCCCAGAGAAAAAATCTCAGAGTACACCTAGTGTTTTTCCTGATTGATCTATATATTGAATACCGGAGATCCTGGAGGCTTCATCCACCTGGAAAATGAGTTAGTAAACTCCATTTTGATATTTTGTCCATCTTCATTTTTTTTGCATTAGCTTATTTATAAAAATATAGTATAAAGATATCTACTTCAATGTTTTTTAATGGCCTCTGGAATTTTATGCTGGAGTAAATGGACCTGTTAGGAGTTTTGAAATATGGCTTTCTGGGGGTATTGGGTGGTATTGGAATTTTTGGATCTCCTGGAGTTCTTTTGGATTCTACTAAAAAATAGTTATTTTTAATTTTCTCTGGAGCAACCCCTCTGCTTGGTGCTGTTTGTGGAGGTGGGATGAGAAGCAAGTGTCCACATCGGTGTCAGAGTGAGTGCTCTGTCAAGAACTGAGAGCTGAGTGATGAAGAGGTGGAAGGCATTCCAGACTTGGCTTGTAGGAGGGGTGTGGGGATACCACAGGACCCACCATGCACTGGAAGAATGAGCCAGCACTGACCACCTGAAAGTCAGGGAAAG
Source organism: Psammomys obesus (assembly GCF_907164565.1). Lineage (NCBI taxonomy): Eukaryota > Metazoa > Chordata > Mammalia > Rodentia > Muridae > Psammomys > Psammomys obesus. The sequence goes on from NW_026596046.1 coordinate 14,481,452, forward strand.
ATGTTCCAAAGAAGGGAACAGTTTGCTCAAACTTGCAGACCAATCCGTAACATTCCTTGGGCAGGAATCCAGTTCCATACCATGTGGAAATACCTATTTTGAACAAGAATCTTGAAATTAATAATGAACTTGGAAATATCAACAGAAGAAGATCATGAAGAATTTTGGTTTCCTGCTTTTGTCCTATGTACAATGGACAGTTATTAAGCTATTTGAAGCTGATAAGGAGCACAGGTCTTACTCATGGAAGTGTAAAGACTGTCGTAAATGACACACTGACCCAAAAACACAAAGACAAGAATGGCCACCCTAATCTTACAGTGAAATGACAAAGGGCTGACTTTTAGGAACTTAGACTGAGTTGTATTTCTGGAATTATATCGGTTACTTCACGGCATTCTTCATGTTCTCCTACCTTCTGAACGAAGGCTTCTTTTCTGAAGAACAAGTAACAATGTCAAGATTTACAAGGATTTCTGAGATCATCCCACAATCAGATCTGCTACTGCTCTGCACTTCTCTTGAGAAAAATCAAAGCTTATCTTTGTCTGACAAGACAGTATCTGCATTAGAACATTTTGATGACTTCTTTATTTTTCTTCTTGTGATTGCCATTAAAAACAATCCTAGGCTAGTTAAACATGACGTTCTTGTGACCAAGGCCCACAAAGCCACTTTAGTTTGTTGTCTCTGGGTCATCAATACCCGTGTTTGTGTGCACCTTAGTAATGCTTTGTTAAGCTGGTCCCAAAGAGGGCTCTTGGCTACTGTTGAGGCACAGCCTCTAAAGCCCCTCTCTCGGTGAGCTCGCTCACTGCTGCTTAAAGAGAACTTCTTTGTTCATTCTTTCACTTCGCAGAGTCTTTCTCAGTGTAACAAAGCTTAACCCTGCCTATTCTTTGCATCTTTAACCAGGCTACTTCTTTCCTCTTGCATTCATTGTCAAGATGCCTGTCTGTGTTATCATTGCAGAACTCCTCGGATAAAGCGTCCATCCTGGCCATCCTCCAGGTCATCAGCGATCTGCTTTCCGTTGGTGAGTAGACTATGCTTACATTAAATCATATTGTGGACTGGGGAGAGTGCGGGCTTCTGGCTGTCCCAGGAAACTATGTAGCTGGGTATTTTTGTAGCTTAACTTTCCTGTGTGGGAGAGAACTACCAGCCAATGTTTTCCCCTTGATGTGATGTGGTAAGTCATGTGTAGACTGGGCTAATTGTACTCAGGCTTTTCAGCCCTGTCACCTACCTTGCAATGCTCAGACTTAGGAGGTAATGAGAGGTTGGGTGGTTATGCTATACTTTCTCCTTTATAAAGCCAAATGTCCTCATCTGGGAGGGCTGCCCTGCAGCACCCATATCCATCCCCTCCTCAGGCTCTCTTTCTCTGTGTCCCATGGGAGGAAACAGATATTGGAGCTTTCATATACATATGTGTGTGTCTATATACATGTATATATGACAGGTGATACACACATATATACATACATATATATTTCCCCATTTACTAGTTGCTACAGAGCAGAATTAGAAAATTGTCACACCTATGTATATGTATGTGTATATATATATGTGTGGCAGGTGAAATTCAAGGGTTGGCAAGTCATCTACTTCTTCAGAAATAAGATGACAGGATTTAGTACCTGTTAGTCACCTGGGTTAACTGGATCAAGAAATAGTAACACAAACAGGCAACACTGAGGATGAATGACATGCCAGATATAAAACCTCCAGGATCCCATCACACTGTGGCCTTTTTTAAAAAGTCAACTTTTATGTCCTCTGGTGGTAGGTCCTCTGGTGGTACTGTTTGTAATTTTTTTTTTCCTTTTCTTGAATGAGTTCTCTTTTTGCAGATCATCACTTGTCTTTTTATCTTCGGGAGGAGTGTAGAAACGTTTAGAAGGAATCCTTGGAATTTCTTCTTCAATATGAATATTTTTTGGGGAAGGGGACAGTTTGAGACAGGTCTTCTCTCTGTAGCCCAGGCTTTCCTGGAACTAACTCTGCAGACCAGGCTGTAGATAATTTTTTTTTTTAAGCCAAGGTCTCACACTATAGTCCAGGCTGCCCTGGAGCTAGCAACCCTTCTGTCTACACTTTCTGTGTGCTGGGGTTATAAGTGGGATGCATGTGGCCCTACTCTCCTTTTTTTTCTTCCCTCCTTTATTTTATTCTTTCTCTTTTTTTTTTTGGCAGACAATTTTGTTTCCATTAGAATGAAAAAATAATCAGAATTTCTTTTTTGATATTATTACACGCCTTTGGGTCCCTTGGTTAGGTCCCATGGGGCCCTTTCCATTTAGTATGTAGTCACTGCTTTTTGAGCTGTCACTCAAGGGGGTGAAGTAAGAGAGGACTTTTTCAAATCTGTTTGGTAGAAAGACAAATGCTTCACCCTTACTCAGGACTCTGCCCAAGAGTCCTCAGATGTTATGTGTGGGCATTTTGTTTCTTAGAGTGTTCCTACAGTGATTTCTGTATTTCCCCATCTACTAGTTGCTACAGAGCAGAATTAGAAAATTGTCACACCTTCAATAAAATGACCCTACATATGACAACACCCCTTTCCTGTTACTAATGACTCATTTTATTACAAAAGAATAGTTAGTGTATGATAGTTACAAGCCTGTAAGCCTATTTCCACGTATGTGTATATACATCAGGGAAGACTTAGCAAGTCCCCAGAACTTGCAATATCATTCAATTTAGCATTTCTGCAGGAGGTGAATATATTAAAGTTTCTAAATATCCCACAATTACCATATTGCACCCTGCTCTCCCCACAGATGGTAGCACAACGCAAAGACAGATTATTTCAATGAGTCAAGGATCTGGCAGTTTGGGTTTCTATGGTGAAATGAATGAACCTTTGTGCTATCTCTGGCTGTTAGTTCTGAGGTTCGCTCTGGGGAGGTGGGTTACCATTCATGGCTCATGTTTCCTCTGGTTTCCTCACAGGCACAGACCGGAGAATTTATTATATGATCAGCAAAGGTGGCAGTGAAGCCCTTCTGCAGACTCTGGTAGATACGGCGAGGTCAGCTTCTCCTGACTCTGACATCCTCCTGCCTCTCTTCAGGCTGTTGGCCAAAGTTGGCCTAAGAGGTACTAACACTTCAAGACCTAATGATGACTGACAGCACACTTCTGAAGTTGTCTCCTGAGAGCAGTTGGGGAAACCCTTGTAGAGAGGCAGAAGGAAGGTCTTAAGTGCCCTGGTGATGGCAGAGCCAGCCATATGGGGGGGGGGGTGATTTCACTTTTGGCTGTTGTTATTTTGAGGCACAGAGTCTTACAGGTTTTTGAGACAGGGAAGCCTCAGACTTACTGTAACCCTTCTGCCTCAGCTTTCTGTATACTGGGATTATAGGCATGAATCTATAACTTGACAAGGTTAACACTTTTTTAAATACAGATTTTAGGTAATACAGTGCTTAGGAATAAACAGGTGACACACAGAAGTTGTAGTCATATCTGACATGGACTGCCAAAGCATGGATCATAAGTCAGAAAAGATGGGAGTGGCTTTAGTGCATTTTAAATGCATACGCAAAGTGAGACCATTTTATGAAATATTTGGAGACAGAATCTCATGTAGACCAAGCTAGCCTGGAACTCACTATGCAGGAAAGGATGATCTTGAAATCCTGAGAGATGGGATTACAGGTGATAGCCCACTATGCCTGACCACACTTGTGTAGTCAATCTTTAGAGCTATCATAGAAAATTGCCACAGACTGTCATTGATCACTGTAATTATAGTCTGTGATGCTTCTGGATCCTCTGAGTCCAAAACCAAGTCCTGGCAGGGTAGCTTCCTTTCGGAAGTCCCGAGAGAGTCTGTTTTCTGCTTCTCGTCTGGTGTTGCCAGGCCTTCTCTCTCTCTCTCTCTCTCTCTCTCTCTCTCTCTGATTTATATTCTCTATCTTTGTGTTCACAGAGTGTTCTCTGTGTATTTACTTTATTGTCCTCTCCACTTCATACAGGGGTATCAGTCATTAGATTTAGGCCCCACCTTTTCCTGTCAGATCCCCTCTTGGCGGACACTGTTAATTCAGTGTCCGCCCTGAATAATCCCCCGTGATATGTCGAATAGGAATAGAGCTTCTGGCTATCCACCCCCACTCCCACCCCCGCCTCCCAATCCCCTGGAGGATCTTGAAATACTTTCTCAGGTCTCTGGAACCTCCTGGAGCATAACTGAATAATCTAAACATTCAGAGTTCATGCACACTTTGCAAAAGGCTTTAACAGTTAAGCATAATCTGCATGTTGAATATCGTGACGGTCACAATTGAGAAGCTCAGGCCCCTTTGATGTTCACTGCCAGGAGCTGAAGCCAAAGGCCCTGGCGCACAATGTTTAGATCTCTGCTTCAAGTTCACAGATGGACTGAGACATTAGCTAGCTCCTGCATAAGTATGTCCCAATATAATTAACAACATTTTACTTAGTGATTGTTCAGCCGGGGTCACTGTATGCACTACTCTATATATGCCAAACATCTCTGTGACCAAGACAGTCAAGTAGCCTGCTCTTACAGAGCTTCTGTTCCAAGTGGGGCAGGTTAGCTGGTCAGCAAATAATTAACTGGATGATAGAAGACTATGATGAGTGCCTCAAGGAAGAGGATGAATGATGCTCCCCTAAGATGGCATGGTCAGGGAGAGGTGACATTTGAGCTGAAACTTGAAGATCGGGGGAAAGTCAGCAAAGCTGAATGGGCCAAGCGAACTCTAAGAAAAGATAGTAGAGACCTGATATATCCCCCAGCCACACAGTGCAGCCTGGTTTCAAGTCTGCCCATGACACTGATCAGCTGTGTGACCCTGGTCAAGTTACTTAAGGTTTATAAACTATGGTGTCCTTATGTTTAAAGTGGAAGTATAAACTTTAATCCTAGAGTTTCTAGGGAGAATAAATGAGGTATTAGCTTACATTCTTATGTGGCCCCAGACCTGACAGTCAAGTGATAAGAGACATACAAGAGCTGTGGTCCCCAAGTTACTGTTCTTTGTGTATGTGAGTTATATATATATATATACATGTGTGTGTGTGTGTCCATGTATTCACATGTATGTATGTACATGTCGAAGCCAGGCGTTGACGTTGAGTATCTTTCTCAATTTCTCTCCACCTTATTTTTGAGACAGGGTATTTTGTTGGACCCAAAGCTCGCTGTGTTTGTTTGTCACTTAGCCCCTGGGATCTTGCTGCTGTCTCCACCCTTAGTGCTGGGATTACAGGTTTATGTACAGCTCCACACTGCTGCTCTCCTTGCTGCAGTCGATCCGAACTAAGCTCCTCATGTTTACACGGCAAGAGCTCTTACCCACTGACTCAACTTCCTAGCTTCAGTGTTCTTATTTTTTTTATTTTATTTTTTTTTCAGTGTTTTTATTTTTACAGCAAATTTTATTGTGTATATTTGGGGTTTTCAGTGTGGCATTATGAAATACAAGTAGCGTTGCCGTTACCACAGTTAAGTAGATAAACATATCTATCATCTCACAGAGTCACTTTATTTTGGTGACAGGAGCAGCTATAATCTAGACATTGTAGTGTGGTTAACTTTATCTTTGTGTTGAATACAAGGGCTCTGGATTTGCCTACCCTATTTGTAATTCTATCTCTTTGGGCCCATCCCCCTTCCCTGCTTCCTCTGCTCAGCCCCAGAAGTCAGTGGAAAGCTACTGCATTCTCTGTCACTGTGCGCACATTTCCTCATGCTAGTGAGGACGGCTTGTCAACCAGACGAGGGAGAATAAAGATCGGTGAGGGTGTGAAGAAAGGAATCTTTGTATACTTTGTGGTGCTGAGCTTCAGGATGGCCATTATCGAAAATGACATAGAAAATTTAACAACAACAAAAGAGCTACCACGTGGGCATGGTAATATACACCTGGAGTCCTAATGCTTGGAAGGAAAAAGCAGGAAGATCAGGAGTTCATAGCCAGCTCAGGACCAGACTGGGCTACAAGAGACCACACTCAAAACAAACAAACACTGAAATCACCATGTCACTCAGAAATTTTCTATAATCTTTCACTTGAACGTATACCCAAAGGAAAGGAAATAACTATCTCATTAAGATCTCTGCCTTCCCATCATCACTGACACACTATTCACAATAACCATGACATGGAAATAGTGTAAGTGTCCTCGGATAAATAAAGTGTAATATACATATGCAATGGAATATTATCTAGTCTAATGGGTTGTATACCCAGAAAACATTATGCTAAATGAAATAATGAAACAAATATAAGAATGTTTCTATGAATGTTATAATCATCATGATGATTTGGGCATCAAACTTAGGAAAGGACACAAACACATGCTACCAGACACAGCCACTCACCTGATAGTGGGAGCAAGAATATAAACAAGAGGTGCTTTCCTCTTGTTTTCAATGCTTATTTTGTAACTATTGAGATGATGATGATGATGATGAATGACTTACCTACAACACTAGACGTCATGTTATTAGAGCAACCACTACTTTTTAATTTTATTTTCTTAACGGCTTTTCACCTTTTATTATGATTTTTTTTTTGTTAAATGGAAATATTACCACCCTCTACTTATAATTTTGATCTAACGTCTCCTAAAGCTCTACGCTATCATTTGCATATACAAAACAATATCCCATCAAAAGAGCAAGATCCATGCTGGGCATGACTCCAATCCCAGCACTAGGCAGTGTTGGGTTCCAGGTGAAAGCCAAGAAAACTCACTTCAGATACAGAAGTTTAAAATGAAAGCTTTATTTTCTGAGCTCAGGGGGGCGGTCAGTTTGGGTCTGAATTTCGTCCTCCAGGGAAAGATGTTTTGCATATTTAAAAGTGAAAATCCGCAATTAGCTCCCATGGGGGCGGAAGGGTGGGGAGCACAGTGGAACAGGGCAGTCATCTCTGACTCAAGTTATTTTTGCTTTCTAGACAAACAGTTCTGGCTGACCTTTAATTTCATTGGTCCTAAGTAACATTTACGGTTAGGGCCAGCTGTGCTTACGGTTGAGGAATTTCTGGGGAACAAGACCACAGAGTATACTGAACAGAAACAGTTTTTGGTTGACCTGAACTTGTACAGATACAAGTATCAGCAACAAGCTGAGATGATGTGGCTGTTAGGCCTGAAACAGAAATGGCTATAGTTATGCTACCCAAAAGGAGCATCCCTCATCACTCAGGAAGCAGTGGCAATGGCAGGTGTAGGTAAATTCTAGGCCAGCCTGGTTTTCAGTGTGAGTTTCAAGACAGCCATGGCTATGTTAAAAAAATAAAAAAAGCCTATGTCAAACAAACAAACTAGCCAACAAATAAAAAACAAATCAAACAACAACAAAACCAAAAAGAAACCAGGGATCCAACCAAAGTCAACACACTATATTCGAATGCTGTGCTAATTGTTTTCTTCATTTCAGATTTATCTTAAAGACTTTGGTACATCTGAGGGTGAATAGGAGTGTCCTTAGATTCAAAGGCTTTCAGGTTTAGAACCCAGAGCCTCCATGTAAATAAGTACATTCACACTTCGCTCTTCTGGTGTACTTGGCTCCAACAGGGACATATTTAGAATATTTTAAAATAGGTTAAAAAGTGTCTTTGGCTATAATTATTCTCTCACTGTGTCATTTTCCTTCTCTCCTGAAACCTTCGGGATGAATGTGAGACATAGCTAACGGATGGATTTGTGTTCCTAGATAAGAAGTTTGGACAGAAGGCACTGGAATCAGAAGCGCTTGATGTGACCTTGATTCTGGCCAGAAAAAACCTGTCCCACAGCCAGAACCTTCTCCACTGTCTCTGGGCATTGCGTGTATTTGCCTCCAGTGGTAAGTTCTGGATGTGATCTGGGCACCTGGAAACCAGGCGGTGTGTGTGTGTGTGTGTGTGTATGTGTGTGTGTGTGTGTGTGTGTGTGTGTGTGTATGCATATGGTCCCATACAGACACCTAAAGGAACCTGGCAATCCAGAGGCCATGGAGGGCAGAAATTATTTGCTACCTTCGCCAGGTAGAGCTCTTGAGCTAGTTCCTATGTATTGACTTTGGCTTTCCCTCTGAGTAGTGGTTACATAATTCTCAGTTTCTCTGTCAGTAAGTACTACCATATCCAGAAGTGCCTTGGCAGGAGGAAGGCAGACTTTCCTAAGGCCTTGACATAGTCATAACATTATGTGTTACTTATGCTTTAAAAAGCTTCGGAGATAACTCAGCTGGTAAAGTGCTCGACTTGCAAGCGTGCAGGCTTGAGAACCCACAGCAAAATGCTAGGATGGTGGTGTGTGCTTGCCTCCCTGGAGCTGGGGAAGCAGAGACGGGAGGATTCCTAGAGCTTGCTGGCAAGCTGCTGCAGCCTAACTGGTAACATCTAAACTAACGTGCAAGTCTCAAGGGAAGTAGATGCTATTCTTGTGGAGGAAACATGGCCTCCTCAAACAAGTGCATGTAAACTCACCCACACATCTGTGCACATATGTGTACAAACACATATGAAAACAAAGAATGGTCCTTATTCATTCCACAAAGCCACTCACTAATGTAACAAAAGCCTTACTGATTTTTTTTTTTTTCTAACCTCATGCTCCTTCCCAACAAATCCTCTTTCTGGGTGATTACTTTCGAACATGCCGGCTGATAGTTATTAAGCATCCACTTACCTCACATATTTTAATTATTACAGTAATTGCATGTTTAGATCTACACTTTTATATCTCGGAAAAGAAAAAAAGGCAGCTGCTTAGAATAGTGAAGTAATTACTTAAATGTATACAGATAAAAAGTCTTGGAGGCTCGCTTTAAAATTTCCAAAATCATGCTACTTCTACTCCGTGTGGATGCACTTTTCATTAGTAGATTAGATTCTGTATGTCCTATCTCCCATGTAATGAACACAGACTTTCATTTCTCCTTTTTTCAGCTCCCTTCCTGGGGAATAAAAGTGAAAATTATTTAGATGTAAAATGCTCTGGAGGGGAAAGACTATGGGCTTAGAGCCAGGGAGCCCTGAATTTGACTCTGATACTATTTCTTATGAGTCATGGACCGAAGGCACTTGACCTGGTTAACCTCATTTTTTTTTCCCTTTGTAAAAATTATAGTGCTAATAATTATTGCTATTAATCTGCTAGGTTTTTGCCTCACTAAAACAACAGAAATTAATTTCCTCACAATGCTAAAGGCTGAGGGTCTGAGACCAAGATGTTGGCAAGGTTTGCTTTCTTCTACAGCCTGTCTCCTTGGTCTTAAGATTCTGTCAGCTCTCCACGTCCTCACGTGATCTTTCCCGTGGGCCTGCACATCTTTAGTCTCTTTCTAGGTTTAAATTTTCTCCATGACAGATTTGGTTATATCCCTTCTCCAATAGCTTCCCTTTTACTTGGTTGCTTCTTTAGATCATAGGAATTAGGGCTTTGAAATGGATTTGGGGGGAGTGCATTCAACCCTCAGCAAATCCTGTAAACTTGTTGGGTGGGATAAACAAGACCCTGTCTATAGGTAAGACCATGACACAGCGGCTGCCTTATCCTATCTCTCTTTTTTTCCCTAATATTTTGAAATCACGTGAAGAGTACATGTGAGTGGAGTAACTAGGGCACCGTCCCTTTAAATATCTTAAGAACTGCTAAAATATTCCCTTTTTACTAATTTTTATCTTATTTGAAATACAGGATCTCATGTGGCACAAACTGGCCTCAAACTCACCATGCAGCCAACGATCACCTTGAATTCCATTTCCTCTGCCCCACCCCCCAAATGCTGGGGTTACAGTCATGTGTCACTATATCTGGCTCAGTATCTCAGATTTCACTGTTGCATGCTCTTAATAAACACAGGGTACACATAAAGAGACCATTTTGTTCCATAATCATGATAATGATAATAATAAAAAAATTGGATTATTGGTTCTTTGTTCACAGTGTCTTCTCTCTCTCTCTCTCTCTCTCTCTCACACACACACACACACACACACACACACACACACACGGAGAAAAGAGAGAGAACAAAGAATACCAGAAAGCATTTGGGAATATCTGAATGAATCTGTGCACATCCATCTCCAAAACAATAAAAGAGGAACTGTAACATTTTATGAAAGACAACTGTCCTTAATGAGTAGCCTAAAAGCATGCAGGCCAATTTGGAGCCTGCCAGCAGTACAAGACTTAATATATCTTTTGGTTTCCTAAAGGCTGAGTGACTTGCTATCTTTAGTACGTATATGTAATCGTTATGAATATATAGCAATACAGCATCAGCTTAGCTCTGAGAAAGCTAGTAATTTGTCTGTGGATGTGAGAAGGTAACCAGTTAGGTCATACACTAGCCTACATTTATTATTCTAGCTAGCTGTTTGATAAAGCCCTGGTGCCTCTCTGCATTTCATTTACTCATGAAAGGCTGACAGAATTTAAGAAGAGTGTGGGATCTGTTTGGTGAATTGTTACACACTATTGACTGTTTCCACAATGTTTCTGCAAGCTTTCCGTAATGGGTTTATGATAGCCAATGTACTTGTTGGCAGTGACCAGGTGGCCAGGTGGGGTAACCAGTAAGGGTGATTCCAGTGAGGTTTCCTTTTGTATCCTCTCCTGATTTTAAGTCTAGTCTTCCACATTAGAATTAGTGTTATTAAAACCAATTCCACTTAATGACATAATTCTTGCTGAATCATCTGCCAGTTATTTTTTTAATCTTGTGTTATTCCCCACTTTAGAAGTAAGTAAGGACTAAATTGGCAACTGTAAAAGTGATGGGCACAAGCAGGACATCAAACCCATCCAATTAATTCGGGTGGTGATGGTCTGTACTCTCCTCAGGATGTAGGCACAAAGGATGCTTCAGGAACGTGTACTCCTTGTAACATCCAAGACATTGGTCTCAGTTGCTGTCCGGTAGACAGTATTGTGGTATTACCACCTCCAGATTAGAATTCCTCTCTCCAGGCCTGAAATAAGTCAGTCTAAGACATTTGTTCCTGTCTTTGCATCTTCAAGATGTCTCATCCCACTCATTTTTTCTAGAATAAGTTGGGCCAAAGGTGTCAGGTGGTCCTAGATCTTCCCTCCCAGAAGCACCAGTACAATGGGGGAAAGAGAATTATTTTTCTTCCTTTCATTTCATTGTCTCCTCCTACAATTTTATATCCCATGGTTTCCTGTTTTGTGTGATCTGTGCTCTTAAATTCAGCTGAGTCTCAAAGGGTATGGACCACATTGGAAAGAGGCTGGGACATCCTTGGAAGTGGTAACAGCATTTATTTATCTGGTGTTCCCTGGGCTTCCCATCATTCAGATCCATGACCATGTTTTAGTACCCCCTCCCCAAAATGGGTGAAAAGGGAAAAATTCCCACACTGGTTATCTCAGAGCACAAGGACTGATTCTTCTACTGTTGTTCTAATAGAGATGCCATCAACTCATTGCCTCAGCCTTAGGGGATTCAAGTATTAAAACTGAGGAGAACTTGAAATTGAGGTAGAAAGAAAGAGTTATCCCGCTCATTAGATTGTTAAAAGAGGTTTTTAATTTTTTTTGTTTTATTTTTCTTTGGAGTGTATTAAATTCCTTAAAGTTGTCAAGGATTAAATCCAAGTTGTATTAGCACATCTTCCTGTGACAATAGCTACTGACTACTGTGCTCTTTGTCTTCAGTAACCACAGGAGCCATGCTGGGAATTAATGGAGCGATGGAACTGCTCTTCAAGGTCATTTCTCCTTACACCCGGAAGCACACCCGGACAATCAGGTACAGGGCATGTTCACAGCGCCCCTGGGGGCTCTGTGTGATGGATGGATGGATGGATGGAGATGGCTGTCCTTAGATCTTCTTGATGCTTCCAGTCTAATCTGTTGGTTGACGCCTTCTTTCTTGCATCTTTCTTGATGTGGGCTGTATCCCACATCAAGCTGCGTCTCTACCTGCCTCCAAGTTTTTAATTTCCTCTTATCATCATAATCTCATCAAATGAGCTTATAACTCTCAAGCTACAATGTCGAGGGCTTCATCTAAGGTTACAGATCTAGGGGATGGCAGAGGTGAAGTTTAAATCCATGTCATTCAGATGTAAAAAACCTCACGTTCTTTTTTGTTGTTCTTGATTTTGGTCTGGTGCTTTCAGATAAATCCTTTTTTTTTTTAATTTAACCTGCAGTGATAAATGAGCATAATCCTCAAAAGACAGCCCAGGAGTGACACAGTCTCAAAAGAATCAGCCAGTTAAATGTCGTAGATGAGTTCTGAGCCTTCTAATGGTTCGTCATGGTAGTGTGCTGGTCTTGTTATGTGGTTTTATGGTTGGAGAATGAAACCTGGCCTATTCTATTTGCCTCTGCATCCTAGAGCAGTGAATCACTAAGTTAAAAAGGGAGATGGTTTCATATAAAAGCTTTAGAGATATTCGGAACCATTAAGATCCATCATTTATAGGAGTGACTCAGCAAGGACCTTGAGAGAATATTAGAAGAAATTCAGCCAATTTCTAAGATATATGGGGTCATTTGGCAAGTAGCATTTCCATGCCCAGCCATGATATTTTCTGCATCCTAGCATCAATCTTAAGCTCCTGTTTCACCTGATTATTTTTCTCTTGGGTCACCACAGTTATGCCATCATCATCCATTCTCACCTACAGTTCTCTACAGCAGCGTTTCCTGAAGTGAAATATATTACAAATCAGCCAAAAAATGGCCTCATCAAATAAATTGAGAAGTTCTGGCTTAAACAAAGTGAGATAGGTTTCTTTACTCTAAGAATTCACAGAGCCTTTTGTGAAACTCATACATACTTGGCCTACGATGTCGTTGGAGTGTGTGTTCTATTCCAAGACTGATTTGGCCAGGGAACTCTACTTTATACATGTCACCTTTGTAAAAGGCCTAGAACAGCAGGCATTTCATTTTGGAAATTTTCTCTTTAAACTGAGAATTTATTGCTAAGCAGGAGTCAGTCCAATCCTCTACCAAAGGATCCTCATGTAATAAGTAAAAAACTTCAGAGTAAAAAATGGGTAAAAATAACCTCTTTATTTTTCTGTAGTATTATTTTATTTTGGTCTTAAATGTCTGTTCCACCAGATGACAAAAATTCCTACCAGGAATTGAAATCAGATTAGCAGTTCTTTAGTCCATCTACTGCCTTTCCATCTACTGCGCACCTCTTCTGAGAATGTAAAAAAGAAACTATGGGTAGCAGTGAGGAACACTGATGGAAATAGTTTGTCCTTAATCACCTGTTCCCACTGGAATGTTCAGGTCTTAGATGTCTACTTTTGTCACTGTGCCCTGCCTTTGTTGATGAGATCGGTAGTCTCAATGTGTCTTTCGGTCACCAACATGCTTTTCATAATGCTATCCCTAATACTCTTCCTATATATGTGGCTGTCTGGTTTTCCTTATACACTCTATGAAAATCAATGTAGTATTCACTGGGCCCTTGCACATGAGTCACCCTCTTCTTTGCCCTGAGTATCATACTGTTTGAAGGGTTTTTCTAAGAAGTCCTTATCAGTTAACCTTGGGTATCAAGGCACTGGGCCCTACAGTTTTCCAGTGCTGATGGCTTTTGTTGTCTCCATTATTAAGGCCAAGATTGGGAGAATGGGAGAACAAAGTGACAAGAACAGCATATGAGATAATAAATTGATGTCATTCAGACCTAAAACTTCATGTTCTTTTTTGCTGTTCTTAATTTTGATCTGGTGCTTTTCACAGAAGTCCCCTTCTTAGGGATACCTACTGTTGCCATCTGTATTGCTTTGCTGTCCTCCTGCAAAAAGTCAAGTTCAGGTACAGATCTGATCAAGGTCCCATAGAACAATGAAAAAATAACTTCTTGATTAATAGGGGTGGATGCTTCCAAGAACAGGGAAATTGCCAAGGATCTCAGGAGTATTTTCTCAGCACCATACCCACCATTTCTGCAGTCTGATCTGCCTTAGATATTTTGTGTCAGATGGTATCCCTTCTTAAGCAAAATGCTAAACGAAAATCCAAACCTCTGCAAAGAAGAGGCCTCTTCACCAGCCTGTACAGTGTAGCTGTCGTGGCCACGGTGTTGATTAGGTGCCTAGCACGATGCTCAGCTCTTAGCTTGCACTGTCTCATTTTGAGCCTCTTTTCTTCTTTGAGGCAGGTGCTATCATTGTGCATAAATTTACAGGGGAGGGGGAAAATTGAAGCTGAAAGAAGTTAAGTAACCTGCTGGGAATTTTTGTGAAAGAGCCAGGATTTCAGTACTATCTGGTACATGAGCCTTAGCTTTTAAAGCACCGTAAGAGTATCTTGCAGTCTATTTCTAGTGTGATAGCTCTAAAACCGCCATATGTAAGACAATCGTGAGTAGTTAAAGTTTGCTTAAATTTCTTTTATCTTCTAAACTGTTCATATCCATGGAACAATTTGCTTAATGATAGGTAATCTTTCTCCTCAATTGAATGGCCATTTCCTCTCAAAGGCTAAATAGCTATGCTCCCTGCTTTTGAATTCTTTTCCCAAACTACTTTGTTTTCTAACCTCCATCCTCCACACCCATTCCCAACTAGATAAGGAATGAAGGCACTGAAATTGGAAGACACCCTTTAGCAGCTCTGGCTGATTAGTTGGTGAGCCACTTTACTTTTCTTACTAACTCTGGCATGTCTCTCTGTGTGAATACCAAGTCTTACCTTATAGGCTTGTGTAGACATTAGAAATAATGGCTAGACAAGTCTTTGAGATTTGACATGCTAGCATATGTCAATCACCAGTAATAGAGATACAGCTGGGTAATAGGCTGCTTGCCTACAGCCAGACAGCTCCCTAATCTCCATCTCCCAGATCTCAACTGAGATGAACCCAACTAAACTCTACTTAATTGCCTGCACTATGGCTTTGAGGATTCTTCCAGGTATATGATAGCTTGCCTGTAGGACATGAATAGTCCTACTGAGTATTGTTTTCCAAACCTTTACAAGCTATGGGAGAGTTATTCAGGATGCTTTTATGAGAGCTGGTGGCCAGTGTGGTGCCACTGAGACTCCTTCCTCCTGTGGAGATTAAACCTGCTCTGCTTCTCCCATGTGTACCTAAAATAGACATGCAGCTGTCTTCTGCTCTCTAACGGTACTCAGGGAAAGATTTACGACAGTAGCTCCAGCATTAGTAGGGAGAAAGAGCCTGTGCAGCGATATCACAAGGCTCCTGTGGTCTTATGCCAGCCTCCGTGCCTGGGAAGGTACACATTCCAGACTTCCTTCATTTTCTAGATGCCCACCATGTTGTCACTCTTCACCAATGCACTATTGTGTTGGCTTGTGCCTTCTCACTTCCTTTTGCTCCCCATGTCTGCCATTTTGGTCTGAACAGTCATGGTCAGACTTTGAAAGCTATTAGAGTGATCTGCTCTAAGTGATCTGCTCAGACTTCAAGCCACCAACAATGTGCTTCAGCTTATCTCTCGTTCCTCTTCTCACCACTTTATCTAGCCAGCTGTCTCTAAGTATAGTCTGCTACTGGAATGGTATTGCCATTTTATCAGAAGGTAAAACAGCTACCTAGTTTCCATGTCTGGGGTGTGGGGGAGAGGGAATTGCCTTTCCTCACTGTTTCTCTGGAATTGTTATCATCCTTTCCTTCAACACACTTTGTACTAACTTTGTACATTGTTGCCTGAGTGTCTGCTCTTCCCTCTAAACTCTGCTTATCAAGATAGAAATTGAATCATGTTTACCTTGTCCATGCCCCCTGCCCTAGAGGGTCTAGCTCCATGTATAGACTATGTATGTTCTCAATTAAATTCAAAAGAAATATATTTTAAAAGCAGCTCAGTCTCCCAGTGGAATCCCTAGTAAGGGGAACAGAGACTGTCTCTGACATAAACTCAGTGGCTGCCTCTTTGATCACCTTCCTCTGTAGCGGGGAGCAGCCTTACCAGGCCACAGAGAAAGACAATGCAGCCAGTCCTGATGAGACCTGATAGGCTAGGGTCAGATGGGAGTACCTCCCCTATCAGTACCCTGGGGGAGGGACATGGGAGAAGAAGAGGGAGGGAGGGTGGGATTGGGAGGGGACAAGGGAGGGGGCTACAGCTAGGATACAAAATGAATAAATAGTAATAAATTAAAAATAAATTAAAAATTTACATAAACTTTCTTATTTATAAGGTATTGTGTGATGATTTGGTGCAAGTATACAATATGTAATGAGTACACTAGAGCAGTTAGTGTATGAAACACTTCACAAATTTTGCTTTGTGTATTATTTCAGGCAGAGACTACATTAATCACCTCTGCGTTGCTCTGATGTTAGTATGTATAATGTCATAATATGCACTAAGAGAAATATTTTAACTAAAAAATATTGGTGATTTCTGAATGCATCGATACATGCAATGCACCATTTAGAGAGTAAGTCACTTTGTGTTTATTGTCATCTTTGTTCTTGAGCCTACACTGGGTCACCTGTAGGGTCCCACTATATGTCTAGACACACCTGAAAAAATCATGTGGCCCTTCTACCAAGAGCTGTACGGAATGAGGGACTGGGGTGCCTCTGGAGAGAAGTCAGCCAAGAGAAGAGAAGCTGGACATCAGCTCTAAAGGGAGCAAGGTTTTGCTTACTGGAGGGAAGGGAAGCATAAGAGCCCGTGTCTTGTTTAGAGTTGTCCAAGAGAGCTGAAAGGTTGGCTGCAGGGCAATACAGGAGTGGGGGAGCAACACTCCTATGAAAATGTTGCTTTTCTTTGAATTAGGTAGCCAATGTTGGGGCTTTAGAATCTATGGGGCTGTTCTGTAAAAATCGGAAGAAGGAAATGATCCTAGGTGAAAGAGTGTGGCCCTTTGCTAGCTTGTTTCACGGGTAGACCAGTTTGTTTAGCCATACAAAACTGTCCTGGATCAGTCCAAACTTACAAAGTTGGACTATTTCCTGAGGCCATCGTGAGCACATGTAGGTCTTGTGACTTAGAAGAGCTTGCATTGTTCCATGACTCAGCATTCTCTGCTTCAAGCTGCCCTCTCTTCCTTCACTTCCAGGGCTTAAGATTTTTAGTAGTGATGATGTCTATGTCCACTGGATGTCCACTTGACATTTCTCAAATCGTAGCTATATCCTCTCTGATCCTGCTGGGTCCTCATACCATAATATTTAATCCATGGTTGAAGCTGACTTATCAGATGTTACCTGTATACAGTAGCTCCCAGGACCTTAAACTGTGCTAGCTTGCCATGCTGCACAGATGTTTTAGCCAATTAGAATTTTCTTAGCAGGAGCTGCTGCTTCAACCCCATTGCATTCTCTGATCATTGCATTGCATGCTGAGAAAGAAGGTTCAGGATTATCCATAGGCTGAGATTTGTTTTTCCATCCTTCATTGGCCATTGTCACTGAAGCTTCCACAGGAATATGGGAAGCTTAGATTTGTATTCAGGACTATGTTGGCCTCACCCTTACACAAGAGGTCTTTAATATCATTACTCCTCCTATCTCAGGCGTTCAAAAGATCTATCATACTAAGATTTATGTTTCAGGATCAGGGTTCTTTGGGTCGTGGGCTGTCTTGGCACAATTGTGGGTCATATTCTGTGCTTTAGAGGTCCTGGGATTAAATACCTTGGCAACAGAAGGCAGTGTTGTGTTTGGGTCTCTAACAAGCCACATAAGCAAATTCTTCAGTTTAGTGTCCCGTTGGCTGTCCTAGTTGTTCACTCCCAGTACTTAGAATAGTGTTAGTGATCTTCTCCCTTTAGAGCTCTTCTCTGCCAGGGCTCTTTGGCATTTGAGCTTTGCCTGAGTGCAGGATTACTGGGCATTGCTTCATTGGCAGCTATTTGTGGTGATTTCATCTTCAGTTTATGAGTTAGAAAAATGTCCCATGGTTCTCCCCCACCCCCAACCACTGTCTTTCCAAAGTCAGGCCTTCTGAGCTTTCTTCGGCCACCATACCATTCCATTTTATTTGATCATAGTTGCTGATAAATGAATGAAGACTCAGCCAAAGCTAATTGTTTCCTTGTTATCATGAGCAACTTAGGTGACACAGCTTTGTCACTGAGAGAGTGGGGGTTCAAGTTACAGAAAACAGAATTTTCTGTTTCTTGAAATAGCTACCATATTCCTCCTGGGTGTTCTTTGCTTCTATTCTCAGTAAAAGCATTATAACCACTCAATGTTAAGTGGAAGCTGGTTTTTCGGGGCATGGACTCTTAAGGGTGATTTAGAAGCCATGTACTTCAGAACACTTGGACTCAAATATTTTGGAACGGTAACAAAAAAATTCCAACACAGCTTCACAACTGCTGATATTGGGGATGGACACCATGGGCTCAGCTTACTGACAGAGTGATTATGGCCTCTGCAACCTGACTCCAAGCCCGTAGTTGATAGTGGAATGAAT
This sequence comes from Psammomys obesus, assembly GCF_907164565.1. Classification (NCBI taxonomy): domain Eukaryota; kingdom Metazoa; phylum Chordata; class Mammalia; order Rodentia; family Muridae; genus Psammomys; species Psammomys obesus. Next base: position 14,499,831 of record NW_026596046.1, read on the forward strand.
AGTTTCCTACATGAATTAAACCCTGGCAATGAGGTCTACAGTTGAAATCCCTTTCATCTTCTTAAGAAGCCAGTGACCTCTCTCTGTTAGGGCCAGTCATAGATATTCAAGTCACAGGACTGAAAGTTGGAAGCTCCCAAGGAACTTTCTTTTTGTCCATCTCCTCCATCTAAGGTGAGGTCAATGAAACCCAGAGAAGCTCATCAAACTCCTAACGAGGTTCAAGACATAGACATTATTAAAGGGCATTCTACTGCATACTCTGAAACAGATATGCCTTAGGACATTTGTCTTGTTAGGCATTGTCAGTAATTGAAGATTTACAATAACAAAAGATTTTTTTTTTTTGGTCCCTGAACTTCTAAATTTGTGCAAAAATTATAATGCAGCCGAGTGACAAGAACTATCCAATCATGAGCTTGAAAACTTGGGTTTTCCACACCCTGAAGATGTTCTTACATGTTTTTGTTAGTCAGGACATCTGCTTTATTCTTCCTTAAAATTGACACAAAATATCCATTTTGGTCCTAGAAAGGCTTAGTTTAGAAGCACTGGGAGCTTGAGGCTCTAGCCTTTTCTTTCTCCTTCATCTGAGAGCTCTCTGATCCCTTGTCACCTCAATGAGGTAGTCTAGACATCCTGGGGAAAGGTGGCTCCAGGATTTATCAGTGACTGAGGTGTTCAGAGATTCCAAGACCATTCTTTTATTTTATTTTATTTTTTGCAGTTGTATGTAATCATTTATCTTTTTTTGTTATTTTTATTTATTTATTTATTGACATTTGAATATGTTTTATTTTTTTATTAAATTTTTATTTTTTTATATTAATTACAGCTTATTCATTTTGTATCCCAGCTGTAGGCCCCTCCCTCATTCCTTCCCAATCCAACAATCCCTTCCTCCTCTCCTCCCTGCCCATCTCTAAGTCCACTGATAGGGGAGGTCCTCCTCCCCTTCCATCTGACCCTAGCTTATCAGGTCTCACCAGGACTGGCTGCAATGTCCTCCTCTGTGGCCTAGGTAGGCTGCTCGTCCTAGGGGGGGTGGGGAGGTCAAAGAGCTAGCCACAGAGTTCATGCCAGAGATAGTCCCTGTTCACCTTACTAGGGTACCCACTTGGATACTGAGCTGCCATGGGCTACATCTGAGCAGGGGGTCTAGGTTATATCCATGCATGGTCCTTGGTTGGAGAATCAGTCTCAGACATGCCCCTGTGCCCAGATGTATTTGGTCCTTGTGGAGCTCCTGTTCTCCAGGAGCTCCAGGTCTTACTAACTCTTCTTTCATATGATTCCCTGCACTCTGCCCAAAGTTTAGCCATGAGTCTCAGCATCTGCTTTGATACACTGCTAGGTAGAGTCTTTCAGAGTCCTCTATGGTAGGCTCCTATCCTGCTTCTCGTGTTCTTCTACTTTCAATGTCCACCATTTGTCTTTCTAAGTAAGGATTGATCATCTTACCCTGGGTCCTCCTTCTTGTTTAGCTTCTTTAGGTGTACAGATTTTAGTAAGTTCATCCTATCATATAGGTCTAGTACCTACTTATAAGTGAGTATATACCTTGTGTGTCTTTCTGCTTTTGGGATACCTCACTCAGGATGATCTTTTCTAGGTCACACCATTTGCCTGCAAATTTCATGATTTCCTTGTTTTTAATTGCTGAGTAGTATTCCATTGTGTAAACGCACCACAATTTCTGTATCCATCCCTCTGTTGAGGGACATCTGGGTTGTTTCCAGGTTCTGGCTTTTAAGAATAAAGCTGCTACAAACATGGTTGAACAATATTCTTGTTGTATTCTTGACCAGCTTTTATATATATGCCTAGGACTGGTATAGCTGGGTCTTGAGGAAGCACTATTCCTAATTATCTGAGAAAGTGCCAGATTGATTTCCAAAGTGGTACAAGTTTATATTCTCACCAGCAATGGAGGAGGGTTGCCCTTTCTCCACAACTTCTCCAGCATGTGTTGTCACTTGAGTTTTTTATCTTAGCCATTCTAATGGGTGTAAGGTGAAATCTCAGGGTCGTTTTGATTTGCATCATTCTGATGGCTAAGGACGTTGAGCATTTTTTTAAGTGTTTCTCTGCCATTCTACATTCCTCTACAGAGAGTTCTCTGTTTAGCTCCATACCCCATTTTTTAATTGGATTACTTGATTTGTTGGTTTTTAACTTCTTGATTTCTTTATATAGTCTGGATATTTAGTCTTCTGTCAGATATAGGGTTGGTGAAGATCCTTTCCCTGTCTGTAGGCTGTCGTTTTGTTTTGACAACAGTGTCTTTTGCTTTACAGAAGCTTTTCAGTTTCATGAGGTCCCATTTACTGATTGTTGCTCTTAGAGCCTGTGCTGTTGGTCTTCTGTTCAGGAAGTTGTCTCCTGTGCCAATGAGTACTAGGCTCTTCCCCACTTTTTCTTCTAACCGATTTAATGTATCTGGTTTTATGAGGTCTTTGATCCACTTTTGTGCAGGGTGATAAATATGGATATATTTTCATTTTTCTGCATGTAAACATCCAGTTGGACCAGCACCATTTGTTGAAGATGCTATCTTTTTTCCATTGAATGGTTTTGGCTTCTTTTTAAAAAATCAAGTATCCATAGGTATGTGAGTTTATTTCTGGGTCTTCTATTTGGTTCCATTGATCCACTCTTCTGTTTCTATGCCAATACCATGCAGTTTTTATTACTATTGCTCTGTAGTACAGCTTGAGGTCAGGGATGGAGATACTCTGTTGTTGTACAGGATCATTTTGGAAATTCAAGGATTTTTTTTTTTTCCACATGAAGTTGAGAATTTTTCTTTCAAAGTCTGTAAAGAATTGTGTTGGTATTTTGGTGGGAATTGCATTAAATCTGTAGATTGCTTTTGGCAGGATAGTCATTTTCACTATGTTAGTCCTACCTATCCATGAGCACGCAAGATCTTTCCATCTTCTGATATCTTCTTCAATTTCTTTCTTCAGAGACTAGAAGTTTTTCTCAAACAGGTCCAAGACCATTCTTTTCTTTGGTTTGTGAACAATGATTGGCAAGTAGATAATTTCTACTGTTTCTGTGGCATTTATTCTCCAGGAGGACATGATGGGGGAGTCAGAATTGGGCTAACACACTGATATCAGACAGGATTCCACTCCAAACAGAACAAACATCCTGGGTCCTATATATACTAGAGGGACCTGATATACTCTATATGTCCCTGGTACGCAGCATATTCCTATATCCATCTGTATCTGCTAAAAGCCTACACTGTTTCACTTCTCCACAGTTACCTGTCCCTGTTTCCATCTTGATATGAGGCAGGTTCATATAACCTTTACTAGTATAGGAATAAGTCTTATAGCTCAGCCCAACATAGTAAGATTTTATACACAAGTTTGTATCTTTCTATCTTCCTACAGATCGTTTACCATTCTTTACAAATGGTAAACACCCGTGAATATATTGGAGAGAATTTAGGGAAATGAAGAGCGGTAGAGAAAGCCTCTTAGCAGAAAACACTCTGTGTTCACTGTTCTTTGCTCAGAGGGCGCTGATATTTCTAATAGGCCATGGCCGTATTCTATAGGGAATGATTCCATAGTCACATACCATGATCATAAGATCAGAAAGCAAATCAGGGTGCTCTTTTCCTGTGGAGCTGATAGTGATGTGATGTGGTGTCTTGGAGATAAGTATGTTCAGCATATAAAAGCCACCCAGTCAGCCAGAAAGGAAAAAGCCCAGAGGAAGCCATTACACATTGTTACTGAAAGCTAATTGTTTTCAGAAGTTTAGGCAGAGATTTTGGGCTAAGGGCAGCTTGGAGGTTTTCTGCTTAGTTCAATTACAGTGCTATTTTGATATGGGATCTCAGTATGATCATCAGTTATATTCAACAGAGCTGATGAGGAAAATGGAGCACAATAGATGGCCATTTAAAAGATGTGAATTATTATAAATTAAGTCTGAATTTTGTTCAGATGGTACATCATAGGTATTCAGTAAATGCCAGTTACATTAATGAGCACTGATGCTTTAGTTTACCTGAGGTTCATCTTTTCAACCATTAATTTATTCATTCAATAGTATTTGAAGATTTTATTTTTAGCAGAGATGTGTGGGATTTGAGATGAAAAGAAATGGTTCTTGCCCTTAAGGATCTTGTAGAGGATACACATCAGCATTCAAATGAGAGAGACAAATACCATAATGATAGGGTATTCAAGAAGGGGGATCTCCGGGTACCCAGAAACTGGCAGAGAAGAATTTACAAGGAAAGAAGCTTTGGGTATGAAATAGCAAAGGCAATTTTCAAATGCCAAGGTTATAAAAATCAGGCTTTTATAGATAGAGGCAGAAAAAAAAAGTGAAAAACAAAAAGCACACACCTTTAAGCATGGATGTGCTTACACATACACACACAATTTAATGCATAATTGGAGTGTACTGCAAGAGTATGAAGCAGAAAAGCTCATCCAAATTCATCTAATAAAACTAAAACTAGTATCTTAGTAGAAAATAACAGAAATAAATAATTCACCAAAAGTGAAAAAAATGAGTAAATTCATATGAATTCAACTCTTCAATAATCCATAGATATAAGTTAGATGAAGACACCAATTGTCTAAACCAGAGTAGCAAAGATTTTGAAATATGATAAAACTCACCGTTGGTGAGCCTTCACTACGATGAACACTTTGATGCCAGTGGGATTGTAGATGGACGGCACACTCACAGAAGCAATCGGCTGATGTTTACCAAGAAGAGAAGAAAGTCCCCATTACTCAACTCAAATTCTTCACTTCTCGAAATCTGTCCTAAAGAATCATTGTGGAAGGTGGATGAAGATTTATGCCTACAAATATCCATCACAATGTTATTTAAAATCGGAAATGATATAAACAGAAAATTCAATAACAGAAATTCCCTGGTAAATGTGATATGTTTATGTATTACAGTGTTATGGAGCAAAACACAAAAAAATAGACTAGTGAAAGAGGTTTGTCTTGGAAAATTGCTTTCAATAAAAGTATTGAATAGAAAAATGTCAGTTTCAAAATTCATGTAAAAATATGTACAAAAACATCTAGGTCAAGATAGGAAAACTAGGGTTAGATTTTCTCTCCACATGAAAGAAATAAAAATATAAATGAAACAATGTTCTTAAACATATAAACATCCAGCAGGATTGAATAGTAAGCCCTGAAAGGTGAATTCCTGCTTGTGCCTGGTGACTGAATTTCCAAGGGATAGTGCAGGGAACATTGTTAGTGATGAATCCAGGAGCATCCCAAAAGAAACCTGTAGCTAAGGAGATGGAGTTGGGGAGCCAATATGAAGCTTAGAATCTAGAGCCTAGGTGCCTAGAATGTACAGGACATCAGCGCTGGAGCTGATAGTCCTGGAAAGAGAGGAAAAGAGAAGGATAAAAGGGAGAAAGGAAGGGAGAGGGAGGGAATATGAGTAAGAAAATGATTGAGTCTTCTCCCAGTTGATGAAACTGAGTAATAGAGGGGAACAAATTACTGCTGAAAACTTTAAAATGGGGACTAGACTCAGGTTACCCTCCATTGTGTTCATACTGAAAGCAGGCAAGAGACAGATTTTGGAAGGAGAAAACAGGAAACAGATCAGGAGCCTAACCACAGAGGGCCTCTGAAAGACTCTACCCAGCATTGTATTAAAGCAGATACTGAGACTCATAACCAAACTTTGGACAGAGTTCAGGGAATCTTAGGAAAGGAGGGGGAGATAGTAAGATCTGGAGAGGACAGGAGCGCCACAAGGATAGCAACAGAACCAAAATATCTGGGCACAGGGTTCTAAGACTGATACTCCAACCAAGGACCATTCATGGGTAAAACCTAGAACCCCTGCTCAAATGTAGCCCGTGGTAGCTCAGTGTCCAAGAGAGTTCCCTAGTAAGGGGAACAGGGACAGTCTCTGACATGAACTCAGGGGCTGGCTCTTTGATCACCTCCCCCTGACGGGAGCAGCCTTGCCAGGCCACAGAGGAAGACAATGCAGCCAGTCCTGATGAGACCAGATAAGCTAGGGTCCGATGGAAGGGGAGGAGGACCTCCTCTATCCGTGGACTTGGAGAGGGGCATAGGAGGAGATGAGGGTGGGGTTGGGAGGGGTTTAGGGAGAGGGATACAGCTGGGATACAAAGTGAATAAACTGTAATTAATATAAAAAATAAAATTTAATTAAAAAACCAACTAACTAATATTTCTTATAGATAGGTACAATATTCCTAACTTAATTTTAGCAAATTGTTATTAACAGGACACAAAAAATTCAAGAACAAGCTATTACCATTCCATTTTATATATGCACCTCAGCCTCATTTTCCATTCATCAGTTCATGGACATCTAGACTGGCTTCATTTCCTGCCTAGTGTCACTAGAGCAGCAATTGATACAGGTGTTCAATTGTCTCTGTAGTGTAGTGCATAGCAAGGCTCTGAGATCAGAAGACAGAATTAACTATATCTCTAAATAGTTCAGTAAGTTACTGGTAAGTAAAACAAAACTTAAAAATAGTTTTCTTTAAAAGAAGTTTCTTAAAAATTATTTTTAGGGGAGGTCCTCCTCCCCTTCCTTCTGACCCTAGCCTATCAGGTCTCAGCAGGGCTGGCTGCATTGCCTTCCTCCGTGGCCTGGTAAGGCTGCTCTCCCCTCAGGGGGAGGTGATCAAAGAGCCAGCCCCTGAGTTCATATCAGAGACAGTCCCTGTTCCCATTACTAGGGAACTCTCTTGGACACTGAGCTGCCATGGCCTACATCTGTGCAGGTTCTAGGTTATCTTCATGCACAATCCTTGTTTAGAGTATGGACACAAAGCGAATAAACTGTAATTAATAAAAATAAAATAAAAAATAATAAATTAAAAATTATTATTATTTTACTTATCTGTAATACAGTATGACCATGACCACATCCTATTATCTTCTCTCATTTTCTACTCTCACTTATCTCCTTCTTCCTCCTGTTCTCTCACTTCTTTATTTTGTGCAGGTAGCTACCTCTTTAGTGTGTTCATGACTGTATACCTTCACATCCTGTGGCTCTCACAGTCTTTCTGTTTCCTCTTCCATAATCCTCCTTAGGTCTGCGAGGGGGTGTTTTAGATAGCTTCGTTGGGACTGACGTCTCGCCAGTCACTTATTCTAAGTACTCTGACCACTTATGAGTCTCTGCATTAACCATCACTCCGTATGATTAGAAGCTTCTCTGATCAAGGTTGAAAACAGCTTGAGTCTGTGGATATACATGTACATGTTTAGAGTGAAGTTTAACCACAGGGCTGTTTATTAAGACATCAGGAATAAATTATCTTCCAGGGCCAGTTTGGCATAGACACTGGTGTCATCCTTGTTCAGCTCACATTTAGGCAGTCATAATCTTTTGGCCACATTTATAGTATCAGGTATAACCTTTCTTCTTCTTCTTCTTCTTCTTCTTCTTCTTCTTCTTCTTCTTCTTCTTCTTCTTCTTCTTCTTCTTCTTATTATTATTATTATTATTACTGACTTTATTATTATTTTAATGAAAGTGGTTAGTGTGATACTTCATTTTATTTCACTTTATTTCTTTTTTTTTTTTAAGATTGTAAAATAATTACAACAATTCCACTTCCTTTTTCCTCTCTCCAAACCCTCTCATATACCCTTCTTGGCTCCACTTCAGCATTTTGGCCTATTGCTTTTCATTAATTGTTATTACATGGACATATGCATTTGTATATGTAAACAGAACCTGCTAAGTTCATATACTGTTACTTGTGTTTATGTTTCTGGGACTGACCGTTAGACACTGGACAATCATTTGGTGTATTCTTCCCTTGGGGAAGACCACCTCTTCCACTCCCGGCTTGCCTAAGTTGCCTATAGTTTTTTGTGTAGGGTTGAGTCTTGTGGGCTTTTTCCTCATCCAGTTTGGCATAGGCACTGGTGCCATCCTTGTTCGGCTCACATTTGGGCAGTCATAATCTTTTGACTACATGTATACTATTGGGCTTGTATTCCCTCCTGAGAGGCAGCCTCAGATCCAATCAAGTGATTGTTTACCAGCTTAAATAGTCATGGCATGGTTGCATCAGGGGACACACTCTGCCTGCCTGTTGGTATTGCAGATTCCAGTTTTACAGGTGGATAGGGCCACTGATGAATTTTCACTTCTACCTTCTGGTACCATGTAGGAAAGCCACAAGGGAAGAAGCTTATGTCTTAGCCCACTCTGATTTTTCTGTAGCCAAAGTATATGAGGTGCACTTAGCAATAGGGTCTCACTAGCTAGTTCTGGCCAGCAACCAGAGCAATGGCTATAGTGTCTGTTGTTTGTGAAGCCTCTGGGGGCTTCATGGCCACCAATTCATAAAAAGTTATCCCACACCCAGCACCAGGGTTTCTGTTTAAACATTATGGCTTCTTAAAGCAGCAGCATCTACCACTACACAGTGCCTCCCTTTACACTTCTTTTTAAAAATTATTACATATATTCAGTTCTCTTCTTAAAAAGCTGGTTTCTACATGGTTTGTTTATACATTTCAAGTTTTTTTTTTAATTCTGAGATACTGCCTTTATTTAGCACAGGTATTTTGTGCATCACAGATATTTTTCACTAAATTTCATTTTTAAAAGTTTATTCTTCTCTCATACAATTCACCCTGACTGCAGTTTCCCCTCTCTCTACTTTCCCCATACCCTTCTCTTTTCCTTTATCCCCCACCCCACTTTCATTTAAGTCCCTTGAGTATATGTCCTCTACTTTCATATAATTTATGCCTTACTGTCTCTCAGAAGAATCTGCCCTGCGTATCCCATGGCGCCATTGTTACTTCAGCCTTTAGAGACACCTCTGCCAACTAAGGACAGAAACAGAAATGTTCGAAGCTCTGCTCTATATGTGAGTGAGACTGTACACTGTTTATCTTTCTGGGCCTGAAGGACCTCACTCAGTATAACATTTTGTAGTTATATCCATTTTCCTAAAAAAAAAAAAACGTAATCATATTCTTTAGTGATTAGTAGAATTATGTTTTGTATATATACCTCATTTTTATTATTCGTTAATAGTGGATGGAGAGCTAGCCTGATTCTATTTCATAGCTATTGTGAATAGAGCGGCGATGAACACGGGTATGCAGTTATTTTTGTGCTAGGGTATACAATTATTTGGGTAAATGCCCAGGAGTAGTATATCTGAGTCACATGATAATTATGCTTTTAGCTTTTTGAGAAACCTCCACCCTGATTTCTAAAGTGCCTGTTCCAGTTTACACCTCCTCAACTGTGGATGAGGATTCCTCTTTCTCCACATCTTTAGCATTTGTTGGCAGCTCTTATTTTTTTTTTTTAATCTTTTCTTTTGGATATTCTGATTGGAGAGGTAAGGAATATTGAGGTACTTTTGAGTTGCATTTCCGGGATGCCTTATGATTTTTAACATTTTGAAAATGTTTGTCAGACATTTGTGTTTATTATTTTATGAACTCTCTGCTCAGAAGTGTGCTGAGATTTTTGTCAACATTGAAACTGAAGATTGCTTTTGATTTTCAATCCCATTAAATGATTGACTAGTTAGGGATAAATCTGAGAATAGATGCAAAAGAAATGCATGCTGCAAAATTCACAACACTGCAGAGACAAAATAAACGGCAGCCAGGCAGATAGAAATGATGGCTCAGAAGACTTGTTAGAATTCAAATGCTGATTTTCCTTCAGTTGAGCTACAGATTCAATGCAATTCCAGTACAAGTTATCAAGCTCTTTTTTATTATAAATTTATAAATTGATTTAAAAATTCACTTGGGAATGCAGAGGATCTAGAATAACCAAGGCAATTTTGAAAGAGAAGTGCAAATTTGGAAGAATGACAGCACTTTATTTCAAGCATTATAATAAAGCTTCAGTAATCAGGACTGTGGTGGTGATGTGAAGGCTGACAAAGAGATTCATGGAATAGAACAGGCAGTTCAGAAATCAACCTACACATATTTGGACAATTGATTTTTGCCCAAGGTAAATCCCTGAAGAAACAAACACCTGCTTAATAAAATGGTGCTTAGAAAAATGGGAAATTTACATGTATAGGATAAATTTCCGCTTACATTACACACTTAAAAGGGCTTAACAAAAATGTATAATAATAGATGTAACTATCTAAATAACATCTATTAGATGTCTGTAAGAAAAAAGATGGAAGCTTTTGTGATTTTTTGGCTAGGCAAAATTTATTTAGATAAATTGAATCTCATCAAGACTGAAAACTCCTGAATCTCAAAGGACATTTGCTCAACTCTGTTCATAGCATCTTTATTCATAATAGCCAGAATCTGGAAACAACCTAGATGTCTCTCAACCTAAGAATGGATACAGAATTTTGGTACATTTACACAATGGAATACTACTCAGCTATTAAAAACCAGGAAATCATGAAATTTGCAGGCAAATGGATGGAACTAGAAAAGATTATCTTGATGAGGTATCCCTGAAGCACAGAGATATGCATGGTATATACTCACTTTTAAGTGGATATTAACTATCTTATATAGGATAAACATACTAAAATCTATAGACTGAAATAAGCTAAACAACAAGGAAGATGCTAGGGATGGTGCTTAGTTCTCATTCAGAAGGGAAAACAGGATAGATACTGGATGCGGTAGAAGAGAGGAAACAGGACTGGAGCCCAGATGTCCTTTAAAAGACTCCAACCAACAGGGAATAAAAGCAGATGCAGAGACTCACAGTCAAACTTTGAACAGAGCTCAGGGACTCTTACGGAAGAAGGAGTATATAAAAGGACCCAGAGGGAACAGGAGGACCTCCCCTATTCCTGGACTAGGGAAGAGAAACAGGGGAGGAAGAGAGAGGGAGGGTGGGACCAGGAGGAGATGGGGGAGGGGGCTACAATCAGAATACAAAGTGAATAAATTGTAAATAATAATAATAATAATAATAATAATAATAATAATAATAATAATAAAATGCAGTGTTGTGAAGCTCAGTCCCAGCGGGTGCATCTATAAGACATTATTACATCTAAGGCTCAGAGAACGTTGTGGAAGAGGATGATGAAAGACTGTAAGAACCAGAGGATCGGGGGTTTGCTGTGAGACTGTGTTTCTTAGTAATATCAGAAGCTATACTCACAAAGTCTTACTAATATGACTGTGTAAACTTGAGCTGAAGAAAGATGACAACAATGGCATGCTAAACTGGATGGGGAAAAGCCAATAAGGCCTCAACCCTACACAAAGAACTACAGGCAACTGAGGAAGGCTGGGAGTAAGAGCACACCAGTTGGTTCCCCAATGCCAAACAGTCAGCCGTGAAAACTTACATACAAGTAACACTATACAGACTGAACAGGTTATTTTAGGAATGCACACATCCATCCATCCATACATATACATTCATACATATATACGTACATTCATACACACACAAATAAAAGCAATAACAATTAGTGGAAAAAGTGGCCAAGAATTTGAAGGAGAGGGAGAGAGGTACATGGGAGGGCTTGGAGGGAGAAAGCAGAAGGGAGAAATGTTGTAATTAAATTATAATCTCAAAAAAAAATGCTAAGAAAAAAATACCAAAGGAGTTTGCAAAGCTGAAGAAGAACCAGAGCTCTCATTCTTTGCTGGTGAGAATACTGAAATTAAGACCACTGCAGAACACGATTTATTGAAATTAAACATGTATCTACTGTGTGATCTAGGTGGCCCTTTAATAGGTAGCTATACAGTAGAAATGAGGACATATATCCTTATGCAGATATAGTCACAATGTTCATATCAACTCTGTTGGTATGAGTTGATATGAAGTAGGCAACCCTAATGTTCACTGGCTGATGCACAGCTAAACTGTAATATTTTTACACAATGAGATATTGATCAGCAACAAGAAAAAGAAATCATTGTTATAGGCTACAGCATGAGTAGACCTCAAAAATAATTGTGCTGAAATCCATGTTTATTGGTGTACTCCTCACAACAGTCTGCAAGTGTAATCAGCCTGCTGGCCATCAAAAAAAAAAAAAAAAAAGGGATTGAAAAAGCGTAGTATGTGTACTCAAGGGATTTTAAGCACTGGAAAAGAAAAAAAATGACATCATGACGTTTACAGGAAAATGGCTGCCACTGGAATTCATTATGTTAAGTGAAATAAGTCAGACTTAGACAAATATCCCATGTTTCCTCTTGCATCATGAAGCTACATTTCAAATTATATATATGTGTGTGTGTGTGTATATTTGGGTGCATTTGTATATGTGTGCATGAGTAAGTCATGACACCAGAAGGGGTTCATGTGAGGGAAGGAAGAAATCTAAAGGAGTGCAGGAATAAGAAGTACAAGGAAGACACGTGATAAGAGGGCAGAAAGGGGGACTACCCGGGGCAGGGAGGAGGCTAAGGGGAGGAAAGGAACTAAGGAAGATAAAGCCTGGTCCAAATGTGTGAAGATACCACTGCTAAGGTAGGAGACCGCCTGCTGCTTTGCACACTAACCTAAGAATTTATAATAAAAAAGAAAGATGCACCGAGAGAGAAAATCCAGACCAAGATGCATATTGCGTTTCTATATTTACCAAATAAGCTATGGTAAGAGAAAGCAGATGGGTCGCTAGAGATGTGGGTCAGGGTGAAGGCAGGGTGAGAATTCTGTAGGAACACGGGGAGACGCCTGTGGGTTGCTCCTCATCTTACTTTCCGTCGCAGGTTTACCTATTGTCAAATTTATCAAATTGTACGTAAAAGCGTAGTATATGCAAATATACATATATTTAAATTTAAATATGCAAATATATTTAAAAAAACTTATTACATGTAAATATTATATGTAAATTGTATCTGAATGTATCACTTATAAAAGCCGGGTGGAGGACCTGAATAGTAAAATATTCAAAGGAAGATGCCAGCATTTCTGGGACACAGAACTGTAAGTTATTAACATTTTCTGTAAATATTAGGCATTGCTTTTGTAACTACAAAAATTTAAACTAAATGAAAATTATTGAGTACTCTTTAGCCTAAAATACACTTTAGTACAGTGTCTGGCTTGTGTAGGAAATAACAGCAGCGCTGTCAACAATGAAGTTATATCTTTATTCAAAGAGGACTTCAAAACGGAGTTTTGACGGGCAAGACCGAGAAGTTCTCAGTATTAGGGATGAGGAATGGAGGATGGAACAGAGCAGTGTTTCCTGGCCAGACAACCAAACATTAGAATATGGGTAGCAGCATTTGGGTGAGGAGAAGAAATGGTTGGCTATTGAAGGCAAAAGTAGAGAAAGATGGTGATGGCAACAAGAGACAGATAATTGACATATCCAAGGCCTTTTCTATACACGTTGCCTTAAGTCTTCTTTTTTCTCTTCTCTTCTTCCTTTATTTCTCTTCTCCTTCCCCTAGAATATTTTGTCGCTTTACTTAAAAAGCAAAACAAAACAACTTTTTTTTTTTTTTTTTGCATTCGAGGTAAATTTCCTATTTTTGTTTCAATTTAAATAATCTAATTCCTTTTGAATCTGGCCTGCTGATGCCAATTGCCAAGTTTCAAGCCCATTACCATGCATTTCATATATTTTTAATTTTTTATGTTCTTAGATTTACAGCCTCGTGTCAACTTGCTCTTGCATTTTAGACACAAATGTCCTCCAGAATATTCCTCAGAGTGAAAATAGGATAGTTTGTCCTTTTTCTCATTAGATTTATTCCGCCTCAGAAGTATACTTTGAATATTCAGAAAACTGACACCTTCTATCTTTGACTTGAAGAGTGTTTTTCTCTTCTGTTACCCTTATAGAGGCACGTGTATTAGTTTATAGTCAATCCTGGTATTAGTTTATAATCAAACACATTCCCACTGGTTGCCACTTAAATATATTATAGGATCTCCAGGGTCGCGTTGACAGAATCAGAAACAGTTACTATCTCAGCACTTTTGCATTCTTGGAGAAGGAGCACAGAGAGGGACGGTAGTGATGGCCATTATACCCATGGCTTTTCCCATGGCTGTGACCGTGCTAGATAAGGAGGGAAGGGTTTGCATTGAGTTGGCAGTTTGTAGGTCTAGTCCACTATGACTGGGAAGGCTGAGGGACCGGACTTGAGGGAGCTGGACACATCTCTGTTGCAATCATGAAGAAGAAAACGTGGTGAGATTGTAAAACCTCAAAGCTTGCCTCCCGCCACTGACCCTCTTTCTCCAGAAAGTTTTCCAAGAAGTTCTACGATCCCTCGAAATAGCGCCACCAGCTGATGACCCCGTGTTCAAACACATAAGCCCATCTGGCACTTAACATCCAAGCCTTAAAAGTCAGTCTTGTTCTGTCATTTTTACCAGTATCAGGCTTCTTCTCTGCTATGTGCGACAGGAGCAGACTGGAGGACCTCTCACAGGCAGAGAGGGGACCTGAGCTCACAATCCAGAAGTTCCTCACGTTGTTTTCACCATGAGTTCTCTAGGATAAAGGTTGTTTTTTTTTTTTTTTTTTTTTTTTTTTTTCAAATGTTCACCAGGCCCTCCATCTTATCTCTGGCTATCAGAGACTTCTAAATGTTCATCTTCAGGGTGTTGGTGTTTCTTGGCCCTGCTAACATTTTTGCGGTCTGAACATTTTCGCATGCGGATGGGAGAGTGGAGTGTTCTCATTTTAATCTCCCTTGATAAGACGGTGGACCAGAATCAGGTGACATCCTATAACTGTTCAAGCAGCGGGAGAAGCTGTCCTCCCGGCCGCAGCGTGATGACTTTCTCTTTCAGAACAATTTAAAAACAGAAATGAGTAAATGGCTAGAATAAATAAATAAAACACACGCAGTGGACAGTTTTACTACAGCACAAGAGCTCTAAAGAGGAAGGAGGCAGCCTCGGGCCTTGGCTTCCTGGAGGTTGAAATAATTCGCCTTTGAAAATGACCCACCCTAACCGTAGTAATCATCATCACACATAATATAATCCCACCTCATGTTGCTTGATTCAGGCCAAATGAATCTCCCCAAAAGGATTTTCAGAGTTAACACCGTGGTCCTCCCCAATTACATGATGCTATTACGGGGTTATATAATAGAGCTGAAAGATTAAAATATAAAAGAGAAAGAGGGAGAGCAGAAAATAATCAGGCCGTTGCAGCGGAGGAAGGCAATGTTTCTGAAACATGACCAACAGTCGATGAAGCAGAGAATCAGGAATGGCTGTTCCAGATGGCACAGGCCCATGAATCCTGAGTATGTGTAACTTAGTGCCATCTATTGGTAGCTCTAGGCATCACAGATGCATTTTGTCATGTTGACAACATGGTCTTATTTAGATATAAACCTGCCATTTCAAAGAGATTAGCGTTTAAAAATTCAATTCACTATTATTTTCTCCCTGTTGTTTGAAAGACTCAAATATTGACTTCTTAAATTTTTATTTCTGATTAAGATACATGCTCACTCCAAAGTAATATTTATTACTATTCTTTCTCTGATCACAGCTGATGGTGACGGCTGAAGTGAAGTTCCTGAAACAATTAGTCACTAGGTCAATAATTATCCTGTTTTTAAAATCACAAATAGAAGAGCAAGTTTTGGAAGGCAACTGTTAAAAAAGACTTTGATTTTCAATGGTATTTTGTACACATTCTAATCTTTTTTTTTTTTTTTTTTTTTGCTTGCTTGCTTGCTTCAAAGGGAAAACAACTTAAGAACAGTTATAAAATGATTTCTTATTTCTTAGAAAAGGGATTCCAAAATAAAAAAAAATATTTCTGACCAAGAAAATTATTTAGTGTGTATTTAATTTGCCTTTTGAGAATGTTATAGATGCATACAAGGTATTCTGATGATATCTGCTCACTCCCCATTCCAGCGCCCCTCAGACCCCCCACCCAACAGGTCCCTCTTCCTTCTCAATGGCCTATTCCTTGTTTTCTCCATTTTAAAAATAGCCCACTGAGTCCAATTATGCTGCCCATATGATGTCAAGCCATGTGCTGGAGTATGGCAACCTATGAGGGTTCACACACTTGAATTAAACTGATTCTCTTTTCACCAGAAGCCTTCAACTGCCAATAGCTTCTTGGTGTAGGTTTAAGAGTAGAGTCCCATGAGCCCTTCTCCAACTGCACCGAAAGTTGACTGTGTTGATCTTTTGCAGGTCTTGGTCAGGTAACCACCACTGCTGTGAATTCCTCACAGCTGGCTTCTCCAGAAGAAATAGTTTCACAGAAGTCCTCCTCAACTCAATTTCTAACTCTTTTTATCACTTCTTTCAGGATGGTTCCTCAGGCTTGGTTGGGTGTATATGCGTGCACATGTGTGTGTGTGTGTGTGTGTGTGTGTGTGTGTGTGTGTGTGTAATACTGATATAGAAAAACAATCTTTTAGGGAATTTCTAGAAAGCGGTATTTCAGGGCAAGAACTGATTTATGAGTGTCCTACCTTGGAGAATTGAATTCACTTAGATTTAAGATGGATGGAACATTGTCATATACCATGATAGAACTGGAAAAGTCCTTTATCCCAATATAAATCTGTGGACCTTATTTTCTCATCTGTTAGAAAATGGGACAATTAATAAGCTATGAAGATCTTTTTTGTCTTGAGTACCCCCAGGATTTCTAATGTTGAGGAGTTGACATAAAAACACAGCTCTCATCTGAAACGGGATAAGAGATGGTTTATTTTAGAGCCAAATCAAGTGACCATGTTAAAATACAAGAAACATTAGTTGGATGGGCTAAATGAAAGCCTGGAAATCGCTGCTGTAGGCCTCAGATGCTATCGGACTGGTGACATCCTTTGCCTATTGTTTTGCTGAAGCTAGTGGTCTGCTAAGTTAATACACCCCAAAAGTTTTAGCCGTTAGGCTCAAGGATGTTAGATGAGACAGAGAGGTGGGCAAAGAGCATCATTAGAGAAGCTGTCAAGAACACAAGATAAATTAGAATCAAGCTGTTAAGCCCGGGATCGGCGAAATTCCCAGCCTCCCCACAAACAATGAAGTGCTCATCAGTCAATCACCCTTGTGGGTGGTTTGGTACCCAATATGCTGTTTTCCCCGGGAATTTGGTTCACAGTGTTAAGTAATAGAGCATACCTGCCACAAATCTGTCAAAATTTTTCTTATGTGTTGCTGTTCTATCCTCAGGAGGCCATTTGACATGAACCCCTGGTGCTGTTTTATGTAATGGTCTCTCATAAGTAAGTTTCATAGGGGATTGTCATTATCATTCATTTTCAAATTATTGAACCACCAGTATTAATAGAAGTGAAACATCAGTTGTGCGCCCAAGGCGTGAGAGAAATTTTCGCATAAGCTAGCTTTATTTTCACATTACTGTGAATGTGGCACTTGTGTTGCCAAATTATAAACAAGGAAACAGGATCTGAGAGATGTTGATCAACATATCTAAGGTGGTGCCAGGGTGGAGTAAACTCACAGTACCCAGTCCTAAACCCTACACTCTTTTTCTGGTACAATGTACAGCTTTTTCAACTTATGCAGCCTGAGGCTGTGCCCATCTAAGATCTGGATCACTCAGCCACTGGTAATTAAAATCTATCTCAAATCAAAGAAGTTCCTCTTCACTTCTAAGCAAAAATATTCAAACCGTGAAAACCAACAGCACACCTTCAATCAGGTGACAAGATCTAACACAGGATCAGCAAATAGGAAGGCTGTGGTAAAGGAAAGGCATTGCTCTGTGTGCTCAAGGTCTGATTTCTTTACAAGATTTTCTTCTTCTCCTTCTCCTCCTCCTTTTTGTACTTCTACTACTTCTTTTTTTCCTCCTCCTCCTTTTTGTTTGGTCTTTTGAGATAAGGTTTCTCTGTGTAGCCGTGGCTGTCCTGGACTTGATTTGTAAACCGGGCTGGCATCAACTCACAGAGATCCACCTGCCTCTGCCTCCCAAGTCCTGGGATTACAGGTGTGTGCCATCACACCCAGCTACAAGATTAATTCTCCTCCCTCTCCCTCTCTCCCTCTCCCTCTCTCCCTCTCACTCTCTCCCTCTCTCCCCCCCCCCCTCTCTGTGTGTCTTTCTCTCCTTCTCCTTTTGGCTTTTCAAGACAGGGTTTCTCTGCTTGGTTGTCCTGGACTCACTTTGTAGACAGATGGCTCAGCGGTTAAAAGCACTGTCTGCTCTTCCGGAGGTTGAGTTCAATTCCCAGCAACCACATGGTGGCTCACAACCAATCTACACAGTGGTCTGATGCTCTCTTCTGGCATGCAGATGTACATGCAGTCAGAGAACTCATACATAAAACAAGATTTTCTTGAACTGGAAGATCATTGTTAATTTTTCAAGCGAATCCTTACATGGGACTCCAAAAGAATACAGATAAGGCCTACCTAGTTGGAAGCAGTTATTGAAAACTCAAGAGTTCTGTGTTTACCTTGATCCTGAAATTTTCTTACCCTGTCACTCTGTCTGTGACACTAGGACTTTGCAAATATGTATTGAAAACTCCTCAAAAGTTTTTCTGTAGAACTTCCAGGGTTATATGCAGACTTCATATGACAAGAACTTTAGGCTGCACTATCTCTGTGTGTCTGCAAGCATTCAGGGCTGGAAATTAAGGGTCAGCATATGCTAGAAGATTTAAGGCATTTCTTATAGTTACAGTAATGCAGGATCCAGATTGAGCGAAGGAGGCAAGGTCCACCTTGCCATTTCCATTTCTAAACAACTCCTATTTCCTAATGTAGGAGGATAGCTGTTAAAATGAAGGGGAATAGAGGACATATGGACATGAAATATCTTTTAAAAGGTTGCTAATATTAAAATTTAAAAACCACACACACAAAAATAGAAAACTGAGATATATAAGTATTTTAAAATTAGTGATAATTTACTCATCTTACATGTAGGAGAAATCTATAATTACATTGTAAAAGTTTGTTACATGTTTTATATTATCTTTGAGAAAGTAATATGTATATAATGAATGGCTCCTGTAATTCTGTCTCCATTGCTAACTTCGTTGAATAGTTCCTTGTAATGCTTGGAATTATTTTATATACTCACTAAATTGTACATATTTATAATGTACATTATAACTTTATTATTTTACAAAATGGGATTGTCCTAAAGCTATTTGCTTTCTATTACATTTTTAATTTAATGATACATTATGAGTAGTTTATTACTTAGGTCATAAATGTGTCTTGTATCTTTTTTTTTACATTTGAAGTAAAAGTCACATAACAAGATTAACTAGTTTTTAAAATGAATATATATATTTTATATATATCAGTGATTTGTATGAGTACCACACGCTTTCCTGGTACCCAGGAAGGTCAGAAGATGGTGCTGGATTTCTTGGGACTGGAATTACAAACCTGGACCATTGTGGGTGCTAGGAGTCAAACCTGGGTCTTGTGCAGTGCAGTGAATGCTCTTAAGCACTGAGCCATTTTTTCTAGCACTCAAGATTAACCATTTTAAAGTTTACAACTCAGTGGAATTTTATAAATTCATAATGTGTCATGACCATTTCTATCTAGATCTATAAGATGTTTTATTACCCTCTCAAAGACAAAGCTGCATCCATTAAGCAGTCACTCTCATTCCCACCTCTCCTTCCACCTCTTCTGGCCCTAACAGTTACTCATCTATTTTCTGTCCCTCTCCATTTATTTATTCTAGATATTTCATATGGATGAAATGATTTAACTTGTGGCCTTTCTTGCCTGGCCTTTTGTTTCATGTAATATGTTTTCTTCAAGGTCTATTGATACTGGGTCATGCATCAGCACCTCCCTTCTTTCACTAATTAATGATTTTCCTTTGAACAGATATAACACGTTTTGTGAATCTATTATCAATGAGTTGATGAGCATTTTTTTTTCTGCCATTGGCTGCTGTGATTGATAATGCTAAGAACATACGTGTGTATATATTTGACTACCTTAGTTAATACTTCTGGTGTATAGCTAAAATGGCTAGTTTATACAACAATTTCAAGATGGACTCTCCACTGTCCCACCACTCTGAGTAATGTCATTTAAGTGTGCAGTTTAAGTGTATAGTAGCTGGGAATGCTTGAGATCCTGTCTAAATGTGGATATCACAACCAGGTTTTTAAAGGGTTTAGTTAATGAAAATGATAGCCACTGTAGAAGAAGGCTGTATACTGTATAATTTTAGTGACAGATGGAAGGGTGCTCATAACCAGATTGAAGAGATGCAACAAGAAAAGCCAAACATATTGTATATGGTATAAAAATAATTTGAGATTGGGAGGCTAGAAAAGGCATGAGGAAGTGAATGTGAAGACAGAATCGCAAAAACTTAGTACAAGACAAGCAAGTATTTCTACAACAATTTAACTCTTTCTTTTTTTTTTTTTTTAATCTTCTTGATGAGATAGGATACTCAGATGAAAGTAGTGGTCTCTGATTTAGCGTGGGGACATCACATGGACAAATAAATACACATTTCACATATTTGTCCTTCTGTTTTCTTGAATGTTCTATGAAACAGATGATGTTATATTTTGTATCTCATGGGTTCCAATTAAAATATCCAGGGCCTGAAAAACAGGGGAAAATGAGAAGATGCGGCAGCTGGTGTATTGGCTTCGCATCGTGTGGAGGTGTTCTGTAGGTTCTGTAGGTCCATGAGAATGCTCATGCATTCTACAGGGCCGAGGCGTGTGTCAGCCCTAGCTTTTGGACTAGAATAATGGAGCCTCCAAACATCTTCTTGATTTCTCTGGAGACGTTGATGAAGATATAAGGGAAATGAAATACCTGCCAAAGTCTCACACCCCATCAGTGTTGTCTCCTCAAAGATGTGTGGTTTGTTTACCTTTCCTGAAACAGTCAGTGACTTGTAGTTCTCCTTACAGCATGTAGACATTATTCATAACATTCTTGAATTTGTGTAGGTGGATGAGCATACACTCTTAGACAGAAGCCTATGGAACTGTAGAACTTTGTCGTTGCTGTCATCTATAGGGAACTTCTTACAACATGGACCTGCAGTAACACACCTTCAAAGTTTGAGATGCTAAATTCTCCTCCAATTTGTAAACACACCAAGGATCAAAGTGAGAAAGGAGTTCACTGTAAAACAGAGATTTATCTGGTATGTCTTCAGAAGTGTTCTGTGGCCTCTGAGAAAGAATTAATTGGTTGTACTTGAGCTGCTTTAGGTTTTGGCACTTATGTACAACAAAACAACAATTACACAACAGCAAAATAGCCATAACAACAGCAGCAGTAATACCTATGAAGTTTTGAAAATAAGGCTGCTTTAGAATTTAAAAAAATCAATATAAAAGTGTAGCCAATTTGATAATTTCTTCATCAAAATTTTTATGTGTTTGGAGTCAACTCTGATTTTAGAAGTTCAGATTAAGTGTGTGCTTCATAACCATTATCCCTGAATGAGGTTTGACTTTAGAGCATTTAAATAATTGCTATCTTAGACAAGTAGAACATAAAAAGATAAAAATGAGAAAGGCCGAATGAACAAACTTCTCACAAGCCTATTCTAACTACCCTGTGGGTACAAGGTAGACAGTCTTTTTGGGGTGAAAATGAATTTCTACGTGTTCAAAAACCCACTCTTACAAGTAAATAAAATGTTAAACATTCCTCGATTAAATGCTGTTGTTAATAGCACCTGCCTAACCTTGACATCACCAGGTCTGTGTAACAACAAAAGCCAAGTGCAATGAAGAAACCATGGGAGCAAAGCTGTAAGGCAAAAGGAAATGTCACCATGTCAGTTTAGTCCCAACATACTAGGAAGCAGGGCTGTCCTAATGCAGACAAGCCCTTCACAGAGTCATTACTTGAGAAGTAAATGGAAAGGTCAGACTGTCTGGCTGTACAGAAGAGAAACTTTGTTAGTGTTTTTGTTACATATAGTTAATATGCATTTAGTTTTGTCATATTGATGCTCTTAGTTTAAAAATTCTTGTTCTACATATCTTAAGGACACATATTAACATAGCCTGAGACATACAGCAGAGCTGCAATATCCAATAGAGAGCTGAAAATATATTAAAATAAGTGACTCTATCAGAGAGTGGAAAGAAATATAAAATATTACTACAATTTCCCTCTACACATTTGTTTAGGCCTACTATTGATTACTATTAATTGTTACTTTCAGTCCTATTTTTGAAATAAATATTATCACTTATGTAACATAAAAAAATAACAAGGGATAACATGATTCCAAGTAAATATTTTTAAATATAAAGTGATAATCTATGTGTTTTATATTATTTTTTTTACTTGATTGACCTTTAAAATTTTGGTGTTTCTACTGAGAAACATGTATTAGAACCAGGTCCTGGGCCATTCCTTCTCTTTCTATGGGCTCACAGAACAGATAGCTCTCAAATGTTGTATCTCCACTGTACACCTGAGGGAAAATAAACCAGGAATCAGGTGATAGGGAGATGGACTAATGGGAACTTGAACCAAGTTCATGTAACATGATTAAAATATACAATGTGAACTGTCCTAATTAGTGTAGGAAGTATTGATATGTGTACGAAAACCTTCTACATCTATAAGCAAGGAGGGATCCAAAAGGCAGATGGCGAATTTAAATGAAGAAAATATTACTCTAAAGACAAATGATTGTTTCCTGAAACTGCTTCACTGTGTAGAATTATTTAAGATTACAAATTCAATGACTCAAGTGCACAAAGACAGATGAGCTAAGAGAGATGACTGAGGAAGAAGTGAGAACACAAATTTTGTTTTTTAAATGCAATTAATAGGTTGGAGACAGAAGAGACACAGAGGGAAAACTAATTCATGACTAAAAGACTTGTAATGATCGAATACAAACAGTAATAAAGATTAACATAATTAGAATGTCAACATTCATACGAAAGCCAGAGATTATGGTGTCTAAGTCTTTCTTAAACACAAGTTGAAAGAAATACAATAATGAGGGAGACAAGATGCTACTACAATGGCCTAAAATCCTGGACTGGCATCATGGACCAGAACATGGCAAATGTGTCATCAGGGGTCAAGCTCTTTGAATCCTCTTCCTCCAAAATTCTTGAGATATTGGAATTGTCCATTCCTGTGCTGACGAAAACATGCATGCAGTACATGGACCAAACTGCTTTCCACTGGTGTAATTTTATCTTTCTGGGAAGGAAGCAATAAGCTCCCCAGAGAGCCTTGAATTTTTCACTGGCCAGAGAAGTGCCACATGACCATGCTTAGATTCATGGGAGTCAAGAGTGGTGTTGTAGCTTTTTATCCTTGGCCAGGGCAAGATGAGTCATCTATGGGTGTAGAGAGGCCAATGCAGAGTCATCTACTAGAACAAAAGTCCATCGTCATTGTCTGATGCCCATAAGAAGTGGTGTTAGGGTATCTTTTACAACGTAAAGATAAGTACTGAGAGAAATACCAAACATATTCAAGGCATGTGCTTCTGGGCAGCAAGTGTGTGTGTGTGTGTGTGTGTGTGTGTGTCTGTGTGTGTGTGTGTGTGTGTGTGTGTGTGTGTATAGACATGAGCATGGTGCATATGTGGAGGTCAAAGGCCACCCTCCAACATCACTCTTCAGGCATCACCTACCTTTATTTGAGACAAGGTCTCTGGCCTGGAACTTCAGTGCACAGGAGAGGATGACTGGCCTGTGGGCCTCCACAGAGTCTCCGGTCTGATCCCATCTTGATGCACAAGGACTACAGATGTGTGCCACTGGGCGCAGCTCTATATAGTGGCTTTGGGAAACTGAATTCAGGTCTTCAGGCTTGAAACCTGATCATTTTATGGACTATGTCATGTCCCTAGCCAGGGAGTGAGATTTAAATACAAAGAAAAATGTGGAAGTATTTCGTTGTTTTCCATATCAATCTAGATTTTACTTGAAACAATAATCTTTGCAAATTGCAAACACCATTTAGAAAGAGGACAAGAAAGAGAAAATAGTGAAAATTGTTAGCTGACTTTTGTGTTCAACTCTTTGCAACCATTAACTGGGGCAAAACCCATGCTTTGACAGGTCATTGGCCCTAGGAGGGGCTCATTCTCCTACATGTATGTATTGAAAAACTGCAACTAAGGTTTTCTCTTTGTACTCACAGAGAAGGGCACCCACCAAGCCACCTCAGAGAACTTCTTTTTGCAGTAGCTGATGACTAGTAAAGAGACCACAGGTGGGCAATGTGCAGAGAGTAAGTATAGGATGCAATACAGGCAGAGACGTCTATACCACACCCTCTCCCATCAAGGCCAGAAAAGATTCTCAGTCAGGGTAGTGAATGTATACACTAAAATGGTTTTCGCTTGACATGACAGGGCCGTTGTACACACAGACTTATATGAGCTGTGACTGCGTGCACAAGCGTTACACAAATCAAGCCAGTCAAAACTCTAGCATGGGTGGGGAGGGGCTCAGGAAATCACACTCTTTTCTACAAAGCTATTGGCAGTCGGCGACTGCTAGGGGAATGAGAGTGAGCTCTCTTCAGGGATTTGGTCCCAGAGAGTCTAAATTGCTCCAGGGTCTGCATCTGTGCACATATTGGCTGCACAAAGTAGGCTCAGTGAATTTTTAAAATAGACCACAGGAATTTGGGAGGGAAAGTGGTAGGGTAATCATGGAAGAATTGGTAGAAGGTGGTGAGTGGACTTGATCAAAACAGATTACATGCATGTATGAAATTCTCAAACAATAAAAGAGAAAATTAAAATAATAAAAAATAAAATTACTCTCCTGAACTTCCAAATTTATAAAGATTGAAAAGGAAACAAACAAAAATGTTTTCCTAATTAAAAATCTAACTGAATCTAACTTTTAAGATTTGATCATGTGTATTTAAAATTCCAAACAAACACTGGAAAATAAATTTTAAAAACCTTTTAAATCTGTAGAGTAGGAAAAAGAAAGTGATTTTAACTAACACAAAATAAAAAAAAAAAAAAAAGAAAAAAGAGAAAGAATGTCTCAGCAGTGGAAAACACCAAAGGGGGCAGATATTCGAGCACATCCCAATAAACGGAATTGTCCGAGTGCAACATTTGCACCTGAGTCTAGTTTTGAAAGTCTGGCCACGTGGCATTTGACAGAGACACTCTGTTAAATAAAGACACGGAGACAGGTAGGCATACGAAGACCGCAATAATAACAGCAACCACAAAAATAAGTCCTTGAGGTGATATTAAAAGCAAAGAAAACATCAGGCAGAAAACAGTAGAGGACAAGGCACGGCACAGAGGAAAAAAAAAAAAAAGTCAACCAAAAGGTGTAATGGCGACGAAAATGTCCACATCTGAAAGATAACAGCAGTGTGTCATTTCAAGTGAATAGGTGTACTGAGGGATGGCGTTGTCCTCTGCGTCTCTTTTACAGTGCAGCAGACCACAGAGAGACGGAGCCTTAAAAAGATATGCAGATTTGAGGAATGCAATTAATAAGCTTAAAATAAAATGCACAGACTTTTTTGCTCAGGAAACAGACATGCGTGTTGTTTCACACGTAACGTTGAGGCATCATACACTTATTTCCTACTAATGGGAAAGTCATTGGTTGCATTCGTAATTAGGTATAAAGGTGAGCTGAGGATTTTAAGAGGATATAACAAGTTTTTATAATTATGAGTTATAAAATATTTACTAATTTCAATTTATTTATCAAGAGATTAAACATTTAAAGTATATAAAAATTTAAAATATTTGATCAGCTTGCAAAAAAATTAGGTTTAACCATAGATGTTTTAAAACTGAATTTTTTTGTGTTGTGTCTTTCCCACTATTTCCTCTTCTCCCCCCCTAGGTCTCGTAAGTCCTCTTGAGTCCAGTCGCCTCCTTTCTGGTTTCACGTCGCTCTTGGTCCCTCCCCCACTATCACAATACCTCTTTATCTCTCTTCGTGGTCTTCTATCTAGTCTCATAGTCTATACCCACTCTTACTACCCCTTATTTACATAGATTCAAACATGTTAACTATCCAGTTAGCATATATGAATACTATATAACGATTTGTTTCATTGCGACTTTTTTGTGCAGGTATGTAGTGTATTTTGTTCACCATCCCTTCCCTTTACTGTCTCTAATATACACAGATGTCCAGCAATATCCACTCACATTTTTTATCTGTCATATGGGTCATTCTGATGAATGGCAGCATTAGTTTTGGGAAGAATGTGGTTAAACAGATTTGTTCATACATCAGAGTTGTCAATGCGGATTAAAAGTCACGAAAGTGCTTGATTCCTTTGATCTAGAAGTTTCCTTTTTAAAGCTCTTTTACCTTATCAGTATTTATTAACACAGAAATCTTTGACAATCTTTCTAAGGGTAAAAGATAAAGCATAATTTTTAAGTAGAACTACAGAATATTGATGAAGTTAATAATCGTATGTATGTCACATCACTAGGCAGTCTCAGAATAACCATATTTGGGAAATATTTTTAATGTATAGCATAATACTAATACATATGATAGGGTAGAAAACGCAGACAGAGTTTCTAGAACACCCTGAATAGTATGATCAATTAATATTCATGTACATATATCCACAAATATCATCTAGTTTAGACATGTGCCAACTGTACATCCATTGCATTCATCTGTTTAGAACTGCGTTGGTCTATTCTAAAATCAGATTTTAACTTTACTTGTTTTTTCACATTTTTTAGTTTAATATGCTTTTTAATATTTAACCTAGTATGAACACCATTAGAAAGCTAAGTAACTATTAATGAAAAATAATATCTTGATCCATTAGTTACTAGGCTCACACCAGTCACTGTGGTGTACAAGAAAGGGGTCTTGGGCCTTTTCCCCCCAGAAGAGATGCTTCCCTGGCTTTTTCGGATGTGACTAGAAGGAGCGGATTTGTCCATTATGATTGCCCAGCTTCCTCCAGCACTCTTCTGCCAAGAGAGGAAATGAAAGGATAGGATACCAAATGGATATGATAGAGTATGAGCACAAAAACAGAGGCCAAAAACATGATCATAGAAACGGGGAACTGTGGTCTGCCAGGTTGAGAATTTGTCATTTCACAGGAGATCGGAAGCTGTACCAGGCCTGGCTGACATTTTCCCAAAGGAGCAGGTGTCACCTGAGAGGCATTGCAGGTCACTTACACCTTGTCTTATCTTCCTTCTTCTGCCCATTTGAGATGACACTTTCTCTCTAGCCTAAGTGAGTTCTGCTTTTTGTCAAACTTACAAAAGCTACACAGAGACACAGAGTTGGGGGGGAGGTCAGGCTTTATGGATCTCTCAGTCAGGTCATGGAGAAGTGTTAGACATTTGCATAAGACATCCTGTTTCTTGACACAGTAGAGGGCACCAGGGTACAGATTATGGGCCCCAGACTCTCAGATTTCTCCCAGCATGCCAGTTTTGGGCAGATTTCGAAGGAGGCTCAAAAATCCGTTTATGTTTGCAGTATTTTCTAAGCTTATTTTAACCAAGTTCCTATTGTAAATACAAAGACTGCTTGTATTAAACAGTCATACTGTTTACAAATGATTATTTTTTTCAGGGCAGCCCACCATGCCAAGGAGGAGGAGGAGGCTTAGGAGGGAGTAGCTGGAGTCAGACCCCGCATTCTCTCTGTCTGCGTGAGACTGCCGGGCATGGGTAAAAGCCTTTGAGCTACACATTCTCCTGTGAGAATGTGGCCCTGATACTGGCTCTTGACTTCCACATTTATTATTATATTTTCTTTCACTCCCACTCACATCCTTTTCAGATAACGCATTTTCGTCTTATCCTGCTGTGGGCTTTGCTCGAGAGCGCAAACCAGAAGTACGCCTGCATTTTCTCACCAAGCTCATCATTTGGCTGCGTATCTTTATAATTAGATTTTTCAAAATCCCCTCTCCTCATATATCAATTATTCCACTCCCTTAATCATCTTCCTCGGTGTTCCCCATGATCCTACTCATTTGTCAAGCTGTCTGGGTCTTGCTAAGAAGGAGTGATACATACTGATGAAGTTCCATATCTTCTTGACTATAGCCTTGGGATCTTCTCTCCCTCTGCTTCCTGCTTGCTTTGTTGGATCACAGCATTGCCTTCACTGTCTGAGTCTGAAAATCATTCAGTTTGATGTGCTTTTGGATTTCTGTGAGGATACTACTTATCAAGCCGGGAGCTCAGAGAACGGATGCAGCTCTGTCTGCATCTAAGCACCAGAACACTTAACTTTCTGATTCACAAGCCGGTTTTATGACTAATTAGCCTGTAACCTTAGCAGTGCTGGACAAAGACGTTAAGTAGTGGAATGGACTCCCGATTCTATGCTACTTTGGAAGGACAGGGAGTGGATATTCCAGCATTCAGAGATACAACAGGCAGCTCTCTATTCTAGCAGGAATGTCACAGCCTGAAAATTTACACTGTGGTGATTAAATCATGGTCCAGGCCCCATCAAACTCAGCACAAAAGGAATAAGCTAGCGAGGCCTTAAGTAAAAGACATATATAAAGAAAGACACATATTTCTACAATTTGTCATTTATCTCTTTCTGTAGAACTTGATTCAAATATACTGTCTTTGACACGTTCTTGTCTACTTGTCGATGTTATTTTATGATGTGCATAAATTTTTTTCTTTTATTGTAGTCACTCAGAGTGAGTGATTTACTTTTTCAATTGATCTATGAGGATTTTTAAATGCTCATATATTCGTTTTTCCATCATGCATTTACAGACAGCTTACTGTAGGGAGGTTATTACATGGACACTAGGGATGAATGCTGGGAGGCAGTCTCTGTTCTCAAGGGTTTTTATTCACTACGAGAAAAGGCAGATGTCAATCAAACATTCCATAGGTTCTTGTGGAAGTACAGCCACTATTACTGCCCCTTAAAAGGTACATTAGTGAAGGGCATGCAGGTAGGATATTTTGCAGTTCCATTTTGTTGAATAGTGTACTTCTGTTCCTTTGAGACCAAAGGAGACGCACATACAGAGGTGGGCCCTTGAGTTGCTCTGAAGGTGAGGCCATTTGGAAGTGTCTATTGTTCAGGGGGAGTGGCAGTTTCATTTACATGTAAATACATATTTGACATTGCTTAGTTCAACAGATATAGGACCATATTGGTCACTTTGTAATATTATTATAAAACAACACACAACGTAGCTAACTTAAAAGCAAAAATGCTTATTTATTCTCAGTTTAGAAGTTCAGTTATAAAGTATGTGTTTATTGTGTGTGCATGCATTTGGAAGCCAGAGGCCAACCTTGGGTGTCCTCCAAACAGGCAAGGACTACTTTGTTTTTTGAGATAGGGTATCTTACTGGCCTGAAACTCTAAGTAGATTACTAACCAGAGAGATATGTCTGTCTCACTGCTAGGATTTCAAGCATTTTATATGTGGGTTCTGGGGTCAAATTTACTTGAAAACCTGAGCTATCTCCCTAAATTTTATTTTAAACATTAACATTTTATTTGTTATGTAAACTGATTTCTTGGACTCAAAATATATTAAATCCTACCTTACACCTTGTCCCCAAACACACTTCATGTATATAATAGTTCTTCAATCATTTCTGTGTGGAAAATGTTATTTGAGCCAGTACCTACCTTCATGTGCCCGAATGGAAAATCTGGGACTTCTCTTTTCCAGAATACTTTTCAGAACTGCTAATCCAGAAGGGAAGATACTATGTTATGTATCAATTCTCCTAAAAACAACTTAATGTTCTGAAAGTCTCCTGACAATTGACTTTTTGGCCATAGTAGAATACATCTGGCTGACATTTCCCAAAGGGCATGGTCAGATCAGATCCTGGTCCCCTGAATCAAAACTCCAAAGGTCCTATCCTTTAGGGTATCAGGCTCTGTTATTTCATTCATGACATTCTATTGTTATGGAAATTGTGACACTACTCAACAGCTGACTTGTTTCAATTTGGACTGATTCTCTTTTTATCTACATGCATGCCTTGAATAGAGTAAATCTGACTAATGAATTTGTAGGCAGGATTTTGGCAACATGAAAGACTCTGGCCTCCCTAGAAAAGTTTTCAGAATTTGCCTAGTGTTTATGAGGAAAATTGCTTCTTATAATTTACACCATTTGTATCTAATTTTATTTATCAACAAACATTCTACATATGTACAAAACCCACTCTTGTAAAGCTATTTAATCTTTAACACCCATTTAATCCTATCAGTGGGGTTGTTAAAATAAACATGGATGATTCTAACATGCCTGGAAGTTTACACATTGTCCTGTTTGCAAGAGCCAAGATGTTGCTGTGTTTATCCTAGACAAGGGAAGGCCTTCCTTTGAGGACTGCATTGATCTCCAAAGCAAAGATAACTCCACAAGTCCAAATCCCATACAAATGTTGTTAATTGTCACCCACATATCTCAATTTGTTGATCCAGATGTCTGCAGGTCCCCCGTACTGGGGAAGATCTAGAAATTAAATATTTAAAAGAATGTAACTATTTTACGTTTTCATTTTAATGCCCTGCTTCGGCTTGGATGTATTTAAGGAGGGCATACATATACACAGAGGCAAAGAAAAGGCACCAGCATCATTAAATTGATGGATCAGACACTTAGCAATTTTAATGAACTTTCTGTTTGGTTTTCAAAATTATAAGAAAAAAGTTATTTCCCAAGCTTGTTTAATTTTTAGCACTCATTTATCTCATCCATGACACATATATGGATAGTTTACAAATTATTAGATTATAGACACCACTGCTGACATATTTTATATGTGTCATTATTTAAAGGTGTTTATGTTCTAGCACTTTTAAAACTCATTATATTGTTTTTCAGACTAATAGCTACCAAGTTTTTCACTGGTTCCCATAACGGTGTTGCTTCAAGAAAAAAAATGTTTTAATAAATTAAAAAAGCTTATTTAAATTCATATCCAAACACCTTCACATAGTAAAAGTATGTGATAATGGCATAGTAAGTATAATTATACTAATAAATATTATGTTTGTCAAAACAGGTTTTCATCATGCATGAATACTTCATATTTATATACTTCATATATTATTATCATCATCTCTATCTACTGGGTTAGTATAATCTTAATAATGCATAAAAACAGCTTATAGTTCCTGTGTCTAGAACACTAGACTTGTCTGTGGATTATTCAAAACCCAGGAAAGATATTGAAGTTTGTTGTGATGCGTGTCATGGCAGATGTCAAATCCTCCCTTTTCTCAGTCTCTGGCACTTGCAGAGTAAGAAGTTCTTGTGTTCACGGAGTTAGGAAAAAGACCTTGGTCCAGATGCTAAGGAAGAGGTGTTATTTCAGTATCATCAAGAAGACTCGAAGGTCTTTTAACTTAGATGCCACCAACAAGCACGCCCCTAGACTGTGCCCACCTCTTGGGCCACCTTAGGAGACTAAGTCATTCTTTGCATTGCTAGTTATTATAGTTGTGGGGCATTTCAGTCACTTAGGTCTGTCATATAAGATGTTTCAATAGCATGCACAGGGGGAGAGAGTTAGATGCTCCTTATTTTTTGAGAGCCTTTGAGGACTGTTTATACAACACAGATGGAGGGTGGATAACTCAACACCATCACGCTAGCCTGACAAAGACAGTACCATGCAGCCTAAGTCCTGCTTTAAGCAGAAGATACTGTCACATGACTTCATTTCCTAGCCTCTTTCGTTTCCATGTTTTTTCACTTAAAATGAATTTATTTTAAGGATGTCTTTGTGCTATGGAAATGTCACTGTCCTAGAGCAGGAATTTTCAGTTTGAGAATCAGGAAAAAAGTGTGCTAGAGAAGCTAATTATACCACTTATCTTCTTTTTTTTACAGTAGAACAGGGCTATCTTACATCTGTTGAAAAAAAATAGTAATAATTAAAAGGACACTAGCAAACGTGTTACTTTGGGAGTTCTCTGTGGATTTCAGTGGCTGCCAGTCCATGGTCACAGCAGGGCAGACCATTATGTCAAAGGCTACATTTTGTGATTCCTAAAATAACAAAAATTCAATGTTCGTGTTTCCTACCCTGTTTCTGAGAACGCAAGTAGAGAAGAAGCTGGCCTGTCATATCAAAAAAAAGTTATCTTCATGTGGCACACATGGAAGCTGTGAAAATTTTCAACTCAGACAAGTTCCATATAATGCCACAAAGAGGCTCTGTCTTGAATTAGGAAGGGTGATTAGACTACATCTCTGTCCTGGGACAACATAAGCTTGCACCATAGGTTGAGAGAGTGTACTTAATTATCACCGTGAACCTGATCAAGATGCTGAGAGAAATCAAAAGGCAGGAAACCATACCTGGATCAGGACATATTTTAAGGTCAACATATTCTCAGGATTGTGAAGGCCCAACTTGGTCTTGACAAAATGTAAAGAACATCATGGTTGTGTTTTCCAAAACAGTTACAATGTGCTCTTCCAAATGTACATACACACACTCACCTTTTGACACTTACAACATACAGCTTAAAATATTTTCACAAGACTAATTCCTAAAGTAATTTTCCTGAAACAGGCAACCTATTTTCTACTAATAGGACAGCAGTGTATCTCTCAAGTAAAAACAAAACCAACCAACAAACAAACAAACAAAAAAACAAAAAAAAAAAAACCCCTGCTATTTCAGAGGAAGGGTAGAGGTCATATAGGACCAGGATTCCATAACTTGGACTTTAGTACCATTTGTTACCTTCTTTGTAGCCCCCCTTTTGCAACAACCTTCCTCTTCTCTATTATATATGTCAACAGATTTCACCTAAAATTCATATTTAAAAAAATTGTTGGTCTAATTATTATTCTTCCTGCCAGGCATGATTTCCCTCTTGTTGAGTGGGTTTTAAATCCAGTTAGAGAGCTATTGGTTACCACCAAGGCATATATGCCCCTATTGTACCCTTAGAGCTCTTGTTCTATGCTGGTCATTATTGTGGTTCATAGGCATGGCTGGGTAGGACTTCTGCTTGCTTTCCTCCTTTGGAAGCTTTCATGGCACTTTCTGGTATCACGAAAGCTAGTCCTTGAGGAGGAAGTATTTCAGTCCAGTTCCAGCCCTGGGCCCTCTGTGTCCTGCGACTGAAGTAAATGTTGCCTTCAGCAACAGGTGCTTACCTTCTGCCCCTGGGGGATAACCAAGGGCAACAGAAATAAGCAATATGTTTTGGGATTCTCATAGATAGCCCTGGCCAGTAATTCAAAAGAGGGCTTTTCATGCCAGGTGTTGGGGGTTTGTTATATGGTGTTTGGCTCTTGGAGGGAGCACTGTCAGCCTAGATGGAAAATTTTCATTTCAACTATATATGTATATTTGCACATAGACTTTAGTGTACATTTAAGGTCACGATTTTTTAGTGGATTGGTTGTTCATTTGTTCTAAGTGCTTAATAACATTCTTTTGTGTAGATGTTCCATGTCTTTTCACTCAACCTACAGATGGATACTTTGGTTATTCTAAGTTCTTGACATCACAAATGAAGTTGCTATAAATATCCATGCATGGATTTTTGACTGGATATCAGTTTTTAACTTAGTTAAACATTAAAGAGTGTGATCATTGGGTTGTACTGTATGAGTTTAGGTTGGTAATAAACTTTTTCCCTTTTTTCTTTCTGGCACTTATTCTATGGGTTTCTAGAGTATCGAAGGGTTTTATTGCTGTGAAGAGATACCATGACTACAGCAGCTTTAATAAAGGAAAAAAATTTATAATTGAGATAGCTTATATCTCAGAAGTTTAATCTGTTATCATCATAGTGGGAAGCGTGGTACCATGCAGGCAGACAAGGTGCATCTGGATCAGTAGGCAGCAGCAAGAGAGTGAGACACTAGGCCTGGTTTGAGCATTGGAAATCTCAAAGCGTACCCCCTGTGACACACTTCCTCCAATGAGGCCAAACCTCAATACCACTTTCAATGAGTCTATGGGACCATTTGCATTAAAACTACCACAATGAAGTAATGTGGAGCTCCATATTGAGGTACAATTGAGTTAGTAGAAGACTATTGTATGTTTTTCAATTATTTATTAACTAACCAAAGCATTTATTGAAGGACTTCCATGTAGCGCATGTTATGATAACTGCTTAAGTGTTAAAGATTGTAACGCAGCTGCTGTCCTTGAGGGGACTTATAGACTACTGTGAAGACTGATGCACAAATGCATAATTTTCACATCACCTAAAAAACTGTTTGTAGTAAAGGAAATTAGAAAGTGGATGAGAACTCAGCACTGTAGAGACTGAAATTTTATTGGAAAGCTATAAGGTGGGTAGATGAGGGAATAGGATTTTGGTGGGTAGAGAGAAAGATGAAAATAAGGACAACTTCCCAGAGCACTGCAGGACTTCTTGCTCAAACTTGTGAAACAGTGCCAAGATGACTGCACACCCAGAGGGGTTTCAGGCAGTGCTGTCTGCCTACAGTTCTCTGAGGGAGTATGGCCACAGTTGGACTTTCTTAGTATTGAATTTCATCTTTTAAACAAGTGAAACTGATAATTTTTTTCCCTAAAGTTTCTCCTTTCATCCTGTTTATAAAGACTTTGATTTTCAAAAGGAAAGAACAGTCATGGTACATAGAGGTGGAGAATTCCTCTGCCCAACTTGAACAGACATCATTAAAAGGCAAAGCGCAGCTCCTTTAGAACTAACTCTGAGCTTCATATTCAGCTAGGAGTGGCACTACACCGATTCTACCACAGTCATTTAGCAACACTCTGTAAAAGTTTATTTTGCATATATATGCTTAATTATAGACTTTGCACATTATACATTTATATATACATATTATACATAGGATTATAGTCGCACATTAATGTATATCTTACTTTATGAATAATTTAAGGAAGTTGAAGCTGTTTACCTTAAGTGCTAATTTAAAAGTCACATTCCCAAGCAGAAAGAGATTCTCCTCTGTCGGGGAGCCCATGGCAATTGAAGCCAACTTGTTTCTTCTCAGACATTAGCTTTTTACTTCTGGTGCTGGGAATTCTCACAAACCGTTGCCTGCCTGTATCCTGCTGCTGCCTGCAGACTTGGAAGAAGTTCTAAGTCATCTCTCTTTTGCAGAGCCTCTGCCTATGACTGCTAGAGCGGGGCTCCTCACTGCAGAGATGGACTCCAGATCTCTGTCTCAGACGGAAGCCATCCTCTGTTCATGGTGTGTGTTATGTACTGGGTTTTGGGTTTCAGCTTCTGTTACAATTTGTAATGATTGATGATGGTTCCCACAAGCTGTCTTTGACAGCATCTGGATAGAGTTGGTTATGTGAGTGTTTTTCTTTCTTTTCCATTCCAGGGAAAAATGGAAAAGCTTGATGCTGGGCACAGGATCTGATTTAGCCTCGATACCACATGCTCATGGGTTTTCTTTTCTTCCGCTGTGTAGGATCCATCTCAATTTTCATCTCTGGGTTCTTCTCTTTCCTGAAATTGATGATCAATTAAAGCCCTGTGTTGTCCATTTTTCTTGGCCATCTGGCCCACGTGCAGGTGTCGTGTGTGTGTGTGTGTGTGTGTACCCTTCTATTTCCTCTCAAGCTAGGCAGAGTGTTGGAGGTGGGTGGGAATGCACCAGATGGCATTCTGAGTCTCTGTGCTCATGGCAAATGTGTTCAATTACTGTAAAGGACCTCCTGTTTTATTCAACTGTTATTTAACTTATCCCTATTTTCATTTCATCCTTAGTTATAATCCCCCTGCTTCTGTCTTCTGGTTTAGCATGGATTTTTGCTTGTGCGGGCTTTCCTCTCATGTTGACCCAGGCTTCTTCCTATTTATGTGATTACTTTCTTCCATCTCACATTCTGTTCATGTTACCTTCTCATGCAACTACTCTGGAAACCCTCTCCAAGCTTGCAGATAGCCCTTGCACAGATGATATTACCCTGTTCTTACCTTTTCTTTCTTGTTTTTAGATTCATTTATTTTATATATATATGAGTGGTTTGCTTCCATGTATGTATGTGTACTATGTGTGTTCCTGGTGCCTTCATAGGTCAGATCTCTTGGAACTGGAGTCATGGATGGTTGTGAGCCACTATGTGGGCACCGAGAAGCAAATATGAGTTCTCTGCAAGGGCAACAAGTGCTCTTAGTTGCCGAGACCTTAATTCCCCAGCCCTTGTCCTACTTTTAAAAATATCATTTATTACATTTGAGAATTTAAAGTTAGCGCACTTTACAAAAACACCACCAGTTATTATTTATTTAACCATACTCCCCAAGACTATAAACTCTTTGAAGGCAATAACTGCTTTTCCAATTTGTTCTGGTATACAGTTGATGCTCAGTGAATACTTATCATAAAAACAAATAACATATTCAAGACCTGCCTCCAATGAAGCTCTCTGTCTTTGTCTCCATGACTACCAGGGACTATCTAAGTCTCAAGATGTAGTGATTGTTATGTAGAGAGCCAAGTCAGTCAGTGGACTCAGCTGCACAAGTTTGTTTCATCACTGTATTTTGACCCCTGGATCTTGCTTCTGTCATCTGACTGTAAACTGTAGCCCGTATCTGAAAGATATAGGAGTTACACCTAGAATTATGTTGAAAGCAGAAGAAAACTGAGAACTAGGCTTAAGAGTGAGGCAGAAGGAGACTTCTACCTCAGTATGCTGCTTGCTAGCTAGCTAGCTGCAGGGCCTTAGATGGCTATTCATCCAGTACTGAGAAATTTTATTATCTTGACATTCCTGTAAAATTCAAAAGTGATGTATGCTGATGAATATAGGACATGTAGCATTTGACACTTATAGAGGCTCCCTAAGTAGTGGTGACAATTATTAAGGAGTCTCTTGTAATGGCTCTTAAAATTTATTTCCACCTGAAGAAGTAAATTGCATTGTTACTACTCAGTGGCTCTTTTGTAAATGCTTGGCAAGAGGATATTAACACATTTGCCAACAGTTTAGCCTAAGCTTTTGCTGAGGAGAGAGGGAGCATCCACGGTGTCTCGCATCCTGACTGGAGTGTCCTGCTTTGATGAATGGGTGGAATGAAAGTTGTTCCTCTCTCTCTTTGGGTGTTGTTGTAGTTCTTTGGATCAACAATTCTTCAAAACTTTCCCAAATGACCCATTCATTGATAGGAACTCAGAGAAAGTTAGGTGGAAGATGGTTTTGCAGTTCTACTTTCCAACCCATAGGAGGGCTCACTCAACACTTTAACACTATGAAATGGTGGTTAAGGAATGATGAACTTAAGGATGAGATGAACTGAAGGAAAAAATGTTCTCCCTGTCCCTTCAGGCTGCTAGGTATCCACATCCAGATGAAAGCAGTATGATATCCCAATGACACAAAATGGGGCTCTAGTTCACTTGGTCAATGCAGTGGTTTCTTCAGGTAGAAGTAGCTGAGCTTTCTTATTTCTTTAAGTACCGTTGCCTTATATTTGACCTTTGTTTTGAGGTAGGGTCTCACTGTGTAGCTCAGTCCATCCTAGAAATCTCAGTTCCCTATCACTGCCTTTGAAGTTTTGTTCTTACCAGACTCCCACACTCAACTAAAGTTACTTTCTGTTGGCACAGACATTAGCTGGTTAAAGTAGTAGTCTCAGTTTTGCTGAGTGTTATCGTTTTCCGTGTTGCACTGAAATGGATTAGGGGAGTCTTGCTCAGGCAGTAGACTATTGCTACATACTTGCCTCATTACTCAACCAAAAGCC
Organism: Psammomys obesus; assembly: GCF_907164565.1. Taxonomy (NCBI): domain Eukaryota; kingdom Metazoa; phylum Chordata; class Mammalia; order Rodentia; family Muridae; genus Psammomys; species Psammomys obesus. Next base: position 14,537,420 of record NW_026596046.1, read on the forward strand.
AAGAATCTCTTGATATCATTCATGGAGTGAACTGGGTTCCATATGCCAGGAACCGTTGGAATATTGAATGCTCTCAGTTAGTCATTAGTTTATTCTAGATATTTGTTCTTGTTTAAATCTTCTATTGGCATTGCACCCCAAACAAAATCTTTACTACTTTTTTTTTCTGGGCAAAGCATTTGTACCACATTTCTAATAAACACACACACACACACACACACACACACACACACACACACACACACA
>NW_026596046.1:14537675-14584357 GCF_907164565.1 Psammomys obesus
CACACACACACACACACACACACACACACACACACACACACACACACCAAGATAAAAGTTTCTTGGGTCGCTAATACATTATGCTCCAATATATTTTATTAGAAATCTAATAAATTTAAAAACCTATAAAACTAATTTTTAAAACCTACCATGTGGTCGCAATCTAGCAACTTTTATTTTCTAAGCTAAATATGCTTAACCCCTGTTCTCTTCCGAGTTCCTATTAACTTTCTTGACTGCACATTCTCCCACCTATCTAGGGCTCTCCTTCCTTTTTTGTTGATGATTTTTTTTGTGCTAATCCTCTTCCCTGCTTTTACTTAAATTTTCTTGAAGATATTATTTGTTCCAATACAAATGATTGTTGCTATTGTAGAAATTGATAAGGAAATATTCCCATGTGTGAGTGCCCTCCAGAATTGTAGGTGGACACTTATAGCAGTATTCTGACCAGCCTCGGGTAGATTATCTTGAACTCAGCCTGTCCTAAATGAATGCCATTATTTTCTTTAAATGTATGACTTTCCTTCTTAGTAAATTAGTGGCTTTCTTATGCTTAGATTTATTCAGCCTAAATATTTCAGGTAGTCACTCATCTCTTTTCTTTTTTTGTATTCTGTAACTATGTTTTCTGAATAATAATGTTCATCTCAGTTCTCCATCACTGACATCATACTTTTTAACTAAAAACAAATGATGTCTCTTTTGTAAAACTTGGATTTGAGTTTTTATACTATCAGACGTAGGACTTAACTATGACTTCCATCATTTTATGACACTAACTAAAAGTTGATTCCCAAATTACGCTCTCCAAAGCAACAAATCTTCCCTGGTGCCTCAAGAATCATCTTCAATTTGACTGCAGCACTGACCATGTCATATAGTATCACCATTGAGATCATATTTATTTGTTATATCATCGTACTATTTGGCACTATCTAGAGAATTAAGATCTGGAGTCATCTTTAATGTTCCTGTCAACAACCAAAGAATAACCAAGTCCACATTGATTCATTACCAGTTTCTTTATTAATGTGCTTTAATGTGCACATGTGGATTTGCTAACACAGGATTCTGATTCATCAGGTCAGGGAACAGGCTTCAGATCTGACATTTCTGTTCAACTCTCAACAGACATGAGGCTGCTGGTAAAGACTCACATCTGAGCAGCAAGACAATAAGTGTCCTATAGGCCTTCCTTTCTCCTGACCTCCACTCTGGCTCATGTACCTGTCATCTTGTTTATTGTCCCATGGTGAATGTGCTCTGCAGATCAGTCATACGAGGTCACTTGTCCTGGTAGACTTGGCTGGTGATCTAGACTAGGTTAGGTGCCTTTCTTGAATATTCCTGATCTTTTCCTGTTTTCACACTTTTATTCATCTCTTCTAACTTGTTTTGGCTTCTCTGACTTGCTGTGCAATGTTCTTTGTTGTGCTATGCAACAAGCAGGCGTAACCTAATAACAGAACATGTTTGGCCTATGCTCTTAAGATTTACCAGACTCCAAAACAATGAGTTAAGTAAACCTGTGTTCTTTCTAAATTACTCAATATTATGAATTTTTGTCCTTGTAACAAAAAGTAGATTAAGATACATAGAGAGGAAATCATTGGCTTAGAGAGCACCCCAACATGAATTTTGGAGGAATCCTGTTTGTTCTTTTGGAGAACAGATACATTACATATGATCCTAGTACTTATGCTTACTATCAAGCAGAGATATGTTTCCATCACCTCCGAAGGTTGGGGAAATGGGTCAAAGGGATTAGAGTGTCCCTCCTAGGTTAGACACACATGTAAATAGACCTGTCCCCCAAACCAGGACTCCATTCCTCCTACGGTCATACGGATCTCTTATTGGCTAATTCCTTACCTCACAATGCTCTTTGCAGCATATTAAGAACACAAATGAATCAGAAAAAGAAATAAGAGTAAATAAAACAGAAAACAAGGCACTTGAGATCTAATTGCATCTCCTAACCTCCAGGACCCCTGTGTCAGCCAAAGGCTGTGACTCACAGCTCCCAGTGCAAACTCACAGCAGAGGTGATCACTCAGCTCAGTGAAGCCAGCCCAGGAAATCACAAGCTGGTGGGTCCAGATTCCACTAAGATACTCCCCCATTAGTCACTCATAGCCATCTTTTTTTTTCCCAGTTGAATTTTGGCTTCTGCAACCCTACTCCTCTAACTCGTGGAGACTGACAAAATCCAGGTGCTGTGGTACATAGGACCTATGTTATGATGGGACAAGAAAAGGATCACAAGTTAGAGAGGTAGTTCAGTATCTAGAGGAAAGAGTAGAGCAGCCAAATTAACTTCACAAACACAGATTAGGAGAGAAGGAAAGTATGAGAGACAGGAAAGGATTGAGACTGGTCTAGCAAGGCATCCACCCTAGTGGAGCACCAGCCAGGTCTATAAGGATCACATTGATGCCTCCTCTAAACCCATTATCAATACTCCTCAGTATGCATGTGAGGATTTGTTAGAACAGGATTCTAACCCAAAAGGTGAGGAGTTACATGTAAATTATACATTTCTTTGGGTCTCAGCAAATGTGAGGTGGCAGGTAGAGACCCACACACTGAGTAGCAAGGCTAACAAAAATCACAAATGCTATATTGGAACCCTACCCTCATTACTTCATGTAATTTCAATCACTTCCCCCAAAGCCTCACATCAAAACACCATGGATGCATGAATTAAGTCCCCAATAAATAAGCTTTGGGGGATACACTCAGAGACTAGCAGTGGGGCATTGTGTACTCTGAGACTTTGGAAACAAACCGAAGGGTCACTGAGAAGTGGTACAAGAGATGCTCTTATTCCCCTCTACTTTGTTTAGCTGCAGAGGTTGTGAAATTCTGTGGGAGAAAGCAATGTGGTTTGAGGAAAGTCTCTAGCAACGGTCCTTCATCCTAAGAAAACAGCTTCTCCCAGTGTGCGTGTGTTTCTAAGTGTGTCCCCAGAGGCATGAGTGGTTCAGGAACTTGGCACTGAACTGCTGTGTTCAGTGTGCTCCCTCACCCGCTACCTCCCAATCACCCTCCAGAGTCCCAACATGTTTTCAGGTACAAATCAAGAAACTGCCAAGTTCACTGGCTGGTAAGGGCAGCAGTTAAAAAAAAAAGCCAAAGAATGCTGTGCAAAGAAGTTTGTGGAAGGTGGGAAGCAATAGGGGGAAGGGAGAATATTTTCAGCAGCACAGAGGAACTCTGAGACCCATTTGAAAGACAGACACCTCTCTTATTGTGATTTCTACATTTATGCCTCTTTAATGGTCAGCGGAGATCAATAGAATGCCTTCTACATGGTTAATCATGTGTCCAATAGGTGGCATCGATGAACATGCTACCTATGGGATCCATGCGTTAACAGAGACGATCATTGAACACTGACTTTCACTTTTCTTTCTTTTCCTCCAGGGCAGCCACTGAAGTTTTGGCAGCTTTGCTGAAATCCAGTAAGCATCTCTTTAAAAGAGGGGCTATCTCTTCCCCTTATCTTTGTGAAAGGTACTCTTTTGTTCTGTGGCTCCATTCTGACCCATGAAGAAATAGAGAAATTCGTATCCCAAGTCTGTTGGAGAAAGAAGAGAATGTGATGGCTGTTGAAAAGCAAGTGAATATATCTGAAATGGACATGTCCACTCATATTCTATGATTATTAGTGTTGATTGTCAAGTGAACAGAATCACCTGGGAGGATGGTCTCTCGGCATGCATGTGAGAGATTATTACAATTGAATTAACTGAGGTGGGGGGATCCAGCCAAAGTGGGTGCCATCATTTCCTGGTAGGGCTCCTTCATTTGTTGCTCTCTGCTTCTTGGCTTTGTATATATCATGGTCAGCTACTTCAAGCTCCTGGTTTCTTGTTTTTGTTGCCATGATGAACTGTACCTTGAACTATGAGCCAAGATAAATCTTTTCTCCCTTGAGTTGCTTTTGTCAGAGCATTTTATCACAGCAACAAGAGAAGTAGCTAAGACAAAGACAACTGTCTTTATAAGGGAAGTAAGTTGTCTGTTGCAGCCCTTGGGACTCTTCAATTCCTTCTGACAGAGGAAGCAACCATTAAGCATACTAGAATAAATCAAAGCTTGTGGGATTGTCCAGTGGAATAAAAGGTTATGACTGGGTACGTAGCAGATTCTGGCTTTTGGTTTTAAAGTTTGCTCATGACTCTATATGCTTGGGCAGGTAGGGTGTTGGGAATTACTTGGACAATGTAGATGTTCATAAGGTTTTTTTTATTATTATTAGAAAGTTATTTCTTTCCTTGGCTATGTGAGTGATTGAAAAAAAATAGCTTGGAGGTTCTGAATTATTGTGAGGATTTTTTTTTTTTTTTTTTTTTTTTGCCTCATAGCCTTAGTCTAATTACATTGGGAGTCGATTTCACATGTGCAATATAATAGTCGGCATGATGCATTTGGGAGTGAAGTCTTGGCTTAATGTTTTTATTCTTCCCCTCTACATTCCTCCATCTGTTTTAATTTGGCACCTTGGAAACAAACTTCTTCAATGGTGATAGTTGTTTCTCTATAGGGAGCTCAGGGCCTGTGGGTAATGGGCGAACTTTAATAAAAGTTATACATAGATAAATAAATAAAAGTGAAAACACTCATTCTCTATCAAACCTATAATCTCTGTCAACCAGAAGCAAGGAGACAAAGCCAAAGTACATGATGTTTCCTTTTATAGACTGAAGCAGAAAATGAATCTTGAATTCATTTAGTTGATTGGAACTTTATACGGTATCAACGTCTGTCCACAAACACAGCTTTAGAGCACAGAGTAGACTGAAGGCAGTGAAAGCAGACTAGGAAGGGAAGAGAGGAAGTCTATGGAATTCTTAAGATGTTAATATGTTACTTGTGGGTTCTGGAGAGGAAGCTGTTGGGTATTCAGAGTCAGCTTATTGCAGGTTTAGCCTATTGATTTTCACTATGGCACATGGTGCCATCCTCCAAATGCTTGGTGTTGGATGAAGGGCGCGGAGTGTGAAGGAAATGAGTGTTGCTCACTGGGCTATCAGTGGGTGCCACTTTGAGACAGTAGCTTTCTCCTGAGTCCTCCCAGCCTAGTTTCAGCAATGGAAAACTTGACACTTCTTGGGAAGAAAACCCTGAGAGGTAAGCAGGGCCATATTACCTCCAACATACTTGAAGTTAAGTAGCCTTTCATAAAATGTACCCACGATGTGAAAAATCTAAAGGTAAAGTCTCACATTCCTCAACTTTCGTGATAAGGATCATGGAATCTTGCCCATAGTGTGTGTAACTAGGAATGGACTCAGTCACATACTGTTTTGCTGTTTTTTTTTTCACACACTGGCCAGGCTTAATAAGCTGAGCCTTCAGTGGTAGAGGGCTCTGCTCTGAGTTTTATAACTTCTATTTTACTTTTAAGAGCAGTGGCTCTCAACCTTCCTAATGCCGTGACCTGTTAAAACAGTTTCTCGAGTTGTGGTTAACCCCGACCATAAAATTATTTTGTTGTTACCTCACAATTGTAATTTGCCACAAGTTAAGAATTGTAATGTAACTGTCTGATATACAGGGTATCTGATATGTGACCCCTGTGAAAATATCAGTTGACCCCCCCAAAGGAGTTGTGACCCACAGGTTGAGAACCATTGTTTTAGACGTTGACTCTTACCTCCTGTGTAGACCCTCCCTTGGATCTCTCGGTTAGGTGCCCCTACTTTCTGCTCCCATAGGCTTTCCTACCTCAGCAGGCTGACTTCATTATACTGAAGTTTGTGTTTTCTTTCCTTTGTCTCTCAGCACGAGCTTCTCAGGGACAGGGGTTATTCCTATTGATCCATGTATTTCTCCTATTAGCACAAGGCTGAAAGTACATATTTGTTGATTACAATTAACTGATTGATTTGTGATGTTGACCCATACGGAATAGCAAGATTTCTCCCTACAACCTGAATCCAACAACCCATGTCTAGAACCGATGACCTTAACATTTGTAGTTCTAATCCCTATTTACTTTACTAATAGACTGCTAGGGAACTGAAATCCCCTTACAAAAAAGGCTTTACTGTCCCATTAGGAAGTCGTATGGGGTTGTCTGCTAATTCCGCTGAGCTGTCCATATGGGTCTTTTCCTGGGTCTTTGGTTATTTATACCATGAAACAGTTGATCAGAGGCTCTCTAATATTCTTTCTCCCACTAAATACACAACATTCATTCATATCAGGGCCGTTCTTCCTTGTTGCCACTGGCATTTTGAATGGAGTATTTCTTTCCTGTTGAGATCTCTTTTGTGCAATGTAGACCATTTAGTGACACCCCTGATCTTTATGGACTAGCATCTGGCATTGTGTTTAGATGTAATGACCCACCCCCCCATGGGAATCAAAATTGCTTCCTGTTGAGAAGGTGTTAGGGTGCACACCTGACCTCCAATCCACCCAAAGTTTCACAAGATCCTTCCCAAGATACCTGTTTCTTGGTATTTCATAAACATTTTCATGTTTCATGATTGATCTAAGGTTTACCAGCATCAAGAATCATTCATATGTATTTATAAGCAACAGGAACACAGAAGGAAGAGCATTATTGCAAACATTCACAAGTTTCAGGGCAACCTGTGGGGGAAGATCTTGAAAATCTTAAAGTAAGGAGAGGAGGGAGGTTTCATCACCAGGAGCAACTCTAACGTGTGGGTGGAAAGGTTCTGAGGTCATAGGTGAGCTCAGCATAAAAGGCTGCACTTAGCTGGAAAAGTTAGGGCCTATAAGAACAACCATAGCCTAATAGATAGGTGCCATTGTTGTTCTACCAGCCCAACCAAAGTTTACATGGCGTGGAGTATCTGGGACTAGATGACACCAATCTAGGTAGGCTGGACTTCCTGCAGAGCTTGGAGAGTCTTGGGTGTTTCTAGTCACTTATGGCATTTATCTGTCATTTGTAGCTAAGCCTTAACGTGGAATGCCTTTTAACTTGAATTGAAGAGTGAGATCCTATCAGCTGAACTAAATGCAGGAAGTTGGGTTTTTGTCTAAAATTCAAAACCACATTTAGCACAGCTCGCCTGAAAGGTCCATGCAAACTTTTAGCTGGAAAAGACATGCTTGTTTTAGGTGGCGGCTATTCTGGCCTTGATGTTTACTCGTCAGTGAGTATAAAAGTTGGCAGTTGTAGTAGATCTCGGTAACTGCTTCACAAACAGTGAACATTGCCCTGTCTAAATAAAACTAGAACAAAATATTTACTTGTTGGGGGTAGTTAGTGTTCCCATGGACTCAATACTGGGGCAGGCTGAGGTCACCAAGATCCTATTTAATCATGGCTGAATGGAGTCAATCCCCACTAGTAGCAGAAGAACCAGGACTCAGAGAGGTGTAGGCCTACCCTCAGCAAGACACAAGGAAAGGGGAGAACTTCGGATCCCATCAGGGAGAGTTTATCATTTTACTTTGGCTCTCTCTCCCTTATCAGAGGCTAGGGGAAAAGCCAGCACAGGAGATGTGGCTGTTTCAGAAGAGAAATGAAGCAAATGACATCTCAAATCTCTTTCAATTCCTGGGCAGGCAAATTTTGCTTAGAAATCTGAGACCTCATGTCCAATTGTCTCACCCATTTCACACTAGAAATGAAAAAAAATCATTGTGCATTCGAGAGTCCATTTGTTTCTGTCTTTTAGATTAGAATGGCCTGATCTAAATTCCACATTGTTCCTCAAATCAGTTTTTCTCTATGCTCACACATGCACAAATTCTCCACTAAATGTTTCTGTACTGAGAGTGTGCCTCTTTGTGTTTTATTCTATCCAAAAGCACTTAGCTTTTTATTATCAAAATTTAATAAAGCTTTGATTAAGAAATCGCACTACTTCAATTGCTTGTGCTGTTTTTCTTTAACAAGCCAAAAAAAAAAAAACGTCGTGTGAGCTCTCTCTCTTTTTCTCTTGCTTGCTCTCTCATTCCCCCCCTCTTTACACTGTGCTTTTGTTTCTCTCACTTCTCTCTCTGCCCTTCTTCCTCACTCCCTAACTCCTCTCCTGATATCACTGTTCCCAGAGTCACCCTCTCTTTGTTTTTTAACCTCCTTTGCATAAGCATTAGCCATGAATGCATTTATGAAAAATTATGACCATGGAAGCAGCCCTTGAATGAGGAGCAGCAATGGGATTATAGTTGATTTGTGCTGGCCCCAGGGATGAGTCTTCCAATAATGTCTTGGCATTAACCTTGCTGCCCAGATTTAAAGGTCATAATTTTGCAACAAAGAAACACCTTCTGGTTCAGGCCCTAAATCTTACTAAGGGAATGAGAAGTCTACTTCATACCTCTCCCTTCTTTAAGAATTAGCTTTTAGAGGATGCTGGCCATTTGCAGAGGTTAGGGGATGGAAGGAGCCTGAGAGAAGTTAGCAGAGAAAGAAACACAGAGAAGAAAGGAGGGAGAGGGGTATACCAGAGGACTAATGGAAGGTTTGGCAGGAAGATGAGACTTCTCACAGCACTTCCCAGCTAATGTTCTGTCTGTCTGTCTGTCTCCCAGGGGATTGCCTGCAGCACTGGCACTGCAGTAATAGGAAGGAAGGACAAACCCTGTAAACACAGAGCATGGCCTGACACCCTTATGCTCAGGGTGGGCACCTGCTGTGGCCTGCTGGTTGGCAGTGTATACATGCTAGAGGACATGGTGACCAGATGACTTTTCTGCTTTGGAATGCCAATTTCAATAGTCTCCAAAAATGCTAGAAGTGCTGGCATTTCCTCAGAATGGATGTGTGTGTGTGTGTGTGTGTGTGTGTGTGTGTGTGTATCTGTGTGAAGATGGTTGACATTGTGGCTCCTTTGGTCTGATGGCCATACACAGATACCAGCAAATCAGTGCAGCCTTCATTGGATTCATGTGTGTGTTTCCACATAGCCTGTGACCTTCTATCCAGGAGCATTGACCTTCCTTGAGAAGCCTGGTACTCCAGGTTTTCCAGATGTTGTGCTTCCGTTTCCTAATGAAACTAAAGGTCAGACTGTCGTGGCTGAAAGACCTTGAGTTTCTCTTACATTTCTTCAAACATTTGTTGTTTAGTTTCTCTCAGCATGTGTGTACATGAGTTCACTTGTATGTGGAAGCTAGAGATCAACTTCAGAAGCTGTTCTTTAGTCAGCATCCATCTTGTTTTCTCTTTTCTGTTTTAAAGAATCTCTTACTCAACCCAGAGCTTGCCAAGCAGGGTAGGTAACTGGCCAGTGAGCCCAGTGATCTGTTCGTCTCTTCCTTCCCAGTACTGGGATTGCAAGCATGTTCATGACCGTACCTGATGTTTTTGTGTGGCTTTTGGAGATTGAATTGGACTTAGGTCCTCATGCCTGCATAATAAGCACTTTACCAGCCAACTGATCTACCTTCCCAACTCAATTATTATTTATTTATTTTTGATTATATTATAGTAATTTCTATGTCATGTACAGTATGATGTTGTGAAACATGACACACATGGGATGGCTAAGTAGAGTGAAATAGCTTTTCTTTTAAACTTAGTCTTACTCCTTAGAGTAGGCTGGCCTAGAACTTACTGTGTATCTAGACTGGACCTCAACTCATGACCCTCTGACCTCAGCCTCAGTGTTGAGATGACAAGCATGGGCCATTATGCTTTGCCAAACATGTGTGTTTGCTGAGTAGAGAGCTTAACCACATTAATTAGTGGAGCCTAATTAATTAGGCTCCCTTAAAAGGTAATATGGCCCTGGAACACGCTGGAAACTCTTGACTTTACTTGTCCCTTTCTTTCCCAGAGGAGAAAACTGAGGAGAAGGTAAGAAAGGTAGCAGGCAGAGCTCTCACAGAGCTCATCTTAGATCTCAGCACACTTGCCTCTCTCAGGGCAGGTCTACACAGCACCCATTCTCACCATTGTCCAGCATGAGGTGCCTTGCTAATCCTTTAAGTATAAAGTGGTTCTCAACCTTCCTAATGCCATAATCCTTTAACACAGTTCCTCATGCTGTTGTGATCCCCACTGCAAAATCATCTCATTGCTACTTCGTAACTTTAATTTTTGCTACTCTTATGAATAATATAAATATTTAATATGTAGGATATCTGATATGTGACTCCCATGGGGGGGTCACGACCCACAGGTTGAGAATCGCTGTTTCACACAGACCGGAGCTAGCCTTGGTTATCAATGATCATGTGCTTTCTGCAGGTAAACATATACAACCATTTTCTTTGTTGAACACCCACACAGGAGTTGAACTTCTTACTGTATCCTCATAGCTCATATCGGGCCACATTAGAGGAGCTGTTAATTTTTAATGTTGGATAAGGAAGAAGTCTAGTTTGCTAGAATTTGTTTCCACTGTGCCTTAGTAACTGTGGCATGTTCATAAACTCGACATCTCTTCTTCTACAATGACTTCTGGGGGGAAGTATGCAATATATTTCACTGATGAAGCAAAAGTCTCCTTCAAATAACACAGATTTTATTTTATTTTATTTGCATTTGCCACCCAGGCACGGACTGCTGCATTTGGCTTCCTAAGAAGGCAGCACAGCAAGCCACAACCATCACAACACTGACACCCAGCATTTATGGAGTCCTCTGCTATGTCGGACACTGTGTATACATTTAACCTGAAAAGGAGCTTTTGCAATCCCCATCTTACAAGTGAGGCAACCGAAGTTTGGAAGGCTTAAATAATTTATCCGGCAAGCAGGATTCGGAGTTTACCTGGCAGTCTCTTCCTCCCAGTGAGCTAAGCCCTGTGCGTCACCAGGAAGAGATTCAAGAGGCTAGGTTTACTTAACCCAAGGAAGGTACAACCAAATGTTGAAAGGAGGCTAAGTAAATGTTGTTCAAGTATCAGGAGGGTTAGTTTGGAGGACCATGTGTTACTTAAGTCAGAAACATTATACGGTCCACTGTAGTTGAATGGGACCCAGTGAAGAGATGTTGGAACACTAGCATGCGTGTGAGGAGCCTGTGTCTACCGCTTGGAGGGTGAGCATCAGGCAAGGCTGATGAATGAGGGCATGAGATCCTGGAGCATGCAGGGACTGGAAGGATTATAGGTTCCTATTACATCATGCCAAATTCAATTTGGCATATTCCTCTTTATATTCTTGGATTCAAGTCCAGTCTTGTCTGCCAAATATTTACGTATTTTGCATAGGTCCATAAGCGATTTTTTTTTTTTTTAAAGTTTAAATTAAAAGGCTGCAACTATTCCACTTGTCCCTTTTCCTTCCATCCCCCACTCCTGGAGTCTGACGTTGCGGGTTGCGTGGGCGGAGCTGCAGACGTCCGCTCCTGTAGTTCATGTTCCTGCCATGTGGTGGCGCCGTTCTCCTAGTTTTCTCCACCATTGCTAGTCCAATATTTATTTTCGGTGAGTAATTTGTTTATCAGGAGGTTATTTTAATCTAATTTTGGCCATATTTGCGAGCGCACACTATCTGTGCTTCCCAGCGTTAGCAGCTTGCATGTCTTGAAGGAAATTAGCTGAAGACGGTCTCAGAGGCTTTTGTGCAGCCATTATTTAAGGGAGGTGAGAGCAGGCAGGGTGAGTGGAGCCCGGGGTTAGAACAGCGGATGGAATTTGTTGCCTTCCCGGTGGTGGTAGCATGATTGAGCAGGATTGACCGGGGACGGGGGGTGGGGGAGCATTCGATTATCATTTCGCAGGCTCTCTCTGCCTGACAGCAGCAACGCTGGCAGTTAGGGTCGCTCGTCTTCCGGGACTTATAAAGGTCGTAGATTGGTCTGGGAAGGACAAAAGTTTTCTAGTTCAGCAACCCTCTGCAAGAGGCCCTCCTCCCAATTTGATGGCATTTTAACGAACTGCTACTGCAAGCCCTCTGTAAGCTGGGGAGTGGGGAGAGATTGGGAAGAGAGCGATTGCATACCAGAACACCCACAGCAACACCCACATGGTGATTAATAATACTTGCTGGGCACTTTGCTCATGTTTCGTTGAATTCTTTGTCCTCATTTATATACTAACCATAGTACTCTGCCTACTTTCTGTGCCAAGACGTAGTTAGTAGAAAGTGAAGACTTGCTGAGATCCCACAAATAGCACAAGGAAAGCTAAACTTTACCTCAGCTGTGACGGCTACCCAAGCACCGAGTCTTCACATACCTGTCGATCTTCAGCTGCAGCCAGGAAGCCTGGACTCTGGGTTCAGCCACAGATTGACTATGTGATCCTAGACGTGGTCTTTGTCATTGCAGTTGAGACCAGGTTTTTCCATAAGTGGAGGGTTGGTTAGAGGATGGTTTGAGGCTTCTTTGCAACAGAGTCTTATGTTTTTTGTCATCAAAGCCTAAGCGTGAATGGCACACGTGCAGCAGATACAATGGGAATACAGGTGGAGAGCCTTGTTTATTACAGCTTGGCTTTTCCCTTGCTTCCTGACTCCTGACAGACACCGAGAAGCTTCCAGGGAAGTTCCTGAGGGTCTGGAAAAAAAATATATTTATTGAAAACTTCTGAATGAATTTCTGAGTGGGATTTCGGGAGCTTGACCTGTTGTTTGGAATTGTAGCTTACAGATGGAGTGGCATGATGTTTCCGGTGGGAGGCTGGGAAAGTGTGCCACACTTTTCATTAACAACAGCAACAAAAGAGCTAGTGAAATTTGACCCAGAGAAAGCCAGAGTTTTGTATTCACCGTCAAACCCAGTCCAGCCATTTAATGGGCCTAATTAAGCAATTGAACTGAACCTAGGTCATTGAATACAGTGTACTAGATGGCAGGAAGGTAAGACAATGAACCTTTTCCTGCTAGGGTCAGCCTTTTCAGAGGTAACCATCCTGGGTCTTAACAGAGATATGGGTGGTGGTGATGAGATGTTCCTGCTTGACATAACATTTGTCTGCAAAATTATTATTGCCAAGCAGTTGTTAAGTAGGCAGGATGCTATCTCTTACCACCTCTGTCACTGGGGCTTTCCCTCTATTCTAACATTTGCCTGCAAGTTTGCATCACAGTGTTCCTTTGAAAAGACTGTAAAAGCGTTCAAGGTTCCAAGTCATGGATGAAGATGGCATGGATTTGATAGAACTGCATAAGTCAATCACCAGAAGGGCAAGATATGGTAGAGAACAGTGTTTGCACAGCGGTTATGGTGTCTGCTCTAAGGATACTGTGGGGTCAGATTATAGCAACCACAGAGACATGGTTATTAAGGTAGGCTGGTGTGTCCCCTCAAGAAATAATGAGTACCATAGAAGTAGGTGACATGACAGGAGTGGGGATAGAGCACTGGACCTTTGGTAAGAACTTTGGTAAGAGTCATTATTAGTTTATGATTACCATCATTGGAGGTTTCAGGAGTTGATGGTAGACAGGGATATGGCTTGTTCAAATTTAGTCTCCCAAGATCTGCCCCTTGCATTGAATGATACCTGGTTGTTTTTAGTGTCTCTCTTTCCTCTGGAAGGCTTTTCTGTGAAATGGCTAACAGAAAATAGCTTGGAGTTTGTGGACCACACAGTTTCTGTTATAGCTATTTCCCTTTGCCCTGAGAGGGCGGAAGCAGCTACAGGCAACACATAAAGGAATGGCTGTGGCTGTGTTCCCATAAAACTTTGTAAAAATAAGCTGTGGGCAGTATGCTGACCCCTACTTTAGACTGAGTGAGCCTCAGCCCTGGGGACTGTATTCCATTAATCCTTATTTCTTAAGCCATTAACTCTAATGTATTTTATACAGCAGATACTCAGAGCAAGTTATTTGAATAAGCAAAGGAATGAATAAACACACAAATGCATGCAAATCTGGTTCCCTTCAGTCCATCATTATACACTCTCTTCATTTTCATTTTGGGTCCTCAGGAGTTAACATCCCAGGTTGCGGAGTTGTAAACCCTTTAGATTTTAGAACTTGTATCATTCTGGCATAATTGATGGCTGGCTGTGGGTTGACACAGATAAAGTATCACAAAGATTTAGAGGGATAGACAAAAGGATAAACATTCCCCAGCTCCAGAGGCACAAGACTGCTTCCTCATCACACCCAGGATTGACTGTACAATTATTTATTTATGTCAAGATGTACATCAGCTGGTTCCTAGAAATCCTAGAAGTAGCAGGTTACAAGGCAACTTTCATATATTAGCTCACCTAATGCCTGCCATAGTCCTGTAAGACAGGTAAATATTTAACAGTTCTACAGCAGTGACTTTCAATGTGATTGATTTTGCCCCCGAAGGAACATTCATTGTGGCTGAGGACATTTTGACTGTCACATCTGTGGGAGGGTTGCTCCTGGAAGCCATGGAATAGAGACCGATTTGCTCCTAACATCCTACGGAGCTCAGGATAGGTCCCTACAATAAGTAATATCCAGACTCAGATGTCCACAGTAGGAGGTTGAGAAAGCCTTGCTCTCTTGAGACTCAAAGAGGTTAGCTGAGCTCCTCATAACTATGTAATATGCATTGGGTATGTTAGGAATAAAATATACCCATTTATTTCATTACAGAAGGTTGCATATCTATTTTTTTCAAAAGAAAACAATTTCGAATGAAACCTTGGCAGAAATGTGTATATAAATGGATAACAGTGAAGGTTAGAAATTCTATTCAAAGTGTTCCTTAGCTCCTACCCCAAACCCCAGACCTCTATTGGAACCTCAGTTTCTTCCTCATTTCCTGGAACCATTGCTGTTGATTTCTGGTCGGTGGGCAGTGTGTGTGTGTGTGTGTGTGTGTGAAGTTTCCATGTGGTGTTGCTTGTGCAGGAAGAGAGAATGGAGACATAGGTGTTATGGAGGAAATCAGTGATGGTATAGTCTGAGTGATAGGAAAGAGAATGGAAATATTGATAATTATTAATGCTGGGTTCAAAGGAGCATGCAGAAGGCTCAAGAACTTGGAATTTCATAATGATGTGTTGCTGGATGACAAGGCCAAAGGCAGCAGGCTAGACGTGCATGCTCTTTGTTCCTCCTTGCATAGTAGAGTCTGGAGGTTCTGTGAAGCATGAGCTGAATTACATTTCTGTAAAACCACAGAATTCTCTTCCTTGCAGTCCACAGTAGTACTCAACCGAGCACTGAGCGGGCGATGCCACAGCACACAGGCGCCTCCTGTATCAACTGGCAGAGATTTTCTTCCTTCCAGGTATAAATCCTGCCTTATTTGGGTGTCCTCCTCTGCTGCACTGACAGTGGAAGCAGCCAAGAGTAGTGAGGGCCAGGGCTTCTCAGGGGGCTTCAGCAGGAGAAACAGTTATTCTTGGGGGTTGGTGAGCATTTTTTCAACCAATGAGAATCAGCTCCAAGCAAAACTTTTGGCGAGCTGGACAGTCAGTCCCTGAAGTTTCCAGGCAAAGCTGTTTATTTCCTTGGGGCTTTTTTTTTTTTTTTTTTTTTTTTTTTTTTTTTTTTTTTTTTTGCAGAGATGTCACAGACAAGTAGTAATGGGGGAAGGTGAAAAAAACCCTGACCTAACAGGTTCCTTCATTTTTGCCCACCTTTCTGCAATGGCTCTCAAGGTTCACATGTGTGTGTATGTGTGTGTGTGTGTGTGTGTGAGAGAGAGAGAGAGAGAGAGAGAGAGAGAGAGAGACAGAGACAGAGACTGAGAGAGACAGAAACAGAGACAGAGGGAGAGGGAGAGGGGGAGGGGAAGGAAGAGGGAGTGAGCAAGTGAGAGACCCTTATCCACCTTTCTGGTCATTTCCTGTACCTTCTGCCCTTACTTTCCCTCCTGGCTTTAGCTCTCCAGCTTTTTGTTCAAGTTTTAGCAATTTCCATTTGCTGTGCTCTCAAGATTTCAGGGATTTCTCAGCTGTAGGTTTGGCCTCATAACTCCTTCTTACCGTGTAGTCTTGGCCCAAGTGCCTCATCTGCACTTCCCTGTCCACACAATCTAACATACCTGCCCCACCCAGCCACTGGAGCATCACGCTCTTCCCACTAGCCACTACCCTGAAGATTCTGTGTTTGCCAGCACCTGCGTTCCTCCACTGCCTGCACACATATGCATGCCACCATGCATTTTGTTTTTGTTAGCTGTGTCCCTCCTGATAGCAATAGTGCCCGGAACATATTGACATATCACTGATGCTAAATAAATGTTTGTCGAGTGGAATACTATAGCACCCAAGGTGTGTGTGGGCATAGTTTTAGTTGGCAATTCATTGCTTAAAGCAGGAACAGGAGCAGCAGCAACGGCAGCAGGATTTGGTTTTGAGGGAGAACGTCTCGGTTTACTTGTGTATGCAGAGTAAATTATCCAGGTTGCTGCTGGGAATCAATTGATTTTTAGATTTTTTTTTTTTAAGTATCAATATGACAACATGATCATATTCTCTGCCACCAATGGAAAGAATCATCAGTATTCAAATAGTTCTAAGAATGAAAATAATGCTGCCAACTGCCGTTAATGCCCTATCACTGGTAATGTCTTACTTTGGAAAAAAACGTGGAAGATATGCTTTGAAATTAATAAATACAGAAGCCAGTTCTGATGGGCCATTACAGCTGCTCAGGAGGCTGTGGGAAAAAATGTAAATTCAAAGCCTGGCAATTGGTGAGAGGCTGCCTCAAAACAAACAAATAATAGATTGGAGATATGGCTCAGCCATTAAAGGCTAGGTTCACATCTCTCTCTCTGTGTCTCTGTCTCTGTCTCTCTCTCTCTCTCTGTGTGTGTGTGTGTGTGTGTGTGTGTGTGTGTGTGTAAAGTGATTAAATCACAGCTCATTGGTACAACGGTTCAACTTAGGTCTACTTTAGGTACAAGCCCCAGATCTACACAAAAAGAAACCAGTAAATTAGGATATGGGAGTATTGATTTGTTTACTATATGTGATACAGAATGTTGAATCAGAGAATCTCTGTTCTAGGGGCCTTTCTGTCATGGAGTAGAGTGTGGCTGCCAAGTGTCCTTCACCAGGAAGTGAGGACAGAGGACAGGAGGAATAGCAGAACCTTCCCTTGTACAGGGAGAGGAAGATGCAGAATCCAAGGCTAACCTGAGAGGGTGAATGTTCCTCTGGTTGTGAACCATGTCAGGGGAAGTTAAAGTGGAGCTTCTGGCTTAAAGGAGAAACAACATGGGGGCCAGGGGGATGGCTCAGCAGTTAAGAGCACTGGCCTCAAGAGGCCTTGAGTTAAGTCCCCGGCAATCACATGGTGGCTCACAACCATCTATAATGTGTTAGGACATTCTCTTCTGGCATGCAGGCTGCATACAGATAGAGTAGTCGTATACATAAAGTAAACAAATAAATCAAAAGAAACATCCAGATTCAAAACTATTTGGAAAAACTATGGGTGGCCCATAGTCTCCCCCATTTGAGCCACTAGTCCTGGGACTCAGACAAAGTGTCCTTAATTTTATAAAGACAAGCGATGGGAAAACAGGATTTGTTTGAAACCAACCCTCAAGTTTACTGAGCTGTGTCTACATTACAAAGAGAAAGAAGCACCTGTGACTGAATCCAGTGTCAGTCCTATTGTTTGAGCAACAAATAATCCGCGGTGATTTCCACTACTCGAGGTGTTTTTCAGTCTGTATGCCATTGCTTCATCTCTGCGCAGGAGCTGAACCTCTGCTGCAGCTGTAGAGGGAGGGAGTGAGGGTAACCTCAGGGCCCTGCTTCTCAAAATCATTGCACTTACTTTACATTCTGCTCCTGACTTCTGCGCTGGCCTCACTTAGTTTCTGTCTGGCTATCAGAAAGACCCCCAGACATTGTCTCTAGTGACTTGAATAATTGTTGCTTACTTATTTGGGTCCATAAACCTTGTGGAATTTGCTTCTCACTAGAATTTGGAAGTCTGAGGAGACACAGGGCAGATGAAAGATGCTGGAGAGAAATCTGTTTCCTCTAAGATCCTTAGGCTTTATCTCCAGTAGCCTTTCAGAAACATTTTGCAAGAAGCTGGCTGTATTGGTAAGAGTTAAATGTTTGTACTGGATGCTAACTGGGGCATCAAGGGTTTGGGGACAGGATAGGATGTCAGCTCTTCAGTCAGGTGGGAGATTCTATTAGAATCCTAGAGATATCATTTATAAGCTTGGTGGACTTCAGTAAGCCCTTCAACATCTTTCAGACTCTGCATCTGCATTTGTAAAGTTAGAAATATAATGCTTAATCTACAGCACTTCCATAAGACAAACGAGATGATCCATGTAAAATGATTATCTGATGCTGAGCACATAGGAAACATTCAGTAAATAAATAGTTCCCCTTGTACCTGTTATTAGAGTGGGAAAGTAGGCAGCTCATTGTTTTATAATGTGTTTTGAAAACCTTGCGAAAGGCTATTTTGTCCAGAAATATTTTCTAAATTGGCTCACTGAGAAGATCATGAAAACGGTCTATTGCAAAGGTGTACACAGAATATACATGCTCTGGGTAAGGACATCCTTATCTTGAGCCTCATGATGTCTCAGAATGGGGAGTTCCCGGTGAGAAAGTGCAGGGTTTGAGTGCCGTGGGTCGAAGTGCATGTTTCAGTGTGAAGCCCTGATTGGGACCGAGCAAATTTTGTGATGTAGTTTTTCCTGGTTGGTAGACGGTGAAGAGAAAGCTTTCAAGAAGACCTTGAAAGGTACTGTGGAATTCAGTGAGCCTTGCTAAGTGATTGTCTGCTTTTAGTTTTCTTTCCTGTATAGGAAGAGCTTAGACATGCTTAGAAAATGGACTTTTAGGACGCTTCTAAGCAAAGCATGGACTTCTTTGATCTTTACGTGCAGGGATTTCCCAAGATAGCATGTTAGAGTATGCAATGTAGCCGAATATGATTTCTTTCCCAGAAGTGTCAGAAGGCCTCAAATCCTTGCACTTATTATTATATATACACATATCTTATCAAACCCAAGAATGGTTTATGATTTGAACATGAAATGTTCTCATGAAGTTAAATGTTGGAGCCCAGGTCCCCAGCTGGTAGTACCATGCTGGAATGTTCGGGAAACTTCAGGAGGGAAGGCATGCCTTTGGTGGCTACCCTGCCCTGCCTCTGGTTAATCTGTCTGCTCGCTGCCTGTTCTGCCACACATTCCCTATGGTGATTACTGGTCTTGCTTTGGCACTGCTCCCGCTTTCTATGCCCCACTTCTTTTTTGGAATGGGAATTTTAACACCGTGTCAGTATATTTGGGGATAAATAACTTGTTCTTGGTCTTGTAAAGAGGGCTAACGTCTGCGAATTGATGTTGAATCGTATGGCTGCTCCTGAGTTAGCAGGGGAGGCAGAAGGGGACTCATTTAAACTGCATTTAAAGTATAGTACTAAATAATGTAATCAAGATCACATATCTAGTAAATGGTAGGGTCATTGTTCACTCCAAAGCTATGTGTTGCTGCTGCTTTTGTCCCTGAATGGGGCTTTGAAAAGGAACATATTCATGTGTTGAACGTTTGACCCTTCATTGTGCATAAGAGCAGGGGTGTTGTTAGAATCATAAACAGTGCTGATCACGTTGATGATGGTCATTTTCACGGGCAGCAGGTCTTGAGCGGTTATTGTGTCTCTGGCATTAGGTGGCTTAGTTTATATTATCTCAATTAATGTTCTCAAATTAATAGCGAAGAAGCCATTTTTCGTTTTGTCTTTCAGATAAAAGACTGAAAGGTGGAGATGTGAAATAGCATGCTCAGTGTTACACAGCTAGAAGGGGGTGAGCCCAGCCTTGTTCGGGACTGCAGTAGACAGCTGTCAGGAAGCTGCAGGGTCTGCACAGGGGTCAGGGCCAGCAAAGCAAGGACACGTACCCGTGGATGCCAAAGATGAGCTTAGAGGCTTATGCTGATCTGTGTGCCTCATTCCTGGACGTAGCTGTCAGGGTCTGGTGTAGTCCTGTGCTACAGATCCCTACAATTCTTTTGATGAAAGACCTCACTCTACCTCTAAAGAAATGAAACAATCCTGAGATAAAAGAATATAAAGAACAGCATTGACAGACAACTCTCTTTAACTTTGCCAAATTCTTGTTTGGGCAGAGTAGCGGGATACTTGTACTAATCTGGAACTCCAAGCATTTCTCAAAAGCAGCTGCCATGAGGCTCCAGATTCTCCAGGAGAAAGTCAATGCTTTGAGGCTTAAAGGTCTCTAGGCTTTTCTGTTTAGAAGACAAATATCTTTGTAAAGATGGTTCTGCTCACCAATGCCTTCAGGGGCTAGGGAGATAATTCACTTTTAAAAGAGATGGGGTAAGACAAAAGGTGAGGTGGTTGCTATGGTAACCTGCAGGCCTGCTTGCCCTGTGATTAAACATTGACAACATGGCATACACCAAAAGTCTACAGGCTACTGGATTATAGCTCCAACCACAGGGTTATTTCTCTCTTACTCTCTTAATTATTTAAATCACCAATACCCCTTCCTGTAGCTAAGTACCACTGATACCATAACCTAATTCTTTCTGGTTTATTTTATTTTATTTTTCCTCTTACCTGAGTTCAAAAACTACACCAGTAGGCATCTCTACTAAAGTAAAACATTTGAATTTCAGTTCAAAATACTTTGAGTAAAAATCAGGATACCAGCAAACCATGTCTCAGAAAGATAATTAGCTAAAAAGGAAGGCCCTGAGACGACAAAACCCAGAGAGATGAGGGGCAATATAAAAAGATGAATTAGAGTGAAGACAAACATAAATTAATTATCTGCTGTTCCAGGATTCCACAATGGAGAACGGGCCAAAGATATTTAGTTGTAGCTGGAGTGGCCAACCAAAACAAGGAGTACCCAGGAGGCAGGGAGGTACAACGGCTTAGGACTTTTCTCCATCTTGCCATTCTACTTCCATATTTCAAACTATGTACCTCATCTCATATTTCTAGGAAGTTACAATATGTGCGCGCACACACACACACAATAGGAATTGTTTTTTCTAAAAACAATCTTAAGAAAAAGCCTTTTATATAGTCAAACTACGGAAAAGTCTGCTTGGAAGAAAGTTGGAATGCTGAGAGTCCCCCAGACTCCGAGCTCACTCAGAGCTGTATCTGAAAACTCACATTTTCTCCTGACTATGTTTCTGCTCTGAGAAGTGGTGTTTTTCCTCTCAGGTCTCACAAGGACTTGGAGCCGCTGATCCTAGCGACCCTCATTTCATTCTTTGGCTCTTCTCCACTTTTGCTCTTCCAAAGTTTGATGAATCTCCACTTGTCGGGTGTTAGTTACGTATTGACTTTTGCAAAATCTTCCCAAACTGTTCTTGTAGAAAGATTGATTGATGTAGGGTCAGCAAAGAAGGGGGTTATTTACTTTAGATGTTAGTAAACATGGCAGATTGCTGGGGATTAACAGGGAAACCATGAATAAAATCATTGTTATTTGATAAGGGATTTTTCTCTCAGACAATTAAAGATTTTTTTTTTCTCCATTACCCACTTTTTTTTTTAAACCCCAAACGAATAATGAATGAAGGTCATTAGGATGATGTATTATTGGTCACATTGCTCTGCAATAGAAAAAGATAAATATCATCAAGCTGCCACTGCATACAGAGCCCCAGTGTCCATATTTGCCATTCTGGCACTTTTCATCAAGAAATAGTTTCCTTTAATACCTCCTTGTTAGTCCCCAATTTTCTTTTAAACATCAGATATCAGACAGACTGGATCCCCATTCAGACAGCAAAGGACTCTAGCTAAGAACAGCCAAGGCAAGAAATATTTTTTTGTTACAAAGGAAAATTTGTTAAAGGAAGCATCGAAAGAGCTTTAAACCTTTCACAAACATATAACCAGTCATAAGTCTCATCACTCTCAATTCAGGGTCATGGCTGCATGAAATGTTGTAAAAGAAAAAAAAAAACAAAATAAAATCAGCTCCTCACATGGGTCAAAATTCTCAGGAGTGCTAAGAAAAAGCCCTGCAATTTAAAATGTTATAAACAAGCAAAATAAAAGGTCTGTTAATATTATGAGAAAAATCTCCGTGGAATACAGCATTGAATTTCCATGTTGTTTTTTACACCCGTGTGCACGTACATGGTCTTGTGGAAAAAAAAATAATACTTGAAGCTGTAATTCTGCTCTTCTGATTACAGCTCAGGGGAGCTCCCTCACACGCATTTGGCTAGAAGCACATATTGTCTCATAAGCCAGCACGATTGGTTCATATAATGGAGCCACATAGCCTCGAGAGGAGGGCAGGATTTGAGCATCTGTGGCAGAGTCACAGAGACAGCCATCTGGAGTCCCACAGTGTGCCTCATTTGGTTTGTAGGCGCTCTAAGGACCACAACCCTCTGTTGGGTTGACACTTCCACACTCAGTCACTCGCCCCCATAGTGCAGGGAAATTAATCTGAAAACCAGTATAGATGAACTGTTGACAGGGCTATCTTGGACTATTACTGGCCTTGTGTTCCTTCAGAGACAATTGACAAGGTATCTTGATAAAGAGATCCATATATTAGTCTTAGCAGAGATCAGCAGGAAAACTGAGCTGAGACAGAGAAATCAAGGCATGGAAGAGGGGAAGGCAGAAGTCTGTTAAATTTCTATTAGCTATAGGAAGCCTCATAGAATAACCCTTCAGGGTGAACTGTCTGCTTTGACCTGAACATCATCAGTACAGCTTGCTCTCTTCCCACAGCCCACCTTGAGGTTTAATAGTCTTTATGTGAGGATTTTCCTTCTTTTTCTGAGCCCAGCCTTCTGCCATAATTTCTTTGTAGTTTGGTCTTTCAGTATTTCTGTCAAGAGGAGCCATAAGCTCAGACAGCCATTCACCAGTGCTGACCAGGAGCAAGCTCTGTTTGGTGTGTCAAACAGAACCAAACACACATTGTCACAAAAGCAGTTATTAGTTTCAGACTGAGAGAAAAGACGAATGATCCATAGGTGCTGAAAAGGAATCTGGGTGAGGCAGGGAGTTCAATGTGTAATGAGAAGAGAGGATGTAAAGGAACTGTACCTTCACTAAGGGCCATGGTCCGTTTAAGGGCTTGCCCACAGAGGTTGCTGACTGACTCCCTCAAAGGAGTATGAAGTCAAGAGAACTTACTTATATGACTTTGACGTTGTTCATTCGATCTGGCTGGCAGTAGAACAAAATGCTGGTTTAATGTTTGTGAGTTGAGAAACAAGTACATCATATTGGAATCTTACCTGGAGAGGGAAAGTTTTCGCTGAGCTAGAGGAAGTGGATGTTGACATGGTAGCCACATTAAATAAACATGTAACCCTGTGATTGTCAAGTTAACTGGCTTTCTCTGGGAAAAGCACCTAGCACATCTCCAATACATACTAACCTTTAAAATATGGTGTCTGACTTGATCCTTTCTCCCACCCAGCCTTGTAAAGACACAGAGAAGAATGAAACTATGATGGAAAACACCCTTTCCTTCCTTTCTTTCTTCCTTCCTTCCTTCCTTCCATCATTCTTTTCTCTTTCCTTTTCTTTTTCTCCTTTCCCAACCTCTCCCCTTTTCCTATCCAACATTATTTTCTTTTAGTTTTTCTTAGAATAACTTATAGACTTCCATGTTTTTCCAATAGAGAATTTATTAAAAAGTAGAGTATTTTCTTATATAACCTCTGTCTAACAAAATCTAAAAATAAACAGTTGTGTAACTTTTCCTGGAGAGTTACAAACAAATGTCTATTCATCTCAGATAGGGAATGACAGAGCAAATAATTTCTTCTATTGAAAGTCTGTCTTGGGGAAGCAATTAATTTTTGGACATTACTTACAGGAGCTTGAATAATGGGTTACTTACAAGAACAAAAGAAACTCAGGCAGTTATAGCACTCAGACACTGGATCCCTGCATGGGTCAGGACTCAAAGAATTGCAAGGCTGGCACTCCCTGCCAGTGTGCAGACAGGTGTGGGGCATACACTCAACTGAAATCTTTGCTTCGCAGCTGTTAGTTGTTTACATAACTTCGGAGATGGGCATCTTGTCAATCTGGTAAGTTTCCTGAGCTTCCTGGATCTGGAAAAGAGGTGTTCTCTGATCCTTGGAGGAGGTGATGTTGATGTCTACTCATTTTCTTCCACTTATGGAAGCCTTGAACTACCAGGTCACAGTAACGCTCACTTATTCACAGCAACTTAACAGGTTGTGAGTCTCTGAAGTAAGCACAACCGAGGCTGACAGTAGTGGTGATCTATGGGTATTTAGATGGCAATTTGAAGGCTGGCACCCGGGTCTGATGGGCTGCAGGCCAACACCCACTGCTTTTTGCCTCAGCCACACCTGGTTGCTGAAAGGATCCATCATCAGAGAACAACTCACATATCCAGTACCTACTTGCAAACTGAGATCCATGGCATATGCCTCATGAACATGACTGCCATCCCCTGTTACAGAATTAAGATCTGTCGTAGCCCCTACTACCTTAAATTGTATCCTACTATAGGGCTTTTCAGAGCCACAAAAGCTTCAAATCAGTCTTGGGATCCATGCTGAATTAACTTAAAAAAATCTTTAGTGAATACAAACTTGTCTGGCCCAGAACCTGTCGCCTAATTCCTTCAGTAACATCTGTTCGTCCTTTTTATCCATTCTTGATGTTTACGAGAACTTCATTCAGCGATAGTCAAGTATTCCTAATGATGTATATAAGCCTGTCCACAAAGGACCTTTTGTATCACCTCATATGAAGTCTTTGTCTCAAGGGGGGGGGGGTTGAACAGTTATATTGTTCAGTTTCTTCACAGTACTCAGACTGATTCTGTCTGCGTCTTTGTCTCTCAGCTTCACAAACATGGCTGTGAGAGATTAGTCCCTTGCTTGTTTAAAATTACTTCCCAATTCTAGCAGGTCAGAGATAGACTGTTCCCTGATTACGATAGCTGTCATTATTTTTTAAACTTTTTTTCTTCACAATTTATTTATTATCTATCCCAATTGAAGCCCCTTCCCTCAACTCCCCCCAAGTCCTACCCTCCCTTCCTCTTCCCTGCACCCCTTCCCCCAGTCCATGGTATATACTCACTTAAAAGTGGGCATTAGCCATATAATATAGGATAGCCATCTACTGGAGGACCCTAAGGGATGATGCTTAAATCTCATTCAGAATGGCAAACAGGACAGCTTTCATTATTAAAGCCCCCATCTGCATGTGTAGTTAAGGACCCCCCTTTTTCCGTATCAAAGGTTGGACTGAAATAGCATCCTCTGTCTTTTGACCTCGCTCTCTTTCTCCTTGCTGTCTGATTCTTTATTTCATGTTCTGGGACCCCAGGAAGAGCTTATTAGCAAGATCTAAAGTGTACTCTCTCTCCCTTGTGTCCCACCAGCTATAATAAATGACAAGCAAACACCCCAGTCTCATCCTAGCTTATTTCACTTTTCATGCTAGTGCCAAGGAGAGCGTCTCCATGCCTTCTCCCATTGTAACTCCCCTCTTAGGTGGGCAAAATTATTTGCAGGCAGGATGTTCAGATTTAGTTATATGTCTTATGGACAGATGCTACCACAGCCCTTTTATGAACCCTTTCAGTATGTACTACTTTAGGGTCTCTAGTCTAGCACTCCTCTGGGTGCATCTTCAAACCCATTCCACACTCAAGATTGGCCCCCTGGTACCAGAGGAAGACAGCCACACCCCAGGGCACCCACCCCTCAGACAGCTTGACATCAGTTGCATGTTTTATCAGTTCACAGCAGGGATCGCACAAAAGTCACCAAAGCAAGGAGCCACAGTATCTCATACTACACGGGGGAAGGTAGCCACATTGGGACTGCCCCTGTGAATGCCCCACCCTCAGCTATGTCAGGCTTAACTCTAACAGCAGAATCCATTCAACAGCTTCTTTCAGTATAATCTATGGGTCTGTCAAGCAGCCTTTGGGTGCCAATTGTGTTATGTGACTTTCCCTGTGGAGACATGAGTAAATATATATTCATCACAGAAAGGGTACCGATGACAAACCAAAGAAAAGATTCTACTTAAGTCTGCCTTAGTGAAATGAGTTTTTCTTGTGGTTACTTTCTAGGGGCATGGTGAAAGGTTAGTTACAGGGACATGGGCGACTCAGACAGCTGTGTCACCAAACAGCCCACCTCAGAAGTATGAGCAATGACTCATGAAAATTACAGCCATCCCCCTCGGAACTTGCAGGCAGCTGCTTCTGCAATCTCCTGTAACACTACAGTTACTTACTGCTTATGTAACCTTGGGAAAGGGTTTTTTTAATCTTCTCAGTTTCAAGAACTTCCTGAGTCTCCTGAGTCTCCCTCCAGGAAGGATAAGGAGTGTTTCAATTAGAAGGAAGTAGCTACATAGCATAAATATTGACATAATACTAGGAGGTGATCTATGAAGTTTACTCAAATTTTAGCTCCTGCTTCACTGATGATTTTTTCTAGCAAAAGTAATTTTTTTCTGGCCCATTATCTGAATTATAACTACACATTAGTCTTAGGTGCCATGTTGTCTTGTCTTAGTCTTTTCCTGTCTCCATTCCAAGTCTTTTTTTTTCCTTTTTATGATTTTGTCATTTGAGAAGAATATAGGTCACATGTCTTGTAGCATTTACCTCACTATGAGCTTGCTGACTTTCCTAATGCTAAGATTAACATCATGTGTTTTGGCAGGAATGCCATAGAAGTGATGCTGTGTCCTTCTCGGGTCATCATATTAAGTGGGGCATGTTGTGAACTCATGTCCTATTACTAGAGATGTTAATTTCGATCATTTGGTTAAAAGACCAGCTGGCATTTTTATATACTGTTATTATGGCCACTGTAAGTATTAAGTGGGAGACACACCGTGGCACTCTCAGGCTGCCGTGTCCTGTGACTGACGTGACCTTTTCCTTTTGTCTCCAGAGTCTAACTGTCGCAGGGCAGTGAACAGAGGCTACGTCACCAGCTTACTCAGGCTTCATCAGGACTGGCACAGCCACGATGTGACCAACACCTATGTGCTGATCCGCCATGAGCTCCTGCTCTGCCTCAGGCACATCGTCACCCTCCGGTCTGGCAGAGAGGCCTTCCTGGCAGCCCAAGGCATGGAGACTCTCTTCAGCATTGCACAGGTAGCCAGCATGGGGATTTCCTCAGCAGGCAGATGGCTTCTGGATGATCCTCAAAGGCTGAAGCATGGAAATTGTCTTGAACAAAGCAGGGAAAACTAAAGCAACAGCTTCAACATGGCTCTTGGTTCAATATGGCAGGTGTTCTGGATTCAAATCCCTATTCATTCACTCATTCGTATTCTCATTCAATCATTCAATCAGTATGAGTTTTCTCATTCATTCATTCATTCATTCATTCACTCATTCATTCAGAATCATGTGTTTATTGTCAGCATACTACTAAAGATGACAAATAGCAAAGTGATTAAGACTATGGGCTCCAGAATAATAGATCTCAATTTAAAGCTGTGAAACTTTTAAACTATCATCTACCTTCTCAAACCATCAATTTTCTTTTGCTTCTTTTTTAATTTAAAGAAACATATGGCCTTGCTTGGTGACACATACCTTTAAGCCCAGTGCTCAGGAGGCAGAAGGTAGGCAGATCTCTGTGAATTTGAGGCCAGCGTGGTCTACAGAGTGAGTTCTAGGACAGTCAGGATTACACAGAGAAACCCTGTTTCAAACAACAACAAAATAAATAAAAGAAACACACACATATACACTAAAAATGTGGAATTGAAACACTTAGATTGTTTTGTCCACTAAGTTCATGTGTTCAGGCAAATACATACTGTATCTTAGCCTTCTTTTGAGTGTGAGTGGTCACTGGACTAAATAGTACTGGGAATCTATGGTGAACATGACAAATGGTACTTCTGATCTTATGGGAGCACAGGCCTTATCAGGAGACAGGCCTTAAATAAACAAAACATCCAATGAGAAAGATTTTTGCAGTTGTTTGTGAAACCAATAGTGTAAGAGAGACTCCTATAGGTGGAAGGAGAAGATCATTTAGTGACAGTAAGGTCTCTCTGAGTAGGTAATACTCAAACCTAAATTATTGGACAGCCCATCATACCAAGTTTAAGGGAGTGTCCCAGGCAAAGAAAATAGAGACTCCTTCAGTTGGCACTTATCTGCACCAGGTGGGGTGTATGGTCCGAGGTTATTTGGGTTCAACTCAAGTAACACATTCCTCAGCTACACTTGACTAGGGCTGATTTAAATACAGTCTCAGAGACCCGAACATCCAAATATCCATCACCTGCTCTGTTTCATATGCCTTGTGTTCCCTGTTATTTTCCCAGCTGTTAGTCTCTGGTGCTCATTGGTCCTCTCTGGAAACCTTCCAAATTTACTCTACCTGAGTCCATGCAGAAGCAATGAAGCAGCCAATGAGAGTGCTGTTCTCCCACCATAGCATCACTAGACTTTTCCAATTCTCTTTAAAAACCACATCCCCCTCCAAATACTAACATGATATTGTTGCTGCAAACCGATATCTAATTCTCTGTCTGCTATTACCTCTGGGTTTTTCTCTTGTCATTACTGAGTGCAGAGCTTCTCAGTCATGAAATAGCTGCATTTTGAATTCTGCTTTTCTGGATCAAGCAGCGCTTTCATTTTTTCCAAGCTTCCGTGTGCTCTGTAGGCTCATGATCCTCCAAGTCTCTAATCTCACCCAGTCCTTGTGAAATTTCCCCCCAATGGCTGATACCAGGCACTCCCATTCTAGCTGGCATGCTCACCCAGTCTGTCCTCTATATCACTGGCTGTTTTTCTGTTCTGCACTAAACATATCCAAAAGAGCAGTAGAAGAAAAAGATGGTGATTTTTACAGTCGTATATTGCAGAGAGGGACACAGTGAAAAAAAAATATTACAGCAAATAAAGCTCAGGCATGCGAGAGGCTTCAAGCACATATGCAGCGCTTTAGACACAGTTCCTCGACAGGTCAGTAATGTCTTCAATCCCTCTCTTAAGCAATCAATAAGCTTCCAGCCTCCACTTGCTGTTGTAAACAGAAGTCAAATGTGAGTGGAGGCAGAATCTACATTTCATAGTGAGGTTTGTTCAGCCCGTGTTGTAATCTCTGATTGGCATTATATGAAAAAGTAGCCCAGGAAGGGTTATGGAACAATGCTGAATAAATTGTCCATGATACACGAATCCTGTCACATGGAAACATATGCACAACATGTGGGTGAAGTTTTCAGGGGTTGAAATCCCCACATTCACTGATGTCCCCCTTCCCCCGGCCACTTTGCTTTCAGCCTTTTAAATAGTATGTTCTCCTACAGGGACTTTTACCAAGTTCACTTCTTAACCTAATGTTGTCATCTGACATTGCCCTCCAGGGTCTGTTATCAAGGGACATGATGACAAGTGAATCTAGAAATTATTATTTTCTTGGAATCAATAATCAAGTTTTGAATTCATGAACATTTAACTCCAAATAAAGGAAGGCCCGCCAATATGACATTATCATTAATGACCTGGTCTCTATATAATTCAACTACCCCTCCCTGCCCAATATTTTTTGTTCAGCTATGGCATGATCCACACTTTTAGGATGCATGAACTTGCTTTTCTCCTTCTACTCAGTTCTCACCTGGACCATCTCACACAAAACAAAAAAGCTGTTGCCATCAATCATCATCAGTGGCTGTGTCAGTGGCAATTACAGATAGAGCTGGGCTCCAAAATGTTGGCATTTTGATGCTGTTGGCTTGGACTTAGCTCTGTTTTCCCTAAGCTGAATCTCAGAGCATCATCCCCAATCTGCATCTATTTGCCTTCCTTCTTTCTCTTCCACACTCCATTTTCTCTTTTTCTAATACTAATAACTCTACAACAAACACTTGAGGCCATTTGACCAGGCCAAAGGGATGAAATATCTTCAACTAATTCATTTTCCACTGGGAGTGTTTCCTGCTGTGTCTGCAGAGACACTTGATTGGTACCATTTGAGCACA
This sequence comes from Psammomys obesus, assembly GCF_907164565.1. Lineage (NCBI taxonomy): Eukaryota > Metazoa > Chordata > Mammalia > Rodentia > Muridae > Psammomys > Psammomys obesus. The sequence goes on from NW_026596046.1 coordinate 14,567,487, forward strand.
CTAAAGAAAAAGTGGCATTCTTGATTGCATTAAGACATTTCTGTTTTGAAAGTTGGCTCACTTACATTTTGCAGTCTGCTTTTTGTGTGTGTAGTGGTGGCTGGGAATTGAATGCAGGTTTTACACATTCTAACCAAGTGCTCTAACCCTGAACAGTATCCAAAGGCCTCGTTTGCTAATTCTTGGCCATGTTTGTGTATGCACATGTGTGTGTAGATGCATAATCTGTGAATGTGTGTGTGTGTGTGTGTGTGTGTGTGTGTGTGTGTGTAAGCCAGAGGTTGAAATCTAGTCCCTTCTTCATTTTATTTCCACCTTATTTTTGGAGACAAGGTCTGCACTGAACCTGGGGACTACCGACTTGGCTATGCTGGCTGGCTAGCAAGTTCTCTAGGTTCTTCTATCTCTGTATTTCTAGTGTATTGTACTGTGCAGTCTGTTTTTCTAATGTGGGTCCTGGAGTATCAATCTAAGAGCCTCATGCTTGCATGGCCTGGACTTTATTAGTGGAGCCATTTCCCCAGCTCCATTTTTACTGGTATTTTCTCTCTTTGCTTTCCTGAGCTACCTGTACTATGAGTGCAGACAACACCACAACTCAGGGCTTATGGAGGATGTTCAGATGCTTAGCACCTAGCTATTATGCCTTCTTAATCTGAGAACTTTCTGTATCTTGTAAGACTCTTATTCTGGAGTCTCATCTTAGATTTTTTTTTTTTTTTTGACAGGGTTTCTCTGTGTAGCACTAGCTGTCCTGGACTCATTTAATAGACCAGGCTGGCCTTGAACCCACAGAAATCCACCTGCTTCTGCCTCCCTGAATACTGGAATTACAGGCATGTACCCCTGCATCCCACTGCTGGACATATTTCTATACCAAGTTCGGCATAGCTACTGGAGGAAATGGTGTGTTTTGGACACAGAGTTACCAGGCTACATCCAACTCTGTCTCAACTTGGTAAACTTGTCTGTACATTTTTCACAGTGCCTGTAAAGAAAGGTATTGTCATGTTCCATCACCATCAAAACATTACATCTGCAAATTCACGTTTTCTTTGCTTTGGGTAGGTACCATGCGAGATCTGCACAGTGGGCTTTGAGACAAGCAAGTTGTTGAATTTAGGCACGTGGGGTTTGCTTGGGTTTTCCTTATGATTTGATAGTTTAATCCTTCACGTTTTTCTGTTCAGATAACAGCCCAAAGAGAAAAGCAAGACTTTCATCAATTCAGCCACTCCTTCCTCAACTTAGGCCATGATTCACAGTGACTCACGGGTACCTGAAGGAATGTGTCACTACTCTTTCCTCAGGCATCCCAGATAAGGACTTGCCTCCAGTAGAGCCTCCAATGCCACCCGAGCAGCAAAACAGAAATAAAAATACCGATTCTGACTAGACCACATTCTCCTTTAGAACAGTCAAACTACTAAACACCATACAGCACTGTTTACCGTCCACTTGGGTTTGTGCATTTCATTATCTGAAATAATGTCCCAGCATGGCGTCTGCACACATGTCTGTTATAATATTCTCTCCGCTCAGACCTGCCTGGAGAACAAGAGCATGGAACCTGTGATCTCTGCTGTGATTCAGATCCTCAGGCAGTGCTACCCCGAGAGTCCACTCCCCCTGGTCACCACTAGGAGTGCCTATACCTTCCCAGCTCCTGGAAGCAGCAGCTCGGGGCTTCCACAAGGTCTAGCCGAAGGTAAAGTCTCAGGAAGCTCTAAGCTTTGAGATGAGAGTTCGCATTTTACAGCATGCCAGAGGGATGGGGATTAAAGCAGAAGCAGTTGAATGGGTCAGCCATGATCATCTAATAAGCTAATTAGAGACAGACATGTATGAAAGAGTAGAGTTTTCATAAGCAGGGAGAAGCAGCTTCAAGCTCACTCACATTACCCCTAATTATTAGCTGTTGCCGCGTTGCCTGGTGGCTTGTGCAGTCATCTCATCTAATTAAACAAAACAAAACAAAAAAACCCCAATCTTTCCACAGTTGTTTTACCCCAACATCTTTGCTGTACTGTCTATTGGTGAAATTAGTTTGTCCTTTGGACAAAACTGAAGTAAAACTTTCATCATTGAAAACTACGTAATACACGTTTTAGAATATCCAAAAGCATCATGATTCAACCTCCAGGAAGACCTTAAGGTCAAAGATTCTAGTGTGTTTTTAATCTCCTTTTCCTTGCTGCAGACTTCCCACACTTGAAATTTTGGCACATGGCATCTGATGGCTTTCTAAAGCTAGTGGAGAGTTCTTAAATTCCTTCATTTTAAAAACAGGGACTTGACCAAGGCATTGTCTAAATTACAATGAATTTAGAGTACACACACGGGGTCTGTAAATCTCGACAGTGTCAGTTGCATCAATATTCCAAATCAAGAAGGAGGAAAAACTGTAGTGCCATTTGGGTGCTATTTCTCTTCACCTTCATTTTGCATTTTGCTCGAAATGATGGTTTAGGCATCATGGCCTCCTCCTCGCATAGGCTCACGTGCACAGCATGCACACAAAGGTGTGACCATCCTAGTGTGCCCTTGCTTGGTAATGGGTCCCTTATTTGCAAAGAAAATCCAGGCCACTGTGCATAGGAGAGTATATAACAGAAAACGAGTATCCTCATTCTTTCACCTCATTTCTCCCACCCAGAAGATTTGGAAGATGATGGCGATGAGGAGATGGACAAAGACTCAGATGCGGAGGCTGTGAAAGAAGTAGGTAACCGTGCCCTTGCTTGTGATAATATCTATGCTGACACCGCACAGTAGAAAGCACACTTCCTATGTCTGCTGAACCTACTCCAGCATTGTTACTCCAATAGTAGTGATGTCTGGAAAGCACAGATCCTCTTGTGGATTTTTCAGATGTCATTTTCATCTTGCTACATCTCGTACATAGTCTCCTTGTAAAGTCAAGTCTATTGACTGTGATCCAAGTATTCTACCAGTATGATCCTGACAGACTTGTGGTTCCAGGCTTAGGGTTGGTTTATTTAATAAGGGCATAGAAAGATGATTTAGGGAACTTTCTTCTAGACTTCACCCGTCTTCCTAAGTCCTATTTCTTATCCTCTTTCCATTTTGCACAGGGATGTGGCCCTGTGCATTCCATTCGCACCTCTATGGATTAGTCTTCCTTGCTTTCCAAGGTGCAGCTCAGCTCCCAAAGACATGATGTTGCTTGTTCCCTATCTCACAGTGATCCCTGAAAGGGAGGGCTGCAAGCTTTTTATCAAAGTTCACACTGTAATTATTTTACGCTCTGTGAACCACTTCTTCTTTTCTTCAATGACTCAATTTGCCATTATAACACAAAAACTGGCATCCATAATACAAGAATGAATGGATATAGCTGTTTCCCAGTCTGAAGAACATAGTTTGCTGGCTGCCTTTTTTTATTTATTTTATTTATTTATTTATTTATTTTTTGGTGATAGGTGTTTTAAACTTTAGCATTATTTTAATATAGATCGAATATTTCTTATTTGAAGGAGGGTGTGTATTATGGTATGCTTAACAATATCCCTGATTTCCACTCACTATTCACCCATTGCATCCATCACTTTGCCCTTCATTTATGAACAAAAAGCATCTCCACAAACTGCCAAACCATTCTTAATTGTCAACCATTCTCCTAGAAGAACGATAGTTGGTTTATGAGTTATAATTCTGTCTCCATTTTTATTTGCTGTATATAATTTTGGATAAGTTTCTCCGTTCATAGTTCCTTACTTTTGTCATCTGTAGCATAAGATCTGAAACACAGTCCTGGAAGTGAAATTCAAACTTAAAAATAATTCTGCATCAGCAAGATGGCTCAGCAGATAAAGACAATTGCTGCAAAGCATAATGATCTGAGTTCAGTCTCCAGAACTCATATGATAGAAGGAGAGAACCATCTTCCCCAAGTTGTCCTTTTACCTCTGAGTATGTGTATGTGTGTGCACATATGTGCTTGCTTGCACATACACACATACATACCACACACATAATAAACACACACAGAGACACACACATACACACACACAAACACACACCACACATTACAAACACACACGCTCACACCCCACCCCCCCATACTCACATGCACACATGCATACACACCACATACATAGCAAACACACACACACACAGACACACACACACACCTCACACACATAACAAACACACACCTCACCACATAACACACACCACACATAACAAATATACACACACACCACACACATACAAACAAACACATACACACATGACAAATGCACTCCATACAAAGCAAAAACACACACTCTCACATACACATACACCCCCCACATCCCACCATACACACAATTTAAAATGTTATACAAAACTAAAAGAAACAAGTCTCCACCTCTCTTCTTCTCTCCTCTCCTTTTCCCTTCCTTCCTTTTTTATTCCTTCTCCTTTCATTTTCTTTCCTTTCCTACAGAGAAAGAGGTTTTAGAATTCTCAATCCAAGCAATCTCACCCTGTTGCTGGCCATGGCAGACATCTAGGGACTATCTCTCGGGCCCGTCTCTGGGCTTAGACTGCTATTGACAGTCTGATGTTCCCAAGGTTTTGTTGATAAATAGAATCATTTCTGGAGTCATCAGTAGCAAATTGGTTCTTTGCTGTGGCTTGGCCACGCAGGCCTATAGAGTACGTGCAGAATCATTTGAATAATACCGGGCTGCTGCAGTCATTCATCAATGCCACCTTCTACTCCCCTCTTGCTTGAACTTTGATAACTGGATGTCTGATAGGTTGTCAGCCGCCTTATGTGTCTGATGCAGGCGGACACAGCGTTTGATGGTGCTTGACTCCATGCAGCTAGCTAGAGTCTTAGGGGGTCCTGATGCTTTCCCTGACTCCATACTAGAGAGAATGGTGGGGTAGGAAGGTGTGGAGATTAAAAGAATACAAAAATCCAGCCAGGAAAGAAACAAAAGATAAATTAGTGGGGGCCTATAAACTGTTCATTAAAACGTACAGCTGAGGAGACGGTGGGCATAGAGCAATGGGGTAACACAGGCTTGACTCTCAGAATAGGAGAGCTGGCCTCCCAGCTACCAGCTTTTTCTTGGTAACTGCTGTAGCGTTTGCTGCCCCTAATATGGACAAGGAACACATCTTGTTTCTTTTCTAATCACAATCTCTTTCTTTTCTAATCTAATCTCCTCTCACACCTCATCTGCTATGATCTTGACCCAGGCCGTTAGCCTGAAGCATTCTCATTTGAAAATTGCAGATAAATGAATCCTATATCTGGGTAAATCTATTTCAAAAAAAATCTCATGAGTAGAAGGTCTGAGGAGTTGAATGATCTGATTTGATTAGAAAATGTCGGGGCCAACATAGGAGAAGAGGAACAACACATGAAGATAAGATGGCGGCTATGTTATTTTCTTCATGTTTGAATTAGATTTGGGAAAACTATGGAGAGAGGAGAATGCAGAGCGTGCTTGGGCTCCTCTCCCTCCCATTCCCCCACACATTTATTTCTTTTCTTTTTGAATTTCTTTTCTTTCTTTCAGGTGATTTCTTTGGTATGATCCACACAGATCAGGCTAAGTTCTGGAAGTTCTGGGGGAATGGTTGTATGATATAACAGCAAACAAGACATTGGTTCTTATTGTCAGTGTTCACACCACTGTGAGCTTGGAGTTGTCCTTACTAAAGGCCAACTAAGCACTTTATGATCTGAACAAGCCAGTGTGCATCAGGGAAGTGACAGTACTCATAAGGTCCAATTTAAGGAGGACAGGTCAGAATGCGTTGTTGAGATTAAGGGGCTACCGGAATCCTAGAAAATACGAGGACACAACAGCGGGTCCATTCCTAGATGAGTATAAATAGTCTTATATGAAGTGGTGAAGGTCTCATGTGTTGGTGTGGTTTTCATATGTATACATAAGCATGCAAGTATGTGGTCGCATGTGCATTTGGAGGCCAGAGGGGAACATTTGGGTGCCCTGCTCTATTCCTCTCTGCCATATTCTATTAAGATATGGTTTCTTAGTCTCTGAAGCTGAACTGGTAGCCAGCAAACCCCAGTGATTCTCCTGTCTCTGCCCCTACAGCGCTGGGCTTAGATGCACATGTGACCTTGTCCAGCTTTTTATGTGGTCGCTAAGCATCCAAAACCAGGTCCTCATACTTACGTAGCAAGTACTCTTAACCGTCGAGCCATGTCTTCAGTCTCGCTTCATGTCTTTGTAGAACAGAAATGTCCTTTCCACATCAATCCACCTTTGCTGCTATACAAAGTTGTCAGTCATTGATGGCACGTAGAGGAATGAGCGCAACCGTGCCCTAAGAAAGCCTTATTTACAAAGAAAAGCAGCGGGTCACCATTTGCTAACCCCTGCTGTAGGACTGCATGGGTCAATGACCAAATGTGGAATGAACTACGCCGCCACCTATGGCTTATACAACAAGCCTCACTCTAAAAAAACAGTCCTATTCATTGGTAGAGACAGTCTTCCCAGTGGCTAGCCATGTTGTGTTCTCGACGGGGCCACCCTGGGCCATGACTGAGGGTCGGAACGGACAGACAAAGCTTGTAGAGATGAGAGCAGTGGGTGTGGAGGCCCGAATCATGCTTGCATGTATCATTAAGTCAAACTCAGGGGATTTACGTTTCTTTTGAGCTGGGTTTGTAGGACTATTATATGAGATGGATAGAACATTGCACTTTCTTCCTTTCCACTGGCTCAGAAGTATAAGCATTTATTTTCCACATTTCTTTGATATAGGCCTTCGGGACTGGCAGGTTTTCCTTATCTTTCCAAATGTGTTTCTAGAGTTTGTGGTAGGTATATTTTCCGTATTTTGGGAAAGGGACTTGAATATGGAAAGGCAGAGAGTTTGGACAGTATCATCCTGGGTACAGTTTATCTGTAAGACACCATGACCCTTGGGAAGCACAAATGTATTCAGAGTGGAGACAGCGTATGCTATTACAGGATGCTAATCTAGATGAAAAGCATAATTACTCATGTGATTTGTTCCATGAAGAGAAACCTATGAGTGCTGGTTCACCTTTAACTCCACAGAGAGACATGGGCACAGCAGGATAGGTTGTTCCCAGAAACTGCACATATCAGCCATGGCCCTCTGCTACCTCCTCTCACATCTCGTCTGCTATGATCTTCCGCTCCTGCTCCATGTTTGTGGCATCTTCTTTCCATAAGCAAATTCAAGCAGCTCCTTTCACAAGAATGGTTTTCTTTATTTATCGATCATTGTATCTTCTACAGTCATTACATCATAGGGACTTCCTTTGTGTGCCTTCTCAAGTCACTCAGTTCCAACAGCTACACACACTTTGATCTTAATGCCAAACTTGTCTCCGTCCTCCAACATTCTAGCATTTACCACTGGTAGAAATAACTGTGCTCCATTTTCTTTACATGTGTCTCATTTCTTTTATTAGAAGGCAAATTCTACTAGACCATGGACCTTTGTTTCATTGTCACTGAGTCTCTAGTATCTAGAAAGGCTCTCACCCCTGAAAAGTGCTCATTGGATGTTTGTGCAGGTAAAGCACCAAAACAGCAAAGGTAGCCAGGCAAAAAGGGATTATAACAGCAGTGATTCTATTTATGAACAAGAAAAAGAATTTCTCTGATAGCATGTTTTATTATTTACATAGTTTATTGCACATTTATTTCTGATGAGGGCTAGGGAATACTGACATCCATGCTAAAAAATGCTTTACACACTTATCCCTCTAAGTTGAAAATTATAAGCAAGTATATTTCTTTAAGTTCTTTCCTGAGTGGGCTAACATTATTATCTGGAGATAAGGAACTCATGGCCTCTTCTGCTAAGAAGCAGATATGTATCTTGTCTTGACACCCTGCAAGGTGAATTTCTTGACTGTGTCCCATTCTTTGTTCTGCTTTAGGATGATGACTTGGAAACTGATATGAATAAACTGAGTCCTAATCCTGGTTTTGACCTACCGGAGGAGGAACTGGCACAGTATGCTGTGATGTGTCCGGAGCTCTCCTACAACTGTGAGGTAAGCAGGATGTAATCTCTTGGTGATACATACTGTGATCTTTGCAGAACCTGGGAAACCAGAGGTTTCCAGATGGACCGTGTTGTTCATCATTACCATTGTTCCTAGATCCTTCTAAGAGAAAAGCAGAAGGAAAAGGATAGGGAGACCAGAAAGTGATAAGGTCTGAAACTCTAAACCTAGGATAGAATTAGGACAAAGTTACACATTATTAACAGTGTCCTGCTGAGTGGGCATGGAGCTCTGGTTCCCCACTAAAAAGCAAACGGAAATTCTGCATGATTTTGGTGTTCTTTTGCCATCATCACCATAGATGGATTGTTAAAGGTTACCATCCAGACGCTAGGCTTTCTGTATTAGTAAAGGCAAAATGAACACCTTAGACCTGGCGATGCTAACCTATGGTGCAGTTGCTACTGCTGCTATTGCTAGTATTGAGACCCAGGCCTGCCTTTTGGTCTCTGTTACTTTCTTATTGCTTTTAAACAAATTATGAATCCAGCCACATCAAAGGGCATAGAGAGGCACATGTAGCGAAGGGCTGATATATCCTATTTCACTCTGGAAAGCAAAAGAAGCTCAGTGCTCAAAGTTTCAGGGTAGAAAATAATCAGTTCAGACTTCTAAAAAAAAAATCAGAATTGTCTTCAAATCAAAGTCACTGCCTGGGGCACAGTGAAAGGCTTTCCTGTGTGTATCATTGAGACCCTTATAAATGAAGTTGTTCAGTCAGACTGTAATTGAATGGGGAGGAGGAGGTTGCAAAAAAATTTATACACTATATAGAATTATATGAGACCCATCCAAAACCCTTTCTGAGCATGGCTTTTGTGTAATTCTGGCTTTTGTTTACTCATAAGGTTTAGATCCTCCCCTCCCCCCCGGGTGGCTCTTTGAAAAAGCCCCTGCATCATCAGGATCAGACTTAGCTTTATATCCATACAGGTAGCATTGGGATCAAATTGTGTTCTTTATCTGGAAACAAATAATAATACATGTTTTTCTACTTTGAATTTAAAGGAACTAGAATCCAAATATGGAGATGATTTGAACATCAAAGCCACTCCGTTTGCCAATCACCACCACATTCCAAGTGTTGCCTCTCTAAGACAACAGTGCTTCAACAGAGAGCACAGCTCCTGGGGACAAGAAAGTGAAGACACAGACCATATTTCCATTCTGCACTTGGTGAAGGGAGGGAAGTCCAGCATACGGCCATCCTCAAAACAAAGACCTGTAATGAATGGGAACCAAAGTATACCACAAAATGGCTTTGGGATAGATTCTTCTGGACATGATGCCTCTGATGACAGTCAGGCTTCCCTAGAACAGGCTGCTTGGGATATAGAAGCCATTTCTTGCCCAAGGATAACTGCCTCGTTTTCCAACTCTACTAAGTCAGAAGAAGGCAATGAAACAGCAGAGAAGCTTCTGCACGCACATCTCAAGAACACACCATTCCACGATCCTCATCTTTATATGGCCAATGCTATGAGAACAAGATCTGCTGTGGGATTCAAGATGATGGCGTTACCTGATCTCTGGGGGCACTGTCCACCTACCACTGCTCAGCCCATGCTGGATCGCAAATTGGGAGTACAGAGGTGAGGATTTTATAGAGGGTAGGTCCTAAGAAGGGTTCCTACTAGAATTCTTGCCTGATCTCATCTCAACATGACTGCTATGCTTAGGATCCTCATGCTTAATACCTCATGGGTGGTCTGTCCCCATCTTACTTCTCTAGACAACCTCTTTGCTTTAGTTCCACCTCAGCTTCACCATTCTCTTACCCAATGTCAGCAAAACTAATCGAAAATGAGAAGAGGAATTAGAAACCCCTTTTAAACTTTTTCCCTCTCTCTTATTTAAATCTCATAGACACTTTTTTTTCCCTTAATCAGACAAAAGGCTGACCTCAGCCTTCTAGAACAGACAGAGTCCAAGGAGTACAAATTTACAGAATAAATATGAAGTAGAAGGCCTTGCTGGAGCCTTCCAAGCTTCAAGGATGCAAAAAGTCAATAGTGGTAATCTCTTCCCCAATGCTCTCTCAGTGCAGAGAAATTTCTTATTTATATAGCCAGAAAAGCTATAGTACTCTAGCCCAGATTCTCTTAAAGACTTTCTTCAAGCTACGAATACCTTAAATAAAACCTACCGTCTTCCCTTCTGTTCCTACTACTCATTTATTTTTATGGTTTAATAAAAAGGAAAAAGAAGATGGGCAGTGCTGTCTGTACCCCTTGAACCTCAGTCTGAGGCACTGTTCAGCACCTATCTTCTGTGTTTCTCTAATGACTTCTGAGACTGAGATAAAGAGTGGATGCCAACACTTGCATTGTTTCCAATTTTCTTTTCAAGGATCAAGATACTTGAGGACGTCCGGAGGCTCCTCCAGCCAAGTGATGTTATAAATAAAGTTGTCTTCAGTTTAGATGAGCCTTGGTAGGTGGTCTTGAACATCTCCGGAAAGGGAGGCATGGGGAATTCTGTGAGTGACGTGTTAATAAAAGTGTTCCGTATTGGTAGTCCATTTCTGCTTCTAAAATAGTATGTTGACTATTCTGATACAAATACTATGAGAGACATCTTTTCTTTAAGGAACGTAAACACAGCGATATTACATATTCACATATTCTCTCTCTCTCTCTCTTTCTCCCCTCTCTTTTATAGGCTTTTGCAAGGCCCTGCTTCCAGTTGCTTAAGGTTCCAGTCCAAGTTTGAATCAGGAAATCTTCGTAAAGCCATCCAAGTGCGTGAGTAAGTAAGAAGAGCTACAGGTATGGCTCTTGGCAATACAGACATGCAGGTGCTGGAGTGAGGCCAGGGTTACTGCCACCTTTTCCTAGGTGTTCTAAGGGTGGCCTAGCTTACTTCATGCCTTTATTTTCTCATCTACAGAATGAGGATAGCAGTAACACCTAACTTTGTAGCTGTTTTGTCAGGGTTAATTATATGCCCCAAACTCTTGGAGTAGTGCCTGGCACATGGCAAGCGCTCAGTGAACATGCTCTTAGCTTTAGACACATGCTTACCACAACTTGAGCTTAGAAGTGAGTGTAGCTAAGATCTAACATGTCACTTTCGGAGTGAAGTTTTGAGGGAAGAGTTATAGATGACCTTTTTTGTTTTATTTTTGTACACAAACTACTTCAACAAAGACTGATACAGAGGACAGCGATGAGTTAAGCTACTTGGGCCAAAGAAAGAAAGGACAAGTATGTCAAAGTTTCTTTCCAGCGTGCTTCTACTATCTGCTAAGCCTCTACTCCATCTTATGGCTTGTGCTTGTTTTTTTTTTTTTTTTTTCTTTTTTTCTTTTCTCATAGCAACATTAAAGTTCGTTAAGAAAAAAATTAATATAGCTTTAAACATAGAAGAAAGAAGAGAGAGAGAGATCTAAACGAGGGCATAGGTTTCTAAAGAAAGGTAACAACACTCTGTTTGCATTGTTTCATATTTCTAAAGTCAAATCCAAACCAGGAGGTAACAATTACTTAAGAGTTTCCTAGGAGCATAGTTTTCAGTCCAGAATCTGCCCAAGTTGCTGCCACCACGAGGTTTCTTTCTCTCTACATCCACCTTTGACCAGAGAACAGAGTCATAAATAAACCAGTTGTAGTCAGAGCAGCGTAAACTAGAAGAAAATAGACATCTTAGTAAAGACTTTTAATGACCACTATTATGAGTGAGCACTGTGGAAACAGGAAACAGTAAGGGCCATAGAATTGCTTATAGGCCTGATTTACACACCCAATGGAGTATGCCTCAATCATTGCTTGGGGAGCTCCTTGGTGAGGTCCTGACAGCCACAGGAGGAGAGATAGAACTCTGTTAGTTAACTCTGCTCTACTCTCATACCTTGTACCAAGTTCTGTCCTTTCATAATTATCCCTAAATAATGTTATGCTATCTGGGTCTTTTTGTTGACTTGATACAAGCTGGAGTTATCTGAAAGGAAGAAACCTCAGTTGAGAGATTGCTCTCATAATGTCTGGCTATAGGATATTTTCTTAATTAGTGATTGTTGGAGAGGGCACAGCCCATTGTGGGTGGTGCCATCCCTGGTCAGGTGGTCCTGTGTTCCATAAAAGGCCAGGCTGAGAAAATCATGGTGAGCAAGCCAGTAAGCAGCACCCCTCTGTGGCCTCTGCATCAGATCTTGCCTCTAGGTTCCTGTCCTGTTCGAGTTTCTGTCCTGACTTCCTTCAATGATGGACTATAATGTGGAAATGCAAGCTAAATAAACCCCTTCTTCCCTAACCTGCATTGGTCATAGCATTTTATCACAGCAGTAGAAACCCTAACTAAGACAAATGTCATTTTCCTGGGCTCAGGAATGGAAGAGTATACATGAATTAGGCCAAAAATATCACTTTTGTTTTGAAAGGGCAAACTCTATCTTTTATCTTGTTTCTGACTTTACAGGTTTGAGTATGACTTGTTGGTCAATGCTGATGTGAATAGCTCCCAGCACCAACAGTGGTTCTACTTTAAGGTGAGCGGCATGAGGACCGCTGTCATTTACCGCTTCAACATCATCAACTGTGAGAAACCCAACAGCCAGTTCAACTATGGTATGAGCCCTCGGGGATCAGGGGATTTCTGCATATATCATGAATGGGCCACTTCTTGGCTGTATTAATTATTATCCTTGGAGTGAGTCCCGGCATGCTGAGGGTGGGCTGGAGTGCTTTGCTTACCAGTGTGGCAAGACAGTGGCCAATTGAGGGCATAGTGCAATTGTGGAAGGGCCATGAGGGCTTCTCGCTCTGCCACAGAAGGTGAGCAGTGCATCTGATATTGCAGGGCCTTCAGAGGTGTCGAACACTTTGGACCTTGAAGTCTGGAAGGTTCTCTCATTTGTTTCTGCTTTCCATCCTTTAAACATCACAAGAGTAAATGAATATATGGGCCTGCTTGCCACAAGACAGAGCTAGAAAATCTACTCGAACATTGCTTTACATATTTAGAAAACTCTGGAAAATGCTTAAATCCTTATGACCTACTTGGGAGAGCTCACTAATATATTTGGTGGCTTTGGGAGAAGAAAAACTGTGGGTGCTACCTTTACTTCATTCTACTTCAGGCCCCTCCTCTATTCCATACTGCCTAGAAAAAGACACTAGTTCCTGCAGAATGAAAATGCGAGCCCGATCTCTTGCATTCATTTCACAAAAATGGGGCTTTAAGTGTATGCAGGGCTGTGTTCTCTCTGGAGGTTTTATGGGATGAAGCATGTGCTTTTCTAATCCAAGAGCTGTTTTCCTTATACCCCTTGGCATGAGGCACTTTCCTCTATAAAGCTGGCAGCATAGCACCCTTAATGTCTCTGGTCACATTGCTTCTGTCCTTTAGTCAAACCTCCCTTTGCCACCTCCTCACAAAGACATCTGTAGAGCCACAAGGATAATCAGCCTGGCTCAATAGCTAAATTTAATTACATTTGTAAAGTGTCTTTGACTATATATGGTGAACATTCACAACTCAGCCTTGGGGAATCAAGAACCGGGTATCTTTAGAGGTCACCGTCCAGCCTACTGCTGTACTCTTCATTTGGTTGTTTTTATTTTCTTGTGGTTTAAGCCTTGCTTTTATTTCACAGGGATGCAGCCGACCCTGTATTCTGTGAAAGAGGCTCTCCTAGGTCGACCTGCCTGGATACGGACAGGCTCTGAAATTTGTTACTACAAGTATGTTAGAATGCAGTTGGCTTCATTTGATCTGTGTAGGCGTTCTCTCTCTCTCTCTCACACCCTTTCTCTCTTGATTTTTTCTGCTGTTTTTATAAATATGCACAAGCTGTTTGTCTGCCATACTTGTTGCCAGTGCCTTGTCTTGAGACACGTTAGGTTAAATGGTTCTCAGATTAGACCTCCAAATATCTTTTGAATTACTGAAAAATGTTTGGTTTCTCTTTACACATGACTGTGAAAACTTTTGAAAAAAAATTTTTTTGGGCCAGGTCTTAGAAGTTGTACAGGCTGAAGCTGTGGTTAGTGTTCCAAACCTTAATTCTTCACCTGTTTTCACTGGGCCCAGTGAACAGGAAACCTGAGGTTCTGTGTCCTGTCCCTATGCACATATGCTTCACTTTTCAAGGGTACAAGGACATGTCTACATGGCAAATGTACACATGCAAGCCTTCTTCCATACCAACATAGTTTTGTGTACAAAACAGAAGAGGGAGAGCTTGCATTATTCATTTTTATTCTTCAATTAATATTTAGTTTCATCAATTTACTCTGCAAAATTATGATAAAAACTTAAAATATTCGCTTTCTTAATGAAACAAATAGAATTGTTATTAACATGTACGTTTTTCTTATATGGAAAATAAAATTGAAATACATAAATAAAGGGTAAGGAATATTACACAATGCCTTGCTAGTTCATTGCTAGATCTCATAAAAATCAATAGGCCAGTACCTATTTTTTTTTCAGCTAAAGTAAGGCTCATTTTTTCTAAGATTATAAGAGGCTCCTAATAAACTTCTAGATAATAAACTAGAGTTTAGGATGGTTTTCACCATCCAGAAGAAGGAAGCTATATACACCTAATGTCTCTCTGCTTTAAGGCTCCGGGGATGGTATTGGCAGGAAAGATCTAGGCACTTGATGTTCTGTTTGGATAAAAGCAGAAATCACCATAGAGGTAGCAGCTGCACAGAAAGCACAGAGCAGAGTTGACTAACAGTTTGCAATAGAGGGGATGGCAGCTTCAGGCCTTGATGTATTAAGATATGAATCCAAGCAGCATTTTCATATATTTTTTAGAAGAATAGCAAATATTTCAACTTTGTTGGTTTTTCTTTCACCTAAATGGCAATTACTTCCTGGCCCACTTATCTTAGGACCCCTAGGGCTCTTTTTATGATACAGTGAGATTTAGGTTAAAAATTACCTCAGGATTGTAGAGTTCACAATTGCAGGGAAAAATATGAAATCTAATTTTTATTGCGTCAGGAATATCTTTGAATGTCCTTTGAAAAGTGTCAATAGCTGTAAAAGATTTAATGTGAATCTTGCTTGGGTCTGGAATGTGAAGATTGCTCAAATGTAAGGTCTTGCATTATTAAATCAATGAAACAGAGCTTACCAGTGGGTCGCTTCCCAGTTCTCCTAGGAACTGGGAAGTTAGTATGATGTTCAAGGGAGGCAGGTGTCTGCTCAGAGGAGAAAGATGAGACACTTGTGCAAAAATACTGCCCTGGCCTAAGAGAAGCCAATGTTAATAGCTTTTAGATTAATGAACAAGACAATTGTTATTTGATTAAGGAATAACAGAGGGGTAGGATGAAAACCATGCATGTATAATGTAATTCATTTTTCATATTCCAGTCATGAATATAACAGAGATGAATGGATAAGGCTGCTACATTGTGATGCAGTTTGTTTTACAATTATTCACCACATTATGTTAACACATTTCCAATAATATGATTGTAACAACAGGATAGATATGTGTAACTCTATTCACCCACAGATTACAACACCTCTGTCTATTATGGAATAGTTTTACTGTACAACATCTTCTACCCTGTTTCCTATCACAATCTGTGATTGGATCTTCTGCAGAAAATTTCTTTGTTTCATTTCTGCATTTATTATCTTTGGAGTATTAGACAGTAGTAACCTTAACTCCTTTTTTTCTTAGGCTTCTCTATGCTAGTCCAAACTCAGATGTTCTGTTATTGTGGTATGAAATACGCAGAGTTAGTGTCATATTTTAAGGGATACCAGGATACCCAATATAAGGAGAAATGTGAAAGTGGCATCTGAGTACTTAATGCAGGTGTGAAAGAAAAAGGACACTTGGAGGGAATGGTGCCTCCATTTTCTTTAAAAGCTGACAGCAACATTGAGAATTTCAAAGGTGTATTGACTGACTCTTTTCATCAATGGTTATCAATTACAAGTAGCTTCCAACTTATTTTGGTAGTGCACCACTAGCAATAAGACATAAAAATGCACTAGCTAACAAATATTTGCTCATAAGTTACTTTAAAATAAATGATATAGTATAACTACTGTTACATACATTGAGAAACGTAGAGATGCTAAAATGATGAGAAAGAGATTTTTTTTGAATTTTATTTTTTTCTTATCAGTTACATTTTATTAACTCTGTATCCCAGCTGTGTCCCGATCCTTCATTCCCTCCCAGTCCCTCCCTCCCTCCCTCATCTCCACCGTGCCCCTTTCAAAGTCCACTGATAGGGGGGACCTCCTCCCCATTCATCTGATCCTGTTTTATCAGGTATCTTCAGGACTGGCTGCAAAGCTCTCCTCTGTGGCCTAACAGGACTGCTCCTCCCTTGGAGGGTGGGGAGGCCAAAGAGCCAGTCATTGAGTTCCTGTTAGAAATAGTCCTTGTTCCCCTCACTATGGGAAACCAATTGGTTACTGAGCTACCACAGGCTACATCTGAGCAGAGGTTCTAGGTTATATCCATACATGGTCCTTGGTTGAATGTCAGTCTCAGAAAAGACCCTGTGCCCAGATATATTTGGTCCTTGTGGAGCTCCTGTCCTTTCCTCATCAGACTAACTCCCCTTCGAGAAAGAGATTAAACAAATTTTTGTTCCACTTTTTTTTCTATTGATAGCTCAGGACATAGTATTCCTTTGTAATGGAATCCAGTACTGAAATTTTAGCTATAGCTGAATGGTAGCTCATGTCTGAAATCTTAGACTTTGAGGTTGCCACAGAAGGATTCTCATCAATTCCAGGCCAACCTAGATTGCATAGTGGACCATGTCTGGAAAACAAATGAACAAAACCTTTTTCTCTTTCTCTTTCTTTCTTTCTTTCTTTCTTTCTTTCTTTCTTTCTTTCTTTC